>NC_138903.1:26294009-26976434 GCF_965194825.1 Balaenoptera physalus | reverse complement strand
TGCATTGCAATACTGCAAAAAGAAAAAAAAACTATCATCCATTCTTATTTTAAAACAATGAGAAAAGAACAAGAGGAAGCTGGGGCTGAAAATGAAGTCTGACTGTGTTCAAACTTTTTCCAGCATTAATAAGTAATGATCGTGTATGGTGACAGAATATCAATAAAGAGACATCAATTTTAAAAAAAGAAAAAAAAAGGAGAAAAAATAAGTAATGATCGCAATGCTTGATTTCATTAAGCCTAATGTCATGTTTTATGAAGTACAGCATGTCAGCCATAGGAAGCACTCAGCTGCATTAGATGCATTAGATACAATGAATAGTAAAAGACTGTATAGCAGGCAGAACAATGACTCCTCCAAAGATATCCAAAGACATCCAAGGATATCCAAAGACAATGACTCCTCCAAAGATATCCAAAGACATCCAAGGATATCCAAAGACTCCTCCAAAGATATCCAAAGACATTCCACTCATCCCAGGAAGCTGTGAACGTTACCTTACATGGCAAAAGGGACTTTGTAGATGTGATTAAGGTTTATTGACTTTAAGAAGGGGAGGTTAGCCTGGGTAATCCAGGTGGGCCCAATCTAATCACATGAGCCCCTAAATGTGGAGAATCTTTTCTGGCAGGAGTCAGAGAGAAATGTGATGATAGAAGGGTCAAGTGATGTGATGTGAGAAGAATGCGGTTGACCGTTGCTGGCTTTGAAGACGGAGGAAAAAGCCACAAGCCAAGGAATCTGGGCAGCCTCTTGAAGTTGGAAAAGGTAAGGAAACATTCTCCCCTAGAGCGACCAGAAAGAAATGAAACCCTACCCACGTCTTGATCTTAGCACATTGAGACCTATGTCAGAATTCTGATCCACAGAACTGTAAGATAATAAATTTGTCGTCTTTAAGCCACTAAGTTTGTGGTAATTTGTTATGGCAGTAATAAAGATAATTACACCTCACAAAAGACTAGGAGAAGGTGAATCATTTAGAAGATAAATTGGAAAAGACACATGTAAATATTGATTGTGAATAAGACTTCATCTACGGTTAAACGATAACCAAGAAGCTATGTGATCATCTTTTCTAACATTCTTGTCTCCTGGTAGAATTTATATTAAGGTCAGAATGAGAACTAGGATAAGAAACTATGAACCAGACTCAGTGTAACTGCACATTTGTCACTCCTAACACTTGCCAAAGCAGACATGTCAGGTTGGATAAAAAAAACAAACCAGAAAGACTATTATAGGGGTTTGGGATGTGACATTAAATACTATAAGGTTTTGGAGTGACACTTTTAGAAAATAGTAAAGTTATTAGCCAACTAAACTTATTAAGATAATGGTTATGACTACGACTGAAGGAGATATGAGACAGGATACAGACTTTTCTAGAGTGCTCCCATTTGGCCATCGTTAGTAGGAAATAAGATTTTTTTCATTGCAACTGAAACTCTTGAGTGGTTTTGCTTAGAGAAGGAATAATAAGTGATTGCAATCTAAATTTATTTGTCATTCAACATCTTAAAAAAAGGAATGTGCTATTATTCTAGGAATAGAAACAATGCAATTAAATATTGCTAGTTGACATGCAATTGTCTTATAATGAGAAATTAAGAAACTAAATACAGACATTACCTGTGTAACTGTAGGCAAATGAGCACTGTATGTATAATATTTACTTGTTCTACACAATTAGCCTCTTTTGTTGAATTATTTGCATTCATCAATGAAGCATCATTTGAAGCTAATCAAATGCAAGGGCTTTCCTATTTTTCTAAAAAAATTATGGTGACATATACTGAAGTAGAAGTTTCTTATTGAATAGTGAGCTTTTAACATAGCTGCTGTAGAAATAAATCAGCTACTCCATGTTTCACTTAAGTGAGGAATAACTTTTATCAAAATAGCTTTATCACAATTAATTCACCTTTGGCAGCGAGCAGTGTTCTATTTATAGCTTCTGATAGCACATTTGAATAGCAGACAATTTTGATATGCTTCCATTCAGTATGGGATGAGTTAGAATACTCGGTCATTTCAAATCGCTAAGGGCATCCAGATGAGCAGATATGGATACCGAAATTAGAATCTAATTAGAACACTGAGGTGAACATTCAAAAGTGTATTTGAAAGCATCATGTTTTTAATGTAATGGTTCTGAGTTCTTTAATTTCTTCATTAGAGGATGCTTGCTGCCCAAAAGGAATTTACAACCTAATAATGGAGACATAATTACCACATATGTATTTATAAACAATGACAATAATGATAAGGACATAAAAATGACTGTAAGTGGTGAGAAACACACTTATAAACAACTATAGCTTTAAAATATACATAAATACACATAAACATGTGTAGATATGTGTTACACATACCTCTGCATGTGTGTATGTAAATATTTATTATTTTTAGGAAGGATGCAAGGTTAAAAAAAATTCCCTTAACTAAGGAAATTTTGGTATGCTGTAGAGTAATAAAAGAAAAATGTTCGAAAAGAAAAGGTAAAGGACAAATGTAAAACCGATAGCTAGTGGGAAGCAGCCGCATAGCACAGGGAGATCAGCTCGGTGCTTTGTGACCACCTAGAGGGGTGGGATAGGGAGGGTGGGAGGGAGGGAGACGCAAGAGGGAAGAGATATGGGGACATATGTATATGTATAACTGATTCACTTTGTTATAAAGCAGAAACTAACACACCATTGTAAAGCAATTATACTCCAATAAAGATGTTAAAAAAAAAAAAGGTAAAGGAGAACAATGTCTTACCTATATTGGATTTTGAAATACAAAATCAAACTAGGTACATTATTCAAAGTATATGTTGAGCTACTTCCATTTTTTTCAAAGTATTCTTTTTCAGACTTGTTTTTAAAATATTTAACTTTTATTATAATATATCCACCATGTATTCATTCACTTTTTCAACAATTTTAAATTGAGCTTTAATTAATATAAAATATTATATTAGTTTCAAGTATATAAGAAAGTGCTTCAATATTTTTATACAATATGAAATGATCACCACAATAAGAACAGTTACCATTCATCACCATACAAAGTTGTTACAATATTATGGACTATATCCCATAAGTGTACATCATATCCCCAGGACTTATTTATCTGATAGCTGGAAGTCTGTACCTCTTAATCCCCTTTACTTACTTCATCTGTCTCCCCACCCCCTTCCCCTATGGCAACCACCAGTTTGTTTTCTGTATCTATGGGTCTGTTCCTATTTTGTTTGGTTTGTTCATTTCTTTTACTTTCTAGATTCCAAATATAAGTGAAATCATATAGTATTTGTTTTTCTCTGTCTGGCTAACTTCACTTAGCATAGTACCCTCCAGGTCCATGTTGCTGCAAATGGAAAGATTTCATTCTTTTTATGGCCACGTAACATTCCACTGTATATGTATGTATGTGTATGTGTATATATGTAAGTACGTATGTATATATGTGTGTGTGTGTGTGTGTATATATATATATCACATCGTCTTTATCTATCCATATATGGGTAGACACAGGTTGCTTCCATATCTTGGCTATTGTAAATAATGCTGCAATGGACATAGTGCTACGTATATCTTTTCGAATTAGTGTTTTTGTTTTCTCTGGATAAATACCCACTAATGGAATTGCTGGATCGCATGGTAGTTCTATTTTAATTTTTTTGAGGAGCCTCCACACTGTTCTCCATAGCGGCTGCACCAATTTGCATTCCAACCAACAGTGCACGAGGGTTCCCTTGCCTCCACATCCTTGCCAACACTTGTTTCTTGTCCACAATTTTTACTGAGGCCCTGCACAACATGCCTGGAATTTTTTTAACCATTCGGAATATGTCAATTAACAAATAATAGAACTCTCCTACCCTCTTGAAGTTGGGATAGCCAAAGAAAGAGTTAAGAGTGAATCCACCACACAAAATCAGAGATTAATAAGTGCTATGCTGAGAATTCAATGAGGTGCTCTTTGAACTTCTTTAACTTCAGGGGTCATGGAAGGTCTTGAATGACAGTGACATCGAAGAGGATAGCATTATCTAGCCAAATGCTCTACTCTTTTCTGTACAGATCTTTAAAGAAGTAACTTTCATATGAGAAAACCAAAGGCTTAGTGAAATAATCTCTTCTGTTGCATACTCTTAAGCCTATTCTAATAAGTATCTGTATAACCACTATCTCATGTGCTATTTTAACTATGAAATTATAGTAGCAGACATCAGAACCACAAATTTATCAGAGTATTTTTAAATAATAGATGATAAAGCCCCTTATAAATACAACTATAATGACATGATTAGGTGAATTATAAATTAAAATAAAACTGTACATTTTTGTAAATTACTCTCTAAAGAAAATAAAATGAATGTAGTACTTGTACACTGGGTTAATATAAAATAAACACCAAATTTGTAATTTTGTAAAATCACTAAAAGATGGGTTAATGGAAAAATAATAAATTTTTAAAATTTTTGTTAAGTTTAGACCTATCAGAATCCTTTTTACATTGGTTAACATGTTAGAGTTATCCAAGCAAACACTACAGGTAGTCAGAACTTCATTTCTCCTTGGATTCCATTGTTTCTATGTGTACCTATATCAGTAAGGCCTATGCTCTGATGTATGGAGTTGGGCTGTGTGACTCAGTAATGTCTTTCTCTGTTGAATGGTGCAATACAGATGCAGGCCTAGGTAAGGACTTGGATTCTATCTATACATCCTTGTGAATAAACCAGGAAGCTCTGGGGAATACTACAGGTGAAAGAAAAACTATATAGTTTCAAAAAGAGAAGCTAGAGAACAATGGTAATGTGGTATGAGAAAGAAGATACTAATAGATGAAAGGGCTTAGACAACATTCAGTATCAAGTGTGTAAGCCATGCTCTGCACAAGGTGTCTAGCCAAAGGGTTATGGGGGTGGAAATCCAGCTATATCCCACACAGTGAAATTCATCTACCCAGAAGAAGGAGTTCTTTTCTCTAATTTGTACAAGGACATCCTTTGCTCTTCTTTTTTTCCCCAGTTTTACTGAGATATAATTGACATATAACATTGTGTAAGCTTAAGGCGTACAACGTGTTGATTTTATGCACTTATATATTGCAAAATGATGACCACAATAAGGTTAGTTAACACCTCCATCACCTCACATAATTGATATTGTATGTGTGGTGAGAACATTTAAGACCTACTCTCTTAGCAATTTTCAAGTATATAATACAGTATTGTTAACTACAATCACCACACTGTACATTAGATTCCCAGAATATATTCATTTTATAACTAGACGTTTGTACCCCTTGACCAACATCTCCCAATTTCCTCCACTCTCCAACCCCTGGAAACCACCATTCTACTCTCTGTTTCTACAAATTATGCTTTTTTAGATTCTACATAAAAGTGATATCAGATAGTACTTGTCTTTCTCTGTCTGACTTATTTTACTTTGCATAATGCCCTCGAGATCCATCCATGTTGTTGCAAATGGCAGAATTTCCTTCTTTCTCATGGGTGAATAATAATTCTACACACACACACACACACACACACACACACACACACACACACACACACACACACCCCACACACATCTTATTTATCCACGAATCCGTAGATGAAATTTTAGGTTGTTTCCATATCTTGGCTACTATGAATAATGCTGCAGTGAACATGGGAGTGCAGTTATCTCTTTGATTTATGACTAATTGTTTCAAGATATTTTCAAATGTCACTTTTGAGTTCTTCTTTGACCCAATGGTTGTTCAGGAGTGTGCTGTTTAATATCTGCATATCTGTGCATTTTCCAGCTTCCCTCCTGTTAATTATTTCCAGTTTCACACCAACGTGGTTGGAAAAGATAACCTGGTATGATTTTAGTCTTCTTAAATTTGCTAAGACTTGTCTTATGACCTATGATGTGATCTATCCTGGAGAATGTTCCCTGTGAACTTGAGAAAAAAGTGTATTCTGCTGCTGTTTGATGGATGTTCTTATATTTGTCGGTTAAGTCCATTTCATCTAAAGTATAGTTCTAAGCCCAATATTTCCTATTGATTTTCTGTCTGGATGATCTATCCATTGTTGAAAGTGGGGTACTGAAGTTCCCCCAATAATATTGCATGGTAGTCTATTTCTCCCTTCAGATTTGTACATATTTGCTTGATATATTTAGGTACTCTAATTTTGGGTGCTATTTCTGATAGCTGTATCTTCTGGATGAATTGACCCCTTTATCATTATTATCTTTTTCCATCCTTTCACCTTGAGCCTATGTATGTCCTTAAAGCGGAAGTTAATCTCTTGCAGGCAGCATATATTTGGGCTTTGTTTTGTTATCCGTCTAGCCACTCTATGCCTTTTTATTAGAGAATTTAATTCAATTACATTTAGAGTAATTATTGATAGGCAAGGACTTACTAATACCATCCTTTTAGATGTTTTTTGTCTGTTTTGTAGTTCCTTTGTTCCTTTCTTGCTCCCTTACTGCATTCCTTTGTGAATCGGTGATTTTCTGTAGAAGTATGCTTTGATTCCCTTCTCTTAATCTTTTGTGAATCTATGGCAGTTTTGTGGTTACAATGAGGCTTACATAAAATACCTTATGGATATAGCAGTATATTTTATGTTGCTAAGAACTTACCTTCAATTGCATATAAAAACGACCTTTTTACTCTCCTCCCCCTTTCATGATTTTGATGTCTCAATTTACCTCTTTTTATATTGTGTATTCATTAACATACTATTGTAGCTATAGTTATTTTTAATACTGTTGTCCTTTAACCTTTCTACTAGAGTTAAGTGGTTAATACACAACCATATCACAGTGTTAGAGTATTCTAAATTTCATTATAAGGATGTTTATCGGTGTTACATATTTTCACATTTTCATTTTACTGATTAGCATCATTTCATTTCAGCATTTCTTGTAAGGCAAGTGTGGTGGTGATGAACCCTCTTAGCTTTCTTCTTGTCTGGGAAAGTCTTTATCTCTCCTTAATTTCTGAAGGATAACTTTGCTGGATAGAGTATTCTTGGTTGGCAGTTTTCTTTTTTTCTTCGGCACTTTGAATATATCATCCCAACCTTTCCTGGCCTGTAATGTTTCTAATAAGAAATCCACTGATTGCCTCATGGAGGTTCCCATGTAAGTTACAAGCTCTTTTCTCTTGCTACTTTTAAGATTCTCTCTTTGTCTTTGATTTTTGACATTTCTATTATACTGTGTGTTGGAGAGGACATCTTTAACTTGAAACTGTTTGGTGACCTATGAGCTTCATGAACTTAGATATACAAATCTATCCAGATTTGGGAAGTTCTCAGCCATTACTCCTTTACATAAGCTTTGTGCCCCCCTTCTCCCTCTCTTCTCCTCCTGGAACTCCAATAATTTATAAATTGTTGCTTTTGATCATATTCTATAGATCGCATAGGCTTCTGTCATTCATTTTCATTCTTTTTCTTAGTTCTCCTCTGACTGGATAATTTCAAAGTTCCTGTCTTTAACTCATAGATTCTTTCTTCTGCTTGATCCATTCTGCTGTTGATGCTCATTATTGCATTTTAAATTTCATTCACTGTATCCATCAGCATTTCTGTTTGGTTCTTTTAAAATTATTTTTATGTCTTTGTTAAACTTCTCATTTTGTTCATGTATTGTTTTCCTAATTTTGTTAAATTTTCTTTCTGTGTTTTATTGTAGCTCACGGAGTTTCCTTAAAATCCTACTTTGAATTCTTTATCAGGTAAATCCCAGATCTCCAAATCGTTGGGATCAGGTACTAGAAGATTATTGTGATCCTTTGGTAGTGTCATGTTTCCTTGATTTTTCATGTTTTTTGAAGTTTTGCATTGCTATCTTCCCATCATCCCTGCTAGTGATGCTGAGGCTTTCTCAGACCTTCTATGGATACATATGCTCCATGCTTCTTGCTCCCTCTTGTGACAGAATTCTTCATCTTATATGCCTTCTCTTGATCCTGTAACACACCAGGCCAAGTCTTCTTTTTGTTTTCCCAAAGATGGTGCTAAAGCTCAAATCTGTGGTCTCTCGCTGGCTCACAGGTTTGGGCCAGCTTTCTACTCATGTTCATTAACTGTCTGTTACAGCTTGTTCTTGCTGCTTTTCATCTTGCTGCACACACAGAACTGACCACAGGGTGGGGTGTGTGTGTGGGTGAGGCATACAGACTTACCGGGGTGCCCATGGTCCAGTTGGGGGATTTGTGGGCAAGGTGTCTCTGGTGGTTCATAAGCAATCTTCCTGATGTAGTCTGCAACACACTTAGTAGGATCCTCATCCCTTTAACACCCTCCAAGAATCTTATCTGTTGCTTTCCCAGCCTCTTCCTGCCCCCTCCCCCAGTCAAGCAGCTCTTGATTCAGTACTCTGGATGGCACAGTAGAGAAATGGGTCTCTTCGACAGAGAGGTTATTGTTTTCCCTTTTTGTATTTTTAGATGAAGAAACAGAATCAGTGAGACACTGTATCATGCTGGAAGGTTACAGTGGCAGTTGGCAAGAGCATTCACTGACCCAAGAACCATAGGGAATAAATTGCAAGGGCTAATTTTAAAACGGTTTTAGGGTAAGAAAGCAGATTTACTGATATGGTTATTTGTTCACCTTTTTGTTGTGTATCTGTCTTTCTTTATAGAAAGCAAGATCCAGGGGGAAAGAGATGTGTCTTTTTATCCTCAGTTAGAACAGTGCCTATTACAATATAGGTGCTCAATAAATATTTTTAATAAATGTTTCATGTAATACTCACTGTTAAAACCCACAACAATGTTAAATGCTTATATTATGTGTCATAAGAACAAATACCAGTTATTTCTAGTTTAATATCCATTTGTTATAGCTTCACAGTAGTAGTATGACTAGGGGAGCTTATTTCCCTCCCATAATTTTAACTTCTTTCTGTGTGCTACTGAACATACCACTATAACTCCAAAGAAACAAATTTGCCTGGAAAATAGCATCTCAGAATTTATGGCTTCAACCATAATGTAGTATAGCACATGGAAGTCAATGACATGATATTTTTCACACCGGCTACCTACACACCATTCTGTCTAGGATAGACTGTGAAATTAATCCATGTGGAAGAGCATACATACTTCCCTAAGCTCACTGAAGCCTTTGCCCATCATAATTCAGCTCAGTAACTCTCCACTGAATTCAAGAGGCTTTCTATCATTTTTGGAATGAAATTTCAGACTCTAAACATATGAGCTTCTAAAATATGTCAGTGGAGAACAAGAGGATTTCAATTACACTGGTTAAAATAGCTCTGAAAATGTCACTATATTTAGGAATATAGTGTTTTATCCCACTGGCATCTTTTAAATTATTCCATTTTCTTCTCCGATATATCAAAGGAAACAAGATATAATGAAGGATGTTCACTGGAGATGAATAAGGGGAACTGACAATTTTAAGTTTGGCATCAGATAAAAGCTAGTATTCTGAGGATACTAAGCATGTCTTTCTAATGTAAACACAAATACCTAATAGTATTTGCTTAAGACATGGAGGCTCCTACACTTTAAGACACAGCCATCATTTTAGTTTTATAAGAATTGATGATTTTAAATGAGTATTTAAAGTGGATTACAAGAATGGCCGTGTGTCAGTAATTATTGTATCTGGGTGACGGGTACATGAGGGCTCATTATACAAGTTGACCTACCTTTGTTTAAAGACTCACATAATGAGTTAAAATGTATTATAAGCAAAAGTGGAATGATATAAATGTCTGAAAATAGGGAACTAAATTATACCCATATGATAAGATTCTATGCAGCTTTTAAAAACTGATGCCACAAATATATATTTATTAATGAGTAATGCTTATTCTATATTCTTGAGTAAAGGAAGCATGTTTCAAAATGCTATATACTCTATGATTTGGTTTTTCTTTTCAAATATAATTATTGTACTTTCAAACACTAATTTTGTACATACTACATACCAGGCACATTCTAAGTTCTTTAGAAAGTTTAAGTCTAAGTGATGAAATATCCTCATAATAACCTTGTGACTGGTAGATACCAGTATCATACCTATATGTATAATAGGGCACAGAAAGGTTAAGAAATTCGGCCAAGGTCACAAAGCCAGTAAGGGGTAGTAGAGGAGAGGATGCTGGGGCTTGAACAGTTTGGTTCCAGAGCTTTGGTCTTCAATTATTATGTGATATTGACTCTGCTAATCACATAAGTATAATCAGACATAGTTACCTATCTTGAAAAAAATGCCTTAAAGGTTATAATCTGCATTGACAGTGGTAAGTAATGAGTGCAAGGAACATGGGTGGTAATTTAAAACTAATTTTTGTTTTAATTTTTGTTTATGTTTATTTCTAGTTTTTCCATATTGATCATATATTATTTTCATAATAGGGAAAAATTGTTTTTTAAAGTTTTAAAAATATAAATGTTAGACAAGTTCCTGTTTAAATTTTTCAAAAGAAGTCTATACATGTAAACATATCTACCCCTTCCTCCTCTTTCTCTTAGTAATCCCTGTGTCCCAGAAGCTCAAGGCTTTCTTGAGTCAATCTGCCTGACAATATTAGAGGACATGATACAATAATTCACAAGTATGTTTTGATTCAATTATCTATTCTCATGTGAAAACTCAATCCAAGATTTACTGACTTAAAACATCTCATTTTATTTTGCCCACCATTTTGTGGGTTTGGAATTCAGGAAGCGCTCAGTTGGGTGGTTCATCTCTGATATGCGGTATCAGCTGGAGCTGCTGGCGGGAAGGATTCCCTCTAAGGCGGCCTCTTCACATACATGTCTGTTGCTCCTTGGTCCCTCTCTCTCCCCCAAGGGTGTCTCATCTTCCAGGAACTCACCATGTAGGTGGGGTTTCTCACATTAGGGCAGTTGCCCTCCTTAAATGATGGTTGGCTTCCAGGAAGCAGGAAGCAGGACCTAGCCGGTCAATTAACTGCTTTGACCAGAAAGCACTGCTTACTTTCCCACATGAATAGTGGGATGGGGATGGAATGGCCCCTCTGTATAACCATCACATCTCCCCAAAGGCCCCCAAATCTCTCCCAATCTTCCTCCTGGAAGCTGGCTGTGCAGAGTTTATAGGGCCTAGGGCAGATTCTCCAGAATGACACCTCTATTTCAGCTAAGGAGGCAACTGCTATTGGCTCTCTGAGCTTAGAATGTCTTTAGTGCTTTGGTTTTCAAATGTGTGTCTCTGCCAAAATCCTTGGAACACCCTCTCAGTTACAAGGGATGCACGGCTTGCTAGTGCCTTGGACTATTACAGTAAATCCTCTACATACAAATGAGTTCCGTTCCATGAGCACATTCATAAGTCCAATTTGTTCGTAAGTCCACCAAAGTTAGCCTAGGTACCCAACTAACACAATCGGCTATATAGTACTGTACTGTAATAGGTTTATAATACTTTTCACACAAATTATACATAAAAAACAAACAAACACAAAAAATAAAGAAAACCTTTTAAATCTTACAGCACAGTACCTTGAAAAGTACAGTAGTACAGTACAACAGCTGGCATACAGCGGCTGGCATCAAGTGAACAGGCAAGAAGAGTTACTGACTGGAGGAGGGAGAGGAGGTGGGAGACGGTAGAGCTGAAGGATCGTCAGCAATAAGAGATGGAGGGCAAGCTGCAATTTCACTCACCCCTGACATGATGGAATGCATGTTCGCATCTTTGAAAGTTCGCAACTTGAAGGTTCATATGTAGGGGACTTAGTGTATTATGTTACTGTTTTTTTTTTTTAAATGGCTGAAGGTTTGTTGGCCTACATGAATGATTTTTGAAAGAAGTGTAGTGACTAAATTTATCATGCTGATGCAATTAATGCAAAAGCTTTGGCGTATGTATCCCATTTGTCAAAAGATCTTATATACTAAACTTCAAAGGTTATCATTAATTAACAAATGACTATCATTTTAACTAGTTGCTAAAGATGTATTTACTTTAGCCAAATGAAGCAGAGAATGTAAAAAAAAAGTTACATTATTGGCTGATTCCTAAATATTTTGTTATGTTCACCAAATATCTAAAAATTCAACATCAGCAAAATTTGAAAGTGGATCATGTATAAAATAGAGTCACTAAGTATAATTTGTTTTGAGGACAGATGCTATTAACATTTGCTTTTACAATAAAGAAAATATAACTAAGAAAGCTACTGGAACAAGTAAAAAAATTTAAGATAACAAATGGTATTTTCGTTCAGTCATAAAATGATAGTATGGAAGTATATTTAATAGCAAACTCTTATGTTAATAACATTAGCTATTATGTACTGTTAAAAAAATCAAGTAGTAAAATACTAAAATTCCATTAGAGGAAAGAAGGAAAGACGAAAGATATACATCAAACTGTTAACCGGTATGGCAGCAAAATGATGAGACTACAACTTATTTTTTAAAATTTACTTATTTGTGTTCACTATTATACACATAAAATATGGGTTACCTTTATTAAAACATTCCACCTTCCTCCCCCAAAATAAGTAGTTCTTCAAAGGCTGAAATTTTAATTATGCATATTATTATGGTAGAAATTATGTCCATCAGAGGCAAAAGTGCCAACACAAATATTAAGTTCAGTGAAATAATAAGCTGAATTTTATCTTTCTTTTCAAACAACTTTATTCCTTTTAATGAGAACAGGCATAGAAGAATATTAAAAGAAGAGGAGTAGACCAGGCTAGATTGACACATTCTTTTGGTCATAAATGATATCATAGATCTACATATTTTATTTGTAATAAACATATTGTATATTGTAATATACAATATTTATGTATATATATATGTATCCATACATGGGCATGCATGTATACATATAATCAGTAAACTGTCAGTTCAGCAAACTAATTTATTACTCCCCAAAAAGTAAAGATTGGGACCCACAGTACTAAACGGAGTTTCAAGGTCAGAAAGAAATGGGACAGAATGAGGCAATTGAATTTGGACAAGGAGAGGTCACTGAACATTTGTTCAGTGATCAAGGAAGAGTGGGAGGGCAAAGAAAGATTGATTTCTGCGAAGTGGTTGGCTTGAAGCTAAACTAAATGGAGGTAAGAGGTGAGTCAGATAGAACCTATAGAACAGATAATAAAACTAGTTTAAGAACTGAAAGAGAAATGGGGCTGTCATTAGTGTAGAGAGTTGGGATGAACGGACAATGGTGGGCACCTACGAGTGCCTGAAACTAGACGTGAGGAAAATAACATGGCAAAAGTGAAAATAGGGGAAGAGGGTAAAATATGAGCCTATGGGGGGAAATTATTCTATACACATTATTTTTTCAGCTTACTTTTTTAACCAAAAAAAAAAACCCATCATAGGAATCTTTTTGCTAACAGTACACAGAGACCTGCCCCATTCTTTTAAATACTGATGTATAATATTCTGTAGAATAAGAGACCATTTATTTTTTTTTAAATTTTATCGGAGTATAATTGCTTTACAATGGTGTGTTAGTTTCTGCTGTATAACAAAGTGAATCAGCTATACGTATACATATATCTCCATATCTCCTCCCTCTTGCGTCTCCCTCCCATCCTCCCTATCCCACCTCTCTAGGTGGTCACAAAGCACCGAGCTGATCTCCCTGTGCTATGTGGCTGCTTCCCACTAGCTAGTTATTTTACATTTGGTAGTGCATATATGTCCATGCCACTCTCTCACTTCTTCCCAGCTTACCCTTCCCCCTCCCTGTATCCTCAAGTCCATTATCTATGTCTGCGTCTTTATTCCTGTCCTGCCCCTAGGATCTTCAGAACCATTTTTTTTTTAGATTCCATATATATGTGTTAGCATACGGTATTTGTTTTTCTCTTTCTGACTTACTCCACTCTGTAGGACAGTCTCTAGGTCCATCCACCTCACTACAAATAACTCAGTTTCGTTTCTTCTTATGGCTGAGTAATATTCCATTGTATATATGTGCCACATCTTCTTTATCCATTCATCTGTTTATTCTTTAAACGTAATCTAGATTGTTGATAATTTTACCCACTGAATATAACGCTGGAATGGCTAACATTGTGCATTCATCTTCCGCCCTCTGTGTATTTTATTTTCTTTGGAATTTAGAAGTGGAAAAATTGTATCAAAGGTTATATGCATTTTAAATCGTCATAGGCCATATAATCCTTTGAGAAGGTTGTGAAATTTTACTCTCTTAAACATTTTTCAACATTTGCGATGAATGAATGAATTCATCGTTTGTGATTAATATGAAGAATACTCATATCCTTTTGTTCGTTTAAAAGATACTCTACATTAAGGGCTGATGCTGAGAATACATTAAGTGAGGGAAAAAATTATCTCCTGTCCTTAGATCTTATAGTCCTTGAGGGGTGGGGAGGAAGCAGAGAATAAGCAAATTTACAATTTAAATATATAAAATGACTGGTAGAATGAAGCAAATAATGCAGGGAAGGGCAGATAGAGAGTGAAGGGTACAGGCAGAAGATACTGTCTTAGGCCTAGAGAATCACTAAAGAAGTGTTAGCTATTACCGTTTTTGCTGTTTTCAGTCTAGTCAGATCTGCAGTGTCTACGTATACGAAGGGCTAGTTAAGTGCCATCTGACATAGGAAATCTTGGAAGATGGTGCTTGTTTATGAGGGTGTAGAAATGAGGGGCAGAAATGTACACATAGCATGCAGCTGATTACACAGACTGCATTAGCTTTCTCTATTCTGGCCCTCTGAATTATACAACCTGATTTATGCCCACTGTTGGAAGAGATGATAATCGTAGCAATAATACTTATAATAGCAAAAATATCTTAAGCACTTCTATGCCAGACACTAGGCCAAGTATGCTTCAAGCATTGCTTCGCCTAATCTTCACAAAACGTCTTAGATCAGTCCTTTTTTCTCCATTTTATAAGTGAATCATATATTCAGTGAAAGTACAGCAGATCTATATCATGTAGAGTCCATACTGTGTATTAGTTAAAAGCATAGGTAAAAAATTAAATGAGTCAGTATATTTAAAGTGCCTAGAACACTGTGTGGCACATAGGTGCTATATAAATGAAAGCTATTACTGTAATAATTAGTTTGTTTTTTCAACAAGTGTTTCTGAGTGCCTGCTACGTTCAGGTACAGTGTTAATTTCAGAGATGTGGTTTAATACAGCCCTTGATCTCTCGGAACTTACAACGGACTGTAAAAATCAGTTAATATTAAGACATCAAATGCTTTGAATAAAAGGATCGTTCTGGGCTTGTTGTTTGTTACTGATGTGGTAAGACACTTTTAATTTATCAGTTCATTAATCTAATGAGTATTGATATGTATGGTACCAGATACTCTGCTAGGTCCTGCAGAGAACAGATGAACAAGACTTACCTACAATAAACTCATGTAAACACATGACAATAATGTAACATGGTAAGTGTGTTAATAGCAGCACTCATTTATGATAGAAATACAGAGAGAAAAATGCATAGGATTACCTTAGCAAAGATGGGGTGATGCTATTCACAAGATATCCTTAGCTATTACCACTAACTATTGAAACTTTGGATCCATATGTTGCTTTTGCCTTTGGTGTGAGCTAACTTTTCCTTCTATGTGATTTCCCACAACATGGTCCTCTTGTATGCTGTTATGCTCAACAGCCAAAAAATCATAGAATCACAGAACCTGTGGGTGCCTTGAGAAATCTTGTTTAGTCTCTGACCTTCAGTCAGATAGATAGCTAATCCATCCAGATCAGGTGATGACCTTAGTGTCTGGTTTTATGTTCTACTCTATCTTGGCTGCTACTTTATGTAAGACAAAGATGCCCTTATGAGCCCTAAAGGGCTTCAATTTTTGAGTAGAGAAACTCTAAAAAAATCATTCTTTAAATCCATCTTTTAATGCTCTTTCATTCTAATGAAACTAAAATATAGTCATGGTAAGTTTCCAAAAGAAAAATCTATGATCTATAGGTGTCCATCATCAGATGTATACTGAAGGAAAAACTTAAAAGAAACTATTTACGTAAAACAAAACTTCAGAATGTATGATAAATTATTACAGGCCACATGCAACTAGTGGCAGGAAAATGACACATCCGTAGCAGAAATAAACATTTTGTCTTTATCATCATGTTAATTGAAAGACCAAATGAAGAATATACCCATATGTTGTAAGAACTTGTATAAAACTTGCTCTAAAACACACATTTTGAAATAATGTCAACATTTTAATAAAAAATACATTAGGTGATATTTTATGATTTAAAGAGTTCCTGTTCAGAGAGAACATTAATGATATTAAATTCATCGGTGCTTTCCTATCATATTTCAACAGGAGGATTATAGTAAAAGAAAGAATTTTTTTCCATGCTTTATCTACAGGCTCACAGGGAGAAGGCTACGGCAAACCTGATTGCATTCACACTGAAGTGCAGAGGTGAAATTTTCATTAAAACAATTACTCATATCTTTATATGTTAATTTACACATAGATGCTAAAAAGTAGGAGTACCTCAAGTTATAAAATATATATCAACTGTACTGGAGTACTAATTAACATCCTGCATACTTACCTCAAGTAGGCATATATTCAAAAGATTTGTCTTGATGACAAATCAACACCCAAATTAAATTTAAAGTGTAATGTTTTTTTCCAGACCTGCAGTACAGTATAGACAGCCACTGGTACAATAAACATAAACAGCTAAATATTTAGCTGAGCACCTACCCTGTTCCAAGTCCTGAGGATGCAAAGGTGACCAAAAGAGACCTCTTTCTCGTGAGGCATAGAGAAGGGTAAAACATGTCATTCTAGCTGGAGAGACACTTCTTAACAAATATCACTACTCCTACGCCTACTAATCCTCTCCTGTTTCTACTACTAGGCAACACTTATCTGGTGCTTACCACATGATAGTTACAAGTATTAACTTGTTTAATCCTCACAATAACGCTACAAGGTAAATACTATTAGTTCATCCACAGCTGGAGTAGTATAGGAGACGGAATTCCAACTTTGGTATTCTGGCTTCTGTTACAAATTTCACATTCAATTGCATTTTGTGAGGCTGAATTGTATACATCTCTGAGAAAGTCAAAATGTATACACAAATATACACATATAAGCAATTAACCATGTGTTTAAGATTCTGGGGGATAGAAACAATGGGCTTGATTCTGTTATCACCTTTAACATAATAATCAGATATTATGAATATCTAACAAAGAAGAACCTTTCAATCAACTTCTCTGTGTTGGGAATAGATCATTTGATGAAAAATGTGTCCTTTCTCAAATCTTCCCTCAAGCAAAAGATGTAGTCAAATGAAAGGATTTCAAGGTGTATGCAATGTTATTAGAGGGAATGAGCTGTTAAAGAAGCAGGAAAAAAGTAACTGTGTGTAATAAATAGTAAGGACCTTGATTTGTCAAAGTAACAAAACTTTAGTAATATTTGGATTTAAGAAATACTGATTCAGTTCCCACTGTATGCTTAAAAGGACATACAGTACAAAGGGTAAGACAAACTATTCAGGGTGAAATAGGCATTACTGGAAAAAAAAGACACAAAACTAATGTACAATTAAAAATCAACATAGATGCTTTAGGGACTGCATTCTTTGATAGATTCATAATCCAAGTGACCCAGCCTAGGCGATGAGAGAATTCTTCATTGAGTAAGTGATCTTGACTTGAAATCTGAATGATGAACAGGAATAAGCCAGGCAAAATGGCTTGGGGATGGGGAAGATGGAATGAGGAATGTTTCAGATCAAGGAAACATCTTCCAGAAAGTGTTCTAGAAAGGTGGGAATATTGTGGCCCATTTAATGAGGCTACTGTATGGGTGACAAGGAGAGAGGCTGAGAAAGCATGAAGTATTTTTGTGGCTAGTGAGGTAGATGGGGGACTGACCAGATGTTATGGGTTGATTTGTGCCCCTCAAGTCTCAAATCCATACACTGAAGTCCTAACCTCCAGTACCTCTGAATGTGTCCTTATTTGTAAATAAGATCATTGCAGATGTGATTAGTTAAGATGAGATTATACTGGAGTAGGGTGAGCCCCTAATCCAATGTGACTAGTGTCCTTATCCAAAGGGAAAATTTTGACACAGAGATATGCATAGAAGGAAGATGATGTGAAGAAATATAGCAAGAAATTAGCCCTCTGTGAGCTAAGGAGAGAGGCCTGTAACAGATCCTTCCCTTGCAGGTCTCAGAAGGAACCAATCTACTAACACCTTGATCTCAGACCTGTGGCTTCCAGAACTGTGAGCAAATAAGTTTCTGTTGCTTAAGCCACCTAGTTTGTGGTATTTTGCATCCCTAGGAAATTAATACACCAGGCCGGGCTGTAGATGGCCTTTATATTTAAACAGTGGGAAGTCGTGTGTGTGTGTGTGTGTGTGTGTGTGTGTATGTTCATGCACATGCGTTTGTGTATGTCTCCTCATCTCTTAGAGAGTTTTTAATATGGTCATATCTGTATTTTATTTTATTGTTTTTAGGTCTTTACTGAATTTGTTACAACACTGCTTCTGTTTTAAGTTTTGTTTTTTTGGCCGAGAGGCATGTGGGATCTTAGCTCCCTGACCAGAGATCAAACCCACATCCCCTGCACTGGAAGGCAAAGTCTTAGCCACTGGACTGCCAGGGAAGTCCCTGGTCATATTTGTATTTTAAAAAGATGATTTTAGCCAAAGTGTGGTAAGCTGTTTGGAGGACACCAATGAATCTAAGTGAGTCATGACAGGAGTTTGTTTCAAGGTGGTAGGATTGGAGGCAAGTTGAGGAATTTGAGAACAACTTAGGAAAGAAAGTATTAGAAATGCAAGATGAGGCAGAGGGAAAACAGTGAACATTTAAAGTTCTTGTTTTGTGTCAGGCATGATTCTAAAATCTTTACTGTATTTAAATTCATAATCATCTCGACAACTCTGAGGATTACTCATCTTATTAATGAGACAACAGGCACAGGAAGGTTGTGACTTCTCCAAGTTCACGCAGGGAGTATGTGGAGACCTTGAATCTAAGCCCAGACAGCCAGTCTCCAGAGCTGTTAACTACTTCACCATGATCCTTCAGGAAGATTCTTTATTTTATGCCTTGCTAAGCTGGGTGAGTAATGAAAGTCATTCTATTAAGAAAATTAAAACAAAAAAAACAAACAAAAAAGATTATTCTTACGCAGGGAAGATAACGAGTCTAGCCTTGACTAGATAAAGGTATCTTTAAAATAGTCAAGTACACCAGTGAACATATAGATATGTAACCCAGAAATCTAACTTATAAGCATAAATTTGTACTCAAAAGTTCATAGATGATTGTTGAAGGCATAGGTGGGGATCACATTGCCTAGGAAGAGACTTCTGAATGAGAAGAGAAGGTGGCCATGGACTGAGTCTTGAGCAAATCCTGCTTTAATGGCCAAGGAGAGAGGGTGAGTTTGCAAAGAAGACAGAGAAGAAACAACCATGCTGATAGTAGGAAAACCATAAGAGTGTGATGTCACACATCTCGAAGGAAGAAGGGACATGGTCTACAGTGTCGACCGCAGCTGTAAGATGGGACAAGCTATACTAAAAAATGGTTTAGATTAGCTGGCATAGCCATCACTAGTGACACCAGAGAAAGCGTTTTCAGGTGAGGGTTTGGAGCAAAAATCAAATGAAGCATGGTGAGGAATGAACATGAAATTAAGAGATGAAGACAGTGCATATAGACAACTCTATCAAGATGGTTGGTTATGCAGCATTATTCATAATAGCCCCCAAATGGAAACAATGTAAATTTCCATCAATTGATAAATGTATAAATGAAATGATATCTATCTATGCAATGGAATAGTATTCAGCCATAAAAAGGAATGAAGTACTGATATGTGCTACAACAGGGATGAACCATGAAAGCTTTATGCTAAGTGAAAGAAGTCAGACACTAAGAGCCACATATTATATAATCCCACTTCTATGAAATGTTCAGAATAGGCAAATCCACAGAAACAGAAAGATTAGTGGTTGCCAGGGGCTGGCTGGGAATGACTGCTATTGGGTACAAGATTTCTTTTGGGGGGTGACAAAATATTCTGGAATTAGGGGTGATATTTGCACAACTTTGTAAATATACTAAAAATCACTGAATTGTATACTTTAAAATGATAGCTCTAATGGTATGTGAATTATATCTCAATTTTTAAATTTTTATAAGAAGAATGATGTTTGGCCATAAAGGAGAGGAGGGACATTAGGTGGTGGTTGGACAGGTATATGGTATTGAGGTATCACCTGTCAGTTAAATAATTGTTGGAAAAATAGGTTATATGAATCAGAACTATTTTTTCCATTTTTCTTTTTTTATTACATCACTATATGATTTACCACCAAGAAGGGCTCTGGTAAGGCAGGAATAAATAGCTTTTACTGGGTCACTGATGTAGAACTCAAAGCAGCATATGGACTCTGACTAAGACCTTGGAGACTTGTGAGGGTGAGACCCTTCTTGAGCAAGATGCTGATGAGATAACGTGCAACAACAACAAGAGGTGTTCTGTTTCAGATGACTAATCAATGGGAAAGAGTCCTATATGGGCATGTCTTCCCAAATAGAGGGACCACAGGACAAACGTGTAATTGGGAAGATTGCACCTCATCAAACTAGTATGTTCTTAGACGCTTCAGTGAAACTCGGATGGTACCACAGATTGAGAGGTAAATTAATTCCAATCCAGCAACAAGGGCAACAAATTTGCCCCCAAAGAGCTCAAGAGGCAACCATTTTCTTGCAGTGAAAATTAACTTTATATTCTT
Organism: Balaenoptera physalus; assembly: GCF_965194825.1. Taxonomy (NCBI): domain Eukaryota; kingdom Metazoa; phylum Chordata; class Mammalia; order Artiodactyla; family Balaenopteridae; genus Balaenoptera; species Balaenoptera physalus. The sequence continues at coordinate 26,955,627 of NC_138903.1, read as the reverse complement.
CATTCTGTGGTCTCCATATCATTAACTATATTAACAGTATAGAATAAATTTACCCGCATGTTTTCACTAGATTTTTAAAAATCACATAATTGAGAGGGCTGTGAGATGGCATACACCTTCCTATTAATATCAAATAAACTAGCCCTCTTCAATAAGGCAAGGATACCAGGATGGGGTTCTCGTAAGGTCTCAAGAGAGTAGAGAGCAGAAGATATTTGGCCCCGTAATGACTCCTTGTACTTCAATTATATTACGTCAGGATTAGCACTGTGTTTTCCAAGTGGGATTTGGAAATTGTCATTCACTCAGACATATATCGGTACTTCAGAGGCAGTTCTGTTTAGGGTGGAGATGCTAGGAAAGGGTCCACCTGGGGAATAGAAAGGGAGCAATAAAATTTAAAAACATTTCTATGGGAGCTGTATGAGGCTTCATATTTTTTCCTTATAACAGCAAATGAAATGTTGTACAAAATGTATTCAGCCCCTAGCTACAATATACATGTACAGAGGGTGTCCTGGATTTCCTTAATGTGAATGGTGCATTGACCTGTAAAATTCAACTTCATCAGTGCTGACTGGTTCTCTTAGTTTACCCAGCAAAATCAAATTGATGATGCAGCACATTATATGGCTTATTAAAAAAACAGATTTGCCATTTTGCTAAACTGCTAAGGTGTAGCATCACATTGTTAAGCAGAATATGAATATGAAATGCTTTAGATCTACTAATAAACCAAGATCCTCTCACCAAGGACATTACTGGATTCAGGCAGAGAGGGAGAGAAAATTTGGCACAAAACAACAGAGAAAAAGAGAAGCCCTTTTCTCCCACCACAAGGGCATGGCTGAGATGTGCACAATGTTGATGACAGATGTTGCTATCTTTTCAGCCAGACTTTCTCTTATTTTTTCACTTCCTCTGCCCACGTTTCTTGGGGAGATGCCAGTGCTGCGTGGCTTATAAAGACGCTGCTATCTAGAGGTACCCAGTAGCCAAGAGAAGTGATTTTGTAAAACATGTTTGGGAACCCCTGATGAGAGCTTAGGAAAGTCCATTTAAGCTGAGCAGTTCATGTTAGGAAAAAAAAATTTTTAACATCTTTATTGGAGTATAATTGCTTTACAATGTTGTGTTAGTCTCTGCTGTATAACAAAGTGAATCAGCTATACATATACATATATCCCCACATCCCCTCCCTCTTCCATCTCCCTCCCACCCTCCCAATACCACCCCTCTAGGTGGTCACAAAGCACTGAGCTGATCTCCCTGTGCTAAGCAGCTGCTTCCCACTAGCTATCTATTTTACATTTGGTAGTGTATATATGTCCATGCCACTCTCTCACTTCGTCCCAGGTTACCCTTCCCCCTCCCCGTGTCCTCAAGTCCATTCTCTACATCTGCGTCTTTATTGCTGTCCTGCCCCTAGGTTCTTCAGAAACATTTTTTTTTTTAGATTCCATATATATGTTAGCATACAGTATTTGTTTTTCTCTTTCTGATTTACTTCACTCTGTAGGACAGACTCTAGGTCCATCCACCTCACTACAAATAACTCAATTTCGTTTCCTTTTATGACCAAGTAATATTCCACTGTATATATGTGTCACATCTTCTTTATCCATTCATCTGTCGATGGACACTTAGGTTGTTTCCATGTCCTGGCTATTGTAAATAGAGCTGCAATGAACATTGTGGTACATGACTCTTTTTGAATTATGGTTTTCTCAGGGTATACACCCAGGAGTGGGATTGCTGGGTCGTATGGTAGTTCTATTTTTAGTTTTTTAAGGGGCCTCCATACTGTTCTCCATAATGGCTGTATCAATTTACATTCCCACCAACAGTGCAAGAGGGTTCCCTTTTCTCCACACCCTCTCCAGCATTTATTGTTTGTAGATTTCTTGATGATGGACATTCTCACCGGTGTGAGATGATATCTCATTGTAGCTTTGATTTGCATTTCTCTAATGATTAATGATGTTGAGCATTCTTTCATGTGTCTGTTGGCCATCTGTATGTCTTCTTTGGAGAAATGTCTATTTAGGTCTTCTCCATTTTTGGATTGGGTTGTTTGTTTTTTGATGTTGAGCTGCATGAGCTGCTTGTATATTTTGGAGATTAATCCTTTGTCAGTTGCTTCGTTTGCAAATATTTTCTCCCATTCTGAGGGTTGTCTTTTCGTCTTGTTGATGGTTTCCTTTGCTGTGCAAAAGCTTTTAAGTTTCATTAGGTCCCACTTGTTTATTTTTGTTTTTATTTCCATTTCTCTAGGAGGTGGGTCAAAAAGGATCTTGCTGTGATTTATGTCATACAGTGTTCTGCCTATGTTTTCCTCTAAGAGTTTGATAGTGTCTGGCCTTACATTTAGGTCTATAATCCATTTTGAGTTTATTTTTGTGTATGGTGTTACAGAGTGTTCTAATTTCATTCTTTTACATGTAGCTGTCCAGTTTTCCCAGCACCACTTATTGAAGTGGCTGTCTTTTCTCCATTGTATATTCTTGCCTTCTTTATCAAAGATAAGGTGACCATAGGTGCGTGGGTTTATCTCTGGGCTTTCTATCCTGTTCCATTGATCTATATTTCTGTTTTTGTGCCAGTACCATACTGTCTTGATTACTGTAGCTTTGTAGTATAGTCTGAAGTCAGGGAGCCTGACTCCTCCAGCTCTGTTTTTCTTTCTCAAGATTGCTTTGGCTATTCGGGGTCTTTTGTGTTGCCATACAAATTGTGAAATTTTTCGTTCTAGTTCTGTGGAAAATGCCATTGGTAGTTTGCTAGGGATTGCATTGAATCTGTAGATGGCTTTGGGTAGTATAGTCATTTTCACAATGTTGATTCTTCCAATCTAAGAACATGGTATATCTCTCCATGTGTTTGTATCATCTTTAATTTCTTTCATCAGTGTCTTATGGTTTTCTGCATACAGGTCTTTTGTCTCCTTAGGTAGGTTTATTCCTAGGTATTTTATTCTTTTTGTTGCCATGGTAAATGGGAGTTTTTTCTTAATTTCACTTTCAGATTTTTCATCATTAGTGTATAGGAATGCCAGAGATTTCTGTACATTAATTTTGTATCCTGCTACTTTACCTATTTCATTGATTAGCTCTAGTAGTTTTCTGGTAGCATCTTTAGTATCCTCTATGTATAGTATCATGTCATCTGAAAACAGTGCATGTTAGGAAAATTATATAAGAGAAAAAGTTATCTGAGATATTGGAACTTGACTAAATTATTTCTGAACTTGAGGGGAACCACAAATGTGCCCATCTTAATCAGGTATTCTGGCTATGAAATAGCCTATTATTAATCTTGATTTTAAAAGTCACCCTGTGATTAATTGACTTTAGCTCAATAGACACCATATAGTGGTTTCATAATGTCTGCAAAGCAGACAAGAGAAAATGAATGAAAGGTCACTGTGATGAGCCAAGACATCAGAGTAATGAGATGGCCCTCATGCTTATGAGAAATGTTTTCCCTAAAACATACTGTAATCAGTGTTATACCTTTGTTGGTGGAATAAAGAATGAATTAATATTTGAGAATTACAGAAGTATCTCATCCACCCAAAAACATTAATGTAGATACTCGGCTAAGAGATCAGCTTGCATTTTTCCTTAAACTTTTGCATATTCCTTTTTCCTGCTTTGAAGGAAAAGTAATAAACATTTTCCCTTAGTTGCAAAACAGCTTCCTGAAAAATTACTTCTCTCATAAACACAAAATTCCATCTTTACAATAGTTATTCAGTATAAGAATTTGAAAATTTAGTAAAAAAATAATAACATTAAAATTAATGGATAAGTCAAACTAGAGACTGCAGGATGGACAGTCTCATTGATGAAATTTCAAACAACATTCTTCATAAAGCACTGTGCTCAAAATTATTCTTTGCATATGAAAAGCTAAGGAGGTAAGACATTAGAGTGCCAGTCCAAGCACTTCAAGTATTTTATTGCACAGACAGATTTCACCTCTTGCAAATTTAGCATTTAGCTGCTTCATGTGAACAATGAGAGGAATGAACTAGTTAAACTCTAAGGTACCTTCCAGGTAATATATAGCTGCTTGGGACATTTTCTTCCTAGAGCATCCTTATGAAAACAAAAATCCTTGAGAGAGCTGATAACTAATTTCATCCTCAGGAGAGGATTTAGTAAGAACTAGTTCACAGCCAGCTGAGTAGGCACATCGGGAATGAGGTAAACAAGGGCAACCCTGGGAATTTTGAAAAGTGAGGAAGTAGAAGACAAGTCAAAATGGGCTACTTAAAAATGTTCCTAGGGTTAGGCCTTTCTTTGAATCAAGTAGTTTTCCTTTTTAAAATATCTGTTTCTGACAACAAACTCAACACATATTTTTGGTTAAAGTGCCATAATTTAGGAAAAAAACAGTCAGTCAAAGAAGACTGCCTGTAATTTCTCCATCCAAATATGACAATGATGTTAACAACAACATTAATAATCATAAGTATTTCTGACTGTGCCACGGGTTGGGCTTTTAAAAAGAAAGCTCACTTAATTGTCATGACAACCCTATGAGATATGTTGACTTATTATTGCTCCCATTTTATAAGTGAGGAGACTACTTTTTAAACACCTTTATGCAGAATGTATTTTCACTTAATATATCATAAAAATTTATCATGTTACAAAAGTGTTCAACGCTTATTTCCAGTTTCTCCCTCTTATAAACAGTGTAAGAATTCCCTCTTAGATACTTGTACAGAAATAATGCACTAACGTATATCCCTTTGGGTAAATTCATGCAGTCAACTATTTTTCTTCCCATTGGCTGAGATCCTGCCAAACAGAGAATGAGCATTTGCATGGGGGCAAAGCAATGGACTTTTCTAGGCATACGTCACTTCCAGTAAGGCAAGTCTTGCTAATGAAAGACCCCCACATGTGGGATTCATTCTTTCATTCTAGTGTTTATTAATTCATTTGAAATATTTCCTGCACACTTTGATGTGCCCAGGTAGTGTGAAACCACAGCTGACCTCACAGAATTTAAAAACCAGTGGGGAAAGAGAAACTAGAAATTCAACAAGTAAATATTTTAACAGCAATATTTAAGTTAGGATCTTGGCCAATGCAGGAAGGGCAGGCAGATATCAAATCTTGAAGGATATTTTATTCAGGTGAAATTTGAACTTTACCCTGAAGTAAACGAAAAGCTCTCAGGAATCTTCCTATAAATTAATTAATGAATTTGGACATAACTAAATAAATGTGCTTTTAAATGTTTAGGTTTAGATCCAGCCCTCCTTAAATTCATGTATTTCTTTTTCTTTTTCATTTTTAATTTAGTTTTGTATTTGGAGACCATGTAAAGTCATGCAAATCCCACTACCTATGTCCTCAAAAGATCTGGATTGAAATTCTTCTGTTTCTTACTAGCTCACTTATTAACCATATCCTCGAGGGCAGAGGTTCGCAAGCTGGAATGTGCAACAGAATCACCTGGAGGGCTTGTTAAACACAAATTGCTGGGCGTACCTCAGAGCTTCTGAGTCAGTAAGTCTGGAGTGAGACCTGAGAATCTGCATCTCTAACAAGTTCTCAGGTGATGCTGAGGCTGCTAGTCTGGGGACCACACAGTGAGTAATACTGCTCTAGGACAAGGCAATCTGAGTTTATTCTCCTTATTTATAGAGTGGATGTCATAATAACTTCCCTGCCTACTCTGCAGCCTTGTTGAGAAGAACAAATGATAAAGTGAGCATGGGAAATGCAAGCCCTTGCCAAATGTGAGATAATATTGGCCAGCAACTGCTGTGTAACTCTGAGGGAAATGCTGTCATTATAAGTGGGACAGAGAATCTCTGAGTTTCACAATGGCTTCTAAGGCTATGAAGTTCTGCCAGGTACCTTAACTTCAGCACTAGTCCTTTTCTCTCTTCTATAATTAAATAAAAATATTTGAGGAGTTGTCTAAGTACTAGCAATTGAAACTCACAAGGTTTTTTTTGTTCATTTGTCTGTTTTTAGGTTCAGTCATAAGGTTCATTCTCACCATTTCACCTTATCCATTTTCTGCTGCCAATAGACTTAACACTTAACGGCAGAGGAGGTTTTAGTTCTTTCCTCTTTTTCTCCTACATCTGCCCATTGCTTTTGTTCAATAAATAATAGGCTACAGATGAAGACAATTAGAAATAACATTAGGGGAGAGAATGGTTACTCAGTGGCAGTTAGGGGACAATGAGAGCGTTTTAACTCTGTCCTTCAGAATGAATTGAACTCCAATGGGGTCAGACTTCACCTAATGAATTGTTTGGGTCTGGTTCTGTTTCTTGCCTAAAATCTGTGTCTAGGGTTGTCAGATAAAATACAGGTGCCCAGCTAAATTTGGATTCTAGATTTTTAAAAAAGGATATTATTTTGTTCTAAGTATGTCCCAAATATTGCATTAGATATACTTATACTAAAAAAGTATTCATCACTTATCTTTAAATCTAAATTTATCGAGGTATAATATCTAGGTATTTCTCTTTGCAAAATCTGGCAATCTTAGCTGTGCTCTATTACTAATGATATGGTAACTGTGGCTGAGAAACATGTGTACAGATAAAAAACATTCATCTACAAGCCCAGGATGAGCATATTGGTAGAAGTTAAATCATAATCACATAGGGAGCATTTTTTTAAAACACCTTTATTGGAGTACAATTGCTTTACAATGGTGTGTTAGTTTCTGCTTTATAACAAAGTGAATCAGCCATACATATACATATATTCCCATATCTCCTCCCTCTTGCAAAACACTAGCAAAGAGAATCTAACAGCACATTAAAAAGATCATACACCATGATCAAGTGGGGTTTATCCCAGGAATGCAAGGATTCTTCGATATATGCAAATCAATCAATGTGTCACACCACATTAACAAATTGGAGAAAAACCATATGATCATCTCAATAGATGCAGAAAAAGCTTTCGACAAAATTCAACACCCAGTTATGATAAAAACCCTCCAGAAAGTAGGCATAGAGGGAACTTTCCTCAACATAATAAAGGCCATATATGACAAACCCGCAGCCAACCTTGTCCTCAATGGTGAAAAACTGAAACCATTTCCACTAAGATCAGGAAGAAGACAAGGTTGTCCACTCTCACCACTATTATTCAACATAGTTTTGGAAGTTTTAGCCACAGTGATCAGAGAAGAAAAAGAAATAAAAGGAATCCAAATCGGAAAAGAAGTAAAGCTGTCACTGTTTGCAGATGACCTGATACTATACATAGAGGATCCTAAAGATGCTACCAGAAAACTACTAGAGCTAATCAATGAATTTGGTAAAGTAGCAGGATACAAAATTAATGCACAGAAATCTCTTGCATTCCTATACACTAATGATAAAAAATCTGAAAGAGAAATTAAGAAAACACTCCCATTTACCATTGCAACAAAAAGAATAAAATACCTAGGAATAAACCTACCTAAGGAGACAAAAGACCTGTATGCAGAAAACTATAAGACACTGATGAAAGAAATTAAAGAGGATACAAACACATGGAGATATATACCATGTTCTTGGATTGGAAGAATCAACATTGTGAAAATGACTATACTACCCAAAGCAATCTACAGATTCAATGCAATCCCTATCAAACTACCAATGGCATTTTCCACAGAACTAGAACAAAAAATTTCACAATTTGTATGGAAACACAAAAGACCCCGAATAGCCAAAGCAATCTTGAGAAAGAAAAACGGAGCTGGAGGAATCAGGCTCCCGGACTTTAGACTGTACTACATAGGAAGCATTTTTAAAAGTACCAAAAAGCAGGCCCAACCCCAGAACAATTAAACCAGAATATTTGGAAATGCAACCAAGTCACTGATAGTTTTAGAAGCTCCACAGATGATTCTAATAAGCAGTCAAGAATGAGAGCTATTAAATTAAAAGAAGAAACTTGTATCAGTGGTTCTTAGTTGTGGCTGCCCACAATAGGCTGGCAACTATTAAAAATCCCAAAGTCCAGGCTGTACCCAAGCCCATTAAATCAGATTCCCTGGAGACAGAACCAAGACATCAACTGGTTGTTAAAAGTCCCCAGGTGATTCCAATGTACAGTCAAGGATGGAACCCTTATATTTAGTCAGTCAACCTGGCATATTCTCATGAGACACAGTGAAGTGTCTAAAAGTGTTAGAAGACCATAATAAGCATTTACAAATTATTGCATACAGTGCAATATAAACTTTTGATTTCCTAAATGTCAAAAATATATTTAAAAATATATTCCTGGTTACTTTTACATTCTAACTAGATTTTTCTTCCCTTTTGTCAACAACAGTGTAAAGAAAGTTGAAAATATATAAAATTTAGTAGTATTCCTTGCCACTCTTATGCAGCAATCCCTGAGACATTACCAGTAAAATAATGCTTAGTGCTAAAACATTTCTTTTTCTTATCTTCCCAGTAACACCCCAGTGCACAACTCAAGGGGGCACCATTTACATAGAATATCATGTGAATGGTATATGCCAGAATTTTGATACTTGGTGACCCTGTATCTACTCCACTAACAATTTAGTTTCTCTAAGGCAAAGTCTGTGATTTTGGCATTTTAAGTGTCATGGTAGATGGTTGAACATGTGTCTGTAATAGAAATTCAATCATTATTTGAATATGAGGCATGAAGAATTGAATATCCAAAACAAGTATATAAAAAATATCAGGGACTTCCCTGGTGGTGCAGTGGTTAAGTCTCTGCGCTCCCAATGCAGGGGGCCTGGGTTCGATCCCTGGTCAGGGAATTAGATCCCACGTGCATGCCGCAGCTAGGAGTTCGCATGCCACAACTAAGAAGCCTGAATGCCCCAACTAAGGAGCCCACCTGCTGCAACTAAGACCCAGTGCAACCAAATACATAAAAAAATAAATATTTTAAAAAATATATCAAAATTAGAGAGTAAAAGCAGTTTACCATTACGTATATACTAAATTATCAAAATTTTGTGGCACAAGGATTTGGGAAGAAATTGGCTGGGCAGTTCTCACTCAGCACCTCTCATGGGACTGTAGTCAAATACCAGGTGGGGCTACAGTTATTCGAAGGCTAGACTGGGCTGGGTATCCAAGATGACTCACTCACAGGACTGGCAGTTGATGCTGGCTGTTGGCGGCTGGGGCTCTCAAATAGAACGCCTACCTGTGGCCTCCCCAGCATGGTGGGCTCAGGGTAGTTTTATACATGGTAGCTGGTTTCCCCCAGAGTACACATCCCAAGAGAACCAATGGCTTTTTCTAAACTAGCCTTAGAAGTTATATAGCACTGTGGCCTTATTATATTGATTAGAGCAACCACAAGCCTGCTCAGACTCCACATGAGTCAAACACTTTTGGAGTCATGACTATAACTATATTAATATTTAATTTAAGCCTCTCATTAAATTCAGTTAAAATTTCATCCAGAATGGGTAGTTAAGTTATTCTCAAGTAAATTCATTTTTAAAGCTCCAAGTAAGCCGAGAAACAGAGGACAAAAAGGAAAAAAGAAAATAAACCAAAATTCCTGACCTATTTGAAACCTAAAGATACTGAAGGATCTCTAGGCATCTAGGTAGCCATAGGCTGTCCCTAATTGGGTTTGCTTCTGCAAGCACTTTCATGTGTACTCAAATGAGTAAAGCACAAAGTGAGAAGTTAGAAAGTTAAAATATATCACTTTTAAAGGCATTTCTTTTTTTTTAATTTATTTTTTATACAGCATGTTCTTATTAGTTATCTATTTTATACATATTAGTGTACATATGTCAATCCCAATCTCCCAATTCATCACACCACTACCACCAGCCCCCCTCCCCGCCACTTTTCTTTTTTGGAATTCACCAATATTTCACAAGAAAGTTCACTTCTTTTTCCTAAATCTACATCAACCAATATTGTATGCATTATGAAGGCTAGTTGCTTATCACTCTTTGTACTGATAATGTGTTTCTTTTCATAAAGCCTGTGGCATTCCTTTAGTATTTCTTGTGTCAATCTCTCTATGCATTTGTTAAAAATAAAGTAGAAAATAAATTTAAATTATTTGAATTGCCTCTATAACATCTATTTTTCTAATCACAGGCCAATGTGGTAGTTAAAATTTTTAACATTACCAAAATGAAGCATATCTATTTCCAAAACACCATCTTAATCCACATGGCTGAATATTTTATCTTATGCAGGTCGTCTACAGCAAAGTGAAATGCCAAACTTAATATTAAATGTCAAGCTCCAACACAACCTTCTCTTTATACTCAAGGGGAAGACCTTTGATTTACCCCAGGACTGTTAGATCAATTGTGTCCCAAATACCAACAGACACATATACACATGGCTGTAGAGAAACTATTCATTTTCTCTGTTCTGGGGAATCTCCTGTGAGATGATTCAAGCCCATCTATCACATCGCTAAGGAAAAGTTTTGAGGCTGAACTAACTAGGAGGATAGAAACTGAAGGGAAGGCAGTCAATACCCATTGTGGCTGGTCTTCACCACCTGGGTGTGCTTCAGCTGGCCTGGAACTGTCAACCCAAACTGCAATTACTGACCTTGCTAGAGGCTGTGGCTCCCTGGAGGCAGCGGGGAGAGAGGGAATGATGGATGCTCATGGTGTTTTCTACAAACAGGAGGAATAATTATGAAGTATTCATGCTGTCACAGACTACAGTGCTGGGTCTCAGGAGGATCATAAGATTAAAATCGTTAGATTTTGGAATGAAAATAGGTTCAGTGAGAGTTCACTTCAAGTTCTCATTAAAATTTTTATAAGAGAGAAGGAAAAGCACATGCCTTTATCACAGAGCAATTATAACTTATAAGCTAGTGAGAATGCTTGGTGACAAGCAGTATGAAAGAACTCCCCAAGCAATATTTTATTTCACGGAGCTGTTTTTCCCTTCAAAACTATGAATATAGTTTCACTATAAAAAGTTCCATTTTGTTGGTCGTAAACAGTATCATACAATTTTGCAATATGCATGCCTACAAAAAAGATGCTTTACTTATATGCACTAATTCTCTTATAATGCACTTATGTGCACTATTTTATATCTGAGACATTCTAAAAATCTTTGTGATGAAATTTTATCAATGATTTTATTTTTATACAAAAATTATCTTTTTAAACTAAAATATATCCTCCTATAACAATATTCTATAGTTTTTGGACAGCATTTCTGAGGTGTGATTTACATACAATAAAATTCACCATTTTAAGTGTTCAGTTCAATGAGTTTTAGTAAATTTATACATTTGCACAGCTATCACCATAACCCAATTTTAGAACCCTTCTGTCACTCCAGAAAGTTTCCTCATACCCATTTGCAGCCAATCTTTGCTCCTACCCCTGGGCCCAAGGCACCCATTGATCTGGTCTCTGTCATTCTAGTTTTGTCTTTTCTGAAAATTTCATATAAACAGAATTATACAATATATAGTCTTTTGTGACTGGATTCTTTCACTCAGCATCATCTCCTTGGAGATTCATTTATGTTATGACATGTATCAGCAGTTTATTCATTTTTATGGCGCATCATTCTATTGTATACCTACCTATACTATATTTTATTTATCCACTCACTAGTTAATGAAAGTACAAAGAGTCTCCAGTTTGTGGCTGCTCTGAATAATTTTAGTCTGAACAATTAAGTGCAAGTGTTTGTATGGACATGTTTCCATTTATCTTGAGTGGATATCTAGGTGTGGAGCTGCTGGGTTTTATAATAAATGTACATTTCAAAGTGGCTATACTGATTTACATTTGCACCAGCAACTGTGAGGGCATTAGCTCCTCTACTTATATGCTAATATTTAGTACTGTCATTCTTTCGGATTTTAGCCATTCTAGTGGGTGTGATGTGATATTTCAATATGATTTTAATTTGCATTTCCCTAATGACTAATGATGTTGAATATCTTTTCATGTGCTTATTGGCCATTTGTAAATCTTCACTGGCGAAGTATCTATTTGAATATTTTACCTGTTTTCATATTGGGTTTTCTTATTATTGAGTTGCATACATTTTCTAGGTTCTAGATAAAAGTCTTTTATCTGATATATAATTTGCACATACTTTTTCCAAGTCTGTGGCTTAGTTTTTCATTGCCTTAATGATATCTTCTGAAGAACAAAAGAGTTTATGTGGATGAAATTTAATTTATTAATATTTTATTATACTGTTCATCCTTTTGTTATCAAAAGAAGTCTTGGCCTGCCCCAAGGTCACAGAGATTATCTCCTATGTTTTCTTCTAGACATTTCAGTTTGATCTCTTATCTCTAGTATTTTTTATAAAGATTTATTTATTTGTCACAGACAAGCCTTATATTTCTAGCTGGTAGGCAAGCAGTTATTTATGTCTGGAAACTGGTTTGATGGGTCAGTGACTAGGCAGCATCACCTGTAAACTACTTTAAATATAATTTCTAATTGTATGTAATAGTCTTTAACAGACAAGTCACACACTTGATTTCGTATACATATATGCAGGAATACATCAAATATCTATAATTCTTACTCCACAATTTTATAAAAAGAGCTAAAGGATGGCATATCTCAGGATTCAGGTCTGTGGTATGGGGTGGTTGTTTAGAGGAGAAAAGATTAAGCAGAAATGGGACATGGCATTTATTTGACACAGTGGGACACAATAGCTGCAGGGAGAATTTGCCCAACCACAGGCTTGATGGTTATGAATCAATATGATGGGTCATTACAATGCTGCCCCCAAAATATGAATTTCTCTAGTGAGAGTTGAGGCAAAAAGCTACAAGGCCTGAGATGCAGTAGGATCCAGGTAGGGAGTTACAAACTAATGTCAGGGGAGCTGACTCTACTACTTGAAAGTTCACAGAGGCAACTATTACAAGATAGCAAGGTCTGGAAGCATTGGGCCTCAGGAATCTAGGCAAGGTTTTTGTCTCCAGGAAATGACTTAGCCAGAAGACAGGGTTCAAGGAAGACAGATGTTTTATTGAACAATTTTCTAGAAACAGGAACCAAGCAGACAGTTAAAGGGGCTGCTGCATATGGTGGGACTAAAGCTTGGGAATAATTTAAGTTCCTGGTTGTTAATCATTAAAATGTTACAATTCACTTTAACAGCCCTTATTTCCAAATCGTCTTCCCCCAATAAGCAGGGCCCTCATTGTCTCCCTTCTAAGCTATTATGATAGTCTTCTAATCTGTCCCATTGTTCACAGTCCTTCACTTCTCTAAGGTATTCCGCACACCATTCCTAGATTGACTATCTTCAGGTGTGGTTTCTATAAAATCTCTCTGCAATATAAAATATTTAACAGTTTGCCATTGCTTATCAAATTAGGTTCAAATTCCTCATCCTAGCACTGAACACTGTCAAAAATGAGCAAATCTATATTTGTACATCTAGAGTTACCATGATAGAACGCTTGGTGTTCATAACAATTCTACTTCTTAAACTCTGCATATTCCTTCCAGCAGAAATCACAATCTCAGCTCACCAAAATCCTCCCAGCCTTCAAGCTTGTCCCAAATGCTACCTCTTCAACGAAACACCTCCCCATCTCCTAAAGTTGAAACTGTATTTTTCCTCCTTTCAACTTTTATGTTGTCTAGATCAGTGGTGGACAAACTATGGCCCACAGGCCAAATCAGTCTCATTGTGTCTTATTGGAACATGGCCATGCTCATTCATTTACCTGTTATCTGCAGCTACTTTCATGCTGCAATGGCTTGAAGTTGAGCAGTTGTGACAGAGACCGCAGGCTCAGAAAGCCAAAAACATTTACTATCTGGCCTTTTACATTAAAAGTTTTCTGACCCCAGATCTAGATGATGCTGATCAGGGAAATACAAATTTTTATAACTAACTGTCCTGGTTAAAGAAAATATTTAAAATACAGATTTTTGTAATATAATATCACCATGATGTAATCACCAACTATTGTTCACTTCAGTGTTATTTGAGGTGGTCCAAGGATCCATTTGAACACTGTGTGTGTGTGTGTGTGTGTGTGTGTGTGTGTGTGTGTGTGTGATTTGACTACCCAAGTAGTACAATCCCTCTCGCACACATTCTTGTATCAATCTGGCAGTGATCCATACTTCAGGATGTTGAATTAATTATTCAAATGTGTTACCTAACTTACTGCCATAAAATATTTATGGTGTATGACTGAACTTTTCAGAACAGAGGCAGATAAAAGCTGGTATAAACTGCATAATAAAATTTTATTTTAATGGAATGGTTTGGGCTCAAGATTCTTCTGTAAAATAGTTTTTTTAATGCAATTTCAAGTGTTATTAGAAAATATTTTACTTTATATAAATAATGATCAAAATATGCATGTATGTAAAAGTTCTTCCATTCCCCTTAGTTAATCAAAACGAGTCAACAAAAGGTCAATAAAAAAAAGTGGGTGGTATTAAAGCTTTGGAAAGCTTGGAGACTTCTGTAAGAGATAGGCCCCTTTCTAATCTCTGCTGGCCATGACTTCGGTTGTTGTTGCTATTGTATCCTCCACATCTAGTATAGTTCACAGCATTTAGTTGTGGGTCAATACATATTTTTTTAAATAAATGAATGATTCATTTCTCCATTTTTCTATTCTATGACTTGGGAAAATCCTGGTGTAACACTTCCAAGTAAACAACTTTCCTTTAACCAAAGTCTTAGCCCATATTCAATCACATGCTACCCAACTGAGTGGCACCAATACAAGTTTTCTAGCAGTTAGCCATGACTACTAGCACATCCATCTCCCTGCACCCCTGCCCCAGCAAACTTGCCCTGACTTCGGCAATGATTATCAACCAATACCATTTACTTCTTTCATTTCTTAAGCTGAGATCTCTGAAAAGCAAGATGTTATGCCACTTCCAAAAAGAGCAACAAAATATTTGAACGAAATTCAACTTAGAGTGGATGTTGTAAGGTGTTTTAACTCCAGGGATATAAGAAAACATTTTCTTTTTTCCTTTGGGGGGTAAATGTGGGATTTTATACACTGGAAATTTTGTTTCCACAATTTTTAAAAACTGGTCAGACAGGAAAGAAATACTTTGGTTGTTTGTTTTCTATTAATTTTGTCAAATCAGGGAAATTTTCAGCGATCCACTGCCTTTAAAGGGATAAGTATATTTCATTGCATGTCTGATCTAAAATTTTGCAAAGGCTCATTATCACCCAGTGAGTGGTATCAGTGTTTTGTTCTAGACACACATTCATCAGTGATGTGAACAATTAGAGAAGGAAAGAGTGATGACTCAGGATTTTCTTTAACATTTTTTTTCTCTCATAATTTTCACTTTTTAAATTAAATTAAAAGGAGAAATGAAGTTACTTTTAAATAGGAAATTAAATGAAGAACCCCATGGCAATGCAATAGAAATGTGGTTTTTTCTTAATTAAAAAGACAAAGGCCATGCAATATGAAAATGTAAGGGCCTCAATTGTGAACTCACATTATATATTTGTGATAAAACTTTGGATAACTACTTAATTACATTTATATTTTGTTATAATTTATATTAACCCTTATCCAGATTTCTGGGGTAGGGGCAATTTTAAATATGCTCCCCTAAATACCACAGGACTTTTACATTTATTTTGATGCTCAAGAGTTAAAGCCTTTCAAGGTAAAAGTTCCTCTGCCTCAACACTTTCATATAATTACAAATTAACACTGCTTCTTTTCCTTTTGAAAAAGTCATTGAAGTGTATATTATAATGTGAGTTTAAAAAAATGTTCTCTTTCAATACTTCAGGTAGCACTCAAAGCTTAAGAAACACTTTTAGTCATTCTAGAGATAACTTTTGGGATTCTGTTTGGGTTAAAACAAGAACCAAGAAAATTTATCAAAAAGGAAAAGTCTATAAAAGATTTTATTAAAAAATATGTCACAGAAAAGAGATATGTAAAAAATGTCATTAGCTGTGGTCATATATCTCTGGCAAATGTCATCTATAGTTGGATTCTATGGCTTTTCATTGAACAGAAATAAATTTTCTGAGCCTTCACCGTACTTCAGATGTCAGGATCTCCCTCTCTCCTGCCTTCCACCTCCACACCAAAAACATGGAACTACCAGTTTGCTGCTTTTGCCTGCAGGTATTCATCTACTATGCATGACAAGTTATTCTTGCTTTAAAGTGGAAACATGAAAGATTTTTGAGTGGGAGAGAAGGGAGCCTTATATATACTCACTTACTTGGTGATGGCATCTTTCAATGATTTTCTAGCCATGTTTATCATAATCTTTCATTCCTGATGGTTCTGTTGATTACTGAACAATTTTACTACTTGATTTTTCTATTTTCTCCTACACTTCAGAGTTTTTTTCTATTGATTCCTAGTTACTTTCCTGGTTTCTTGCCAATTTTTGCCCTTCTGCTGGTATGAATGTATACTTAGATTGATGCTTGTCTGTTTAGTTTAAACTTCTCCTATCTTGCTCTGACATGTGGTACACACATTGCCCTAATTCAAAAATGCTCACCCATCCCCAACTACTAATCCACTTGTTGGCCAATTTTGAGATTCAGTGAGGGACAGGCTAAGTCTCATGCCTGTCCAATAGTCTGTTCATCATACTACCAGCTCCAACTCTAATCCTGCTACTTTCCAACTTGGGTAGACATACTACAAAGTGAAGGCTTTTCAGGGAGTATACAAACACAGATATATTTAAGGGAATCCATTTCCAGATCTTCAGCTTTTGGATATATCTAAAATTGATCTGATAATATGCCTGTGATCAGCCTTTCCTCTTTCCTAATCATTTTTCTCTAAATTTAAAAAAGAAAGTTTCCAGAAATAAACCCATGTATATATATATGGTCAATTAATATTTGACAAGAGAGCCAAGAACACTCAGTAGAGAAAAGATAATCTTTTCAATAAATTGTGTTGGGAAAACTGGATATTCTCATGCCAAAGAATGAAACTGGACCCCTATCTTACACACCATTTACAAAAATTAACTCAAAACAGGTATTGCTCCAAGGAGTAAAACCCTCCAGGACATCAAACAAAGGAATTATTAGAGAATGCATTGGTCCTTTGAAAGAGTCCACTGAGAGCATTTCTTAAAGAAATATTAAAAGGGATAGACCCCTATTTTATCTGAGAAACAAACTATGGGAAAATCTGTCTCTGTCTCAGATTATCTTACTTTAGGACATTTTCCATAAATCAAATGAGTAAAATATCCAGCTTCAAAGTTTCAACAAGAATGTATTTATAGCACATATATCATACAAAGGAGCTTATGTTCTTTGGAACTCTTTAAATATACGATGAAATGTTTTATATTTAAAATGTGAGAGAGATTACATAGTTTTTCCAAATTCCTTTAGAGTTCTTTGAGGAAAACAACTTGAAGGCCACTAGAACTTCTCAACCATAACTGCACAAAAGAATCACTTGAAGTTGCTTTAAAAAAAAAAATACAGATATTCAGGTACCACTGAGGAGTCTCTGAAGCTAGGATCTGGGCCTGATGATAAAATTTTCTAAAAGCTCCCCAGGGTGATTATCCCTTGCAGTCAAGGTTGAGAACCACTGCATTGTGATCTGCTACTAAGGATAATCTTATAATCATTTTTTTTTTGAATTTTATTTTATTTTATTTTTTACATAGCAGGTCCTTATTAGTCATCAATTTTATACACATCAATGTATACATGTCAATCCCAATCGCCCAATTCATCACACCACCACCACCACCCACCCCCCAGCGGCTTTCTGCCCTTGGTGTCCATACGTTTGTTCTCTACATCTGTGTCTCAATTTCTGCCCTGCAAACCGGTTCACCTGTACCATTTTTCTAGGTTCCACATATATGCGTTAATATACGATATTTGTTTTTCTCTTTCTGACTTACTTCACACTGTAGGACAGTCTCTAGATGCATCCATGTCTCTACAAATGACCCAATTTCGTTCTTTTTTATGGCTGAGCAATATTCCATTGTATATATGTACCACATCTTCTTTATCCATTCGTCTGTTGATGGGCATTTAGGTTGCTTCCATGACCTGGCTATTTTAAATAGTGCTGCAATGAACATTGGGGTGCATGGGTCTTTTTGAATTATGGTTTTCTCTGGGTATATGCCCAGTAGTGGGATTGCTGGGTCATATGGTAATTCTATTTTTAGTTTTTAAGGAACCTCCATACTGTTCTCCATAGTGGCTGTATCAACTTACATTCCCACCAACAGTGCAAGAGGGTTCCCTTTTCTCCACACCCTCTCCAGCATTTGTTGTTTGTACATTTTCTGATGATTCCCATTCTAACTGGTATGAGGTCATACCTCATTGTAGTTTTGATTTGCATTTCTCTAATAATTAGTGATGTTGAGCAGCTTTTCATGTGCTTCTTGGCCATCTGTGTGTCTTCTTAGGAGAAATGTCTATTTAGGTCTTCTGCCCATTTTTGGATTGGGTTGTTTGTTTTTTCATATTGAGCTGTTTATATATTTTGGAGATTAATCCTTTGTCTGTTGATTCGTTTGCAAATATTTTCTCCCATTCTGACGGTTGTCTTTTCGTCTTGTTTATGGTTTCCTTTGCTGTGCAAAAGCTTTGAAGTTTCATTAGGTCACATTTGTTTATTTATGTTTTTATTTCCATTACTCTAGGAGGTGGATCAAAAAAGTTCTTGCTGTGATTTATGTCAGAGTGTTCTTCCTATGTTTTCCTCTAGGAGTTTTACAGTGTCCAGTCTTACATTTAGGTCTCTAATCCATTTTGAGTTTATTTTTGTGTATGGTGTTAGGGAGTGTTCTAATTTCATTCTTTTACATGTAGCTGTCCAGTTTTCCCAGCACCACTTATTGAAGAGTCTGTCTTTTCTCCATTGTATATCCTTGCCTCCTTTGTCATAGATTAGTTGACCATAGATGCGTGGGTTTATGTCTGGGCTTTCTATCTTGTTCGATTGATCTATGTTACTGTTTTTGTGCCAGTGCCATATTGTCTTGATTACTGTAGCTTTGTAGTATAGCCTGAAGTCAGGGAGTCTGATTCCTCCAGCTCCGTTTTTTTCCCTCAAGATTGCTTTGGCTATTCGGGGTCTTTTCTGTCTCCATACAAATTTTAAGATTTTTTTGTTCTAGTTCTGTAAAAAATGCCATTGGTAATTTGATAGGGATTGCATTGAATCTGTAGATTGCTTTGGGTAGTATAGTCATTTTCACAATGTTGATTCTTCCAATCCAAGAACATGGTATATCTCCTCTCCATCTGTTGGTATCCTCTTTAATTTCTTTCATCAGTGTCTTATAGTTTTCTGCATACAGGTCTTTTGTCTCCCTAGGTAGGTTTATTCCTAGGTATTTTATTCTTTTTGTTGCAGTGGTAAATGGGAGTGTTTCCTTAATTTCTCTTTCAGATTTTTCATCATTACTGTATAGGAATGCAAGAGATTTCTGTGCATTAATTTTGTATCCTGCAACTTTACCAAATTCATTGATTAGCTCTAGTAGTTTTCTGGTGGCATCTTTAGGATTCTCTATGTATAGTATCATGTCATCTGCAAACAGTGACACTTTTACTTCTTCTTTTCCAATTTGTATTCCTTTTATTTCTTTTTCTTCTCTGATTGCTGTGGCTAGGACTTCCAAAACTATGTTGCATAATAGTGGTGAGAGTGGGCAACCTTGTCTTGTTCCTGATCTTAGGGGAAATGCTTTCAGTTTTTCACCATTCAGAATGATGTTTGCTGTGGGTTTGTCATATATGGCCTTTATTATGTTGAGATAGGTTTCCTCTATGCCCACTTTCTGGAGAGTTTTTATCATAAATAGGTGTTGAATTTTGTCAAAAGCTTTTTCCGCACCTATTGAGATGATCATATGGTTTTATTCTTCAATTTGTTAATATAGTTTATCACACTGATTGATTTCCATATATTGAAGAATCCTTGCATCCCTGGGATAAATCCCACTTGATCATGGTGTATGATCCTTTTAATGTGTTGTTGGATTCTGTTTTCTAGTATTTTGTTGAGGATTTTTGCATCTATATTCATCAGTGATATTGGGCTGTAATTTTCTTTTTTTGTGGTATCTTTGTCTGGATTTGGTATCAGGGTGATGCTGGCATCACAGAATGAGTTTGGGAGTGTTCCTTCCTCCGTAATTTTTTGGAAGAGTTTGAGAAGGATGGGTGTTAGCTCTTCTCTAAATGTTTGATAGAATTCACCTGTGAAGCCATCTGGTCCTGGATTTTGTTTGTTGGAATATTTTTAATCACAGTTTCAATTTCATTACTTGTGATTGGTCTATTCATATTTTCTATTTCTTCCTGGTTCAGTCTTGAAAAGTTATACCTTTTTAAGAATTTGTCCATTTTTTCCAGGTTGTCCATTTTATTGGCATAGAGTTGCTTGTAGTAGTCTCTTAGGATGCTTTGTATTTCTGCAGTGTCGTAATTTCTCCTTTTTCATTTCTAATTTTATTGATTTGAGTCCCCTCCGTCTTTTTCTTGATGAGTCTGGCTAATGGTTTATCAATTTTGTTTATTTTCTCAAAGAACCAGCTTTTAGTTTTATTGAACTTTGCTATTGTTTCCTTTGTTTCTATTTCATTTATTTCTGCTCTGATCTTTATGATTTCTTTCCTTCTGCTAACTTTGGGTTTTGTTTGTTCTTCTTACTCTAGTTCCTTTAGGTGTAAGGTTAGATTGTTTATTTGAGATTTTTCTTGTTTCTTGAGGTAGGCTTGTATAGCTATAAACTTCCCTCTTAGAACTGCTTTTGCTGCATCCCATAGGTTTTGGATCATCGTGTTTTCATCGTCATTTGTCTCTAGGTATTTTTTGATTTCCTCTTTGATTTCTTCAGTGATCTCTTGGTTGTTTAGTAATGTGTTGTTTAGCCTCCATGTGTTGGTGTTTTTTACGTTTTTGTCCCTGTAAATCATTTCTAATCTCAAAGCGTTGTGGTCAGAAAAGATGCTTGATATGATTTCAATTTTCTTAAATTTACTGTGGCTTGATTTGTGACCCAAGATGTGATCTATCCTGGAGAGTGTTCCATGCGCACTTGAGAAGAAAGTGTAATCTGCTGTTTTTGGATGGAATGTCCAATAAATATCAATTAAATCTCTCTGGTCTATTGTGTCATTTAAAGCTTCTGTTTCCTTATTTATTTTCATTTTGGATGATCTGTCCATTGGTGTAAGTGAGGTGTTAAAGTCCCCCACTATTATTGTGTTACTGTCGATTTCCTCTTTTATACCTGCTAGCAGTTGCCTTATGTATTGAGGTGCTCCTATATTGGGTGCATATATATTTATAATTGTTATATCTTCTTCTTGGATTGATCCCTTGATCATTATGTAGTGTCCTTCCATGTCTCTTGTAAATTCTTTATTTTAAAGTCTATTTTATCTGATATGAGTATTGCTACTCCAGCTTTCTTTTGACTTTCATTTGCATGGAATATCTTCTTTCATCCTCTCACTTTCAGTTTGTATGTGTCCCTAGGTCTGAAGTGCGTCTCTCATAGACGACATATAGTTGGGTCTTGTTTTTGTATCCATTCAGCAAGCCTGTGTCTTTTGGTTGGAGCATTTAATCCATTCACGTTTAAGGTAATTATCGATATGTATGTTCCTATGACCATTTTCTTAATTGTTTTGGGTTTGTTTTTGTAGGTCCTTTTCTTCTCCTGTGTTTCCCACTTAGAGAAGTTCCTTTAGCATTTGTTGTAGAGCTGGTTTGGTGGTGCTGAATTCTCTTAGCTTTTGCTTGTCTGTAAAGCTTTTGATTTCTCCATTGAATCTGAATGAGATCCTTGCGGAGTAATCTTGGTTGTAGGTTCTTCCCTTTCATCACTTTAAGTATATCATGCCACTCCCTTCTGGCTTGTAGAGTTTCTGCTGAGAAATCAGCTGTTAATCTTATGGGAGTTCCCTTCTATGTTATTTGTCGTTTTTCCCTTGCTGCTTTCAATAATTTTTCTTTGTCTTTAATTTTTGCCAATTTGATTACTATGTGTCTCGGCGTGTTTCTCCTTGGGTTTATCCTGTATGGGACTCGCTGCGCTTCCTGGACTTGGGTGTTTGTTTCCTTTCCCATGTTAGGGAAGTTTTCGACTATAGTCTCTTCAAATATTTTCTTGGGTCCTTTCTCTCTCTCTTCTCCTTCTGGGACCCTTATAATGTGAATGTTGCTGCGTTTAATGTTGTCCCAGAGGTCTCTTAGGCTGTCTTCATTTCTTTTCATTCTTTTTTCTTTATTCTGTTCTGCAGCAGTGAATTCCACCATTCTGTCTTCCAGGTCACTTATCCGTTCTTCTGCCTCAGTTATTCTGCTACTGATTCCTTCTAGTGTAGTTCTCATTTCAGTTATTGTATTGTTCATCTCTGTTTGTTTGTTCTTTAATTCTTCTAGGTCTTTGTTAAACATTTCTTGCATCTTCTCGACCTTTGCCTCCATTCTTTTTCCGAGGTCCTGGACCATCTTCACTATCATTATTCTGAATTCTTTTTCTGGAAGGTTGCCTATCTCCACTTCATTTAGTTGTTTTTCTGGGGTTTTATCTTGTTCGTTCATCTGGTACATAGCCCTCTGCCTTTTCATCTTGTCTATCTTTCTGTGAATGTGGTTTTTGTTCCACAGGCTGCAGGATTGTAGTTCTTCTTGCTTCAGCTGTCTGCCCTCTGGTGGATGAGGCTATCTAAGAGGCTTGTGCAAGTTCCCTAATGGGAGGGACTGGTGGTGGGTAGAGCTCAATTTTATAATCATTTTGAATTCAACAATCCTAATATTTCTCCCTATGTAATTCTGTGGCTGTAAAAATTGATAAGGATTGTTCTCTTGGTAACTACTAACATTGAAACTAGACTATAAAACATGATAACCTAAAAATCCCATTATTTATGTGCCTTGGATTTTTTTTCCTAGTTAATAACTGCTTGTTGTATAACCATAAGGTCATATATACCTGCAAACCAAAAGTACATTTTACTTGACACATAGGCATTGTGAACTAAAAGTATCTTTTATTTCCTGCCTTTAAAGTAATAGTCATAAAGAGAATACTAAGCCAGGGTAAATCATTCTTACAGCATTTATATTGCGTCCAGCTTCTCATTATGTGGGAAAAATAATCTGTATAAACTCTCAAAGGGACACACTCCACAGCTTGATAAGGGTAAAGTCGCAGACCCATTGTGGAAAGTGGCACAGTAGTTCTTTATTCGTAATTGCTCCTTCCACTTAATTTAATAGGCACTTGTTCGAGTACCTACAATGGGTTTGACCTAAGTTTCTGCTGGCAATGTAAAGCTTAATTGTTACTTCCAAAAGTATTTATGGAGCATCCACCCTGGGCCTGACATTGCTGTAGGTGTTTAAGATACAGTTGAGAATGAAACAGACAAAAATCCCTTAGTGAGCTTTGAGAAGGTGGTCCCTACCCTAAAGCATCTTAAAACCAAATGTTAAGAAAGCTAGACTATCCATGAGGGAAGAGTATGTCATGTTTTTTATTGCTAACTAAGATTTGTGGAATTGATTGATAAGTCACAAAAATCTTCCCCAGCCCCACCTAATTGTCTTCTAAATAATTCAGTAAAAGATAGGTACACTCCCTGGCATTAGCTTCAAGGGGACTGCCATCCCAGAGAGACATTTTCTCACTGTCCTGTTGCAATATATTTCCCACACATGTAATGAGTGACTTCACTGGAGTGGGCACATTTTCTATCCCAACATTTTACTGCCTAAACCTGAGTGAGAATCAGCTCTGGAAAATTCATCTAAAACCCAAAGAGAAATAATTGGAGAAGAGAGACAACTTCTTAAGTGAAGCAAATTACATGCATATCCTACAGTTTCATATTAAAAATAGTAAATTTAATGCTGCTTTATTTATAATGATAGCTTTACTCTTTTAGAGATGGAGATTTTTGACACTTGATGAGATCAATTTGTTATCTTGGTTTCAAAACTCCCAGGTTATTTTTAATTACTTGATATTTCTTACTTTGTCATCTTGACTTTGATTAACTGCATAACTTTTTCCATGACAAGTGTTTCTCTTCTTCTTTTACGAAACATTAATCCATATCCTGGTATGCATAATAAGCCTTAGAACAATTCTGCATTGAAACTTGTATTCCTTCCTTATTAATATAAATTACAGAACTAATGGAAAATATCGTATTTATTAAGTTTATTTTCTGCTCTAATTTTAAATTAATTTTCTTTTCTGTTTAATCACCAAATACCCTTTTGTTCTGAGTAATGACAAGAAAAATGAGTACTGATATTAATGTGGGACCACTGTTTTCACAAATACATTTTTAACAGCAATGTTACTGCCTTGGTCTGTCTGTCTCTCTCTCTAGACAGAGAGAGAGACAGACAGACAGAGGAAGGCAGAGATAGAGAGAGAACCAGTTCAAATTCCTAAATAAGAACAAATGACTCCTTAGAGATTAATTCATAAAAGAATTCAATTCTACATCCCAGATCACAATAAAATTATGATTAAAATATTTTTTAAAAATCTACTATAGGTCTTTATTCCTATCAGTCATAAGGTAAACATAAACATTTTCCATCTTATATATAAACAAATTTTCCCTATCCTTTTGCACTTGCCTCCTTTGAACTTGATTGTTTCTCACCGATTATTAATGTCATTGTGATTCCTTAAGATAAATACCAACCCACCACCATGTAATTTGCTATCATACACAAATATTGGCACCCTAATATATGGAAAATGGTAAATAAATATTTTGGAGTTATTTTCCAAGTTGATTTGACATAGTTCAGGAGCTATTTTATGAGAATTGCTCACAGGTTTCTATCTAAGGCACTGACAAGCATGAATATATTTAAGGTGGTTTTGAATATGAAGATGCCACTTTATTTTAATGACTTTCACTTGAATTAAACATTATTATAAAATAAGTGCTTCAGAAGAAATATAAAATATAGAAATGTGCAATTTTAAAAAAAATTCTTGAATGATTTGATATGCATTAACTATTTGAGGCATAAAGTTACATACATATCCATTTCTACTGCTTGCTAGTTGAAGCTATATCTCTTTATAATATACAGTATATGAAAAATATTAGATCACAGGTCAGCAAACTGGCCTGTGGGAAAAATCTAGCTCCTTCCTTATTTTTATAAATAAAGTTTTATTGGAACACAGTCATGCTCATTTTATTACGTATTGTCTGTGGCTGCTTTCATGCCTCAACAACAGAGATGAGTAGTTGTGACAGAGACCATCTGGCTTGCAAAGCCTATAATATTTACTCTCTAGCCTTTTGCAGAAAAAGTTTGTCCACCCCACTATTAGATAGTTGAAAATGTATGTGTATGTATATGTATGTGTTTCTCTTCCTGGTGTCTTTAAAACCCATCACATCCTCTCAACACACTGAAGCCATCTCAGCACTTATTAGATGGTAAAGTATTGAATTTTTTTCCTCCAACACTAGCTAAATATTCCTAATTGGTAACATATTTTCCCATTATGCTAAAATGGACTTAGATTTGTCAGCTTAAGCCCTCATTAGAAAGCCAAAGATTTGGAAATTTTCCTTTCTACCTTGGCACTTTCTAACCAGTTTACATTTCCCAAGTCATTAAGCTCATGATAGTAAAATTGCTGATACTGTCAAGGAAGTAGAAATTGAAAGCTAAAAAGCATACCAGCTGTCAAGAGAATTCCCTTAATATAGATTTCTTCCCCTGACTCTTTTCTCCTTTCATTTCTTTATCATTTCTTTCCTCTTTTTTCCTTTGAGTCAATTAAATATGTTCTTATTTTCAATAGGAAGAACACTGGTACATAACTAAAGTGTCTTATAAAATAAGATTACTTTATTCCGCCTTATATTCTGTATGTGTGTGTACGTGTAGGTGTGTGCATATGTACACATAAGTTAGTCTTGTTTAAAACAAGCTTTGTTTATTGGTCAACATTGCAAAATGATTCTTCACTATTAAGGGGAGATTCCCGGAAAAAAAGGGATACATTACTACTAGCACTTCACCCACAGAGCCCAACTTAGATTTAGCAAGATGTTTTTCACTGTCCAGATATACTGTTAGAAAAGCTGGGGGAGTTTACAAAATGACCACCTGGTGGGCATGTTTAAAAGAATCTGATTAAAATTACTATTTTAGCTACACCTTTAGAACAACACATCCATATCTCATAGTGAAAATGGTAAATCACTGCAGTATCTCTTATACTTTATGTTCTCTCCCTCTCTCTTACTCATTCTCTCACACTTACAGACAACACTCAAACACTCACACTTGCACATTACTGCTACCCCAATCATTAAACTGCCAATATTCTACTTTGACCCAGAGGATGGGTTAAGAGCATCATTCTTAGGAATACATCTGGGTTCAAATCCTGGCTATTTCACAACCCCACCCCACCCCCAACCACATAGCCATTGATCTTGGGCAAGTTATTTACCAATCTCTGTCTTAGTTTCCTCATCTACAAAATGGGAGGAAGAGTACTTCTCGTTGGATTGTTGTAACTGTTAAATAAGATAATACCTGTTGTTATGGACCGAACGTTTGTGTCCTCCCTCCCAAAATTCGTATGATGAAGTCTTAACCCCTAATGTGATGGTATTTGGAGGTGGGGCCTTTGGGAGATCATTAGGTTTAGATGAAGTTATGAGGACAGGGCCTTCATGATGAGATTAGGGCCCTTATTAAAAGAGGAAGAGATACCAGAGCTCTCCCTCTCTGACACGTGAGGACACACTGAGAAGGTGGCTACCTGTAAGCCAGGAAGTGCCCTCACCAGGAACCAAATCTGCCAGCACCTTGATCTTAGACTTCCCACCCTCTAGAATGATGATAAATAAATGTCTGTTGTTTAAGGCACCTATCCTATGGACCTAAAGACAGTCATACAAAGTGAAGTAAGTCAGAAAGAGAAAAACAAATATTGTATAATATTGCTTATATGTGGAATCTAGAAAAATGATACAGATGAACTTATTTGCAAAGCAGAAATAGAAACACAAATGTAGAGAACAAACATACAGATACCAAGTGGGGAAGGGGGTTGGGATGAATTGGGAGATTGGAATTGACATATATACACTATGATGTATAAAATAGATAACTAATGAGAACCTACTGTATAGCACAGGGAACTCTACTCAATGCTCTGTGGTGACCTAGATGGGAAGGAAATCCAAAAAAGAGAGGATATATGTATACGTATAGCTGATTCACTTTGTTGTACAGCAGAAACTAACAAAACATTGTAAAGCAACTAAAGTCCAATAAAAATTAATTTTAAAAAAAGGCACCCATCCTATGGAATTTTTTATTTGTAGTTTTTCTTAGATAAAATTTACATATCACATTGTGTGAGTTTGAAGTGTACAATATGTTGATATGATATGTTTATATATCGCAATATGATTACCACCGTAGCTTTAGCTAACACCTCTAACACTCACTTAATTATCATTTCTTTTTTGTAGTTAGAACATTTAAGATCTAGTCTCTTAGCAACTGTGAAGTATATAATACAATATTGTTGACTATAATCACTAGGCTCTACGTGAGATCCCCAGAAATTATTCATCTTGTAGTTGCAAAGTTGTATCTTTTAATATCTCCCCAATTCCCCCAGCCCCCAGCCCCTGGTGACCACCATTCTACTCTTCATTTCCATAAATTTGGTTTGTTTAATTTCCACATATAAGTGATATTATGCAATATTTGTCCTTCTTTGGCTTACCTCACTAAGCATAATGCCCTCATGGTCTATCCAAGTTGTCACAAATAGCAGGATTTCCTTCTGTCTCGTGGCTGAATAACAGTCCATTATGTATGTGTGTGTGAGATATATCTCTCCTGTTAGAATGGCTATCATCAAGAAGACAAGAGATAGCAAGTGTTGGTGAGAATGTGGAGGCATCAAGTAATCGAAAATATATCTGCATTCTCATATTTATTGCAGCATTGTTCACAAGAGCCAAGATATGGAAACACCCTGGGTCCATCAACGGATAAATGGATAAAGAAGATGTGATATATACATACTATAGTATTTAGTTATAGCAGCCCGAGCTGAGACAACTGCAAATGACAAGTTCTATACCTTGTATATAGTAATGCTTGGCAAATATTAGCTATTACTAATTCCCTCTGAGAAGTGAAATACCTAAAAACAATTTTAAAATGCTTTTTATTTCTCAACTATCCACTGCATATTTTTCTCCCCTTTTTTTGTGTTCACTTTCATGACTGCTTCTGTATTTTGTTTGTCAATGAGTCTTAGTAAATATTAGTATATGTTTAAAATTATTGGGGCTTCCCTGGTGGCGCAGTGGTTGAGAGTCTGCCTGCCGGTGCAGGAGACACGGGTTCGAGCCCTGGTCTGGGAGGATCCCACGTGCCGCGGAGCGACTGGGCCCGTGAGCCACAACTACTGAGCCTGCGCGTCTGGAGCCTGTGCTCCGCAACGGGAGAGGCCGCGATAGTGAGAGGCCTGCGCACCGCGATGAAGAGTGGCCCCCGCTCGCCGCAGCTAGAGAAAGCCCTCGCACAGAAGCGAAGACCCAACACAGCCAAAAGTAAAATAAATAAATAAATAATAAAATTATTGTTACTCTAATTCTTCACATTTTGGACTAGGCCAGTCAATAGATTTGTATTGGCTGGTGATAAAATTTTCTACACTCAATCTCCATAATATGGACATAGAATTTAGAAGTATTGTTTTTCTTAGAAAAGGGCCTAAAACAATTCAATATTTGAGAATAATTTTGCCTTAAGATTATTTATAGATTTTAGCAGGGAGAATGAGACACATTTAAATAACATTGAATTTCATGGCGTTAACAGTTTAATAGTCCAGACTTTCTCACTTTTCTCCAACTCTAATTTCACCCCTCTCACAATCTATTTCAGAGGAATCTTTCTAAATTAAGTGTTTAGGCAAAATCTCAGTGGTTCCCCATAACCAACAGGATAAACTTTCAACCTTCCCCATGACCTGGTTTTACTCCAACTCTCCACTCAACCTCCAGAATTAACTTCTACGAACCTTGGCTTCAACCAAGCTGGCCCACTACTGAACTTCAAAAGGCATTACTTATACCTCAGCAACCTTGCTCATGAAGTTTTCTCTGTCCAGACCACTTTGATGTCCTTTCCATATATAAACTCAGTGTTCATGGAAGTCCTGCCAATGCAATGAAGTCTTCCATGACTATTCAAATATGTGCTAGGTATTCCCTTTCATTAATGAATGGATTTCTTATTTATACCACAAACCTTTGCTCTTAGTCATCATTCATTTATTCTGCAATGGGTATTGAGTGACTCCTGTATGCCAGAATCCCAACTTCTTTCAATGATATATAATATATATATGTTTTCTATCATTGAGGAGTTTAGATATGAGAAAGTTAACAACTGTACTGCAGGGTAATACCTCCTAAAACAGAGTTGTGTCGTTGGAGCTCAAAGGAAGCACTTTGTTGAATGAAACTATTCTAAGTATGGACATTTTAAGTGACATGATGTTATAAGAGCTCTTGCTCATAATTGCTATAATAAAGTCCATGAGATGAGATACCTGCCTTTCATTGAATTCTGTAGTAAAACAAGTAATGCTAAAGCAAAGCTCTGGGACCCACAGCTACTGTCCAATCTTTAATATCAATGCTTCAAGTACCAAATTATTCTAGATAGATAATTACAAAAATATCTTATTGTGAAAAGTACTAGGACAATTATAATAAATATAAAAATGTAAAATTCATGGATAAACACTAAAAGTCATGTACTTCTTTTGAAGAAATAAATTATTTTGATTACTTTTGGAAGGCAGTTAATGAAACATTCTTTTTTTAATATGAGTTTCACGTAATTGTCTCAATATGAAACTGTGAAAGACAGCTTCACGGTGAAAACTAATCAAGTGGAAATTCTGTTTTTATAGGCAAGAAGAAGCATCTCTTTGGGGGAGTGGGAGGGTTTCCACATGCACTACATAATCAAACCATGTGAACATAAATGAGGACTAGGCCATGCAGTTTGATGTAATAGCAAATATGGACAAGTACAGATGGATCATGGTTTTCAAGATTAAAGACTTTTTAAATGCTTAGTTGATTTTGCTAACTTAAATTGAGAGTCTACAATAAGAACAATAAAAGATGAATATTCATTCCAAATCATATCATGTAGAATCTAGTTGTTTTAAAACTATATATAGGACTATAGCTAACACCACTGCACGATATATAGAAAAGTTAAGAGTAAATTCTGAGTTCTCATCACCAGGAGAATTTTTTTGTCCTTTTTTGTTTCTTCTTTTTTTTTTTTTTATTGTATCTATATGAGAAGATAGATGTTAGCTGAACCTATTGTGGCAATCATTTCACAATATATGTGATTCAAATAATCATGCTGTATGCCTTAAGCTTAGACGCTGATGTATACATATTATTTTTCAATAAAACAGAAAAACCCTCAAAAATTTTGTCACGTGCTGGTGCATGTTTAGCAACAGTTTCACATTGTGTGTGGGTGATCTGTACCATCTGTCAGGTCCTGTGAGTTGGTACAAGTTGGCTCCAGCCTAACACTGGTTTTAATGTTCTGAGACCATTCCAAATGAAATTTAGTATTCTGTCTTGTGAAAATGGCTATACTCTGAAAATATAACTGGTTTCTCCTAGGGTGTACTACGTGTATGACTACTTGTATGTTGCTAAATGATGATTAATATGTTTACTGCTATGAACTGTCAGGTATATTAACCCTAAAGAAGCATTCCTTCCAAGTATCATCTTACAAAAAGAAAACAGCTACCTGAAATTAAGGTATGTGTTGTCCCTTAGTCATCAGACTATACTGGCTATATATGGATTAATCAAGACTTAGGAAATATAAGAAATAAAACTGGCTCTTATTTTTAGATGATTAATTAATATAGCATATATTAGTCCTTTTTTTCCCTAAAAATGGTTTCATTAGCTTTTAAGCAGAATAATGTAAGCACTGGCTCATACACCTCAATTTAGGAGTCAGAATACATAACATGACTTATTAAAAACAGATTACTAAAAATGCCCATCAAAGTTTTGTGTTTGTTTGCTTATTTTTTTAAATCACAGGTGTAATAAAATGAAGTTCACACTCATCAGGGAGGATTTTAACATTTCTCAGTTCTTCAGTGTTTAGCCACATTGCTTTTTCGTTTTGCAAGATATGCCATTGTTTTGAGGGGTCATAAATTTCAAAGAGAGTTTTATAATTAAAAAGATATACAAGGCAAAATATCTTGAGAATCATTTGGTACTGTATAATAAATTTTAGATAACTGTACTGCTTTCAACTATTGTTTCAAAGTAAAAGCAGTATTCACTCAAGTGATAGTTATTAGTTATTTCTAGTTCAATTTTCTCTCAGTCGAAACAATTTTCTATTAGTGTATTGAAATTATTAAAAAGATATTTAAGTGGTTTTTAAATTGATTTTGGAATTAATGATTCTTGAAAAACAGCAACTTCATTACAAGAATTATATCTTGGTAAAGGATCATTTTCCCTTTTTAAATCAAAGGCTCATTGTTTTTAACTTTTAAACAAGTTAAAACTTGTTTTTAAACTCAGAAATCTAAACTTTCAGGCCACATGTTTTCAGGACCCATATGTATGAACTAGGACAGAGAATAACTAAATAACTAAAATATCTCACTCACATGAACTTAAATAGCTATTTTTAACACTTGACACTACTGCAATAATTTTATACAGACCAGAATCTAAATATAGCCAGATAATGGGTCAGGTAGAGGTCAATAATAATCTACTTAATTGGAGATTTTCTTGGATAACAGCTACCTCTAAGGAATACCAACACACTTCTCGATGCAATTCCATTTTTAAAAACAAAGGCATTTCTGTATAATGTATAAAACTTCTAACTCAGAAGAAGAAAAGGCCTGACTCTTTTGGTGAAAGGGGAGCTAATGGCTAGGCCAGCGGGGTTCCAAAAGAGATAATGGTGTCCTACTGGTAAGTAAAACTTAATGCTGTTCCAGAAAGTCAGCAATTGATTTTCTGCTCTTTAGTGGGATTCCCTTCTCTTCCCAAGAGTGAATCTAAGCAGAGTGGAGAATGGAGTGTTCACTTTTTTAAAGTCTATTAAATCTTTCAGAACCAATGTGCATCTTTCAGTGCACAGAAAGAAGTATGGCATTCTGTTGACCTCATAGTAAACTCTGTTTCATGAATATGTCCAATTCTAATACTGGGTTGGCCAAAAAGTTTGTTCAGGTTTTTCCATACGATGTTACAGAAAAACCCAAATGAGCTTTTGGCCAACCCAATATTTATATCTGAGGAATATTCCAGAAAAGAGAGGTTCACATGACTAGGTACAAATGAATTGTCTATTTTTACACAGCATAACTTTATTGGGAACTTACTGGTTCTATTTACCCACAAAGAAGCACAATATGGGCAGTACCAGTGCAATCTTCTAGCAAAACCAATAAATGTACTTCATCTTCAACCCTTGAGGGCCACTATGAAGAAAGGAAAGCTGGAATACATTCCCTTTTCTCCAGTACTGATCCCAATTAGTCTTCATTGTGATAGTGTTTTCATCTTTTGTTTTTTTTTTCTCCCAGTGTGGGTTCTTTCACATCAGGAAGTGCATCACATCTTTAATTTACCTATGCTACAGAACAGCCATCAGGGAAAATGATTTTTAGTCATTGCTATCTGGTCTTAACTAGATTACAATCAAAGGATTGACTGTACATACATTATGTACTTTTCATTTCTATATTTTCTTCAAACTATTTCATGACCCTCTTTTTGAGATCATCATAATTATTAATAAAATGAACTACATCAATATAAATGAAGTGCAGCACCCTGCTGACCTCATTGTATGAACCTGGAACTGCTCATTCACAAACCTGACTGGGGAAACATTTGTTCACATCCCCTTTTGTCCTTAATAGTTATGTTCTATAGCAAAACACCTCAATTTCCTAGATTAGTGTGATAGATAAAAAGGTCATAAATTCTTCTATTTCTGCATGATATCCTTTTTCAGTGTGATGTTGCAACTTCCAAAATGAGGTAAAACCTACTTCTCCATCCCTTGAATCTGGGTTTGGCAATGTAACTTGCTTTGGTCAATGAGATATCAGCAAAAGTGACACAAGGATAGACATGAAAAGTACTTTTGTATTAGGGCTTTCACTCTCTTGCTGCTTCTGGGACAAGTTGGATTCAACAAATTCCTCTTTTGGATTTGAACAAAGAGTCACAAAGGGGAGTTTCCGGTCTATGGTGAATAATAGAGCTGAAAAATGATCCACTTTGACTAGAGTGGCCATTATGGGGCCTTTTGTAAGAAGAGAAAAAGGTCTGAACGAGAGAGAAGAACACAACAGATATATTAAAACATGGAAAAATCCTACTGAGTACTGAATAAGACAACTTGTGACCACTGAGTGAGAGAGAGAGCGCTTCAGTTCCTAATAAATTTCTAGGCCCCAGTTCCACTTTGAATGAGACACATTACACTCTGGTTCCTGCGCAGAGACTTCTAAAAGATTCTTAGTCTTTAGGTTGCAAAGAACAAAAACCCATGAACGTTTGACCATGTAAGGGTAAAGGTTGCTCTTTGCAATCCAAATAGTTAACTAAGGTGAATATTAATTATATACGTAAAAGATAACATGCAAAAAAATTTTGAAAATGGGTATTAAATGAAAATATTATTTTAGCTCTTTTATTATTTTACTCATCAATATTAAGATCAATCACTAGTGCAATATTTCTTTGTTTTAAATTAAGTAGAAACAAAACTTTGGATAAACATAGTCAATATACTAATATTTGAACATTACACTTTACAAAGCAAGACTAATCTGTAGATTGGTTAATAGTATTGAATCAATGTCAATTTCATAATTTCAATAATTGTGCTATGATTACGTAAGTTGTTAAAATTTGAGGAAGGTGGGCAAAGGATACACAGGAACTCTAAGTGCTGTTTTGAGAAATTTTTTCTAAGTTAAAATTATTTCAAAATAAAGATGTTGAAAATATATAAAATACTGGACTAAGGACATTTATTTATCTTACTTTTTTTCCCCAATGAAATCCCACTGACATGACAAAAACTGGATGAAGGAAAGCTCACA
Organism: Balaenoptera physalus; assembly: GCF_965194825.1. Taxonomy (NCBI): domain Eukaryota; kingdom Metazoa; phylum Chordata; class Mammalia; order Artiodactyla; family Balaenopteridae; genus Balaenoptera; species Balaenoptera physalus. The sequence continues at coordinate 26,921,431 of NC_138903.1, read as the reverse complement.
CTAAAATAATGGGTGCCATCAGCTAACCAGAAGATGTGAGAATTTTGTGGATAAAATTTAGCAATGGAAAACAAGACGAAAAGACAACCCTCAGAATGGGAGAAAATATTTGCAAACCAATCAACGGACAAAGGATTAATCTCCAAAATATATAAACAGCTCATGCAGCTCAATATGAAAAAAACAAACAACCCAATCCAAAAATGGGCAGAAGACCTAAATAGACATTTCTCCAAAGAAGACATACAGATGGCCAAGAAGCACATGAAAAGCTGCTCAACATCACTAATTATTAAAGAAATGCAAATCAAAACTACAATGAAGTATCACCTCACACCAGTTAGAATGGGCATCATCAGAAAATCTACAAACAACAAATGCTGGAGAGGGTGTGGAGAAAAGGGAACCCTCTTGCACTGTTGGTGAGAATGTAAATTGATACAGCCACTATGGAGAACAGTATGGAGGTTCCTTAAAAACTAAAAATAGAATTACCATACGACCCAGCAATCCCACTACTGGGCATATACCCAGAGAAAACCATAATTCAAAAAGACGCATGCACCCCAATGTTCAGTGCAGCACTATTTACAATAGCCAGGTCATGGAAGCAACCTAAATGTCCATCGACAGATGAATGGATAAAGAAGATGTGGTTTCAAAAAAAAAAAAAAAAAAGAAGAAGATGTGGTACATATATACAATGGAATATTACTCAGCCATAAAAAGGAATGAAATTGGGTCATTTGTAGAGACGTGGATGGATCTAGAGACTGTCATACAGGGTGAAGTAAGTCATAAAGAGAAAAACAAATATCGTATATTAATGCATATATGTGGAACCTAGAAAAATGGTACAGATGAACCGGTTTGCAGGGCAGAAATAGAGACACAGATGTGTAGCACAAATGTATGGACACCACGGGGGGAAACTGGCAGTGGGGGGTGGTGGTGGTGGGATGAATTGGGAGATTGGGATTGATATATATACACTAATATGTATAAAATGGATAACTAATAAGAACTTGCTGTATAAAAAAATAAATAAAATTAAATTAAAAAAAAATTTAGCAGGTGGGATCATTTGTCTAAGGAACCAGAGTTGAGAAAATTTCTACCCCAAATAGGAGAAGGTGGATTCTGCTATACAGGGAAGAGCTATTCCTCCCAACAGATCTCTGGAGACCCTCCAAAACTAGCACCAGTGAGTTCAGACACAAGTCATGAAGCAGTAATCATGTCAATTTATTAATCAGGATTTCCCAAACATTTCCACATACCAGCATACATAGACAACGATTACATTCATGTGGAATGGTAAAATGACACAATGAGAAGTGTGCTTTAGGCAGATTTATCTGAAGGAAGTTTCTACAACATATTTAGAGTAGAAATATCCGCAGACAAGAAGAGTGTTTTACACAGTGATACAATAATTTAGGCCAAGATTGCAGGCAGATTTCATACTGTACCAATGATACTGTCCTGATTTTGACTTTCTGATACATGAATTTTGAAGCCATGTCTGGGAACATCAGGAGAGAATGTCAGGGTCAAATGAAATGTCTGCCAAGGAGCATGTATCATGTGCTTACCATTTTTGACCTAGCCATTGGGCAGTAAAAATTTGAAGCAGGTGAGATCAGTGAAACTATGAAGCAGATATGAATTAAGACTACTCACATAATTAACAATAGAAACTTAACACTGAAAACCAGAGTCAAATCTGGAAAAACATGTCAATTTGTCTTTCCCATTAACAAAGGAGATTTGGAGTTAAAGGATAGGCAAGGATCTAAGATACTGGAGATTTTGACATAGGTGGCAGAATTAACTAACTGGTAAATCAAGAGATAGTGAGTTGATTTTTGTTGTTTAATTTGAAGGAAGGGGAGAGCAGAAAAAGGATGGGAAATAAGGGAGAGGATATGCTGAGGCAACATGGAGATATGTCCCAGTGAACACTTCCAGTAGGTAGCTGGAGGTATGGAATGGGTTCTTTGGAAGAGAGGCTAGTGAAGTATATTCAGCGCCATTGTTAAAGTTGTAAAAGTAGATAATGAAAGAAAAAAGGAAAGAAGAGACAAATCAACAATGAAGGAAGGTGAGAAAAGAGAAGCCATGACAGAGACATCACTAGAGAAGAATATATCAACCATAGCAACTGTAGACACTCACATCCAGTGCTGACCTATTTTTTATTGCTATATTACAAGAACTAGAAAGTCATTATGGAAAGGAAAATTAGAAGAAAAATAATAACTTTAAAGTTTATTTACTGCCAATATTTCAACTATGTCCCTTTCCTTCCAACTGACACAATTCAAATAGCAATAAACATGTTCTTAATTGTTTCCTTCATTCTTTTTAGTGAAATTTGCTACTTTCTATTTGACAAATATTAGAAAGGTTCTAATTGAATTCTAATTCAGCTGCTTTTATTTTGTTCTAGTGATTGTGTTTCAAATGTCATTCACATGAATACCAATGAACACAAATACTTTTTTAATATGGCTCTTTATTTTGTTTGATATTGTTCTAAGAAAGCTGATAATGAGGTGGCACCTGTCTTCTGGGTTATTGGTTTTAATTCAAATCAATCTGATAAGAAGAGACTGAAAGTCACTACTGGTTCCTTCTGTGCTCAGTAGTCTGTGTTAACGTGTTGGTGGTCCCAGATCAAATCTTGGGGAACAAGTGTCCATATTGTTAAAACCACTACCTCAACTGTAACCAGTTACTATCCTGAATAGACTCTGAGGAACCGTTTCCTTTATTCTCTGCAGGTAAGGAAAGTTCTCTGTCACCCGGTGAGTATATGAAATACCAGGTGCTATATGCCTGTTCTGGATTTAAATTAAGAATTCTCTCTCCAGGGTTTTCTTTGTTGTATTTTTAATGACTACTGTGTCTCTTCAAATAAAGTTCAAATAGTGGCCTGAAAAATCCTGGGCAATTATCATCCTATAGGGTTTGGTGATGACTATCTGAGAGGAACCAAACAGTCTATAAATTTCAGATTCATAGAAAAATTTTGAAGATTTGCAAAAATAAATGGTAAGTGCAAATGTTTACACACACACACACACACACACACACACACACACAGACTCACAGACATGTCAACTGAACTCTATTTTAAGTCTTTGTATTTAGCTTAGCTGTGCAAGCTTACAATGGATTCCCCCCAAATTCTCCCAACCAAATGCTTACCTATAGTTTAAGACCAAAAGAATCAGAGAAAATAGGCTGGATTGGGAGGGGATATGGGGATATATGTATACATAGAGCTGATTCACTTTGTTATACAGCAGAAACTAACACAACATTGTAAAGCAATTATACTCCAATAAAGATGTTAAAAAAATACGTTGTCATTGATGTAGTATGAAGTATATTCTAAGGCACTTTCTCATTAGCTTACTAAAGCTATTTCTTCATATTCTCCAAAACATAATATATAGAATTTAATTGTATGTTAAAAGAAATATCCTTTACAGTTTTTAAGTCAAATAAAAATTCCCCACTTTTTCATGTGGAGGGTTAATTTTCATTTTCCTGATCCCTGTAGAAAGTAGAACAGATTCAGAAAGCAAGTCAGAGGTGAACTGGATCACTTCTTCCAATTCTTCACATCCTCACTGTAACAGAATTACATCCATGCCTCAAAATCCATGTGATTTTGAGGTGCCTCCTACTGAAAGAGGAAGAATATGTATTTTCAACACATTAGCTTTTGACATTGCTATGACTTCCTTTGGACAATGGAACGATGGACAGTGGAACTGACACTATGAATATTACAAGCTGAGCGTTAAAGAGGTATTCCATGTTTCTGCCAGCTCCCCTGGAGCTTCCACCCTTTGCCATGAGAAGAACATGTTCCAGATAATTACTGCTCCTTCAGCATGGATCCAAAAATTAACATGTATGGAAGAGACTTGAATCTAACCCAAAACCTGGATTTCAGCATAGCTCAGTGGAGCTCTGGCATGAACAGACAAGATCAGTTAAAATACAGCCAAACTGTACACGCTTGACAAGGAAATAAATAATTAGTATTCCAAACTCTGAGCTTTTGGGTTGTTTGTTATGCAGCATTATCATTGTAGCCTGCCTATTAAAATCCTGTGGCAGAGTAACATTGTTAGCTGCTTGCCTTTCCCCTAGAAATTTTAGCAGATGACAGGAAAGGTTGATGAGGTGACAGGAAAGGTTGATGAGGTAACAGAAATGAGGATAATGATACAGAAGGTTTATGCAATTCAACAAACCCTTACTGAGCACCAATTATATACAGGGTTAGATTCTTCAGGAACCAGAGATCCAAATCTTCTGACTGGATAGAACACAATCAATCAACAGTATCTAATAATAATTTATAAGATAATCTACCCAAAGGGATCACAAAAGCCATTTTTTAAGTTCCCATGGAACACATAACAAGACTGACCGTATCTTAGACCATAAAAACTAATTTGAACAAATTTTATATAATGGAAATCATACAAAGTGTGTTCTCTGACCACAGTGGAATTAAAGTAGAAATTAATAACAGAAATACAGGAGGAAAATACCTAAACATGTGTAAACTATACAACACACTACTAAACAATCCATGGGTCTAAGAAGTCTTGATAAATATAAAAATTGCATGGACCTAAAAAAAAAGAAAGAAAACACAACACACCAAAGTTCATGGAATTTGGCCCAACTAGTGCTAAGATGAAATTTGATAGCACTAAATGCACGTGTTAGAAAAGAGGATAAGTCGCAAACCAATAATCAAAGCTTCCACCTCAAGAATACAGAAAAGAGGATCAAAGTGAACCCAAAGCAAGCTGAATGAAGGAAAAAATAAAAGACAAGGGCAGAAATCAATAAAAATGAAACAATGAGCTTGTTCTGTGAAAAGCTCCTGAAAATTGTCAAACCGCTAGCAAGACTGACAATGAAAAAAAGAGAAGACACAAATTATTAATATCAAAAATGAAATAATCACTATCACTACAGACCTTGTGAACATCAAAAGGATAATAAGGGAATACTATGCAGAACTCTATACATATTAATTTGGCAACTTAGATGAAACGGACCAAATTCTCAAAAAACACAAACTTATACAATAACTCAAATTGAAATTGATAATTTGAATAGCCCTATAACTATTAAGGAAATGAAATTTATAATTAAAGCACTCTCAAAAAAGAAGTCTCCATGTCTGGATGATTTCACTGGAGAATTCTACCAAATATTTAAAGAACCATTAGCACCAATTCAACACAATCTCTTCCAAAAAACAGAAGAAGACAGAATGCTTTCCATTCCTTTTATGAAGCTAGTATTAACATGAAACGAACTATTCCTTATGAATACACAAAAGTCTATAATGAATTATCAGTTAATATATTCAGCAATATATAAAAATAATTATTCACTATAACAAAATGGAGTTCATTCTCATGACTGGTTCAATAGTACAAATAACTATAATGCAAGATATCAAGAACTGATAGCAAGAATCTCCAACAAATTATAAAACATACACATTTCATTAAAATAGTCAAACATAAAGACAATTTTAAATACATTATGATAAAATATCATAATATCGAGGGTTTCATTTGGGACCTGTACAGAGTAATCCATAGATTTCCCTTTGTTAAAACTCTTTAATTCTTGATTTTGCCCTCAGTCACTCCAGGAAATTTTAATTTCACTTTCAAGCAGCATGTCTTCATCTATCAGAACTCATATAATGCAGCCATCCTTAGAAGATGGCTTCCTGCTCAACTAACCAAGGAGAAGGAGAGCTTCCTGCTCCCTCCATCACCTCTTGGGTCTTGTCTCACACACAAGTGAAGAAGAAAAGGGAGGAATGGGAATTATTGTAAGATACCTGTATTCATTTACATTTTTTTCCTTCAGAATCCTCAAAACTTTGTCAATTACTAGTTTAGCCATAACGGCTTCCTAGGTACTTGAAAATGCATGCAAAAATCATTGTACCTAGTAAAATAAAAGATTTTGCAAATGTCCCAGTAGGAGAATTCCTAAGAAGATGGTAGGAAGAGGCTCATTTTGCCATTAAAAGTAAACGTTTTTGAATAAGATTTTTTGAAAAGAGATTAAAATCATTAAAATAAAATCCAAATCAAGGAGATGGCTTTTGTTTATCAATATGGAAACTCTAAAACCTACAAACTGTTAGTGTGATTTTTCTTCTCCCTCCCCACCTATATTGGTTTTTTTAAACGTCTTTATTGGAGTATAATTGCTTTACATTGTTGTGTTAGTTTCTGCTGTATAACAAAGTGAATCACTATAGGTATACATATATCCCCATATCCCCTCCCTCTTGCATCTCCCTCCCACCCTCCCGATCCCACCCCTCTAGGTGGTCACAAAGCACGGAGCTGATCTCCCTGTGCTATGCGGCTGCTTCCCACTAGCTATCTATTTTACATTTGGTAGTGTATACATGTCAATGCTACTCTCTCACTTCGTCACAGCTTACCCTTCCCCCTCCCCGTGTCCTCAAGTCCATTTTGTACGTCTGCTTCTTTATGCCTGTCCTGCCCCTAGGTTCATCAGAAACATTTTTTTTTTTAGATTCCATATATATGTGTTAGCATACGGTATTTGTTTTTCTCTTTCTGACTTACGTCACTCTGTAGGACACACTCTAGGTCCATCCACCTCAATACAAATAACTCAATTTCATTCCTTTCTATGGCTGAGTAATATTCCATTGTGTATATGTGCCACATCTTCTTTATCCATTCATCTGTCAATGGACACTTAGGTTGCTTCCACATCCTGGCTATTGTAAACAGAGCTGCAATGAACATTGTGGTACATGACTCTTTTTGAATTATGGTTTTCTCAGGGTATATGCCCAGTAGTGGGATTGCTGGGTCGTATGGTAGTTCTGTTTACTTTTTTAAGAAACCTCCATACTGTTTTCCATAGGAGCTGTATCAATTTACATTCCCACCAACAGTGCAAGAGGGTTCCCTTTTCTCCACACCCTCTCCAGCATTTATTGTTTGTAGATTTTTTGATGATGGCCACTCTCACCAGTGTGAGGTGATACCTCACTGAAGTTTTGATTTGCATTTCTCTAATGATTAATGATGTTGAGCATTCTTACATGTGTCTGTTGGCCATCTGTATGTCTTCTTTGGAGAAATGTCCATTTAGGTCTTCTGCCCATTTTTGGATGGGGTTGTTTATTTTTCTGATATTGAGCTGGATGAGCTGCTTGTATATTTTAAAGATGAATCCATTGTCAGTTGCTTCATTTGCAAATATTTTCTCCCATTCTAAGGGTTGTCTTTTTGTCTGGTTTATTGTTTCCTTTGCTGTGCAAAAGCTTTGAAGTTTCATTAGGTCCCATTTGTTTATTTTTGTTTTTATTTCCCTTTCTCTATGAGGTGGGTAAAAAAGGATATTGCTGTGATTTATGTCATAGAGTGTTCTGGCTATATTTTCCTCTAAGAGTTTTATAGTGTCTGGACTTACATTTAGGTCTTTAATCCATTTTGAGTTTATTTTTGTTTATGGTGTTACGAAGTGTTCTAATTTCATTCTTTTACATGGAACTGTCCAGTTTTCCCAGCACAACTTATTGAAGTGGCTGTCTTTTCTCCATTGTATATTCTTGTCCCCTTTATCAAAGATAAGGTGACCATATGTGCCTGGGTTTATCTCTGGGCTTTCTATCCTGTTCCACTGATCTGTATTTCTGTTTTCGTGCCAGTACCATACTGTCTTGCTTACTGAAGCTTTGTAGTATAGTCTGAAGTCCAGGAGCCTGATTCCTCCAGCTCCGTTTTTCTTTCTCAAGATTGCTTTGGCTATTTGGGGTCTTTTGTGTTTCCATACAAATTGTGAAATTTTTTGTTCTAGTTCTGTGGAAAATGCCATTGGTGGTTTGCTCGGAATTGCACTGAACCTGTAGATTGCTTTGGGTAGTAGAGTCATTTTCACAATGTTGATTCTTGCAGTCCAAGAACGTGGTATATCTCCCCATGTGTTTGTATCATCTTCAATTTCTTTCATCGGTGTCTTATAGTTTTCTGCTACAGGTCTTTTGTCTCCTTAGGTAGGTTTATTCCTAGGTATTTTTTTCTTTTTGTTGCAATGATAAATGGGAGTGTTTCCTTAATTTCTCTTTCAGATTGTTCATCATTAGTGTATAGGAATGCAAGAGATTTCTGTGCATTAATTTTGTATTCTGCTACTTTACCAAATTCATTGATTAGCTCTAGTAGTTTTCTGGTAGCATCTTTAGGATCCTCTATGTATAGTATCATGTCATCTGCAAACAGTGACAGCTTTACTTCTTTTCCAATTTGGATTCCTTTTATTTCTTTTTCTTCTCTGATTGCTGTGGCTAAAACTTCCAAAACTATGTTGAATAATAGTGGTGAGAGTGGACAACCTTGTCTTGTTCCTGATCTTAGAGGAAATGGTTTCAGTTCTTCACCATTGAGAACAATGTTGGCTGTGGGTTTGTCATATATGGCCTTTATTATGTTGAGGTAAGTTCCCTCTATGCCTACTTTCTAGAGGGTTTGTTTATCATAAATGGGTGTTGAGTTTTGTCAAAAGCTTTTTCTGCATCTATTGAGATGATCATATGGTTTTTATCCTTCAATTTGTTAATATAGTTTATCACATTGATTGATTTGCGTATATTGAAGAATGCTTGCATTCCTGGGATAAACCCCACTTGATCATGGCGTATGATCCTTTTAATGCGCTGTTGGATTCTATTTGCTAGTATTTTGTTGAGGATTTTCGCATCTGTATTCATCAGTGTTATTGGCCTGTAGTTTTCTGTCTTTGTGACATCTTTGTCTGGTTTTGATATCAGGGTGATGGTGGCCTTAGAGAATGAGTTTGGGAGTGTTCCTCCCTCTGCCATATTTTGGAAGAGTTTAAGAAGGATAGGTGTTAGCTCTTCTGTAAATGTTTGATAGAATTCACCTGTGAAGCCATCTGGTCCTGTGCATTTGTTTGTTGGAAGATTTTTAATCACAGTTTCAATTTCAGTGCTTGTGGTTGGTCTGTTTATATTTTCTATTTCTTCCTAGTTCAGTCTCAGAAGGTTGTGCTTTTCTAAGAATTTGTCCATGTCGTCCAGGTTGTCCCTTTTATTAGCATATATAATATAGTTAGCATATAATATAATTAGCATGCTAATATAATTAGCATATAGGTGCTTGTAGTAATCTCTCATGATCCCTTTTATTTCTGCAGTGTCAGTTGTTACTTCTCCTTTTTCATTTCTAATTCTGTTGATTTGAGTCTTCTCACTTTTTTTCTTGATAAGTCTGGCTAATGGTTTATCAATTTTGCTTATTTTCTCAAAGAACCAGCTTTTAGTTTTATTAATCTTTGCTAATGTTTCCTTCATTTCTTTGTCATTTATTTCTGATCTGATTTTTATGATTTCTTTCCTTCTGCTAATTTTGGGGTTTTTTTGTTCTTCTTTCTCTAATTGCTTTAGGTGTAAGGTTAGGTTGTTTATTTGAGATTTTTCTTGCTTCTTGAGGTAGGACTGTATTGCTATAAACTTCCCTCTTAGAACTGCTTTTGCTGCATCCCATAGGTTTTGGGTCTTCGTGTTTTCATTGTCATATCTCTCTAGGTATTTTTTGATTTCCTCAGTGATCTCTTGATTATTTAGTAGAGCATTGTGTAGTCTCCAAGTGTTTGTATTTTTTAGTTTTTTTCCGTAATTGATATCTAGTCTCAAACCGTTGTGGTCAGAAAAGATACTTGATATGATTTCTATTCTCTTAAATTTACCAAGGCTTGATTTGTGACCCATGATATGATTTATCCTGGAGAATGTTCCATGGGCACTTGAGAAGAAAGTGTATTCTGTTGTTCTTGGATGCAATGTCCTATAAATATCAATTAAGTCCATTTTGTTTAACGTGTCATTTAAAGCTTGTGTTTCCTTATTTATTTTCATTTTGGATGATCTGTCCATTGGTGAACGTGGGGTGTTAAAGTCCCCTACTATGATTGTGTTACTGTCGATTTCCCCTTTTATGGCTGTTAGCATTTGCCTTATGTATTGAGGTGCTCCTATATTGGATGCATAAATATGTACAATTGTTATATCTTCTTCTTGGATTGATCCCTTGATCATTATGTAGTGTCCTTCTTTGTCTCTTGTACTAGAGTCTTTATTTTAAAGTCTATTTTGTCTGATATGAGAATTGCTACTCCAGCTTTCTTTTGATTTCCATTTGCATGGAATATCTTTTTCCATCCCCTCACTTTCAGTCTGTATGTGTCCCTCGGTCTGAAGTGGGTCTCTTGTAGACAGCATATATACGGGTTTTGCTTATGTATTCATTCAGCCAGTCTATTTCTTTTGGTTGGAGCATTTAATCCATTTACATTTAAGGTAGTTATCGATATTTATGTGCCTATTACCATTTTCTTAATTGTTTTGGGTTTGTTATTGTAGGTCTTTTCCTTCTCTTGTGTTTCCTGCCTAGAGAAGTTCCTTTAGCATTTGTTGTAAAGCTCGTTTGGTTGTGCTGAATTCTCTTAGCTTTTGCTTGTCTGTAAATGTTTTACTTTTTCAGTCAAATCTGAATGAGATCCTTGCTGGGTAGAATAATCTTGTTTGTAGGTTTTTCCATTTCATCACTTTAAATATGTCGACACTCTTCTGGCTTGCAGAGTTTCTGCTGAAAGATCAGCTGTTAACCTTATGGGGATTCCCTTGTATGTTATTTGTTGCTTTTCCCTTGCTGCTTTTAATATTTTTTCTTTGCATTTAATTTTTGATAGTTTGATTAATATGTGTTTTGGCATGTTTCTCCTTGGATTTATCCTGTATGGGACTCTTTGCGCTTTCTGGACTTGGTTGACTATTTCCTTTCCCATATTAGGGAAGTTTTCAACTATAATCTCTTGAAATATTTTCTCAGTCCCTTTTTCTCTTCTTCTTCTGGGTTCCCTATAATTCAAATGTTGGTTTGGTTAATGTTGTCCCAGGGGTCTCTGAGACTGTCCTCAATTCTTTTCATTCTTTTATTTTGCTCTGTGGTAGTTATTTCCAGTATTTTATCTTCCAGGTCAGTTATCCGTCCTTCTGCCTCAGTTATTCTGCTATTGATTCCTTCCAGGGAATTTTAAATTTCATTTATTTTGTTGTTCATCATTGTTTGTTTGCTCTTCTAGGTCCTTGTTAAACGTTTCTTGTATTTTCCCCATTCTATTTCTAAGATTTTGGATCATCTTTACTATCATTACTCTGAGTTGTTTTTCAGGTAGACTGCCTATTTCCTCTTCATTTGTTTGGTCTGGTGGGTTTTTACTTTGCTCCTTCATCTGTTGTGCATTTCTCTGTCTTCTCATTTTGCTTAACTTACTGTGTTTGGGGTCTCCTTTTTGCAGGCTTAGGTTTGTAGTTCCCTTTGTTTTTGGTGTCTACCCCCAGTGGGTAAGGTTGGTTCAGTGGGTTGTATAGGCTTCCTGGTGGAGGGGGTTGGTGCCTGTGTTCTGGTGGATGAGGCTGGATCTTGTCTTTCTGGAGGGCAGGACCACGTCCGGTGGTGTGTTTTGGGGTGTCTGTGAACTTATTATGATTTTAGGCAGCCTCTCTGTTAATGGGTGGGGTTGTGTTCCTGTCTTGCTAGTTGTTTGGCATAGGGCGTCTCGCACCGGAGTTTGCTGACCATTGGGTGTGCCGGGTCTTCGTGTTGAGACGGAGGTCTCTGGGAGAGCTCTCGCTGATTGATATTATCTGGGGCCAGGAAATCTCTGGTGGTCCAATGTCCTGAACTTGGCTCTCCTACCTCAGAGGCTCAGGCCTGACACCTGGCTGGAGCACCAAGACCCTGGCAGCCACATGGCTTTTGGGAAGTCTGAGGTCTTCTGCCAGCGTTCAGTAGGGGTTCTTTAGGAGTTTTTCCACATGTAGACGTATTTTTGATGTATTTGTGGGGAGGAAGGTGATCTCCAAGTCTTAGTCCTCTGCCATCTTGAAGGTCCTCCCTCCCCACTCATATTGTTTTAATTATTTTTAACTATTTTTGTTCTCTTGCCTCCAGGGAAGCAAAACATTTCATGAAGATATATTTATATTAATGACTATCAGTCTAATAGAGTTAATGAAATTTCTAGAGGTATTTAACTTACCCTGAAAGGATGGTTTATATACTGGTATTCTGTAAATACATTTTTCAATGAGAAGCCACTTTTTCACCCCAATGGAATTTCAGGTCAAAGAGGGTTATAAATAAGTATGATTTTTTCCCCATTTTCTGAGCGCTACAAACATTGGTCTTGGAAAGCCAGAGTGACCATTCCATTAACATAGAAATCATTTGTAGAATTCTTTAAAGCCACTTTTGCAAATTCAGTAAAGACAGAGCTTCAGGAGTTGAAAAACTTAATTGTAAAAAGTGACCTAGCTTAAAGTTTAGTACATACTATCAGATCCTCTCCTTTCTTAGAGTTCTTTTTATTTCATAAATGTAACACAGAACCATCAACAACTCCTTGCATTACGCCACAATATATATAGCATGCTTCAAGGTGGCTTAAATAATTTGATATTAGCAATTCCATTTACAAAACCACAGATGCATTTATAACTTTAGCAATTTTAAAACAAATGCACAAAATCATAATATGATCCTACTTTACACTCACTAGGATGGTTATAATTTATAAAATAGAAAACAACAAGTGTTGGCGAGGATAGATAGTGGAATCCTCACATACTGTAAACCTGGCTTGTAGTGTTTGAATGTAAAATGGTACAGCTGTTGAAGAAATCAGTTTGGTAATTGCTCAAAAAGTTACACTGAGTTATGACTCATCAATTTCACTCCTAAGCATATACCCAAGTTAATTCAAAACATGTTCACACAAAAACTTGTACACAAATGTTTATAGAAGAATTATCCACAACAGCCAAAAAGCAGAAACAACCCAAATGTATATCAATTGGTGAATGGATAAACAGTATATATTAGGCCCTTGCAATGGAATATTATTTAGCCATAAACAGTATATATTATGCCCTTGCAATGGAATATTATTTAGCCATAAAAATGGAGTACTGTTACTTGCTACAACATGGATGAAAACATTATGCTAAATGAAAAAAGACAGTCACAAAAGACCACCTATTTTATGATTGTATTTATATGAAATGTCCAGAACACTCAAATCCATAGAGACAGAAAGGAGATTACTAGTTGCCAGGAAATGGAGGGAGGAAGGAATTAGGAAGTATGGGCTTAACGGAAGTGTTCTGAAATTAGGCGGTGGTGATGATTGTACAGCATTGTGAAGATACTAAAATGCGCTAAATCATACACTTTAAAATGGTTAAAATGTTGAATTTTATGTTATGTGACTCTATCTGAGTGAAAAAAACAAATGCATTTATGGACCTAACATATATATTAAAACAATAATTAATGAATACCTCCCAATCCCCCCCCCCCATTTCCTGGAAACTAATCTACTTTCTGTCTCTGTGAATTTGCCTCTTCTGGACATTTCATACAAATAGTATCATATAATACGTGTTTTTTTGTGACTTGCTTATTTTACTTAGTATAATGTTTTTAAGGTTTACCCATGTTGTAGCATGTAACAGTACTCCATTTCTTTAAGGGTTAATGAAATACTCCAAAATTATGTAGATGATTATTTTAAAAAGTCATCAAAACCAAAGCATAATTATTAGCCATCATTTTTATTTTGAGATATGAATTATTATAAACAAAATACTGGGGAAACATGGGAATTTACATGAGCAAAGTATTAAACAGTATCAATAACAACTATCATGAATAAATATGGAGAAATGAGCAAGAGACAACATAAAACAACGTGCCAACTATGAAAACAGGTATTGCTTCACATGACCAGCACCTAAGAATAATTGGAACAAGCCTAACTGGAACTAGAGCAATGTACACATTAATCTGATATGTTCAGATTCTCCTTATCTTCTTGATATTTATGTTTCCATAAAATCTCTTTTTAAAGTGGTACCTCTTGATAGAAAAAATTCTATATTTTTCTTAGTCTAATGATACTTTTTAAAAAGAGATAAAAATGAAAAGAGATTAAATATATCAGTTCAAAGTGTACAGAAACGAAGTGATTAAGGAGTGAAGGGAATTGAGAAGTTTAAAAATTTCAGTTTGAAAAATTATATTAGAATGTTAGAGTTCTTAAATATAAAAGAGAATTTTCTTCCTGTGATAATGAAGGATCTGTAATTATCTTAAATGTTATTTTTTCTAAATATCTCTGCATAAAATTATAATGAATTATATCTGAAGAATCATGACACGTGAATAATAAGTTCATACACATCAGTGTATCTATAGTTATCAGAAACTTCATTTATACAGAGTAAATTTAGAAGGAAGCAAAATAATTTGTGAAATGAAAGGGCACAGAGCCATATATAGTTCCCACAAGGACCACTGTACTATACAGTAAATTATTGTACATGATGATTATACTTTGGAGAATGTGTTTAAGAAGGAACAAAAAAGGGGAAAAGGAGGAAAATGGCTGAAAGTTCAAGATTAGGGAAACCTTTTTAGAAAATACAAGTAGTTGATATTCTTTTAAAAAACCCAACCCAATTACTTATTACATAATAAAAAATTAAAACAATATTGAAGGTTCACTTGTGTCTATAAGTTGAGAAAAGATTTAAAAAATGGGTAATACCCAGTGTTGTAAATAGGCCTCCTCATGCAGAATACGAAGAAATTTAAATTGCTAAAGCTTTTTAAAAAATAATTTGAAGATTTTATAAAACTAAATTAAATTGACATGCCTTTTCATCCAGAAATTGTACTTTGAGAAATTATTTCTAAAAATATCACATCAAATGCACAAATATGATATGGCATGATATTCATCATTGCATTATATGAAATACAAAACAGAAGAAGAATGTATGTCACAGGAAATTGATTAAATTATGGTATATGCTTGAAAGGATGATGTCTATTTATATTAATATGGAATATTTCTACATTGTTATTAAAGCATAAGAACACATGAAAGAAAAATATAAAATACTGTTAGCAAGATATCTGAAAGGATAAATGTCTAAATACAAGTAGTAGTCACCTCTGTGATGTGGAATTTTAGGTGATTTTTACTCCATGCTTTAATCCATGCATTTTCAATGTGTAATATCATCTCATGGGTGCAAAAGTTGGTTCTCTAGAGGCAAACGAGTCTTAGGTATTACAAAGGTTTATGGCACTCCAAAGGGCAACAGTACATACACAGATATACTGTATGTTCATGGTATTGAAATCTCATGGCGGGGGGTGGGGTGAGTAAGAAAAAAATATGTCAAAACGCTCCTTAGAGGGACACTTATGATTTTTAAAACATTAAGACAACACTTTTAATCTACGGTTTTCAGTGTTTAAATTTTCTACATGTGCGCTTTTGTTTTATCACTACCCCACCCCCCACACAGATACACACAAACACACAACTATTTCACTTTGAGAAGCAAAGCTTTCTTCATTTGAGAAAAACAGAAGGCTTATTACTACATTTTAGGACAATTACCATCATGAATTATAAAAGTAGACGAAAAAATGTGGTATGGCTTAAAAGGGTAAGACATAGTGATTGCAGGTAGATAAGGAATTGCTATGCCTTAGAATATTCATTAAGACCCTTTAAAAATCTATTTACATTGATTCAGATTCCTTTACAGTAAACTTAAGGTCTAAATAGTGTCATAGAAAAATTGTACCAGACAGAATTATACAGGCAAGGAAGATTTTATGAAAGACTACTGCAAAAGGGGAGAGACAGAACGCAATTCCATGGAAACAAAAGCAAGAGAGGTCTTAAGCATTGACATGAGCTGGTGAAAAAGTACTGGGGGACATTAGGGGAAGGGTGGGTCAATGTGATTAGGCCACCTGTGTTTGCTAATCATCACTTCTCTCTCGAAGTTAGTCTCCTACTCTCCCATAGAGACTGGGAGATAGGGGCCCTATCTCCCATGATTACATTTAAAAATGATGGTTCTCAGGTCTTTGAGAAAGATATCCCTGAGATGTTAAACTGACAAGAGTCTGGGAAATGATTTACATCTCGAAGGGGTACAAAAGAATTTGCAAATTCAGGTTTTCTAAAGTGAATGCTCTAAGAACATGGAGGTCAGGGGCCTATAGTCATGAAGAAATCTGTCTAAAGTTAGTCAAGCTGAGGGAACATTAAGGCTGTCTTAGTCAATAAGCACTCTGTAAACTGCTTTCATTTATGAGGCCCCTAAGTTATTTTGTGGTTTACTAAAATTATTTTTCATTATTATCCTAGGGCTGATAATTAAGGCACCACCTCAGAGTTGACTCCAAAAAACAGCAGTTAAGCTCTCCTTTGAAATAAAAAAAATTAAAAAAAATAAAAAACTGAGTTGTAAAAAATTGCTATAATTTATCAAGAGTAACACAGTATACTGGTGAATTACAAATTGGAGTAAAATACTTAAAGCTTTAAAAAATAGCACTGTATGCACATTTAAGAGGGCTCCTTCTAATTCTCAATAATGATGATTTACTGTGGTAGTATTAAGCATAATATGCCTTACTAGGAAGACTTAGCTTTTTCTTTTCTTTTTTCTTTATCTACCAAACCCTTTGCTACTCTTCTGAATTAAGACAAAAGGAGTAGAAAATAGGAATAATATTGGTAAAGGGAAGAAAATCACAGAGAATTTGAGAGTATTTAAGAGATTTTCCCCTATTTAATCATCAAATGGGTGAAGTATAATTTTATTAATGCTCCAGACATATACTTAAATGATGTGAATCAAAATATCAAGAGAAAAGGAGTGATATATTTTCTTGATTGCAAGTGGGTAATTGAATAACTGTGTGCTGATAATTATGGGCTAGTGTGTTCATCACTGAAAACTACGGGGGAGGGTGAAGTACTTTTAACGTGTGTCTCAGCAAAAAGAAATCTATTGGACAAAATCATCATTAGCATATCTTGAAGAATCTTGAGGTTCTTCCTAGTTGTTAGCTCACTATAGCTATTTATTTTCAATATTCTATGGTCTTTCATTGAAAAAAGGAAAATGTTAATATTCTGAAGTAAGAATTACTGTGGTGGAGCACATTCAAGTCAGACTTCACACACTGTACAATGTGAATACTCAAATGCAAAACTGCTGAAAACAGCATTATGAGGCTTTAGGACAGTTCATTATGGTAGGCTTTGCTGCCAATGTGATCTTGAAGGCAGTAGAAAAACTGTGAGTGTGTATTATAATTAAGTGCTGTAAGAGTATATTATAATTATACTGTAAGGGTGTATTATACTGTAAGAGTGTATTATAATTAAGTGCTACTGCTGTGTTTGTGGCTTCCAGAAAATTATCAACAGCACTCAGTCAGATAATTAGAAATGTGGACCATGCAGATATTTCTTTTAATTTGCTAGAATTCACACCCTAGTATAATTGCTCCATTCTCTTTGTATTTGGGGGGATGGTGCTTTTAGTATGAAATTTATAGTATATCTAACATCTTGTTAATAGACAGATCTACACATTACCAAGACTTTGTCTTCTGATTTCCTTAACACCTTAGCCATCAAGTAATGAAAATACAGATTATACACACACATACACATACATATATATGTGAAAGGCATACATATGGATGAAAAATATACATTAGATATATATACACACATTTTACATATCATGTATAGACCACATCACATCTATCACTCTCTATCCCTCCCTCCCTCTCCTCTCTCTCTGTATCTATCTCTATTTTTATATATATATATATATATATATATATACATACACACACACACAGACATTTAGATAGACAGATACACATACACACAACTATACACATGATAACTCAACTATATCTATACATACATACATACATACAGAGAGCAAGCTCTCCAAGTCATACCACATATCTTACACAGAAATCCACAGTAAATAACCCTCTTCTTTATATCCTTATATTGTGCCTTTGGACAATAAAGAAACTTGAACCCTAATAAAGACTTGTTAGCAAAGTCACCCTGTGGTTTCTTAAAACCACAGGTTTCTGAGGACACATTTTCTCCCAGAAACAAAGTTTTACTTGATGGTTTTGTCTGCTCAGAAACACATTTAAGCCTAATGGAGGAGAAGAGCAATGCCTATACCACTAAAAGCCTTGTTGACCTAGTAAGAAAATTATTCCTTGATGAAATGTTTCTACCAATCTCCCCCTTGGATGCAGTGACTGTTCTATGGTATGTGTTCTCTAAGATTCTCTTTACTTGTAGTATTTTCGACGGGGCTGTGAGTACGGGTGGTAAGGGGACCACAGGGAGTTTGTGTTATTTTCATTTCTCCATTTTCACAATCCATGCAACTATAAACATTTGGAACAAAATGGCTACATGTCTCCTTTAGCCCAAGCCCTACGCATGTATGCACTTAAACATACATATTCATAGGCTCGAGACAAGATCAAGTCTCTACTCAAACATTAAAAGACAAGTATTTGTGTAAACGAACGACTGATAAATGGTTGGTTTCCATTTCTGAGGAGAATCCAGATAATAGCTTTCGGAGCATTACAACACTAAAATGGAATCTAGGGATGTGATGGGATTCTTTGATAAATAGAACGATGGAGTCCAAGGAGGTGAGATTTGCAGAAAGAAGAAATTAACTCAATTGATGTCTGAAAAGACAAGAGACGTTCATTTTTCTTCATCCCTCCACCCTGGCTTCCTTTGTTTTTCATTTTCAGAAGTGCTATCATTGAAAATGCCTCCCAGGTTGACTCCAGGGTGTGAAAGTAATGGAGAAGATTGTGGGAGAAATTCCAGATACCAGTGAACTTTGAAGCAGAGAGACAGAAAGAAAGATGGAAATACCAGCCACAGAAGGAGGGAAGTTAATATCCTTCTTAGTTATTTGTAAACACTGCTTGTATTTTAAAATGAAATTGTTGTATTATAAAGAGTCTATTTTTTTTTTATTGGAATATAATTGCTTTACAATGTTGTGTTAGTTTCTGCTGTACAATGAAGTGAATCAGCTATATGTATACCTATATCCCCTCCCTCTTGGACCTCTCTCCCACCCACCCCCATTCCACCCATCTAGGTCGTCACAGAGCACTGAGCTGAGCTCCCTGTGCTATACAGCATGTTCCCACTAGCTATCTATTTTACACATAGTAGTGTATTTATGTCAAACCTAATCTCCCAATTCGCCCCACCCTCTCCTTCCCCTCCTGTGTTCACCTGTCCGTTCTCTACATCTACATCTCTATTCCTGCCCTGCAAATAGGGTCATCTGTACCATTTTTCTAGATTCCACATATATGCGTTAATATACGAGATTTGTTTTTCTCTTTCTGGCTTACTTCACTCTGTATGACAACTCTAGGTCCATCCACATCTCTACAAATGACCCAATTTCGTTCCTTTTTATGGCTGAGTAATATTCCATTGTATATATGTACCACATCTTCTTTATCCATTCATCTGCCGTTGGACATTTAGGTTGTTTCCATGTCCTGGCTATTGTCAATAGCGCTGCAATGAACATTGGAGTACATGTGTCCTTTTGAATTACGGTTTTCTCAGGGTATATGCCCAGTAGTGGGATTGCTGGGTTTTTTAAGGAACCTCCATACTGTTCTCCATAGTGGCTGTATCAATTTACATTCCTACCAACAGTGCAAAAGGGTCCCCTTTTCTCTACACCCTTTCCAGCATTTATTGTTTGCAGATTTTCTAATGATGGCCATTCTGACCGGTGTGAGGTGATACCTCATTGTAGTTTTGATTTGCATTTCTATAATAATTAGTGATGTTGAGCATCTTTTCATGTGCCTCTTGGCCATCTGTATGTCTTCTTTGATGAAATGTCTATTTAGGTCTTCTGCCCATTTTTTAATTGGGTTGTTTGTTTTCTTGATATTGAGCTCCATGAGCTGTTTGTATATTTTGGAGATTAATCCTTTTAAATTCATTCAATAGCTGTTAACTCAGTGCCTATTGTGTGTCAGGCTCTGAGAATTCTGTCCTCAGGTCAAGGGAAACAGACAGACTCTAAATACTTGTTACTTGGTGTGTGCTCTGAGGACTACAGTACTGGCATCACCTTGACTCAGAATCTGCATTTTTCACAAGATCTCCATGTAATTCCTATGCACACTGAAGTTTGAGAAAGACTGCTTTAAATATATGACTATAAAAGTGTGTAAAACAGATGTACCTTGACACTAGGAAAGCACAAAAGGAGGAGCCACTAAATTTGAGGGCTAAGCAGACAGACATTACTTTGTAGCAATAAGTTAGATCTGAAGAATGCATTGGAGTTAATCAAGCAAATGTATATGATGAAGTTGGATAGTGATCTGGGCAGATGGGATATGCCTGTGAAAGTTCAGTTTGGCTGGAAGTTAAAATGTAATAAGGCAAACAGAGATGGATGACGGTAGGGGGTGTGCATGTGGATTAATGATTGATGGTTTGATAAACCAACTAAGGATTTGAGACTTTATCCTTTGAGTAATGTGGAGTGAGTCACTGATGGTTTTTAAGCATCTGGTTTTTAGGACATGGAGAATGGTTGTTTTTTTTTTAATTTTTATTTATTTATTTATTTATTTATTTTTGGCTGTGTTGGGTCTTCATTTCTGTGCGAGGGCTTTCCCTAGTTGTGGCGAGCGGGGGCCACTCTTCATCGCGGTGCGTGGGCCTCTCACTGTCGCGGCCTCTCCCGTTGCGGAGCACAGGCTCCAGAGGCGCAGGCTCAGTACTTGTGGTCCACGGGCCCAGTTGCTCTGCGGCATGTGGGATCCTCCCAGACCAGGGCTCGAACCCGTGTCCCCTGCATTGGCAGGCAGATTCTGAACCACTGCGCCACCAGGGAAGCTCTGGAGAATGGTTTTGAGGCATGCAAGATGGCAGCAGAAAGATGCCCTAATCTCAGCACACAGGACCCAATTTCTTCAGGCCTGGGGTTGCGTAAATTGTATCTTAGTTCTTTTTTTATTTCAAACACACAGAGGAAATCAGTAGAGTCCTTAAACAGTCTTAAATTGTTTTCACTCATCTTGTGTTCTAGAATGGAAAGACATTTTTTTTTCCAACAAAACAAATATCAGTAGTCATTTGTGTGATCATTTAGTATGAACTGGAGAAAAAGGCCACTGTTTCATCTTTTCTCCTCAACTTCAAGGCAGCAACAGACAAAAGTCACAGCTATATAGAGGACACAGTGGAACTTCTAGATGAAGTTAGTTTAGTCTTTTATATTTAAAGTATTTAAGACCAGTTTCAATATAATTTTCACAATATCCTATGCAATCCCTGTTGCAAGCCTTTAAACTATACCTGATTTATCTACAAGCCATATACTTACCAGAGTATAAAGTTGTCACAAACTCCAAGGCCTGTTTAGAGCCTTTGCTGAGGCAACTGAGCATTTCCACCAACAACCAGACTCACCCCAACCTTGCAAGCTTTAAAGTAACTTTTACTTCAATCTAGATATGAATTCCTGGCTGGTTGCCCCTGCCCTCAGTCATTGCCTCTGGGCTCCCTACACTTAATGGTGACAGACAGAACCTTGGTTTTGTACCTTAGTCCTTCCTCTGTTACTTCTTTTTTGACCTGTTTGATCTCTGATCACAGTTCACACCTATCAACACATATATTTCAGACAGGAAAACTCAGGCTCAGCTCAGACACCATGAATCCCAACCACCATAAGAAGCAAGTAAGTCAAGGCAATGTTGATATCTCCATGTTCCTTAAAAATGGGAAATATGAGTAAATATTAACATTTTAGTGACCCTGATTCTTCATACCACAATAATGATAGCAAATTCTTTGTTACTTGTTTTAGTAAAGACTTTTATTTTTTTAAGAGCAGTTTTAGGTTCAGAACAAAATTGAAGGGAAGGTGCAGAGACTTCACATACACCCCCTGCCTCCACACATGCACAGCCTCCCCCATAATCAACATCTCCCACCAGAGTGGGACATCTGTCTCAACCGATGAACCTACATCCACACATCATAATCACCCACAGTCCACAGTTTACATTAGGGTAAACTCTTGGTGTTGTACATTCTATGGGTTTGGATAAATGTATAATATAGTATCATACAGAGTATATTCACTTCCCTAAAAATCCTGTGCTCTGCCTATTCATCTCACCCTCCCCCAACCCACTCCTGATATTTTTACTGTCTCCATAGTTTTGCCTTTTCCAGAGGTCACAGAGTTGGAATCATACAGTATGTAGTCTTTTCAGACTGGCTTCATTCATTTAGTAATATGCATTTAAGTTTCCTCCATGTCTTTTCATGGCTTGACAGCTCCTTTCCTTTATGGACTAAATAATATTCCACTGTCTGGATGTACCACACTTTATTTATCCATTCACCTACTGAAAGATATCGTGGTTACTTCCAAGTTTTGGTAATTATGATCCGTATGCAGGGTTTTATGTGGACAAAAGTTTTAAATTCCTTTGGGTAAATATTAAGGAACACGATTGCTACATCGTATGGTAAGAGTGTATTTAGTTTTGTAAGAACCATCAGATTGTCTTCCAAAGTGGCTGTACCATTTTGCATTCCCACTAGCAATGAATGAGAGTTCCTATTGTTCTACATTCTCACCACCATTTGGTGTTCTTGTTCTGGATTTTGGTCATTCTGATAAGTGTGTAGTGGTATCTCACTGTTTGCATATCCCTGATGTCGTATAATGTGGAGCATCTTTTCATATCTTACTTGCCATCTGTATATTCCTCTGGTGAGGTGTCTGTTAAAGTCTTTGGCCAATTTTTAAATCAGGTTGCTTGTTCTCTTATTGTTGACATTTAAGAGTTCTTTATACATTTTAGATTACATTCCTTTATCAGAAGTGTCTTTAGCAAAATTTTCTCCCATTCTATAACTTGTTTTCCTATTCTCTTGGTGTTGTCTTTCTCAGAGGAGAAATTTTTAATTTTAATGAAGTCCAGCTTATCAATTCTTACCTTCATGGATTGTGCCTTTGCTATTGTATCTAAAAGTCATCACCAAATCCAAGGTATTTAGACTTTCTCTTATGTTTTAGGAGTTTTACAGTTTTGCATTTCACATTTATGTTTGTGATACTTTTTGAGTTAACTTTTGTGAATGGTATAAGGTCGGTGTCTAGATTCATTTTTTTGCACGTGGATGTCCAGTTTCTCCAAAACTATTTGTTAAAAAGACTATCTTTACTCCATTGTATAGTCTTTGCTCCTTTGTCAAAGACCAATTGATTATATTTATCTGGATCTATTTCTGGGATCTCTATCCTGTTCCATTGATCTCTTTGTTCTTTCACCAATATCACACTGTCATGATTACTGTACTTTTATACTAAGTATTGAAGTCCCGTAGTGTCAGTTCTCCAGCTTTGTTCTTCTCCTTCAATATAATGTTGGATATTCAAACCCTCCTTTGTTTTATTTTTTTAAGTTTTCCAAAACCCAGTTGTCAGAGCTGCCATCCTGTCCTTAGATAAAATACAAATTTTATTTTAGGAACTTATAGAAGTTTAAAGATAGGCACAAAAGAGATTTCACAATGCATGTTTTTTTTTAAAAATTACATGTGAATTCAATTAAGAGTAAACTAATGCTCCTAATTCTCTGTAATCTTATTTTAATTAAACTGCTAGAAGAGTATGGGGGGAGCAAAGTATATATATACATATATAATCAATCTTGTTCTTGGAGCATATAAAGTCACATTGAGATATTGAGTTTGGCTATTCACTTTGAGTTTTTAAGAAAGGAGAAGCATGGTTTCATTGTCATCTCAATCATTGTCTTCAACCATCATAGCTAACATATAAAAATGGTAGCTATGCATGCCTTTTAAATACCTTACACATATTAACTAATTTAATCCTCACAGTTATCTTATCATGAAGATATGATTGTCCTTACTTTTCAGATGAAGAAACTAAGTCAAAAAGTATTTAAATAATTTCTCCAAGGTTACACAGCTACTAGGAAGCAGAGCTGTTATTGATTAGCCTTGAAAATGGAAGTAATTGATTCAGAATAGAATGGTTTAGAAGATTTTTTAAAGTCAGGGAGCTCTGGCTTCAAAACTTGCCTCTAAGGATTTAAGTACACACTCTTGGGCAAAGTGATTAAATTGTGTTACCTTTAATTTGTTTGTCCACAAAGTAGAAACCATATCCCCTACAAACAGGTTTCTGGGAAGATGTAAAGAGGTAAGGATGTGAAACTGCCTACCATTGGTCCAGAGGCACAGAATGGGTTCAATAAAGGTTCATTGTTTTTATTATTATATTTCCAATAAAATCGCTGTTGGTTGGAGCAAATAGCATTTCTATATAAACTACTTTTTCTAGATGAACTTAGTTCAATTCTTTACATGTCAAATAGTTAACAATAATTTCAATAAAATTTTCAACCATGTGCCATGAACTCATGGCTCATTAGACCGAATGTATTGAATCACAAGGTAATCATTAGGAAAAGCAATGGTAGTTGTGAACGGCAGAAGCAAATGTAGCTGGTAAAGGGAAGGAGAGATGAATGCCTGTTGGATTCAGCAATTGTCCTTAACTCTGTAAGGCTAAACTGTACCTGGGGGATGCCTTTAAGTATAGCTTAGAGATACTCTTAAGAACTAAAACAGCAGGCATTTTCCACCTACCTCCCATAACTCAAGACCTGCCATTATCTCATTCATAGCCAAAGCCTGGAAACCTGGGCCTACAAAGATGACAGTGTTAAGGCTGACCCTGGACTCCCTCTTGCGAAAACACCAGAATCACAACTAGCTGCGGGACAATCATCGACAGGAAGACACTGGAACTCACCAAAAAAGATACCCCACATCCAAAGACAAAGGAGAAGCCACAGTGAGACGGTAGGAGGGGCTCAATCAGAGTAAAATCAAATCCCATAACTGCTGGGTGGGTGACCCACAGACCGGAGAACACTTATACCACAGAAGACCACCCACTGGAATGAAGGTTCTGAGCCCCACATCACGCTTCCCAACCTGGGGGTCCGGCAACGGGAGGAGGAATTCCTAGAGAATCAGGAAGCCTAGGGGTAACTGATAGCAGGACTTTGACAGGACTGGAGGAAACAGAGACTCCACTCTTGGAGGGCACACACAAAGTAGTGTGCGCATCGGGACCCAGGGGAAGGAGCAGTGACCCCAGGGGAGACTGAACCAGACCTACCTGCTACTGTTGGAGGGTCTCCTGCAGAGGCGAGGGGTGGCTCTGTTTCACAGAGGGGACAAGGACACTGGCAGCAGAAGTTCTGGGAAGTACTCCTCGGCGTGAGCCCTCCCAGAGGCTCTCATTAGCCCCACTAAAGAGCCCAGGTAGGCTCCAGTGTTGGGTTGCCTCAGGCAAAACAACCAACAGGGAGGGAACCCAGGCCCACCCATCAACAGTCAAGTGGATTAAAGTTTTACTGAGCTCTGACCACCACAGCAACAGTCAGCTCTACCCACCACCAGAGCCTCCCATCAAGCCTCTTAGATAGCCTCAACCACCAGAGGGCAGACAGCAGAAGCAAGAAAAACTACAATCCTGCAGCCTGTGGACCAAAAACCACAGTTACAGAAAGATAGACAAGATGAAAAGGCAGAGGGCTATGTACCAGATGAAGGAACAAGAAAAAACCCCAGAAAAACAACTAAATGAAGTGGAGATAGGCAACCTTCTAGAAAAAGAATTCAGAATAATGATACTGAAGATGATCCAGGACCTCGGAAAAAGAATGGAGGCAAAGATCGAGAAGATGCAAGAAATGTTTAACAAAGACCTAGAAGAATTAAAGAACAAACAAACAGAGATGAACAATACAATAACTGAAATGAAAACTACACTAGAAGGAATCAATAGCAGAATAACTGAGGCAGAAGAACGGATAAGTGACCTGGAAGACAGAATGGTGGAATTCACAGCTGCAGAACAGAATAAAGAAAAAAGAAAGAAAAGAAATAAAGACAGCCTAAGAGACCTCTGGGACAATATTAAAGGCAACAACATTCACATCATAAGGGTCCCAGAAGGAGAAGAGAGAGAGAAAGGACCCAAGAAAATATTTGAAGAGACTATAGTCGAAAACTTCCCTAACATGGGAAAGGAAACAAACACCCAAGTCCAGGAAGCGCAGCGAGTCCCATACAGGATAAACCCAAGGAGAAACATGCCGAGACACATAGTAATCAAATTGGCAAAAATTAAAGACAAAGAAAAATTATTGAAAGCAGCAAGGGAAAAACGACTAATAACATAAAAGGGAACTCCCATAAGATTAACAGCTGATTTCTCAGCAGAAACTCTACAAGCCAGAAGGGAGTGGCATGATATACTTAAAGTGATGAAAGGGAAGAACCTACAACCAAGATTACTCTACCCCGCAAGGATCTCATTCAGATTCGATGGAGAAATCAAAAGCTTTACAGACAAGCAAAAGCTAAGAGAATTCAGCACCACCAAACCAGCTCTACAACAAATGCTAAAGGAACTTCTCTAAGTGGGAAACACAAGAGAAGAAAAGGACCTACAAAAACAAGCCCAAAACAATTAAGAAAATGGTCATAGGAACATACATATCGATAATTACCTTAAACGTGAATGGATTAAATGCTCCAACCAAAAGACACAGGCTTGCTGAATGGATACAAAAACAAGACCCAACTATATGTCGTCTATGAGAGACGCACTTCAGACCTAGGGACACATACAAACTGAAAGTGAGAGGATGAAAGAAGATATTCCATGCAAATGAAAGTCAAAAGAAAGCTGGAGTAGCAATACTCATATCAGATAAAATAGACTTTAAAATAAAGAATGTTACAAGAGACACGGAAGGACACTATATGATGATCAAGGGATCAATCCAAGAAGAAGATATAACAATTATAAATATATATGCACCCAATATAGGAGCACCTCAATACATAAGGCAACTGCTAGCAGGTATAAAAGAGGAAATCGACAGTAACACAATAATAGTGGGGGACTTTAACACCTCACTTACACCAATGGACAGATCATCCAAAATGAAAATAAATAAGGAAACAGAAGCTTTAAATGACACAATAGACCAGAGAGATTTAATTGATATTTATTGGACATTCCATCCAAAAACAGCAGATTACACTTTCTTCTCAAGTGCGCATGGAACACTCTCCAGGATAGATCACATCTTGGGTCACAAATCAAGCCACAGTAAATTTAAGAAAATTGAAATCATATCAAGCATCTTTTCTGACCACAACGCTATGAGATTAGAAATGATTTACAGGGACAAAAACGTAAAAAACACCAACACATGGAGGCTAAACAACACATTACTAAACAACCAAGAGATCACTGAAGAAATCAAAGAGGAAATCAAAAAATACCTAGAGACAAATGACGATGAAAACACGATGATCCAAAACCTATGGGATGCAGCAAAAGCAGTTCTAAGAGGGAAGTTTATAGCTATACAAGCCTACCTCAAGAAACAAGAAAAATCTCAAATAAACAATCTAACCTTACACCTAAAGGAACTAGAGAAAGAAGAACACACAAAATCCAAAGTTAGCAGAAGGAAAGAAATCATAAAGATCAGAGCAGAAATAAATGAAATAGAAACAAAGAAAACAATAGCAAAGTTCAATAAAACTAAAAGCTGGTTCTTTGAGAAGATAAACAAAATTGATAAACCATTAGCCAGACTCATCAAGAAAAAGAGGGAGAGGACTCAAATCCATAAAATTAGAAATGAAAAAGAAGACGTTACAACAGACACTGCAGAAATAAAAAGCATCCTAAAAGACAAGCAACTCTATGCCAATAAAATGGACAACTGGGAAGAAATGGACAAATTCTTAGAAAGGTATAACCTTACAAGACTGAACCAGGAAGAAATAGAAAATATTAACAAACCAATCACAAGTAATGAAATTGAAACTGGGATTAAAAATCTTCCAACAAACAGAAGTCCAGGACCAGATGGCTTCACAGGTGAATTCTATCAAACATTTAGAGAAGAGCTAACACCCATCCTTCTCAAACTCTTCCAAAAAATTGCAGAGGAAGGAACACTCCCAAACTCATTCTATGAGGCCACCATCACCCTGATACCAAAACCAGGCAAAGACGCTTCAAAAAAAGAAAATTACAGACCAATATCACTGATGAATATAGATGCAAAAATCCTCAACAAAATACTAGCAAACAGAATCCAACAACACATTAAAAGGATCATACACCATGATCAAGTGGGATTTATCCCAGGGATGCAAGGATTCTTCAATATACGCAAATCAATCAATGTGATACACCATATTAACAAACTGAAGAATAAAAACCATATGATCATCTCAGTAGATGCAGAAAAAGCTTTTTACAAAATTCAACACCCATTTATGATAAAAACTCTCCAGAAAGTGGGCATAGAAGGAACCTACCTCAACATAATAAAGGCCATATACGACAAACCCACAGCAAACATTCTCAATGGAGAAAAACTGAAAGCATTTCCTCTAAGATCAGGAACGAGACAAGGATGTCCACTCTCACCACTATTATTCAACATAGTTTTGGAATTCCTAGCCACGGCAATCAGAGAAGAAAAAGAAATACAAGGAATACAAATTGGAAAAAATAAATAAAACTGTCACTGTTTGCAGATGACATGATACTATACATAGAGAATCCTAAAGATGCCACCAGAAAACTACTAGAGGTAATCAATGAATTTGGTAAAGTTGCAGGATACAAAATTAATGCACAGAAATCTCTTGCATTCCTATACACTAATGATGAAAAATCTGAAAGAGAAATTAAGGAAACACTCCCATTTACCATTGCAACAAAAAGAATAAAATACCTAGGAAAAAACCTACCTAGGGAGACAAAAGACCTGTATGCAGAAAACTATAAGACACTGATGAAAGAAATTAAAGATGATACTAACAGATGGAGAGATATACCATGTTCTTGGATTGGAAGAATCAACATTGTGAAGATGACTATATGACCCAAAGTAATCTACAGATTCAGTGCAATCCCTATCAAATTACCAATGGCATTTTTTTACAGAACTGGAACAAAAAATCTTAAAATTTGTATGGAGACACAAAAGACCCCGAATAGCCAAAGCAATCTTGAGGGAAAAAAACGGAGCTGGAGGAATCAGACTCCCTAACTTCAGACTATACTATAAAGCTACAGTAATCAAGATAATATGGTAATGGCACAAAAATAGAAACATAGATCAATGGAACAAGATAGAAAGCCCAGAGATAAATCCATGCACCTATGGTCAACTAATCTATGACAAAGGAGGCAAGGATATACAATGGAGAAAAGACAGTCTCTTCAATAGGTGGTGCTGGGAAAACTGGACAGCTACATGTAACAGAATGAAATTAGAACACTCCCTAACACCATACACAAAAATAAACTCAAAATGGATTAGAGACCTAAATGTAAGACTGGACACTATAAAACTCTTAGAGGAAAACATAGGGAGAACACTCTTTGACATAAATCACAGTAAGGTCTTTTTTGATCCACCTCCTTGAGTAATGGAAATAAAAACAGAAATAAACCAATGGGACCTAATGAAACTTCAAAGCTTTTGCAAAGCAACGGAAACCATAAACAAGACGAAAAGACAACCCTCAGAATGGGAGAAAATATTTGCAAACAAGTCAATGGACAAAGGATTAATTTCCAAAATATATAAACAGCTCATGCAGCTCAATATTAAAGAAACAAACAACCCAATCCAAAAATGGGCAGAAGACCTACATAGCCATTTCTCCAAAGAAGACATACAGATGGCCAAGAAGCACATGAAAAGCTGCTGAACATCACTAATTATTAGAGAAATGCAAATCAAAACTACAATGAGGTATCACCTCACACTAGTTAGAATGGGCATCATCAGAAAATCTACAAATAACAAATGCTGGAGAGGGTGTGGAGAAAAGGGAACCCTCTTGCACTGTTGGTGGGAATGTAAATTGATACAGCCACTATGGAGAACAGTATGGAGGTTCCTTAAAGTACTAAAAATAAAATTACCATATGATCCAGCAATCCCACTACTGGGCATATACCCAGAGAAAAGCGTAATTCAAAAAGACACATGCACCCCAATGTTCATTGCAGCACTATTTACAATAGCCAGGTCATGGAAGCAACTAAATGCCCATCAACAGACGAATGGATAAAGAAGATGTGGTATATAAGTACAATGGAATATTACTCAGCCATAAAAAGGAACGAAATTGGGTCATTTGTTGAGACGTGGATGGACCTAGAGACTGTCATACAGAGTGAACTAAGTCAGAAAGAGAAAAACAAATCTCGTATATTAACGCATGTATGTGGAACCTAGAAAAATGGTACAGATGAACCGGTTTGCAGGACAGAAGTTGAGACACAGATGTAGAGAACAAACGTATGGACACCAAGCGGGGAAAACCACGGTGGGGTGGGGATGGTGGTGTGCTGAATTGGGCGATTGGGATTGACATGTATACACTGATGTGTATAAAATTGATGACTAATAAGAACCTGCAGTATAAAAAACAAACAAAAAAAAACAACTAATACTAAACTTTCTTTGGGTTATTTGTATGGAAATATGTTAATATAAATGTTTCAGAAATTACATGAAATTTCTAAAAATCTTATATGTTCTGGTATAATGTTATAAGTCATAATTCTAGTTATTACTTTAAAATGTATATCTCTGAAATAACTAAATTTCCTTGTCAATTGCATTATTATGAACTTTCATCAAATCTTGAACTGTGGTCATTTTTAAGACTTTTGTCATTTATAGACAGTTCTGGGTGTACTCTGATGCTTTTGCAAAAATGTTCCTATAAAAGGGTTTCATCTTCAAGGAATTCATGGAAAAGACTCTGACAAGTACAGGTTTCTGGTAACTGACTATACTGCTGAACTGAACGAATAAGCATTTTCAGAGCTCTAATGGAAAACTGATGAATTCTTAAAAGTGCTAACAAAAGATCAAGATGAAAAAATATTTACATGGGACTGAGTGAACTGATGAGGATGACTATAATTTTTGTGAATTTCTGTTTGAATAAAAAAAAATCCCACAAAAACTCAGAGGCAAAAAATATACAAATCAATTTTCACTGCAAAGTGAAAGAGCTGTTACAGTGGAGGATTACTGGACTGAATGTCAATATTATGACATAGTATGAGTGTGTTTCGTGTTTGGTAATTGCAATCATTGTTGCTTTTGTTGTGGTCATCCATTTACAATGCTTGGTGTCAGTTTATTTATCTCTTGTAAAAATAAAATACAGTGTGTGTGTGTGTGAGAAAAAAAAAAAAAAGGCTGACCCTGATCTCCACCCCTACCTCTATTCCCACACAAACAAAAACCAGACAAACCAGTGGGCCCTTCTGTCCTGACCGGCTCAGTTTTTTTTTCCCATTCCCTGCATCCAGAAACTTTCCTGTTAAGTATTATTCTCTTTTGTCAAGCTCCACTGGCTGCTGCTATTACCCGTGCACCATATCCAAAGTTGGACTTTCTGGTTTTCTATGTTCTTCTTTCTCCTGTGTACCACAACTTCTCCCATAAGTATTCATTGGAGTCTATTTTTTGGAAGGTGGAAAATCAGTGCATGTCCCCTCTCTGTTGCTCAAGCAGTTTCATCCCACCTCTCTCTGGGTTAAAGGAATAGTCTCATGTAATAAAAAGAGGTTGGACTAGCTGTTGGGAGACATGTGCTTTATGAGTTACAGTTCCAGTTGTATTTCTTACTAGCAGTGTGACCAAGTTACTTATCCTCTAGGGGCTTCAAATTCCTTGTCTATAAAATGGGAGAATAATTGTACCTGTATCATCAGATGGTTGTGAGAATTAAATGAGTTGACAGATGTAAGGTACTAGGAACAGTGCCTGGCACTCAGAAAGCTACTACTATTATTTATTAGTGCACTCCTTCATAATATCTACATCCTAGCTAAATGAAACACTTCCTATACACATCTCTTTCCTAAGGAAGTCCTCACTGATTTTTTTCTTCCCACACTCCTGACAATGTTGAACTTTACCCAAATCCGATGATCCTGGAAAATAGCAAAGGTTAAGAAATTCCCCCCTCCTTTTGCGTTCCAGGAAACAGCTTACTACAAGAAACCACCCTTTCCCATATGACTTAGATATGACTCGTGGATGCACCTTTGTTCACCTATAACAAGGCCAGTCACAGACCCTCAAAATTCCCACTCTTTGCCTCATAAATTATCAGCTGTACTGTTGTCCCCACTGATTAACCAGAACAAAGTGCTTGTTAACATATTTTGGTTAAGATTCTCTCCTTCTCCCAGGCCCCCAAGCTTTGACCTACCCTCAGCCTGAGCGAGCATGCAGCCCTTCCTTAATAGCCCTCCCACAGACTAGGCTGGCCTCAGGGTAAAACATTCTCTGATCTTCTGTCCCATCATGCCTCTCCTGTTCATCCCACTTCCTCATGCCCTGTTCTTTCTAGCCTTGTTTTCTGCTCCCTATAAAAGAAAAACTCTTTTTGCCTAACCCTTGAGAGGCTGGCAGATCTTATCCTCAGAATGAACTCCCTAGAGCAACAGTCCCCTCCTCCTATGGCAATAGTCCCCTCTTTGCAATAATCCATCCAAATAAAGTCCTTATCAAGTCAGATTTTTTTAAGTTTGACACCCCCATGTCCAAATTCTTGCTCTCCTTGAAGAAGGACTTCAAATTCCACTTGTGCAGGAAATTTTCCATGACCATTCCAGATTCCCACCACCCTTTATGACCATCTCTCTTATATTGCACTTCCCATTTTGCATCCGATTTTTGCATAATTTATCTCTTCTGCTCAATGATAACTACCTCAGGAGATCTTTGACTAAATAATTCTTCGATTTATCACAGTGCCTAGCACAGTACACAGTACTTAGTTTTTGTAAAGTGAATGAAGAATAGACTCAGTACATCTACAGAGTCTATCAAATGGAAGTAGACAGTAAAATGCATTCAACAAACAGGACACTTTAAGCTACTAAGTCATCCATGGTACAATTTAAATTAGATAATATATGCAAAGTGCTTAGAATGCTGCATATAGTAGGCATTCAATAAAAGCTAGTTATCATCGTCATCAACATCCTCTTTTCTTCTCATCTGCATTAAAGAGATACTCATTTAATGGAGAATACCCCAACTTATATAATCATTACGGCTGAAATTAACCAGGGAGTATTAATTAATTTTTTCTCTCATATCATTTTTTAAAAATATAATTTTACCACGGTTTGTATCACAGTAGTGAAAATTGACTCTGACAAATTCTGGTGTCAAGCAACCCCTTGAGACCAGAATAGACATATAGCTAACCTACTGTTGCTTTTAGTTTGTGTTTTTTTGTTGTTTTATACACCAGAGGATGGAAACAAGCTTTTATTGAAAGTCTATTGCATGCGATGTACTGTACTGGGTGTCTAAATATAATTTAACTCTCATCACAATTTTATGTAGACCAAAAAAATTAACTCCGAAAGTTAACTTGCCCATGGAATTATTTTGGGAAAAAAAAAATCCTGATTTAGATTGGAACCCAGGCATTTAATTAAACATTTCTTGAAGGAATGAATGTTGGTTTATTGGCTTTTGGAGATTTTGCTCTTTGAAGAATAGCTTACTGCCCTCCCCGATACTATGAAGAGATACACCATTCAAGAAACTTGCTAAAATCAGAATAGTGTAAACTTTTAAACATTTTATTGCATTAGAAAGTTTTAGCTCTGGAAGGAACCACAGAGTTCCCTAGTGTTGGAAACAGGATCATAACTGACGTCACCTCACTCTGACCCAGACTCTTTCCACTATACGGTACTACCTCACATAATTTATAAAATCCTCTCCTTATCATTTTTTGGACATGTGAGTTGTTTCTAGCATTGTGCTGTTATAGATAATACTGCAAAGGGACAGCGTAATGACAACTGCCTCCCTGCCAGCCACCTCCTCTCTCAGATTAATACTTAGGACACACACCCTCCTCAAGAAGACCAGGGAGTTTTTCCCTTTCACTTTGTCTCCTTCCCTTCTGCCCCGCTTCTCTTATTTATTTATTCATTCATTCTATAGTTCTCTTCGTTTTTCTGTGTGTGTCTTCTGTTAGCATTAGTCTTCTAAGCTGCCTTGGTATTCTTACTTATTTTTCACATTATAGTACTTTTTTGTAGATTCTAACTTTAAAATATTTTGCTATGTGTTTTATGAATGAATTGCCAGACTATGCAAGCTTTTTAAAAACACTTCGGTTGACCCTATATGAAGAAAATATTTTGTGCTGAATTTAAAAGAAAATCATATCATTAGAATTATTGTGAAAAAATAACAGCTGTTATAGCTCATTAGGATTATTACATATTAATTTGAGAATAATGAATGTACAATGACTTTCTAACAAAAGAGTTACATTTTAAATTATTTTGTGAATAAGCTGAAAGCCCTGAAATCATTACTTATATAAGGGGTTTACAATTAAGACTAAAAGCACATTTAGCTGAGTTATTTACAATGGAATATACGCCTTAAACACAAACCTAATTCAGCTTTTGTTTATTCAATAATTCAAAAAGTCCTTATTAATCATCTTCTACTCTGTGTTAAATAATGCAGAATTACTGATAAAACCAAAATAAACGAGTCAAAGTCTTACTTCAAGTAACTCAGAGGCCATTGTGAAAGAGTGTCAATATATTCAAACAACCAAACCAACACATAGGAAACAAAGTGTCAGGAAGCAATCTGACCTCTAGGGAAGACGGGACCATCCTGATCTAGGAGGCAAGCATTGGCTGACTGGAGGTATGCATTTGTGAGCTGGCCTTTGAAAGACAGGTAGACTTTGAACAGGCAGAGATCTGGTGGGGTGCACAGCAGATGGAGGAACAGTGTAGACAGAGGCAGTCAGACAGGAAAGTGGGAGGTGCGTAGTTTAGAAGTTTCCCTTTGAGTCCTTTTGTGACTTGACAATAAATATCTCTTTACTCAGATGACTCTGTATTAGCAAAACTTGCTTAACTGTGCTACTTGCAGTAAGGCTAGGTAAGCCTAACTGCCATAAGAGTAAACTTCATAATTGCACTGATTTAACTTAATTGATGCTCATTTCTCACTCACAAAAGCATGCAATGACAGTCTTTCTGGTCAGGGATCAGCTTTCCCCCATGATGTGATTTAGAGACCTGGCTCCTTCCCTCCCATGGGGCCTTGGGATTCTCTACATCCAGCAATTGATAAGGGAGGAAAGGCAGGAAGAAAGGATACTCATTGCCTCACTATTCTGGCTCAGAAGTGACCCCTCCTCCTTTCCTTTGCATTCACTGGTGAGAACTAGTCAACTACGTAGAAGCAATAGGGGCTAGGAGATATAATTCCTGGGTGAGAAGCTGCTTCCCAGCAACAAACAGCTCTATACTATGGAAGTCTGCTCTGCCATACCGACCCACTTAGGAACTTATTTGGCAAAGTGCAGAAACACAAATGAAAACATATCTTAGACTCCTATGGAGGGTACACTTGGTATGCTTACATTGTGGGGCTTCACCTGTATTGATAACTATGACTCCAACAGCTGCAGTCACATGGAAGACTTATCTACTACTCGTGGGGCATTGTTAAAACACTCTGTCATTGTCCTCTAGGATTCTAGATGTCATAACCAGAAAAAAGCAGCACAAATCAAAAACGCATTCTCAGAGTAAATTTAACTGGAATCAGTGACTAGAGATTATTTGAATGATAAGAAAAATATGTCATTACATATGTTTCTAAACTAAAGGGAAAAACAAACAAACAAACAACTTGTAAGTGTTAAGAGGATTCTTACTGATCAGAAATGTAGGGGCTAACTTGAAGTTCTCTGAGGTAGGAAAATTCTGCCAATAACAAATTTGTATTTTAGAATTTAATTGTATTTCTCTCTCTCTCTCTCTCTCTCTCTCTCTCACACACACACACATACACACACACAGACACAGACACACACACACACATAGTATCTCTGGTTCTTATTCTCTCTCTCTGGAAAATCACCTTCTCTTAACATCTCTGTTAGCCTTACAGTATTTTGCCCTTTGTACACTTCACATTTTACTCTATATATTGTCCCTGGATAATCCCATTCAAGTACCATATGTGTGCAGATCCCAAATATTTAACATCTTCCAGGCCCATATTTCCAAAGGTCTCCTAGACCCTCCTACAGATATCCTGTAGACATTACCAAACCTTAACTGCCACTTCCTGGGTATACAATCTAGTTGCCTATTCCAAACCCATTCCCCATTCCTGCTTCCTTACTATCCTTGATACACTGATATTGTTCACTCTACTCCAGGTTCTCATGTGCTTCATGGGGAAGCTGAGACCCTTCTAAGTCCCAGGGTTGAATCCTGAATGGCCTAAGCCAGTCCTACATAGAGTGGTCTTGGCCTCCTTTCTAGCAATCAGTTTATTCATGGGCAATTTTGGACAATGGGATGTGGGCAAAAATTTGCTTTTGGAGCTTCTGGGAAAGTTGTCCTTGCTCTTATTCAGAGAACACAACACGGGACAATCTTTTTTTTCTGTAGACACTAGTGCTTTCACATGATGCCATTTTGGGAAGCTAGCCTAAGAGGTCAAGTCACTTGCTGACAATGTCAGAGAGGAAAGACAAAAGAAAAAGTGTCCTTCATAGTGTCATTTCAGGTGCTGAATAACCAACCCTGGGCCTGTCTACTTCTAAATTCTTGTCAGAAAATGTAACATATGTCTTTGTTATTTAAGTCATTAGTTACCTGCAGTCAAAGAAAACAAAAACAAAAACAGAAACAAAAAGCATCTTAACGAATACACTCTTCTTCAAACAGGCTCATCTTTAAATCTCTCAAAATTCAAATCTTCCAAACAAGAATTCAGCCCCCACTCCATCAACGTTCACATGTAATTAATCATCTAATTCTTTTGTCCTACCTCCTACATATATCTCAAATCCATTACCTCTTCTTCAAACGCATTCTCTTACCTGTGTTTCAGTCCTTTGTTGTCTGCCACCAAGAACAGTGAGGATCTATCATCAAAGTAAAGAACCACTTTGCTATGTTATTTCCAATCTACACTTTGCATAGCACCAGTCCTGAAAGTACACATAACTTAACTTCACCTAAAACAATAAAGGCAGATCCTATAACTATAGAGCACATTCATTTATACAACTATATAAGTAGCTTGTGCAAGTATACAATTGTTTAGTGTAATTCTATTTCTTACAAAATGTTTATCAAATGATTTTGTTGAATGAAAAAAACAACACATGAAAAGGCAGGTCAACACTATTGAGTTTATTTACCTCAAAGAGAAATTAGATCAACATAAAATGATCTGATTATATACCCCAAATGGAAAACATCAACAAAACTATTTCATTATATTGGTACTCAGCTTTTTTGCTTTAATCTAATTTTAGCAATGTCATAACCAATCAGTGAATAGTAAATAGCTTAGGACCTTTTTGCTGCCCCCATAACATATTGTTTTAATATTATGTGATATTTTTCACATCTCTGCTACTTCACTCCCTTCCTTCCTGTTTGGTGTTGACAACTTTAACAACTTCATTATTTCGAAAGGGTTGTATCATTAACTAGCTCAAATAATACCATAGCAACAATATCTAATTAGATACATTCTGCCTTCCAGTTTTATTTTTAATCAGGTATTCATAAAAGTTGATGCATAGAAGAAACATGACATGTTCATGACATCTAGAAGCCATAATTTCCCTTAAAAGTTTAAAATGTATTTTTACTTTTAAAAAAGACGACATATGTTTCAGTGTCTTTCTTTCATCCTTTGACAGAGCAAACCTCAATTTTAAAAAAAGCTCAGCATGTGCTTTGTGATCATAACTGAAGTACTGAAAACCAGAAATTCTAAACAAAGATTAGAAATTACAAGACTTAAAGAAAAGACTTAGAGAATTAGGCATGGGAGAGAAATAGCGTTTATATTTGTGTTTAGAGTATGTTTCAAGGTTTAGTGAATAAAGCAAATGTGCTCTTCAAAAGACAGTAGTATGTAAACAGAGGATAGTTATCTAATGGAACATTAGCAGTAAGTGCTCATTAAAAGTTCCAAAGTTTCTTTTGTTGACACCAGAACAAAGCAGTGACTACAGACAATACTTTTATATTTAAAATACCTCTTAAATGTTAATTTGCACTTGTAAAAATTTCCCTGGTAAACACACTGCACTGCATCATTTGAAACAAAGTCTATAATATTCATAATAAATCTTGGATGCTGTTTATATTCCAGGAGGTCCTGGTTGATATATTGGAGTGAAACTCAATGCTAAACCCAGCAGATGATTAAGAAATATATTGGAAGATCTTCTAGTTAAGGCATAGAGTAAGCTACTACTCTACATCTTACGTAGAATTCATAACATGGCTTTAACTTGCATATTCATGTTGAACTGTCCATTTACAATTCACTGGATTTTTTAAGTCCTCCAGATGGAACAACAGATGCTAACATAATGACTAAAAGCTTTGGTCAAGCATTTTAAGAAGTGAAAACATTAAATCCTCTTATGATGTAAAAGTCATATGTCTTGACATGAATTAAACCAACTCCATTTCCATGCAGTTTTCTCAAAGATAGTTTTAAAAATTCTTCTAAATATGTATTACACAATATCCACATCGATTGCAAATTAAGAGTTACCTTTTGATCTCATCATCAAGAAAGAGCCTTCAACACTACAGGAAAGACCAGTGAAAACCCTAGAACATACTTAGTGGACCTTTTCACAGTACAAAAATAAGAAAAGCGCTTTCAAATAGTCAAAACGTTTTGAAAATAACATCCGTCATTTAAAAATCTTATTATGTAATTATTAAACTGTCATATCAAAACCTAATGTTTTGATTTTCTTAATTGCTTCCTGATTTTTAAACTATAAAATATCTTTGAAAAATATGAGTAATAAAAATGAACATAATGCAAAATCACTAGACTCTCAGTGACCTTCTGCCAGCTTGTCTATGCCTAAACCTATCTGAGGTGGGGATCTATCGTATTTTAGAAACCTGCGAAGAGGACAGCACCAGCAATCTCTCCCAGTATTGAGCAATGAGTTTTTCAGGAACCAATGTCAAATGTTAACCTCACAGAGCTATAAATTTAATCTCCTTACTTGAGATGAAGATGAAGATGAAATCTAGAGAAAGTAAACATACTGCCATGTACACAGTAGACAATTGTTTAAAAAATTTCTAAATCATGATGAAACCTATTACTTATATTTTTAATGCTGTAAATTCAAGTTGCTCTATTATTCTGAATTCTCCCAATTCTTAACATCTTATTATATCACATCATAGGTTTTAAAAAATCCAAATAATAGTAATAAGTAATAGTCTCAGTCTATTTAACCTTTTCTTTTTTCTCCATCTGTAATCATTAGCATGCTTTTTTCCCACAGTCCTTCACAAGTTCTTACTGTCCTTCTTAATTTAATATCTAGGAAAGAAGAAATATAAACCTGGGACTCCATTAAAAATAATACACAAAGTTAGGGGCTTCTCTGGTGGCACAGTGGTTAAGAATCGGCCTGCCAATGCAGGGGACGTGGGGTTCGAGCCCTGGTCTGGGAGGATCCCACGTGCCGAAGAGCAACTAAGCCCATGCGCCACAACTACTGAGCCTGTGCTCTAGAGCCCACGAGCCACAACTACTGAAGCCCAAGCGCCTAGAGCCCGTGCTCCACAACAAGAGAAGCCACCGCAATGAGAAGCCTGCGCACCACAATGAAGAGTAGCCCCCGCTCGCCGCAACTAGAGAAAGCCCACGTGCAGCAACGAAGACCCAATGCAGCCAAAAATAAAATAAATTTATTTAAAAAAAAAAGAATACACAAAGTGAGTATGATAGGAAATTGGCTTGTGGTTTTCATTTTTTCCTTAGTCCTGAATACATTAAGCTGACAGAGTTCAGTCTGTTAACAAAAAATCCCGTAGTGAAGTAGCAGCATGACCATACTGCTTTTGCAATGATTCAACTGCAGACTCTATGTGTTATTGTTCATTTTGAAAAATAAGATAATAGGAATTTATTCAAACTAATAGTGGAATGATGTAATATCATTAAGTCCAGTAGTAACCTACTGCTTAAACAAATCAACTTGGCTTTATTTATACCAAGTAATAAATTTCTTGCCACTAAGTAGCAACAATAAAATTAAGAATATAGGAGCCATGTACAAAATAGGTTTGAAAATTCTCTAAGAGAAAAAAACCATATATATACACATATGTGTGTATGAAGATATAGGTATCATCACACTAAAATATCTAATTAATTTACTGAACCATTTATCTTGCCCAATATCACATAAGTTTTAAACAAGTTTTAGTGTTGACATTATATACCAAGTTTAGTCTTCATATTTTAAAGAGTTTGCATGAAGTGAGGTACTACATGCAATTTAGCATTGAGGTTATAGTCATCTTTACTCATGGTGCTCAAAGACTTAATTACCATAAAATATGTTGGAATATTTCATCAAGATTCTAGATCCTATTATGTTACATTTTACGCCTAACAGTTTTACTTTTAGGTATGCAGTCATCTATCCTCACCAGGGATGCATGATCCTAGAGTTCATTTTCAATCTCAGATTTAATGAGATGGAGATGATGGAGAATGTTGGGAAACAGAGGTTTCCTTAAGCTTGTCCTACTAACGTTTCCATACCAGCGCTTCCATATTGAAATAGGTCCAATGTTGAGTTCTCAGTTAATTTTGCTGACATCAAAACTAAAAGCAGTTAATATTAAGTGCCAACATAATGACTAGAGTTTCATAAGTTTTATGGAAAAATCAATGCCTGTCAAACAGGAGAGCCAACATGAAGTAGGGAAAGGATGCTCTTTTTACAAAAATCTTTGATTTGCTAAGTTTAAAATATACTCCAAAGCAGCCAAGATGTCCTTCAGTAGGTGAATGGATAAATAAACTGTGTTACATCCAGACAATGGAATATTATCCAGCACTAAAAAGAAATGAGCTTATCAACCATGAAAAGACATGGAGGAAACTTAAATGCATTTTACTAAGTGAAAGAAGCCAGTCTGAAAAGGCTACATACTGTACAGCTCCAACTATATGACATTCCAGAACAGGCAAAACTATAAAGACAATAAAAAGACCAGTGGTTGCCAAGGGTTGGGTGGAAGGAGGAACAGATGAAGCACAGAGTATTTTTAGGGCAGTGAAAATACTCTCTATGATATAATGATAGATATCTGTCATTATACCTTTGTCCAAACCCACAGAATGTGCAACACCAAGAGTGAACCCTAAAGTCAACTATAAAAAAATAAAATAAAATAAAATAGAATATACTCCAAACTGTTAAGGATAGTCATTTATGTCAAAATGGACTTCTTTTGCGGTAAACTATACATGACATAAAATTTATTATTTTAATCATTTTAAGTAAACAATTTAGTGACATTTAGTACATTCATAATGTTGTGCAACCACCACTGCTATCCATTTCCATAACTTTTTCATCATCCCAAGCTGAACCTCCATGCCCTTAAACAATAACTCCCCGTTCCTCCCTCTCCCAGACATTGTAACCACTATTCTACTTTCTGCCTCTATGAATTTACTTATTTTAGGTACTTCATATAAGTGGAATCATACTCAAACGGGTTTTTGAAAGATGACCCACGAAGGAACCAGTTTTGTAAAAAAGAAGTGATGCTAAAAAGTTATATATATACATACATACACATATAATATTTGCATATAAATATATATACATGTATATATAATCAGATCAAATGCAGAAATGCATACATTCATTATTTATACCACTTCTAGACATTGGACTTCACTTGTTAATAGACTGCATAGAAATAAGATATTTTGAGATGTCTTCACACATATAAAAAATTACTTAGTGAACAATCAATATTAATCAATGATTTGTATTGATGATAATCAGTGTCCTTTGAGAGACCTGGTTAAGATTATAAATATTAACACTCCATTAATTAATAACAAACCAAGGTAAAGATTCACATATCAGACCAAACCATGACAGAGGACACTTCCATTTGTACATTTCTCTATAGCATGCTTTCACATGCACAAGCTAATTTACTCCTCACCATAGTACTGCGAGTGGGTATTTACAGTCTCAACATTAAGACAACACCTAATGAAGTCAGGGGATGTGGACAAGGTCTTCTAGCCCAGGCATGACAGAACCACCAATCGAACTACACCCAAGGTTCTGGGTCCTGTGTCTTTCCCTTACACTCTTCAAGACTGAGATCATAGTCACTTTCTAGAGCAGCACTGTCTGAATAGAAATATAATGCAAGTCACATATAAAATTTAAAAATTTTCTAGTAGCTACATTTAAAAAATTGAAAAGAAACAGGTAAAATTAATTTAGCAATATATTTTATTTTACCAAATATCACTTCAATATAAAATATTACAAATGAGATATTTTGCATTATTTTGCTATATAAAGTCTTTGAAACCTGGTCTATATTTTACACTTGAAGCACATTTCAATCCAGTCTAGTCACATTTCAAGTGCTCACTAGGCACATGTTGCTAATGTCTCCTGTATTGGACAGCACAGTTCCAGACGTTTGCCCATTTCTCTAATTAGCTTAACTAATCATTCTATCAAAGAGTATTTATTGGACAGCTCTTCCATTCTCACAATTGAGTTTGTTGGAATGAGTGTAAGAGAATCGGAAGCAGTAGAGTGCAAATAAAAGAATGGAACTTCATTA
The DNA here is from genome assembly GCF_965194825.1 of Balaenoptera physalus. NCBI lineage: Eukaryota > Metazoa > Chordata > Mammalia > Artiodactyla > Balaenopteridae > Balaenoptera > Balaenoptera physalus. The sequence continues at coordinate 26,878,458 of NC_138903.1, read as the reverse complement.
GAAATGATGATGATGATTTATATTGAAAATTATAAATTCATGCCCACAATGTACTTTGAGTTTCCTCCTTTGTAAAATGTAGATAATAATGCCCATAAATCATTTTGCACAGTGCCTCCATATAGCTAGCAGTCAAAGGAAAAGTAACTGTTCTCTAACAAGGAGGTCGGTATGAGTTCAGTTAGTGGTCTGCAAGCCTAGAAGCAATACAGCTCTAACACCTGGGTCAGGCAAGGAGGTTGACCGGTGACAGGAATACTGAACCATTCTAAGAGGCAAGCAGTCCATGGGATTGCACCGGTAGGACTATCATAATGAACACATTCGAAGCACTGAGAAATCCAAAGCTATCAAAAGCAACAAGAAATTCAAGGCTAGGTCTTGCTGATGAACTATATCAGGCAACACAGTAACACCAAAATCAAGGCCAGAAAATTCAATCGAATCAAAAGGCACATAGGTCTGGGGTAAGGAGTACTGCTGACCAAGCACTCTTCTTAAGATGTACGCTCTCACACAGCACCAAAAATGGCAGCATTCGTTTAGGTTTTTAAAACATCACTCATCATCTTAAGCAGAGCTAATTTATAGCCTGTATCTATGGACTCTAGTACCTGACATTCTTAGGGGTGTAATATAGGGTTTTTTTTAATGCTGTCTTGTCCCAGGCCCACTTGAGGTCCCGGTTGGAGGTCAGTCAGTTCCCCTTCTCAAGCAGTCGATTAATGTACCTCAACCACTTCCCTTATTTGGCTCTCACCCTGGAAGGCAGGCACCAAGCACTAGGGACAGCTCCTATGTCCCTGAGTCCGTGAAATTATTCAAATTAGCCAATCGGCAGGGATCCCTCAAAATCCAGCTAACCCCACTCCACTTGTCATACATCAGCTACTCCCTACAGCTGGAGCTTGCTGTTACCCCATCCCTGGGTACAATCCCCTGTGTGCCCCTGCCTGGCAGCCTTCTCTCAGTTGGATCTGTAAGTAACAGAGTTCTGCCTTTCCTTTTATCTCAACTCAGTGTGTTGTGTCTCGCCACCAAAAGAATGTTTAAATCTTATAAAACAAGGGTCCTAGTCTACTTTGTATTTTGTCCTCAGACACTTTTTTGTGGCCAATCATGTTCTTTTTCTTCCTGCAACCCTCAGTGGGGTTTCATCCATGGGAATATTATGCAGTATGTGTTGAGGTTCTATTCCTCTAGATGTTTTGCTTTACACTGCTCTTGGATAGTACCAGCCTGGTACCATTTTTATGTAAATTTTTTGACTTAAGGGATTTCAGGCCAGACAAGTGGTGTAAATTCAAATGCCCAAACACACAAGGCTATGGATTAATAGCCTTGTTTTAAATAAATGAAGAGCTAATGCCAGGACAGGCAAACTGCCTTGTCTTCTTGTGTCAGCGGTTATATTTGTTTTCCTTTTCCTTTTCACGGCAGCCCATTTAGAATCCTTGGTTTATATGGGAACTTCAGTTCCAACTGCCTACCCTTTGAGGGTCCAAGTCCTAGTCTCAACTCGCCATGTAACTAATAAAAACCAAAGCACTTGGTTGCTGATAATTACAATCCCGACACTCATCTGCTCCCGACCCACCCCCCGACCCCATGGTGGTCTCGGAGTCAGGTTCTTTTAACTGCTCTAGTTAAAAGTTCCTTCTTTCCTTTTGACCCCTGAGATTGTCTGTGTGTGTGTGTGTGTGTGTGTGTGTGATATTTTAAAAAAATTTTTTATTGGGGTATAGTTGATTTAAAATGTTGTGTTAGTTTCAGGTGTACAGCAAAATGAATCTGTTATACATATATCCACTCTTTTTAAGATTCTTTTCCCATACAGGCCCCTGAGATTTTTTAAAAACTCTCTTGCAAGCTCATCTAATCATTTAAAAGGCCTATCTATTCTATTTTATCCAGCATTTCTAGGTGTTTCAAAGCAGGGAAGGGGGGTACCTATTCAACCACATTTTCAGAAATGGATATCTGTTATTTTTTAAGTTCAAAGCATCATATGAAGTGGATAATGAAAAAATGAATATTTTTAAGTTCAATTTACAAAATCTAGAAGGAAATCAGGTACTTTTTAGCAAGTACTTGAAAAGTTTTTTAAAGGGTGAGTAAATTGAGGTTACGTGGATTGGATGAGTCATTATAAATAAGAACTTAGAACAGATCCTGGCACAGAACAAATAGTATTAACTACTTTCATTACTAATACTTATTATTATTGCTTATATTGATGGAAATCATCTAAATGAATAATGCCTTGTTGCCACTATGGCTAGAAATGGCACATCCCAACCTTGCTATTGATATAGTCTAAAATGTATACATTTTTGCTTAAGATAAAAACATCATGCTTTTAATTCAAAGTTATCACATCTTGACATTAAATGACGTTAATCAAACACTGCTTGATTAATACATTTTGGATAACTCACTCAATATATTGAAAGATTAAACAATAATTTAAGGTAATTTGTGCCAGGAGAGTTATCATTAGAAATTACTCATAAGAGAGATCTTTTGCTCTAGGTACCGAACTCCAAATAAAGATTAGACAGCCAAAATGATTAAACTCAGTTTCACTATATTGATCAGCTTTAATCTCTTTGATTTCAAAAGTTTCAATTAATATAAATGATCTTTCAGTTGCAAAATATGATAGACCTTTATTTATAAAATAGCTAAGACTGTAATATGCTCCATTTTATCAAAAATAATATACGTGATGGTTGTTCTTGGCATTAATTCTAGCACACTACTAAACACACAAGGTAAAGTCTAGAAAGATATGCGCCTATTATCAATATCATCAATTCTTTTTAAGTTACAGTCAGCAAAGCACACTAGAGTCTGTGAAATATTTTAACAAAAACAGTTTTTTAAAGGGGCAGATAAAAGATACCAGTTTTTAAAGAAATGGAAAAAACAATAAAAGTAATCACGTCACCCCCAGGCTAGACCACAGATACACCATCTAATTATATCAGTGGCAGAAGAATTAAAGGTCTCATAGTAAAATGTGTTTCAGTTGAACTTAAAAGATAAATCTTTCATAGTGATCAGAAGAGCTAATATGAAAAGTACGATGCCCTGCTATTAATTATCTAGTGTAGTAAATCATAAACTGAAGTTCAGGAAATTAAGTTTTATTCCTAACTTTGTCACAATGATGTTTTGTAACCTTGATAAAGCCACTTAACCTTTCTTTGCCTCAGCTTCCTCATCCATAAAAACAGGAGGAAGATGTACCTTTTGAGAACATAAATTCAGCCTATTGCTGACTGGAAAGTAGTTTAAGTATATTGCTACATTAACTCTGTTAAAAATGTTATACCAAGTATAAAAAATGCTACATTCTTGTAGCAATAACCTCACTCTTTTTGTTTTTTTCAAGTCAGTTTTCCTTTCCTCACTTCATCCCTATTCTTGCTGACTCTTACATTGTGTTGGAAAAATTTTTTCCTGATATAACATTTTCACAATCCATTTTCTTACCATTACTTGACTCTATGATCTAGCCCTAGAAATTAAATGGCTTTCAACTTGTCTGACTCATTCAAAATTTTATGATGAAAATATGGTTGTTATTTTGTTTTGAATCTTCCTTTTTAAAATTAAAGAAAAATGTTTTCATCAGAAGGAGAAAGAAGTATTAACAGATAAAAGTGAATAATACATAATTTAATCAATACTTCTGGAAAAATTTATATAGTGTGCATTTTTTTCTTAGACCTAAACAAATCCAAAAGCATGTACCATAAACTAATAATGTCTGTATTTTTTGTCTAAATAGGTCACATTGTATGAAGAACCAAGGTCATCTAATTCATTTTGGAATTACTTGGTCTCTTATGGACCACTTCTTGACATGTTTTCCCTATAGCTGCACTCCCACAAATAATCTGGCAGAGGGTTAGGGTTAAAGATACAGCTTGGGTGTGAGTTAGAGTTTAGTATAAGGAACCCTAGGATATGGCAATGTATAGCAATACAAACTTGAATATTTTCATCTTTTTATTTATCAACAGATAAAGTACAGAAAATTGTCATATGACCCACAACATAATTTTATGAATATCAAACCACATTTTATAATCTCCAAGAAATCATAATGTTTAGAAGTAGTGAACATCTGTTGTTTATATTCCCTAGAATATTTTTCACTTTCTCTTGGCACCTCAAACTTCCTTTGGATTACTACTCCCCTCCTTCTCTCAGTCCATTTGGTTCGGGTAGGCCCGTGGCCCAAAGCAGCCTAAACAATATCTACTAAATTTGAAAATACACATACTGTGAATAAACAAATCCACTCCTAGGTAAAATCCTCCATAAATTCCTACTTATATGTACAATGAAAAACGTGTGTTTGTGTGTGTGTGCTTGCAAGATGGTTAATGGCAATATTATGTACATTAGCAAAAAAATCAAAACAATCCCAATTGTCTGTAAACAAACTGTGAGATATTCACAGAATAGAATACTATAGTATAAAAGTAATAAATAAACTGCAGCTAAATGGAATAACATAAATGAACTTTTAAAACAGAAATTGGAGTTGAAAAAACCAGACACAATAGAATACACAGTGTGTGGGTCCAAATTTATAAGTTTCAAAAACAGGCAAAATGTTAGCTATATTGCTTAGGTATGCACTATCCACTAGCGTAACTTTTTAAAAAAGACAAGAAAACAACATAAAAGTCATGAGGGCACTAACATAATCACTAGCAGGGAAGAAGGAGTTTATATTCAAGAAGGGTATGTGGAGAACTTCTGTGATACCTGTAATGTTCTTATTTATTTATTTACTTATTTGCTTCTCATTGCGGTGGCTTCTCTTGTTGCAGAGCATGGGCTCTAGGCGTGCGAGCTTCAGTAGTTGTGGTGCGTGGGCTCAGTAGTTGTGGCTCGCGGGCTCTAGAGCGCAGGCTCAGTAGCTGTGGTGCACGGGCTTAGTTGCTCTGTGGCATGTGGGATCTTCCTGGACCAGGGATCGAACCCGTATCCCCTGCACTGGCAGGCGGATTCTTAACCACTGTGCCACAAGGGAAGTCCTGCCTGTAATGTTCTATTTCTTCACCTAGGTGGGTTCATTTGATAATACACTAAGTAGCTGCATATTTATATTTTATGTACTTTGTTATATTTGATTATTAAATGAAAAGAAACAAGTGAAGAAATATGGGCTGGGTTATGGATTTCTCAGTAGCATAAAAAAACTGTACCTAAAGAGAGGTACATTAATGGAAAAAAAAAAAAAGAAAAGAGGAGTATAACAGAATGCTACACAGCTTTATTTAGGACTTTTTTGCATAGAACACTTTAAACAATGATTTCAATCAAAACAGCAATATCATCTGGGTCAAAATTTATTGACACTTGTCCAGAAAGAGAAGCTAATATAGTAGAATACACAATCAAGAATTGAAAAGAATTTGATAAACTGGAAGACATGTTAAAAATGAGCATGAAGCAATCTTAATAGGAAAATTCAGTCCTATGTTTATACCTAAAACTTCAACCGTAGGTAGGCACTTGAGTTAACAATTGATATATGGGAGATGAAGTTATGTGACTTAAAGTTCACTACAAAGCAACAATACAATGTAGGAAATAAAAGGGTTGATGTAATACTCAGTAGTGTTAGCAAAAGTGGAGTATGGGATCTGGTTCGAGGGAGTTATTCCTCCACTATTTTTTATACTTTTGGGGTGACAAGGTATCATTCTGCTCAATTGTAAACACAATTTAAGAGCAATTGATTTAAAGAGGAATATGCCCATGATACCGAATTAATTCATTCAAGAATATACATCTGTTTAGTGACTACTATGGGTCAGACATGCTAGATTCTCACTGCGTTTGAGAACCCCAAGACAGAAATGACATTGCTGCTTTTGGTTTCAGCTTCCCCAAGTAAATAGCTTAGAAGTCATCACTCCCATTGCTACAACAAGAAGAAGCTGAAAAAACTGAAAACCAAAAGCTTTTCTTAGACCTCTAAGAGACCTGATGTTTCAAGGCAAACCACCACTCCAAAATTTGGAAACACAGGTGAATCCAGAGAGTCACAGCTGAGATTTGCTTATTTGGAGAAGACATTGGAGCCAGAAACTGTGTCAGCAACCATCAAAACCAAACCCAGATATGACACAGATATTGACATTATCGGACAGGGAATTTAAAATAATTATGTTTAATATCTTAAGTGCTCTAATGGAAAAAAAGATAACATGCAAAAACAGATGGATAATTTAAGCACAGAAATGGAAATTCTTAGCAGGAATCAAAAGGAAAAGCTAGGAATTAAAACACTGTAACAGAAATGAAGGCTGTCTATGATGGGCCCATCAGTGTACTGGACACAGCCAAGGAAAGACTTAGTTAAAATAGGTCAATAGAAATAGGTCAATAGGTCAATAGAAATTTCATAAACCAAAATGTGAAAAGAAAAAAAGAATGAAAAAGAAAATGGAACAGAACATCCAAGCACTATGGGATAACTTCCACAGGTAGGAGAAGGAAGAAAAGGAATAAGAAAGAAAAACTGGACCAAAAAATAAATATTTGAAATAATAATGGCCATGGAATTTCCAAAATTAATGACAGACACCAAATAAGAAACCCATGAAGCCCAGAAAACACCAAGCAGGATAAATAACAAAAATCACTACATCTAGATATATTCAAATTTCAGGAAAGAAAGCACAGACAAATAGAAAATCTTGAAAAATCATAGGAAAAATTCCATATCTATAAAGGAACAAGGGTAAGAATCAGAGTGAACCTCTTTTCAAAAAACATTCAAGAAAGAAGAGAGGAGAGTGGAACATTTAACGTGGTGAAAAATAAAGGCATTCTAGAACAAACAAAAACAAGGAATTTATCACCACCAGACCTTTACTGCAAGAAATGTTAACATAAGTGATTCAGGCAGAAGGAAAATATATATGTCAGAAATTTGAATCAACATAAAGAAGATAATTGTCAGAGAAGGAGTAAATGAGGGTAAAATAAAATATTTTATTTACCTTATTAAAAATTGATCTAAAAGATAACTATTTGTCTAAAGTAATAATAAGAATTTATTGGATGACTCTGTGCTTCCACTGCAGGGGGCACAGGTTCGATCCCTGGCCAGGGAACTAAGATCCCGCAAACCACTGCGGCACGGCCAAAAATAAATAAATAAATAAAATTTTAAAAGTAAAACAATAAATAAAAAGAATGTATTGGACGTTATAACATACAGATAAGTGAAATGAATGACAGCAATGTTATAAGGGATGAGAGGGAAGAACTGAGAATACTTTGTAATAAGGTACCTGCACTACACACAAAGTAGCATAGTGTTTTACGAAGGTGGGCTGAGATTGGTTTTTAAAAAAAGTATTGAAATATCCACGGCAACCACTAAAATTTTTTTTAAAAGAAGTAAAATTGATAATAAGAAAGGAGAGACAAAGTAGAACCATATAAATTGTTCAATTAAAACCAGAGAAAGCAGAAGAGAGAGGGAAAACAAAGAATAAGTTCAATGAACTGAAAACACTGACAAACTTATTAATCCAACAATTTCAATGATCATTTTATTTTTAGACTTTTTGTTTTTGGCCACTGACAAATACATTAGTCCAACAATTTCAAAAATCACTTTATTTTTCTTAATTTTTTTTTTTTGGCCACTTCATGTGGCTTGTGGTATTCCCTGACCATGGATTGAACCCGGGCCCCCAGCAGTGGAAGCGTGGAGTCCTAACCACTGGACCGCCAAGGAATCCCCTCAATAATCACTTTAAATGTAAGTGGTCTAACTACATCAGTTAAAACATAGAGAAAGTCAAAGTGGATAAAAAAATTAAGATCGAACCATGTTGTCTGCAAGAAACCCACTTTAAAAACAAAGAACCAGATAGGTTAAAAGTGAAGGGATGAAGAAAGCTATACCACACTAACACTAATCAAAAGAAAGCTAGGTATATTAATTTCAGATAACGCTGACTTCAGAACAAGGAGAATATGAATAAAGAGGGATATTACATAATGACAAAGAGATCAATTCTGCAAGAAGACATAATAACCCTAAACACATATGCACGTAACAACAGAGCATCAAAATTGTGAGGCAAAAACTTAGAGAATTGAAAGGATAAACAGAAACATCCACTACTATTTTTGGAAATTTTAACACTCTACTTTCAGTAATTGCAATATCAAGCAAGCAGAAAATCAGTAAGGATACAGTTGATTTGAAAAACACTGTAAGTAAACTTGATTTAATTGACATTTATAGAATTCACCATCTGACAACAGCAAAATATACATTCCTCTCAAGCTCTCATGGGACATTCACCATGAAAGATCACATTCTGGATCATAAAATACACTTTAACAATATTTAAAAAATAGAAATCACACAAAGTGTGTGCTCAGATCACTGAAAATAAACTAGAAGTCAATAGGAGAAAAATAGCTGGGAAAATCACCACATGTCTAGAAATTAACACATTTCTAAATAACACATGGGTCAAAGAATACTTCACAAGAGAAATTTTAAAATATTTTGAACTATATGAAAACGTAACTTATAAAATTTGTGGGATGCAGCAAAAGTAGTGTTTAGAAGAAATTTATAGAATTAAGTCTATGTTTTAGGGAAAAAGAAAACTCTAAAATAAAACCCTAAACCTCTGCTCTGTGAAAATCATTGTTAAGGAAAATCAAAAGAAAAGTTACAGGATGGGAGAAAATATTCGCAAAACATACATCTGATGAGAGAGTTGTATCAAAAGTATACAAAGAATTCTTAAAACTGAGCAATGGAAAAACAAACATCCCATTTAAAAAGGGGGCTATATATCTGAACAGACACAGATCAAAGAAGATATATAAAATGCAAATAGCATATAAAAAGATGGTCAAAATAATTTATAATTAGGGAATTGGCAATTGAAAAACAGTGAGATACCACTACAGAACTACTGGAATGTTAAAATTCAAACAACAGAATTGGTGGAAGGATACAGATCACTAGAATTCTTCATTCATTGTTGATGGAAATGCAAAATGGTACAGCTACTTTAGAAGACAGTTTGGCAGCTTCTCACAAACCTAAATATAATCTTACCATATACTCTAAAAATTATATTCCTAGGTATTTTTTCAACTAATTTGAAAACTTATATCAACAGAAAGACCTGCACAATAATGTATATAATAGCTTTATTCATAATCTCCAAAAAAATGGAAGCACCCAAGATGCACCATTCAAAAGATGAATGGACAAACTATGGTACAGCCACACAGCGGAATATCATTCAGTAACAGAAGGAAATGAGGAGCTATCATGAATGAACCTTAAAGACACTATGCTAAATGAAATAAACCATACACAAAAAGACAAATATTGTATAATTCCACTTATTTGAGGTACCTAGAATGGTCTAATTTATAGATACAGAAAATAGAGGGGTGGTTGCCAGGGATTGGTGGGAGAAGGGAATGGGGAGTTACGGTTTAATGGGTACAGAGTTTCGGTTTGGAAAGATGAAAAAGTTCTAGAGGTAGATGGTGGTTATCATTGCACACAATGTGAATGCAGTTAATGCCAGTGAAATGTATACCTAAAAATGGCTAAAACGGTAAATTTTGTTATATTTTACAGCAAAAACACAAAAGATTCTTTGAGCCCAACATCTAGAAATCTTCTTAACCAGCTGCCTTCAGGACTCAGAAACTGGGCTTATATTCTGCTCCAATCATTAACCTTTGTTTTTCTTGTGTTTCTATAGAAATGTCTCTTAATAAATCCCTGATGGCTTGCACCATATAGGCTTAACTTTGGGAGCTCACCTGAAAAACTGCCTCCCGAAATAAGACAACTCCTTAACTGAACTAACCTATTCTCAGGACTAAGAATGGTTCATTGTGATATGAAGCCATCTACCAACTCAGATTCTAGACTGTAAAACTTATTGGGGAAATTTCAAAGGTGGGAATAAAGGGTAGCATTATGTGCCACCCCAAAATATGCCTCTTTGATATAAAGGTTATTTTGAGCTGGTTATTTTGAGAAACTGCAGACACAGGAGAAGCTCTGAAAATAAACTAAGAGTTACCCTTTTGTAAGGGGAATTTACACTTATAAAAAAATCTTCATTTATGTAAGGGTGTCTCCCTCTCTGTACCAGGAAGAGAAAAATGACTAAACCTCCAGAAACTCTTACCAATGGAGAAGGCATTTAGATTTAGATTTAGACTTACCCTTGTTTACTGTGCTTTTCCTGGTAACCCCCCATAACTGGCCTTTCTCCCCCTCCCCCAACCAAAAAAACCTTTCTTTTGTCTTTAGCTGAAGATGATATTTAAGGGAGTGGCTTTGGCCATCTTGGCGAGGTACTAAGTTTCCCTGGGTATCTTCCAGGTACATGTGACATATACATCTTAATAAACTTCTGTTTGTTTTTCTCTTGTTAATCTGTCTTTTATTACAGGGGGTCTTAGCCAAGAACTCTGAAGGGTAGACAGAAAATTATTTTTCCTCCCCTACAAACCTTAATATACACAAAATTTTAAAGACATTATTTAGGAGGATGGAAGATCTCCAGAGGGAATGCAGAATGTGATAAAACAACCTAACTATCAATATATTACAACCTCACTGAAGGAGATGGGAGGAAAAGGTGCTGACCTAAGTAACTTTGGAAATGGGTGGAGTCTGTAAGACTAAAGTCAAAAGAAACTGTATATAAGCAATGTACTCTAGTCTATAAAATTGTTTCTCATAGGAGTACAGGTCAACAACTTTGATCCCATTGCACACCTACTTGGAAATAAACAATTAAGGAAATAGATGGCAGATGGTGGTAACCAGGTTTCTCACTATTGGACAGGAGGTTACACATAAGCCAAAGGAAGAGGCCAGAATGATCCCTATGGTAATGGATTAGAGTTAGAGACATAAGTATGAACTCATGTTTAGTTCAATATAGATACAAATGGTTACATACAGAAATATTTCTAGATATGTGTATATACCTGGGTTAGTATACTCATATTTCCTTGCTCTGTCAACTGACAGGTCTTAGAAGCAACTATACTTGATTAGCAATGAGTACTCCCAATGCCCAGATCTTAGTTTCTAGCACCATTCTCCAACAAAAGGAAAAAGGACTCTTCGGAAGAAATAGCTGACTGCAGGACTAGGCCAGGAAATACATAAGATGATCCTGGAGCACCTTGTAGGGTCTGAAAATAAAGAAATACTCAAACACACACACACACACACACACACACAACTAAAAGCGCTCCAAAGGGCCAAAGTTGGAACAATTTGAACAACAAAATAAATAAGGTGATGGTGGATACAAACCAAAGTATAAAAGAAATATTCATGAGTCCATACTGATATAGACAATGATTGAATAAGTAGATAAATGTAGGAAAATAGATATATGTCCCATGCAGAAGAATTCCAAATAATTTAAGCATATACTCTGACATCAAAGAGGTAGGGGCATAACTCCTCACTCCTTAAGTGTGGACTACAGATAGTGACTTCCTTCCAAAGAGTAGAGTAGGGAAAGCTGTAAAAAAGAGTAAGTTTACAGTGGCAAAATCTGACCAAGAAGTGACTAATACTACCAAGTGATGAATGTCAACACCAACAGTGACGCCATGTTGATAGTACGATATGTTGTGATTTTTACCTCTATGGTCTTCCAGGAATATATAACTCAAGTCTAATCATAAGAAAAACATCAAACAAATCACAGTTGAAGGACATTCTACAAAATAAGTACTTGTTAAAATTGTCAAGATTATCAAAAACAAGGGAAGTCAGTAACAGTAACAGCTAAAAGGAGCCTAAGGAAACAAAACAACTCAGTGTTATGTGCTATCCTAAATGGGATCCTGGGACAGAAAAAGGACATTAGGTAAAAATTAAGGAAATCTGAATAAAATATGGACTTTAGTTAATAATAATATAGCAACATTAGTTCATTAATTGTAACAAGTGTACCATACTAATGTTAGATGTTAATAATAGGGGAAACTGGGTGTGGGGAATATGGGATCTCTCCCTATTATCCTTTCTATTTTTTCTGTAAATGTAAAACTATTCTAAAGTAAAATGTTTATAAAAAAAGAGACATTGCCCTTGACTCTGAAAAATTCATGTTCTTGTGAAAAACCAGGAGTGGCAACAAATAGTTATAATGCAATGTGGTAGAGGTAACATTTTAGCTGTGCCTCGAAGAAAGAGTAAGTCAGCTCTGTGACAACGTGGAAGAAAAAACATTCCAGAGAGAGCACACCAGGAGTAAGGGTCCAGAAGGAGGATATTTGGAGACGATCAGTAAAACAGTGTGGCTGAGGCGTAGAGAAGAGTGTAGAGGCTTACAAACGATGCTGAAACATCTTATGTTTAATTTTTTTAAAATGTTTAAAGTATACCAAAAGTGTCAAGCAGATTTACTGTTTCTTTCACTGTGGCTTCCCTGGTGGCACAGTGGTTAAGAATCCGCCTGCCAATGCAGGGGACATGGGTTCGAGCCCTAGTCCAGGAAGATCCCACATGCCGCAGAGCAACTAAGCCCGTGTGCCACAACTACTGAGCCTGCGCTCTAGAGCCTGCGAACCACAACTACTGAACATGCGTGCCACAACTACTGAAGCCCACACGCCTAGAGCCCGTGCTCCGCAACAAGAGAAGCCACCACAATGAGAAGCCCACGCACGGCAAGGAAGAGAAGACCCCGCTTGCCACAACTAGAGAAAGCCCGTGCACAGCAATGAAGACCCAATGCAGACAAAGAGGTATCACCTCACACCGGTCAGAATGGCCATTATCAAAAAATCTAGAAACAGTAAATACTGGAAAGGGTGTGGTGAAAAGGGAACCCTCCTGCACTGTTGGTGGGAATGTAAATTGATACAACCACTATGGAAAACAGTATGGGGGTTCCTTAAAAAACTAAAAATAGAACTACCATACGACCCAGCAATCCCACTACTGGGCATATACCCTGAGAAAACCATAATTCAAAAAGACACATGCACCCCAATGTTCATTGCAGCACTATTTACAATAGCCAGGGCACGGAAGCAACCTAAGTGTCCATCGACAGATGAATGGATAAAGAAGATGTGGCATGTATATACGATGGAATATTACTCAGCCATATAAAGAAATGAAATTGAGTTATTTGTAGTGAGGTGGATGGACATAGAGTCTGACACACAGAGTGAAGTAAGTCAGAAAGAGAAAAACAAATACCGTATGCTAACACATACATATGGAATCTAAAAAAAAAAAATGGTAGTGATGAACCTAGTTGCAGGGCAGGAATAAAGATGTAGACATAGAGAATGGACTTGAGGACACGGGGTGGGAAGGGTAAGCTGGGGCAAAGTGAGAGTAGCATCGACATATATACACTACCAAATATAAAATAGTTGGCTGGTGGGAAGCAGCAGCATAGCACAGGAAGATCAGCTCAGTGCTTTGTGATGACCTAGAAGGGTAGGATAGGGAGAATGGGAGGAAGGGGATATGGGGACATATGTATGCATACGGTTGATTCACTTTGTTGTACAACAGAAACTAACACAGTATTGTGAAGCAATTATACTCCAATAAAGATCTATTAAAAAAAATGTTTAAAGTATACCAAAAGTGTCAAGCAGGTTTATTGTTTCTTTCACTGTGATCTGTTTTCCTGAACCACTACTTCAGTTAGTAGACACATATACTTTTAATAAACCAAAGATCTCCCATAAAAGCTTACAATATGGCCTGTATGATGCCACTTTATTTATCCAGAAATTTTCTTTTCTCTTCACGTATTGGACTCTTTTTTGTTTTATTTTAAAGAAACATTCTAACACACTTCAAAATATATATTATCAGCTAAGGCAGATCCACTAAAACTAAATGATATCATGCTTTGCATAAGATTTACATTAAGTATAATATGATCATGATATGCAGAAAACCAAGATACAAAGCAGGGATTAATTACTGCTCAGAGAAAATGCCCACCTTCATTGCTTTACTCAGAGTTTAACTTGGGTTCTAAGAATTGCTCTTTAATTTGGCCACAGTCAAAGGAAATGAGCTATAGTGTAACACTATTTAAAGCAATGTTATGCATAAATATATCTTGTCAACAGACTTCTTGTTAAAACCTAAAATGCATTTTAATACATATTATTTTTAACTATGGGATATGCAGCTCTATGATTCAACCAAAATTTCATATATAATCAAATTTTGCTTTATACTTTATTTCCCCAAATCAATGTCACAGGTAGAGCTACTTAAGTTAGAGGTATTCATAATATTCAGTTGAATGTAAACTTTCATTAAAACTTTCACTAACTTCCTTTTGGATATCAAGAAATAATTATTCCTCCTTTTTGCATAAAGAAAAGGAGATATTTTTTGGAGAAAATGAATGTACAAAAATATAATAGCCCTGGGTAGCATTTACGAGAAAACAATTCTATTACTGATTGTACAAAGTAGCCTCGCTTACATGATTTTACCATTTGGGACCCAGTTTCCAGTCTCTAGGAGACTGTTTTCCAATCACATCTTACTAGACAGTGTTTTAGTAACCTAGCGTTTCTAGAAAGGGGAAAGATGTGCTTACCAAGAATTAGCTCTACACTCCAAAGAATAAAGACTAGAAGTTCATTCTATTTTCTTTACAGAATAGATATTTTTTCATTATTTTCATTATTTTTTAATTCCTTTGTCTCAGTACCTACTCCTTGAAAAGCTACTTCAGTATAGATTAAGAGCAAAAAAGAAATAATAAAATATTCAATATTTATTGTAAAGAAAACCCAAGTACAGATAGTTGTTTTTCACTGTTCCATTAAACAGGGAGGTAAAGTCATAAAAGTGTTAATTTTAATTTTCTACACGAAGACCTATTATACACAACAAAGCTGAAAACAAAACTAGTGCAAATCATACATGTGTACATCATAGGTACGTAATACATGATTAAATGTGTGTTTACTATTCAAGTGTACCATGTATTGCTATTGTCAGTTATTTGCTGGGTCTAATATCTATCAAAGGCATTACCAAAGAGTATCTTACTTATTTAACTAAATTTCCTTTCAATCTGAATAATTACTATCCATCAAATGAATTTCATGAAATCAGATTTTGTTTTTAAGTCAAACTATATCATATCATAATTTCAAGATTTAAAGATGATTATTATAAGATGAAGGTGACTACCACAAAACAATTTTCATATACGGGAAAACTATTTTAAGTGAATCAATGAACAAATGGAAATCTCTTTAAAGTATCTGATATCCTTTTCTTACTTTTATATATATGTTTCATAAAAATGATTGTACAGGGACTTCCCTGGTGGTCCAGAGGTTAAGACTCCATGCTTCCACTGCAGGGGATGTGGGTTTGATCCCTGGTCAGGGAATTAAGATCCCGCTTGCCATGCAGTGGGACAAAAATTTAAAAAAAATAAAGATTGTACAAAGAATGTCACCAAGAAGAATCTCTCTTAATAAGATGAGAATAATGTCTTTAACTGCCTAAAGCATTGATCTTGATTCCCCCCCTTTTTTGTGTTGGAACCACTTTGAGAGAAGGATTCAATAACATAAAACAGGGAATGAATACAATATTTAACATGACATCATTTAACATGACAAAAACGATGCATATTTGGATATAATTCTATGTTTTGCAAGCTGATTTCATAAGTATTAGCTTGCCTCATTCAATTCTTGCAAAAATGCTATGAAATAAACAAGGCAAACTTTACCATCACAATTTTATACACGAGGAAAGTGATATTTTGAAGGTTGTGGTGATTAAAATAAAGTCATGTGACTAGTGAGCTGTAGATTCATGATTACAGACAGTGTTCTGAACCTTGTTCTCATGCCCTTCTACCTTAGCAACCAGGTATGGGAATGAGTCCATGCAATGCACCTCACATAATTATTCAATTATTGTATCTGAAATTTTGTTATATTCAAGTTCATGAGAACACATATATCAGGTTCATAGAGTGATAAATGAATAAAAACGTAATTTTTCTAATTTGGAGCAAGACAGGAAGACAGAGGTAGATTTCATATATTCCATTTCAACATTCTAGGAAGTGTTTCCAAAAATTATACCGCTACAAAATATAAGCATAATTTTCCAAAACTGTAAACTCATTATTTCAAGTACTTTCAAAAGCTAACATTTCTATAATCCCCTAAACCTATTTTCTTTAACCTTTCAAATGCATTTCAGGGTAACATGATTTGAAAGCAAGGAGGAATAAATTTCACCTATAGGAATCCACTTAGCATTTGGTTAAGCACTTCCTTCATTGCAAAGATTTGAAAAAAAATCAATATGCAGCACAAAAAATGAAACTTCAAATGTTAGTTTCATTACTTGCAAATGAAATATTGAAGACTGTGCTTACCTGTAACAGTTAGTTCAGTAGTTCTTCTCACAACAAAGCCTCCATATTTTAATTCACACGTATAATTTCCAATGTCGTCTTCTCTGACTTCTCTTATAAGCAGGGTATCTCTTTTGAATACAATACTTGGCCTCCATGTTTTTGTCCTACATTCCTACGTGAAGAACACAAAATTTTTATAGTACATATAGTAACTTAAAAATAAAGTATTTAAAATAACTAAACTAAAAGCTTCTAAAGTTAGATTTTAAAAGAGCTAGAGTTTTGAATTAATGCTAAAGATTTTCAAAACTTCTCTATATCTCTGGGAAATCAGGTACCTCAATTTGAAAAAAGCACTTTTAGCAAGAGTCACTTTATTAACATCTAACTTTAGTGTCTCTAAATCAGATATGTATTGATTTATTAGATATAAGAAAAGGGACATTTATTAAGATTACTCCTGACATCATTTTTAGAAGCAAATAGTCTGCATTTGATGATTATGAAATTAACTACTTTGATACTGATAACATAAAATATAAAATGAATTTTTTAGTGGAAAGCAGAAAAACTAATTCTATAGAGAAAAATGCTTTAGTTCAATATTTTAAATCTTTTAATCCTGCATTTAGAAATAATTCAATCTTTTCATAGTATATATATTCTACAGTCCATGGAAGAAATGGCCATTATTTATATGCAAGGTCTTTATAGTCTCACAGTCTACCAAATTATGGTCTCTGCTTTAAGCTTTGGATTATAATGATGTTGACTCAGGAGATTTCTGTTTTTGCCAAACAGAAGTCCATTTTCTCTAGCCAGATTAGAAATTAATGGAATGAGGATAAAATAGCTTTAAACCTTTTAACACTATTCAGAGGCAGTATTATTTTGTTAAAAATTTATTGCCAAATCAAATTTATGCAGACCATTATTTTGATTATGTGTCTCAATGCCTGTGTATAATTGGGGGACAATTATCTGGTTATTTCAGTCCAAAATATACACTTAATATCCTCATATTAGTTGTACAAACTGTCATAGTTGCATAAATTATACACTAAATGTATGCAATACATATTCCCTTGACTATGGAAACATAATCTGAATTGTTACAAGACTTTTAAATTCCACATATACTGCATCTCCACCCATCACTTCACTAATTATGGTCTTTATAGCATAAGGTCACAATGACTGGGGAGATGGTGGAAGCATGACTAAAGGACCAATATGAGGCCAGCCATTTAAAAAACTGAGTGTGTGACTCTCTGTGTGTGTGTGTGTGTGTGTGTGTGTGTGTGTATGTGTGTGTGTGTGGTCTCTACTGTTTCAGCAAATTTTGAGATACTATTTGCAAAAAGTGAGAAAAAGTGCATGACTCTTAAGATCAACTTATTGGCAAACAACAAAGAAATTGCATATTTAGAAGTTGAATGTACACATATGAGTACTAGAAAAATATTTGTACTTGATGACCTTGGGTCAAACTCCCCTAATACCGCTCCCCTTTGAGGAAATCATCAGGGCTTGCTTAGAACCCTCCTGTGGAAAGCAGGCAAACCACAGAAAATCAGGGGGAGAAATATATAATTAAAAAACTTAAAAAGTAAATAAAGCTCACATGCACAGGAACAGAAATAGTGGGGCTAATATTTAAGGGCTATTTAATACTGTCTAATACAGAAATTCAAGGGAAAAGTAGAAAAATATTTCAACAGTTCCCTTGATGTTCTGAATACTCCATTGTTTATTGTCAAGAATCAAAAGCAAGTCATTCAAAGAAGGGCATTACTAATTTTGGAAAAATCCTTTAAAAATGTTAAAGATGTATTTCCTGTTTCATTTCTAACAAGTTTTGAATTCGTTATCAGTCCTGAGGGCTCATATTCTGTATACTGACGTTTGTGAATCTAGTTACTAAAAGATCCGGCTTCCTAAATTCCTATTTCCAGTTAGTTGGACAAAGCAAAAGTTTACACCAGGTATCTTTAAATCATGGAAAACATATTCCAGACAAATGTTCATAGCATCTATATTGTATTTTCTTGGGTATGTTCAATAACAAAAGTATCTTTTATGATATAAATAAGTTGAAGAACATGTTCAAATCTTGAAATTCAGTCAAAGTCAATGATGTGACAGGAAGAACAGTGTCTGATTATTCTGCTTAAGCCTAAAGTTGCTTCTGGTTTTTGAAAAGAAGTTAATCTAACACTATTTTTATAATCGCATACATTTTCATCAGATTTTTAAAAACATGTATGCTTTTACACAAAAGGGATTAGGATATGCACAAAGATACTTCCATTAAACAGAATATTTCAATAAAACTAGTGTACCATTTTATCACAGAAGCAAGTCAATCCTTTTTCTCCTTGTTTGGGGACATTTTGGACTGCTTATATGAAGAGTTTGAAATGAATGCTTAAGGCATTTTAGTTCCTGAAATTATCAACACAGATTATAATAGACTTGATAGAATTATCAGCATAAACTAGATATAAACATTAACACAGTAGCTTATTACAATGGACTAACAATACAAATATTGACTAGGGTTATCAAAGCCCCTGGTTTAAAAACTTATAATGACCAGCACAACTTGCTGTAGTGTCTTAGGAAGGCAGAACTGAACTATATCACTCCTATTTAAATGTTTTTATCCAACCTGCCCTAGAGTAAGGTACACAGTAATCTATTTATAAGTGATAAAATTATTCATAGTCCATACCTTATACCATAGGATTTCAGGTTCTCTGGATGGTAGTAAAAAATCTTCTATGTCACGGCACGAAATTTCCTTGCTTTTGCTAAGTTCAGCTTTATCAAAGTACTTCATCTTGGAATTGTAGCACAGTCCAGTGTCATTTTCACCCACTGTCAGTGAGATGGATACTTTCATACAGTAAGTGGAGTTTCTGTAATGAAGCAGAATAAATATGGTGGCCTGGTGTGAACGAACAGCAACTGCTGTCAAGGCAGTGTATTTACTTCACTCAAAAAGGGAGAGAGGGAGAGAGGGATAAAAACTCTACTGATAATTAATGTATGGTATCATGGCTTATTCCACAGGGCTCTATCTTGTCAGCCAGCTAAACAATGCTTGGTTCTGTTAAACCATTTGTATATTTTTCATATGCTAGAAAAAAATTTTTATATTATATAGAAGTTTGGTTTGAAAAACTGTTCAATAGACATTTTTATCTAGATTTTATCTAGGAAAATAAAATAAAGGAAGATTTAGGTCAAGAAAGAAGTCAAGCCTGGTCATAATTATGCTAAAATTGGTAAATTCATACTCAGCCATAAAAAAGAATGAAATAATGCCATTTGCAGCGACACGGATGGACCTAGAGATTGTCATACTGAGTGAAGTAAGTCAGACAGAGAAAGACAAATATCATATGATATCTCACATGCAGAATCTAAAAAAAAATGGCACAAATGAATTTATTTACAAAACAGAAATAGAGAAAGTCTGGTCGCAGTCAGCTGCGTCTGCGCTGGACCTGAGGTGGGTTCTAATTCAAAAGAAGCCATCTATGGACTATTGGAGAGGACTGCGCCTCACCAAAACATAAAGAAACAGAAGCCTGGAGAGTCTCCGCTGCTAGTTTAAGGACCCAAGAAAGCTGAATTTTGAGCTGGAAGTTTTCCTAATAGGAACCATCCTTGGGGAGACATTCAAGATGGCGAAGGAGTAAGACACGGAGATCACCTTCCTCCCCACAAATACATCAGAAATACGTCTACATGTGGAACAACTCCTACAGAACACCTACTGAACGCTGGCAGCAGACCTCAGACCTCCCAAAAGGCAAGAAACTCCCCACGTACCTGGGTAGGGCAAAAGAAAAAAGAAAACACAGAGACAAAAGAATAGGGACGGGATCTGCACCAGTGGGAGGGAGCTGTGAAGGAGGAAAGGTTTCCACACACTAGGAAGCCCCTTCGTGGGCGGAGACGGCGGGTGGCGGAGGGGGCGGAGCTTCGGTGCCGTGGAGGAGAGCGCGGCAACAGGGGTGCAGAGGGCAAAGCGGAGAGATTCCCACACAGAGGATGGGTGCCGACCAGCACTCACCAGCCGGAGAGGCTCGTCTGCTCACCCACCGGGGCAGGTGGGGGCTGGGAGCTGAGGCTCGGGCTTCGGTCGGATCCCAGGGAGAGGACTGGGGTTGGCTGCCTGAACACAGCCTGAAGGGGGCTAGTGCACCACAGCTAGCCGGGAAGGAAGTCCGGGAAAAAGTCTGGAGCTGCCGAACAGGCAAGAGACCACTGTTTCTGAGTGCGCAAGGAGAGGGGATTAAGAGCACCGCTTAAAGGAGCTCCAGAGACGGGGCGCGAGCTGCGGCTATCAGCGCGGACCCCAGAGACGGGCATGAGATGCTAAGGCCGCTGCTGCAGCCACCAAGAAGCCTGTGTGCAAGCACAGGTCACTCTGCACACCTCCCCTCCCGGGAGCCTGTGCAGCCCACCACTGCCAGGGTCCCGTGACCCAGGGACAACTTCCCCGGGAGAATACACAGCGCGCCTCAGGCTGTTGCAACGTCACTCATGCTGGCCTCTGCCGCCGCAGGCTCACCCTGCATTCCGTACCTGCACCCCGTATCCTCCCCCCAGCCTGAGTGAGCCAGAGCCCCCTAATCAGCTGCTCCCTTAACCCCGTCCTGTCCGAATGGGAACACATGCCCTCAGGCGACCTACACGCAGAGGCGGGGCTAAATCCAAAACTGAACCACAGGAGCTGTGTGAACAAAGAAGAGAAAGGGAAATCTCTCCCAGCAGCCTCAGGAGCAGTGGATTAAATCTCCACAATCAACTTGATGTACCCTGCATCTATGGAATACCTGAATAGACAACGAATCATCCCAAATTGAGGCGGTGGACTTTGGGAGCAACTGTAGACTTGGGGTTTGCTTTCTGCATCTAATTTGTTTCTGGGTTTATGTTTATCTTAGTTTAGTATTTAGAGTTTATTATCATTGGTAGATTTGTTTATTGATTTGGTTGCTCTTTTCCTTTATTTTTATATATAGATATATATACTTATTTCCTTTTTCTCTTTTTGTTAGTGTGTATGTGTATGCTTCTTTGTGTGATTTTGTCTGTAAAGCTTTGCTTTTACCATTTGTCCTAGGGTTCTGTCTGTCCATATTTTTTTAAATTACTTTTTAATTTTTTTATTTTAAATAATTTTTTTTTATTTTAATAACTTTAATTTATTATACTTTTTTCTTCCATTCTTTTTTTTCTCCCTTTTCTTCTGAGCCATGTGCCTGACAGGGTCTTGGTGCTCCAGCCGGGTGTCAGGCCTGTGCCTCTGAGGTGGGAGAGCCGAGTTCAGGACACTGGTCCACCAGAGACGTCCTGGCTCCACGTAATATCAAACAGCAAAAGCTCTCCCAGAGATCTCCATCTCAACACTAAGAACCAGCTCCACTCAACGACCAGCAAGCTACAGTGCTGGACACCCTATGCCAAACAACTAGCAAGACAGGAACACAAACCCACCCATTAGCAGAGAGGCTGCCTAAAATCATAATAAGGTCACAGACACCCCAAAACACACCACTGGACGTGGTCCTGCCCACCAGAAGGACAAGATCCAGCCTCAACCTCCAGAACACAGGCACTAGTCCTCTCCACCAGGAAGCCTACACAACCCACTGAACCAACCTTAGGCACTGGGGGCAGACATCAAAAAAAAATGGGAACTACGAACCTGCAGCCTGTGAAAAGGAGACCCCAAACACAGTAAGTTAAGCAAAATGATAAGACAGAGAAACACACAGCAGATGAAGGAGCAAGGTAAAAACCCACCAGACTAAACAAATGAAGAGGAAATAGGCAGTCTACCTGAAAAAGAATTCAGAGTAATGACAGTAAAGATGACCAAAATCTCAGAAATAGAATGGAGAAAATACAAGAAACGTTTAAAAAGGACCTAGAAGAAAAAAAGAGCAAACAAACACTGATGAACAACACAATAAATGAAAGTAATAATTCTCTAGAAGGAATCAATAGCAGAATAACTGAGGCAGAAGAATGGATAAGTGACCTGGAAGATAAAATAATGGAAATAACTACTGCAGAGCAGAATAAAGAAAAAAGAATGAAAAGAATTGAGGATGGTCTCAGAGACCTCTGGGACAACATTAAATGCATCAACATTCAAATTATAGGGGTCCCAGAAGAAGAAGAGAAAAAGAAAGGGTCTGAGAGAATATTTGAAGAGATTATAGTTGAAAACTTCCCTAATATGGGAAAGGAAATAGTTAATCAAGTCCTGGAAGCACAGAGAGTCCCATACAGGATAAGTCCAAGGAGAAACACGCCAAGACACATATTAATCAAGCTATCAAAAATTAAATATAAAGAAAACATATTAAAAGCAGCAAGGGAAAAACAACAACTAATATACAAGGGAATCCCCATAAGGTTAACAGCTGATCTTTCAGCAGAAACTCTGCAAGCCAGAAGGGAGTGGCAGGACATATTTAAAGTGATAAAAGGGAAAAACCTGCAACCAAGATTACTCTACCCAGCAAGGATCTCATTCAGATTTGACGGAGAAATTAAAACCTTTACAGGCAAGGAAAGCTAAGAGAATTCGGCACCACCAAACCAGCTTTACAACAAATGCTAAAGGAACTTCTCTAGGCAGGAAACACAAGAGAAGGAAAAGACCTACAATAACAAACCCAAAACAATTAAGAAAATGGTAATAGGAACATACATATCGATAACTACCTTAAATGTAAATGTATTAAATGATCCAACCAAAGACATAGACTGGCTGAATGGATACAAAAACAAGACCCATATATATGCTGTCCACAAGAGACCCACTTCAGACCTAGGGACACATACAGACTGAAAGTGAGGGGATGGAAAAAGATATTCCATGCAAATGGAAATTAAAAGAAAGCTGGAGTAGCAATTCTCATATCAGACAAAATAGACTTTAAAACAAAGACTATTACAAGAGACAAAGAAGGACACTACATAATGATCAAGGGATCAATCCAACAAGAAGATATAACAATTGTAAATATTTATGCACCCAACACAGGAGCACCTCAATACATAAGGCAAATGCTAACAGCCATAAAAGGGGAAATTGACACCAACACAATCACAGTAGGGGACTTTAACAGCCCACTTTCACCAATGGACTGATCATCCAAAATGAAAATAAATAAGGAAACACAAGATTTAAATGATACATTAAACAAGATGGACTTAATTGATATTTATAGGATATTCCATCCAAAAACAACAGAATACACTTTCTTCTCAAATGCTCATGGAAAATTCTCCAGGATAGATCATATCTTGGGTCACAAATCAAGCCTTGGTAAATTTAAGAAAACTGAAATTGTATCAAGTGTCTTTTCCGACCACAACGCTATGAGACTAGATATCAATTACAGGAAAAAACCTGTAAGAAATACAAACACATGGAGACTAAACAACACACTACTAAATAACCAAGAGATCACTGAAGAAATCAAAGAGGAAATCAAAAATACCTAGAAACAAATGACAATGAAAACACGATGACCCAAAACCTGTGGGATGCAGCAAAAGCAGTTCTAAGAGGGAAGTTTATAGCAATACAATCCTACCTCAAGAAACAAGAAACATCTCAAATAAACAACGTAACCTTACATCTAAAGCAATTAGAGAAAGAAGAACAAAAACCCCCAAAGTTAGCAGAAGGAAAGAAATCATAAAGATCAGATAAGAAATAAATGAAAAAGAAATGAAGGAAACAGTAGCAAAGATCAATAAAACTAAAAGCTGGTTCTTTGAGAAGATAAACAAAATTGATAAACCATTAGCCAGGCTCACCAACAAAAAAAAGGAGAAGACTCAAATCAGTAGAAGTAGAAATGAAAAAGGAGAATAAACAACTGACACTGCAGAAATACAAAGGATCATGAGAGATTACTACAAGCAACTAAATGCCAGTAAAATGGACAACCTGGAAGAAATGGACAAATTCTTAGAAAAGCACAACCTTCTGAGACTGAACCAGGAATAGGAAATATAAACAGACCAATCACAAGCACTTAAATTGAGACTGTGATTAAAAATCTTCCAACAAACAAAAGCCAAGGACCAGATGGCTTCACAGGCGAATTCTATCAAACATTTAGAGAAGAGCTAACACCTATCCTTCTCAAACTCTTCCAAAATACGGCAGAGGGAGAATCGCTCCCAAACTCATTCTACGAGGCCACCATCACCCTGATACCAAAACCAGACAAAGATGTCACAAAGAAAGAAAACTACAGGCCAATATCACTGGCGAACATAGATTCAAAAATCCTGAACAAAATACTAGCAGACAGAATCCAACAGCACATTAAAAGGATCATCACACTCTATTTCTTCACAGAAGCTGGGTGTTTTCCAGAGTTCCACAACCTGATTTCCACTAAGGCTTTGAGACAAATGTGGAAGAGGACAGTTTTATTGTTTACTAGGCAGGTGTGTGCTGGTTTTTATAAATGGAATGATTTTTACTATATAATACATCACTGAGAATTGTTCAATTTACCCTGACTGTCAAAAGCCTTGAAAGGCATTTATGGTTTGGGGGGTTTCCTGAGAACCTGCATCATCAACACAGGCATCTGAAATAAAATAAAAAGCTATACGTTTAAAAAAAAAAAAAAAGGATCATACACCATGATCAAGAGAGGTTTATCCCAGGAATGCAAGGATTCTTCAATATATGCAAATCAATCAATGTGATATACCATATTAACAAATTGAAGGATAAAAACCATATGATCTCAATAGATGCAGAAAAAGCTTCTGACAAAATTCAACACCCATTTATGATAAAAACCCTTCAGAAAGTAGGCACAGAGGGAACTTTCGTCAACATAATAAAGGCCATATATGACAAACCCACAGCCAACATCGTTCTCAATGGTAAAAAACTGAAACCATTTCCTCTAAGATCAGGGACAAGACAAGGTTGTCCACTCTCACCACTATTATTCAACATCGTTTTGGAAGTTTTAGCCACAGCAATCAGAGAAGAAAAAGAAATAAAAGGAATCCAAATCAGAAAAGAAGGAGTAAAGCTGTCACTGTTTGCAGATGACATGATACTATACATAGAGGATCCTAAAGGTGCTACCAGAAAACTACTAGAGCTAATCAATGAATTTGGTAAAGTAGCAGGCTACAAAATTAATGCACAGAAATCTCTTGCATTCCTATACACCAATGATGGACAATCTGAAAGAGAAATTAAGGAAACACTCCCATTTATCATTGCAACAAAAAGAAAAAAATACCTAGGAATAAACCTACCTAAGGAGACAAAAGACCTGTAGCAGAAAACTATAAGACACCGATGAAAGAAATTAAGATGATACAAACACATGGGGAGATATACCACGTTCTTGGACTGCAAGAATCAACATTGTGAAAATGACTCTACTACCCAAAGCAATCTACAGGTTCAGTGCAATTCCGAGCAAACTACCAATGGCATTTTCCACAGAACGAGAACAAAAAATTTCACAATTTGTATGGAAACACAAAAGACCCCGAATAGCCAAAGAAATCTTGAGAAAGAGAAACGGAGCTGGAGGAATCAGGCTCCCAGACTTCAGACTATACTACAAAGCTAAAGTAATCAAGATAGTATGGTACTGGCACAAAAACAGAAATATAGATCAATGGAACAGGATAGAAAGCCCAGAGATACACCCATTCACATATGGTCACCTTATTTTTGATAAAGGAGGCAAGAATATACAATGGAGAAAAGACAGCCTCTTCAATAAGTGGTGCTGGGAAAACTGGACAGCTACATGTAAAAGAATGAAATTAGAACACTCCCTAACACCATACACAAAAATAAACTCAAAATGGATTAAAGACCTAAATGTAAGGCCAGACACTATCAAACCCTTACAGGAAAACACAGGCAGAACACTCTATAACATACATTACAGCAAGATCCTTTTTGACCCACCTCCTAGAGAAATGGAAATAAAAACAAAATAAGCAAGTGGGACCTAATGAAAGTTAAAGGCTTTTGCACAGCAAAGGAAACCATGCACCAGACGAAAAGACAACTCTCAGAATGGGAGAATATTTTTGCAAATGAAGCAACTGACAAAGGATTAATCTCCAAAATATACAAGCAGCTCATGCAGCTCAATATGAAAAAAACAAACAACCCAATCCCAAAATGGGCAGAAGACCTAAATAGACATTTCTCCAAAGAGGACATATAGATGGCCAAGAAGCACAAGAAAAGCTGCTCAACATCACTAACTAATAGAGAAATGCAAATCAAAACTTCTATGAGGTATCCCCTCACACCAGTCAGAATGGCCATCATCAGAAAATCTACAAACAACAAATGCTGGAGAGGGTGTAGAGAAATGGGAACCCTCTTGCACTATTGGTGGGAATGTAAATTGATACAGCCACTATGGAGAACAGTATGGAGGTTCCTTAAAAAACTAAGAATAGAACTACCATACGACCCAGCAATCCCACTACTGGGCATATACCCTGAGAAAACCATAATTGAAAAAGAGTCATGTACCAAAATGTTCATTGAAGTTCTATTTACAATAGCCAGGACATGGAAGCAACCTAAGTGTCCAGCAACAGATGAATGGGTAAAGAAGATGTGGCACATATATACAATGGAATATTTCTCAGCCATCAAAAGAAACAAAATTATTTGTAGTGAGGTGGATGGACCTAGAGTCTGACATAGAGAGTGAAGTCAGAAACAGAAAAACAAATACCGTATGCTAACACATATATATTGAATCTAGAACAACAAAAAAAAAGGTTCTGAAGAACCTCGGGGCAGGACAGGAATAAAGATGCAGATGTAGAGAATGGACTTGATGACACGGGGAGGGGGAAGGGTAAGCTGGGATGAAGTGAGAGAGTGGCATGGACATATATTGACTACCAAATGTAAAATAGATGGCTAGTGGGAAGCAGCCGCATAGCACAGGTAGATCAGCTCCGTGTCTAGTGAACCCCTAGAGGGGTGGGATAGGTAGGGTGGGAGGGAGACGCAAGAGGGAGGAGATATGGGGATATATGTATACGTATAGCTGATTCACTTTGTTATAAAGCAGAAACTAACACACCATTGTAAAAGCAATTATACTCCGATAAAGATGTTATGAAAAAGTAAAAAACCAAAAAACAGAAATAGAGTCGTAGGTGTAGAAAACAAACTTATGGTTACCAAGGGGGAAACGGGGGGACGGATAAATTTGGAGATTGGGATTGGCATATACACACTACTATATATAAAATAGATAAGAACCTACTGTATAGTACAGGGAACTCTACTCAATACTCTGTAATGACATATATGGGAAAAGAATCTAAAAAACAGTGGATAGGGACTTCCCTGGCGGTCCAGTGGTTAAGACTCTGTGCTTCCAATGCAGGGTGCACGGGTTCGATTCCTGGTCAGGGAAGCAAGATCCTGTGTGCCACGCGGTGCGGCCAAAAATTAAAATTAAAAAAACAAAAATAAAAAGAGTGGGTATACGTATAACTGATTCACTTTGCTGTACAGCAGGAACTACCACAACATTGTAAATCAACTATACTCCAATACAAATTAGTTAAAAATAAAATTGGTAAACTGAACAAAGAAGGAGAAAAATGTAACTGACCTATTAAGCATAATGGAAGAATCTGAGAAGGGCATTCTGCGGACCTCTGATTTACAGCCAGTCAGTCAGAAGTGGAGGTAATATTGTGGACTAGCAATTGGCATCTGAATTGTGTGTGTCGCGGGTGGGGGCAGTCACACGGAACTGAGCCCTTAACCTGTAGGATCTGATGCTAAGTCCAGGTAAACAGTGTCTGAAATGAACTGAATTGTAGGACATCCAGCAGGTTGAAGAATTGCTTGGTGTGGGAAAAACCCCACATAACTGGTATGAGAAGTGTTGAGAGTAGAGGAGAAAAACAGAGTTTTCCACTACTGTTAGTTATTCAGCTTTATATTGGGTAACAAAGAAAATTTCCACAAAATTAGAATTTAGGGCTACTGATTGTAGATTTCTCTAGCTTCCTATAATATGTACTCTACAAGTATATCTAAAATATTTAATAGGTGAAACCATCAACCATTAAACAGTCAATTAGTAGCCTGAAGAATGTCCTGAGAGAATGTGCTTAGGGATTTTGCTAGAATGATGAGACATATTCCCTGCCCCCAGTCCCTCACACTCCAGAAGTGATACACAAATAGTTAAAATTCAAGGTGGTAAGTACTACAAAGGGGTATGTACCACACAGTAGTGTCAAAGAAAGAAACAAGAAGACCTCATAAATTGTGATATCTGGGTATCTTAAAGTGTGAGTAAGAATTTGACAATTTTAAGAAAGGTTACTTTCAGAGAATAGTATGCACAAAGGCTTGAAGGCATGACACAACTTGGCATATTTGAGTAATTGCAAATAATTTGGTGTGGCTGGGTTATAAAATAGTGATAAAGGAACAGCAGGAACTGAGACTGGAGATGTGGGCAGGAGCCAGACTGAAAGTCCTGTAAAGCCACCGTAAGGACTTTGGACTTTATGCTGGGAAATGATGACATTTGGATTTTGGAAAGATTTTTCTGACTGTAGTGAGAAAAATGGATTGGATTGGATTGCAAGGAGGACTAAGTACAGTGAGACAAATTAGAAAGCAACTGCATTCATTCAGGAAAAAAAAAAAGGCAACTCCAACAAAGGCAATGCCCAGTGAGATAGGAAGGAGGGATCATGTTCAAAATATATTAAAGATATAGAATAATGTGACAGTGAAGGAGTGAAGGAAAGAGAGAGGCATACAAGATGATAAAGAATTTTTTCAGATGAGTATATGAAAGGTAGAGTCAATCTTTTAGCATGCAAGACACTGAAAAAGAAACAGCTTTGAGAGAAAGGAAAGTGTGTTAAATTTTAGCTTGAGCTTCACACTCAAGAGGGAAAAAAAAATCCTCTTTGGGGCTGCCAGCAATATTGCTCATGCATTATTTATTAATTTAACTCCAGTACAGACTGGAGCATGCTCTTCTCAGGCTCATTTTAAGATAATTTTTTCAGAAAAAAATAACTAAGTTATTAACTATCTTAGGATGCATTCAAATGTGTCTTAAGAAAATATTCAAGGTTTTGGAAAAATACTGATATTTGTAGAACACGTTAGAATTCTTAAAGAACAGACTTTTCTAGGAAGTAAATCAGTGAATTCTAAACTTGAACCTTCCACATTAATCTTCTAAATTCAAGAATCTTAGGTTTTCTTTCTATTCAAACTTATACTGTTGTCGATTTCCCCACACCTCCTTGTATCAAATACCAGGCCTTTTTTTTCTACAGGCAGTTGGGTTAAGAGTAAGATCTCTAAAGCCCAACTGCAGAGTTTCAGATTCCAGCCCAATCACTCATTACTTTTGAAATTAGGGAAAGTTACTTGACTCCTTAGGCTTCCATTTCCTCATTTGTACAAGGAGAAAATAATACTAAAGACCTCATAGGTTGCTGTGGGAAATCAAGCATGTTAAAACACAGTGTCAGTCTTTTAGTGAGTGCTTTTAGTCAGTGCTTTTAGTGAGCACTCAGTACGTATTAGAGCTTATCATCAGTACTGCGTCCCTTTTTCCTACTTCCTTTACATTTCTATTTTGCAGTAGGGCTAAACAGTGTTTGTTTACAAGGCAGGTTAGAGAGGAAATATCACCATGACGATGCCTTCAGTTCTGTGGTGTTTAATGACTGTGAAGCGTAAGAATCCAGATAAGTCCTGGGATACCTGATTGCGCTGGACAAGAATGAGAAAAGTTTATGAAAAACACGACTCTTTACCTCAGCCACCCCCTCTTGCTCTACTATAAATGCAACCGACCCCTAATTTTCAGAAAGTGGCCCCAGATGAGCACCCTTAGATGTTCTTATTTTCCTGTCTTTTATTCCCTAGCTTTGTGAGGTGACTGCTGATTTACTACTGTCTGCTAATGTCTGGAATTCCAGACTCCCCAGGATAGCACTATTTTCAAATTATTTTCCATGTTTTAATACTTGTTTACTGTTTCTGTTCATCAGGAGGTGATTTAAAAAGCTAAAAACAAAGCAGCATCCAATGAATGCTACAGTCCTATTTACTGAGAAGAGCTAACAGGAAGCAAGCAACTTGTGACACATTAATAAACATATGATCCCCCTGAGGGGAATTAGACACTCTCAAAGTAAAGAGTCCCATCCGCCATCATTAAATTTGCAGCATGACTGCTATGGCACTGTGGCTCTCTGCAGTCGGGGAAATACAGTGGAATGGGGTAAATGGGGAAAGAATGCTCCTCCAGGATTTACGGTAAAAATCATCAGCACATATCTACTCAGCTTCTATTGTTTTAACAGATGAGCTGCAATCTAGGCAAAAGTTAAATCATGACTGCTGGTTCCAATGTTTATAAAATGGGTAGAGAGAGACAGGATATTACAGGTACGTGGACAGAACAGTTGTTCATAATTGAGAGTCAATACTCATCTTTTCCAGTGAAGAAATGATATTAATGTGAAATTTTTTCAAAACCTAGTTTTCTCTGGCAAGGGTAACCCTGCAGGACACACCAAGTACACAAAATGTATTGTACAAACAGTTTAGAGAGAGTTACTTCTTTCAGCCTCCTGAGGTTACAGCAAAGGGACCCAAAGCCTAAAGAAGTCAATGATTTGTCTAAGTTCTACTAATTGGTGGCA
Organism: Balaenoptera physalus; assembly: GCF_965194825.1. Lineage (NCBI taxonomy): Eukaryota > Metazoa > Chordata > Mammalia > Artiodactyla > Balaenopteridae > Balaenoptera > Balaenoptera physalus. The sequence goes on along the minus strand of NC_138903.1, from coordinate 26,847,226 downwards.
GAAATGGGATTAGAACGTATATCTCCTAACTTCTAATTCATTGGTCTCTTCTGTATACTACTGAAGATAAGTAGTGCTGGGTTAGCACACATAAACTATATATACATTGTTTAAAACAAAAGAAAGTTACCTACTCTTAGCCCTGATTTTATATTATTTTATATTCTAGAATAGATGCCTACTGGAGAAAGGCAGAACACGCTCAAACTTAGATTTCTTGGAAAAGTTAGGTCCTTAAGCTCCCAAACATCTAATAAAGAATAAGATGGAGCAAGCAGCAGGTATTAAAGAAATATCATGGTTTCTTCAGCTGTTTCTACTACACACTTTCTACATATATATATATACATACTTGTAAAAGAAATGGCTTCTGAAAGGACTGGCTTAGGGCCCTGTCTTATAAGGAAGAAGGAAATCTAGCCTTAAATCCAGTGCAAATACTGGGGATTAACAAATATTTTTGGACATAATCAAGAAGTAAATCTATGACACAAAAAATAAAGTTAGAATACTTTCTGTAAGTAGTCTCTGGAAATCAGTACAGTGTATCGAAGTTCTCCATAGGTTCCTTAGTGGGGTGTTACTTTGAAAAAGTGAAAGATTCTGAATTGGCATGCATGGGAGCTACCAGAGATTTTATAATTTATCTTTTGAAGGATGACAACATCATGCAGCTACAGATCGAGGTGTGGAAATTTGGGTAGTGCAGGCAGGGGGTAAGAAAGAAAAATACGTGTGGGAAGAGAAATTTTGTATATTGCCTGTTTAGCTATAGAGTAAAATAAAAGCCATGTTATGCCATACCTAAGGGTAGCACAGTTTCAATCATTCTGTAATCACACCCCCTATGCATGATAATCCATAGTATTCAGGGTTTCTCTCCACTCTAACAGAATTACCAGTAACATGATTGTTAAACATGTCCTCTAACAGCGGCGCCACTAAACACTTGACCTGTATATTATGTTAATTTCCTGGTCCCTAGGGGAAATAATAACATTTCTATAATGTTTGGAAATCTCTTCCCACTTACGAAGTGCTGAGAAAGACAGGGATTTGATCAATGTTTTTTAAGGATTAAGTTGTTTTAGGCTTCTATGTTTTATATGGTTTACTCTAACATTCACTGGTCTTTTTTCAAGTCATAATCTTTTGTACATAATTTTTTTGTGTGAAAACAAAAGCATAGAGTATTCTTGAACTGTTACAAACGTCTGGGCACTGAAAAGCAGCACAGAGGGATGGAAGATCTGAAAGTTCAGTTACTACAGAATGGAGCAGAACTCCATTGTTTGGAAGGTGACTCCTTAACCATAAATTTGACTGTACTGTTTAATCATTCGTTGTGAAAATAAAATGTTGGGAATCAAAAATGTCAGGGTTAGATTGTGGAGGGAACCTCTTACAGTTTGTTAAGCCTTAAATATACTTTGATAGTTTATTTCTAATCTTAAAGTCTTCCAATTTTTCTATCTGTAATTTTTTTTCTATCAGTCCTTATGGTGATGCCTGAAGCTATGCGTGTGGCCCCTCTATCTTATCTTTCTTACACACACTATGCTTACAGCTACTGACGCTAAATGTGAAATTTGTTTGGATTAGGTTTTCTTTTCAGAAGACCTCCGGAGGACCTATTGATTTAACTGTGGTTGAAATCAGAGCTTCTGAAAAGATTAGTGTAAGAACACTGAGCAATTGATAAGACCTAAAAATGCCAATTTATTGCCTTCTTGTTTGAAATTCTTTCTTAATAATTTAACCTGTAAGTTGAACTTCATCCTCAATCTTCTGCTAACTATAAATTCAAAATAATTATCTCCCACTTTTTGACAGAAGGTGAATAATATAATTTTATCATTTTAATTTTTCTAGCCTAGTATTCCTGGAATATTAGACTTGAGGAGGCCTTAGTGTGTGAAATTCTAGTCTAGTATTTCTCCACCTGAGTTATTCTTGGGCACAAGAACTTTCAAACTTCACCACTATAGACCCCAAGGTCTCCTTCTAGACCTCTTCTGGAAGGAAAGAAAAAGAGAGAGAGAGATTAAACAAACAAACAAACAAACAAACATGTCACTGAAGGAAACTGAGGCTCAGGAAGTGGTCTCAAGGTCATATAAATGACAAATTTCTTCAGAGAAGCTATGGCTGACCTCCTCTATCACTATCCATCTTACCTCTGTTTATTTTCTTCATAACAATCACAAGTTGTAATTACGTTTTCCCTTATTTTGCTGCCTCTGCTGTTAATATGTATTCTTCTCATAATAGGTAAAATGAGAGAGTTAGCTGTATGCTGTTTGAATTCTTAAAGGCATATATTTTTAACAAGGTAAAATTCACACAACATAAAATTAACTGTTTGAAAGTGCACAGTGAAGTGTCATTTAGTACATCCATAATGTTGTGCAGCCATCACCTCTATCTTATTCTAAGACATTTTCATCATTCCAGAAGGAAATCCATACCCATTAGCAATCACTCCCCATTTCTCCATCCCCATAGCCCCTGACAACCACCAATCTGCTTTCTGTCTTTATGGATTTGCTTACTTGGAATATTTCATGTAAAAGAAATCATACAATATGTGGACTTTTGTGTCTGGTTTATTTCACTTAGCATAATATGTTCAAGGTTCATTCCTGCTACAGTATGTATCTGTACTTCATTCCTTTTTTGGCTTAATAATAGCCTATTGTATGGATATATCATATTTAGTTTCTTGGTATATAAGCTGATGAACATTTGGGTTTGTTTCCACATTTTGGCTATTAAGAATAATGCTGCTATGAACATTCACCTGCAAGTATTTGTTTGAGTGTCTTCTTTCAGTACTTTTGGGTGCATACTTAGGAGTGGAAATGCTGAGTCATATGGTTATTCTATGCTTAACTTTTAAATGATTCAGGCACTTTTCAAAAAAAATCTCTATGCTCTTTCTCCCTTTCTAAACACTCCAGTTTCTTCTGACACATGGAGAATAATCCATTATAAGAATTTGTTCAGTAATGGCCAGTGGAGCATAAGGACTTAAGAAGCCTAATGATTTCCCTAAGTGTCTTGTACAGTGCCAGGCACATGACAGGCATTCTCAATAAACATTTGTTAAATGAATGAATGAATGAACTATTGTTAATGGCTACGAAGTTCTGATTTACATTTATTTTTTGCTTAATCCCTCTAAACAAGCCTCACCTACATCCTACTGCACTACTTTTCCCTCCTCTCCCTGTATGCTTCTTTGACATAGCACACACTTCTTGACAGTGGATGTGGTAAGCAAATGTCTCTTCCAGGCCAGGCAAAAACTATAACACAGCTATAAAGACTTCCTGGCAATGAATAGCTACTTGCAACCACCTGATTATCTCTTCCCACCCTGCATACAACAGACCTTCTTTTCAGCGTAGTTGACCTTCTTGATTTGAAAGATATCCCACTACTGGGCATATACCCTGAGAAAACCATAATTCTAAAAGAGTCATGTACCACAATGTTCACTGAAGCTCTATTTACAATAGCCAGGACATGGAAGCAACCTAAATGCCCATCGACAGAGGAATGGATAAAGAAGATGTGGTACATATATACAATGGAATACTACTCAGCCATAAAAAGGAACGAAATTGGGTCATTTTTAGAGACGTGGATGGACCTAGAGACTGTCATACGGAGTGAAGTAAGTCAGAAAGAGAAAAATAGATATCGTATATGAACACATATATGTGGAATCTGAAAAAATTGGTATAGACGATCTTATTTACAAAGCAGAAATAGAGACACAGATGTAGAGAACAAACGTATGGATACCAAGGGGGAAAGAGGGGGTGGGATGAATTGGGAGATTGGGATTGACATATATACACTATTGATACTACGTATAAAATAGATAACTAATGAGAACCTACTTTATAGCACAGGGAGCTGTACTCAATGCTCTGTGGTGACCTAACTAGGAAGGAAATCCAAAAAAGATTTACGTATACATATATCTCCTCTTTGCTGTACAGTAGAAACTAACACAACATTGTAAAGCAACTATACTCCAATAAAAATTAAAAACAAAAACCAAAAAACCCAATACTGTATTGTATACTTGAAAGTTGCTAAGAGAGTAGATCCTAGATGTTCTCACAACAGAAAAAAAGGAAAAGAAGTTAAATATGTGAAGTGATGGATGTGTTAACTAATCATATTGTGGTAATTATTTCACAGTCTGTCTGTATATCAAACTGTCATGTTGTACACCTTAAACTAACACAATGCTATGTGTCAACTGTATCTCAATAAACCTGGAAGAAAATAAAAAAGATAAATAAATTTAAAAAAAAAGATAAGGGAAAGATAAGGGAACAGAAGAATAAATGTGTGAGCCACATTTGCGTCAGTTGCAAATCACTTTTTTCTCTCCAAGCGTCACACAGGCAGTTTTTTCTAACGTGATTATAATAGTTCTTGTACTATTAAATCTTGCTCCTAGAATGTTGTGGAGAAGAGGTGAACCAGGATCCAGACACATGGCTAATCCTGCACCCCACCTCTCATTTTACAATGAAAATTCCAGGGAAACTTCCAACAGAGTAAAAGAAAGTCTACACTGATCTTTAAAGAAGACAGAGAACTACCCGAGTTTGCTGAAATTTACCCATGTACAAATAGATTTTTCAGTTATATTAATTTTCTGAAATTTAAAAACTGCTACTGTGTGTAAACCAAATCTGGACAATGTCAGCAAATAGCTGCTATAAATCAGTGATTTTTTTTCTACTAATACTTCTCTAAATATTTTTGGAATATAATAATGGCATACGTTTTATTCACTTTTGCTTTGTGGGTCAGTATTTCCTGATAATAGCTTTGCTTTCCTTGACTTCAAAATAAAAATATAAGTGATAAGTAAAATTAACTGTGAAGATGGTAAATAAACTTAGTGATAATGGGCATTTATATTGTATACTTAACTACATATAGGAGACAAAAACTGAATCTATTCCATAAAATCGGCCAAGGTGCATATTTCCAGACTCTGGAGACTGGTGTAATTTTGAAGACACAGTGTTTACTGAAATTTGCAGTCCGAGTTCTCATGTGGAGTGACTTCTTTGAACTTAGCATATTTAGAAAGTGGGCCAACTTCTACAGACACAAAGAAGATAGAACAGTGTATCTGTATCCGGGAAAACTATTCCTCACTCAAGAAAGGTTTGGGGGAAATGGAAATGGAAGCTAGATATTCTCCTTGAAGAAGAGATTGCAGCCACCTTCCTGAATTTACATGTTCATAGCACCAAGTGCTCCAATTTGAAGATAACATGTGAGATCTTGCTTGCTTTTCCATCGCTTTCTAATGTCATATTTTTCAAGTCTTTCCCCTCCTTTTCTGTTGTTATGGTTTGAGGCAGTTTCATTCTATGTAAATTCAGCATATTGCCTCTTAAACTTCTCATAGCAAAGGCAAGCCATTTCACAGAAACTAAACAAAACCATTAAGCCCAGCAGGGGACACTCAACATAATACAGGAATGAATATATTACCTATCATTTATTAGAAGAGTTAATTAAATATCATTTATTGAGCATTTAAAATGCATTCATTCAGTCAATACATATTTATTGAGCAAGGACTATGTGCTTGGCCCAGCTGGGGATAAAGCAGTGAATATACACAGTATTTGGTTTTATGACACTTATATTCTACTGAGAGGAAATGGTGGGGGAAAGAACATTGCGCAAAAAGCTTCATACAATACTACTTCACACCCATTATGATAACTATTAAAAAAAAAGAGGAAAACAAGTTTTGGCGAAGATATGGAGAAGTTGGAACCCTTGTGCATTACTGGTGGGAATGTAAAATAGTGCAGCTGCTATGGAAAACCAGTTTGGAGGTTCTTCAAAAAGTTAAACAAAGAATTACCATATGATCCAGCAATGCCACTCCTAGTTATTTACCTAAAAGAATTGAAAGCAGAGATGTATACAGATACTTGTACAACAATGTTCATAACAGCATTACTCACAATAGCCAAAAGGTGCAAACAACTCAAATGTCCACCAAAAGATGAAGGAATAAACAAAACATGGTATATACATACAATATTATTTGGACTTTAAAAGAATGAAATTCTGATACTTGTAACAACATGGATGAAGCCTGAAAACATTATGCTAAGTGAAATAAGTCAAGACACAAAAGGACAAATATTGTATGACTCCATTTATATAATATACCTAGAATAGGAAAATTCCTAGAGATAAAATTAGAATAGCAGTTACCCTGTGCTGCGGGGGGGAGGAAGGAATGGGCAATTACTGTTTAATGGGTACAGAGTTTCTGTTTGGGATGATGAAAAATGTCTAGAAATGGATAGTGCTGATGATTGAGCAACACTGTGAATGTAATTAATGCCGCTAAATTGTACAATTAAAAATGGTTAAAATGGTAAATTTTATGTTATGTATACTTTACCACAATAAAAAATTAAATTTTACATTTTATATGGGAGAATCTTATGATATGTGAATTATATCTCAATAAAGCTATCGTTTTAAAAAATCTTTATATGCATTATCTCATTTAATCTCCCTCTATATAATCTCATTTAACCCTCACTTTAAATACCAACTCTCCATTGTGTCCTGTATTTGTATCTCCATCTCACCTCTATCTGAACTCTAGATTTATATATCCAGTTGCCTATTTATCATACTCAATTGAAATCTAAAAAATTTCTTTAGATCTAACATGACCCACAAATAAATCTTTACTTCTACCCTCAAATCTACTCTTACCCTAGTCTCCCCTATCTCACTGATAAACACACCATTCACCTAGTTGCTCAAGCAAAATAGCTAGAAGCCCTTTGAAACACTAGTCTTACCCCAATGGAACTAGTGTGACGCCAGTGAGGGGGTGCTCAAAAATTAAGGTAAATATTATCTAAATGCAATTTTGAATAAAATCAAATTAATACAAAAAATCCATGAAAACAATAAAGGCTTATAATTCTTTAGTATACCACTCTATTTTATATCTATCCTATCAATTATCACTAATTGATATTTTCCTGATTTTATTTCTTTATATAGGTATATATTTTCCCTTCCATACAGTATAAGTACCATGGGAAAGGGAGTCTTATCTGCTTGTTTACCACTTTATCCCATAAATATGTCCTCCATTTCCCAGGCTCTCCTGCCAACTGACTTCCAGGTTGGATTTTTCCAAGAGAGGATCTGTTGTTTCAGCTTCTGGATTTGGTAACACCACTTCCTTCCTTTCTTCTTCCCTTCAGACATAGGGGTGGTTGCTAACCCCTGGACTGCCTATGTCCTGCCATTTCAGTTCTTCTAACATATTTATAGCCCATTTACCACATTAAATTCTCCCTACTGAACTGCTTATAAATAATTTGCTTTAGCTGAGTAGATCCTGGCCTATACAGTGGTTTAGGAAACAAATATCCAAGTGCTTAATCTACATTATACATAAATTCCTACAAGTCTCCCAGGAGGTTAAAAAAAAAAAGAGGTAAACAAATTATATTTCTACATTTGCAAATATTACATATAACACTCTTTAAACATGGTGCATTTAATAAATTAAGCTGCTTTTGCATTTTCCTATCTATGATGAAAGCCTTTTATTTCTATATCGAAAACAAAAACGGGGGGGGGGGAACAGAATTAAACTGTGAGTTAATTTAATTTAAAGGCAGAATTAGATGTTTTTGGGAAGAGACTTCTTTATTCTATATAATTTATGCACATTTCACAGTTGATTTCTTTTCAATACTTTTTAGGCAACTTTAGTATCAATTCCAGTCAACATGCAATTTTTAGATTTTTCTGACTAGAAAGAAGAGCCATTAAGCTGAATCACCTACAGTTCACTAAAAGAACAAATGGTTTAAATAGGCCATTTTCAGAGAAAAGGAAATGGGCTAATGATTTGTATATCTTTATAAATATAAACATGGTAGAATGTGACAATTATACTACAGATTCTTGTCAACAAAGAATACAGGAATAAAATACTTTACACTCGGGTGGGCAGAATGTGATGCCATGGAGTGATATTAGAGATATGATTAAAAGTTAAAAGCAAAATATGAATGGGTCACCTCTTTATCAAAATGTGATAAAGAATACAAAAAGAAGACATTTGCAAGGGCAGAAGAATCCACTAACAAGCTGTGTGATCATGGACAAATAACTTATCTTCCCTGAACTTCAGTTACCTGATCATAAAATTATAAGGATACTTAACCTCATAGAGTTGTTGTGAGAAGTAAATAACATCCTGATATAAAAACACTTCCTAATGGACAAACTGTTACATAGTATGTTTTACTGATGTTACCATTTTCTGCTCTGATGGTTTAATGGCTTAGATTGTCAACCTCACTGCATCTCTTGAATCTTCACACTTATGCCTGATGTTCTTCCACATCCTCTTCATTCTTCATAATATTTTCACCACTGGTTAAATATGGAATTTATATCAAGGTCACCACTTTTTAAAAGCTTAAGCTCCTTTCCAGCCGCAACTCATAAAAGAGATAAATCCTATAGCTCTTTATATTTAATCTCCTTATCCTACTGCAAATATAGCCCTCCTCCAATTCTGTTCTCCAGATCTAACTTTTCATTTTTATAGAAAGGCTCAATATGAATAGAACACTCTTTCTGGGAGTGAAGTCTCATACATTTTGATATTCAGTTACACTTGTCTCATATTATCTTCAGAAAGAGCTGCCATTGATGTGAAGGCCTCCCTAGATACAGCAGTAGGGAGATAGATAAATGAATGAATGAATGAATGAATAAATAAATAAATAAATAGATCACCACATCACCACGAATGAGGGCTTGTTATTAGCTCTGCTCTCTTAGTTTTAGAGGAATGAATCACCAAGGGGATTCTAGAACTGGATAGTTAAATATTTGCGGATGTCAACATAGAACAGACATTTTGAAATTCAGTATTTTCAGAAGTACGGGTCATATGTAAAACACTTATCCCTAGTCAGAGGGGAGGTGGAATAATTACACAGGAGACTTTGTAACAGTCAGCTGTCAAAATACTTTTCTGCCAATACTATAAGATTATCTCTCATGTTCTTCTCACATGAAACAACTGTTACAAAGTACTGAAAATGGCTCTACTGTATACATGATTTCCAGCCACAAAATCTGCTTTTTCCTTAAAAGTCCGTTATGATAATAGCAAGCAAGAAAACAAAAGGGAGAGAGAACTCTTATGGAATGGAGGAATTCAACCATGTTATATTCAATCTTATCAGGATGCAGGGTTTTCCCAAATTATTCTTCATACATACATGAAGAATATCATAATGATTAACTAGACATCTTTTCCTTGAGTGCTTTCTCAAAGCTACAATTTACGTAACAGCACTGTAATCATTCCCACTCTCAAAACCCTTCTGTTCACTAGCCTATTAAATACAACAGTAATTGACCACCTTGGTGACTAATTTGCAAAAGCTATTACATTGCTTCTGGCTTCTAGTTTTCTTTATTAATATGGATTTATTTGTATCCAAATTGTACAAAGCATCGCTGCATAATTTGACTTTGCAGTTACTGATGTCTTTATTTACCATTTATTAAGTCTATAACATATAAAGCACATAACATGAATAAGTTATTAATCTGAATTGTGGCTTTGGGTATGTTAGTTTCTCATGTGTTGAATAAAAGTCTACATGAGGGCTTACATCCTTCCCCAAAATTCCAAAATAATATTATTGATAATATCATTATGCACGTTATATTTCCCTGATCTATGGGTGCATTATTGACAGATTTTACACAGAGATATTCTATGTTCATGTGCATGTGTGTGTCCTCTATATCTACCTGTGATTTACCTCTTTCCCTTCACTAATAAAAATGTTTCAGTGGTAGTGTGAACTATTTTCCTCACTTTCTCAACACAGGCCCATCCCTTTCTCTACTATGGTCTGAGTTTCTCCACTAGTATTTCTCAGAAAATGTTGTTACTAGAGTTATCAATAACCTGGCTTTCCTCCGTTATCTGGGTTGAGCACAACATGAAAATTTAGTTTTATTTATGTCCATTCATCTTGAGTTTTTATCAGAGGGTATTTTCCTTTTGTGCCTCGATTCATTTTCTCATTTCCCCTTAAACACCAGAATTTCCTTAGGTTTTTGTCCATTTTATTTGCTTCCTCTTGAGCACTTTTATGTTACCTATTTAGAATGAAAAATTGCTGCACCCCACTGATGGATCCAGTTGTGTGCTAGTGGTGTACAAAGTAACAGGGTAAATGTTGCACTTTCTAAAAATAAATTGAAAAGTATGTAAATTGTTAATGAGTACACTCCAATGGTGAAAAATCCCCACCTATGAGCCCCAGCCACCCTGAAGCCAATCCTGGGGGGCAAATCCTATCACTAGGTTCTTTGTTATCCACAGGAATTGGACCAATTAACACCCTCAACAACAATGTTTGAGAGGGCCTGTTTCCTCATACCATTAGCTAACATGGTAAGCTATGAAGTGTTTTCATCTCTGGCAATCTAATAGGTAGAGATATGGTCTTTTATTTTTGTCTTAACTTGCAATTCTATTAATTGTGAGGTTGAAGATTTTTTCATATACTTAAACAGCGTTTGTATTCCTTATTTTGTGACCTGTCATCTTGACTTTTTACTTCTCCTGGGTTAATGATCTTATTTTTATTAATCTGTAAGAGACTTCTGAGGTCAAACTCTGAGATGGGAAATACTGAGAAATGATTTGAGACCAGGTATATTAGAGCACTGGTTACTGGGAAATCAAAAGAAAGGGATATAGAAAAAGCACAGGACCAGAGGTGTTCATCCCTTCTTAGGAAGAGTAAGGTACCTTCGAGAGGAAACATGTGCTTCAAAGACTTAGTGGTGAAGGGAAAAAAGGAACTGACTGAAGATAAAGGGCTCTAATGAACGAAGACTGTGACAAAGAATCAGAAGAAATCAGACTTGTGAAAAAATGTACAATTTGTTAAAAATACCACCACAACCACCAACATTAACAATAATAAAATCTATGTATCGTAATGGCAGCAAAAGAAGGTGACCTTAAAATATGAAATCAAGTAAGCCATGCAATCTCCCTACCCTACCCACTTCAAAGTGTCTTCTATTGCTGGTTCAGGGGGAAAAAAAGCCAAAAAATGAGAATCGATTCAGCAGATGAAACCATTGCAGAACACATCTGCACACGTCCAAATCCACACTTGCACAAAGCAGAGGAAAAATTTAACTTGACACTCCAACAGGAATTTTATACTTAAATAAGCATTGCAGAATTGGAATCATAACCTTTTTTTTTAAACTTCAAAGACAAAAGAACAAACAACATGAAGTATGAAACAGGAGCTAGTCAAACTCAGGAGAAACGGGGAATAAATGAGGATTAAATTACAAAGCACCTATGATAGGCAGACTTGCTAAAATGGCCAGTGAAATATGGTCCACTCTAATTCTCAGAACATGTGAAAATAATGAGTTACCACTCCTGTCATTATAGTACATTATGTGGCACCATAACTTAAAATAGGGACTATTATCCTGGATTATCCACATGGGCCCTTAGAAGCATAGAGTCTTCTCCAGCTGGTGACAGAAGAGGAAGTCAGAGGTGCGAGAAGCATAAACAGGATTCAATATGCCATCACTGGCTTGAGTATGGAGGAAGACACTTGCCAAAGAATGGGAGCAACTTTTAACAGCTGAGAGTGGCCCCTGACAGACAACTGGCAAAAAAAAAAAAAAAAAAGGAAATTTAATCCTATAACCACATCTGACTTTGGCCAACTACTTGAATGAGCTTACAAGTGGATTGTTCTCCAGATCCTCCAGTTAAGAAGCCTAGCCCAGGCAAATTTGATTTTGGACTTCTGAGACCCTAAACTGACACTGCTCTGTGTTCTGACTTGCAGAACTATGAGGGGGAAAACAAACAAACAAAAAAAACAGGTGTTGTTTTAAGCCACCAAGTTCGTGGTAATTTGTTATGGCAGCAATACAAAACTAATACAGTTCCAGAGGGAGAAGAGGTATACCCACAATTAACATAGGATCATAAAGGATAGAATAGAAAAGAGACAGGAAAATAAAGTAATACAAAAAGCTTTAGAAAGAATATGATAGAAAAGGCAGGACGAGATTATCCGACATACTTATAAGTGAAATCCTTGAAGGGAAAAAAGCAAATCAAAGAAACAGAAGAAAGATTTTCAGACAATGATTCAAGAAAACTCTGCTGAAATAAAAGTTCTGAATTTACATATTAAAAAAGTAATAACACTGCCTCGATTCCTAAAAAACATTTTTTGCGTTTACCTTGCACAACTGCACAGACTGGATACGGATGCCTGGCCTGACTCTCCAGTAGGAAGTACAGGTAGGAGAACAGTGCAGGCTAAAGGACAGCCCACTGCGCAGGCACGCACAGCACGCAGACGCCTGCACAGCACGCAGACGCCTGCACAGCACGCAGGCGCGCACAGCACGCAGGCGCCTGCACAGCACGCAGACGCGCGCAGGCGCACGGAAACCCGTCTAGCCCCATGTCGATTTCTGGCTTAGCCAAGATCAACGACGCAAGGTGAGGCCAGACCTATCTCAGAGGCTGCCGCCCCTACAGATATAGGTGTTTTCAGAAACTCACAAGAATTTTGTGTAGCACTTCCTTGGAGGCGGGTTTCTTGGTGTCCGTACTGAAGTTAGGCTGGTGGTTCCACTGTGGAGTTGGGGCAGCTTGCAGAACTACACATCCATATGAAAGACGCGATTTTCACCTGCTTCATCAATAACGCTTAACGTTTTCTCTTCTTTTAGGGCCCCTATTTTGTACCAAAATGCAACAATCTCCAGAAGGAGCTTTGGATCATGCGGAGTATGTCATTGCAAGTGCCCACCAGAGACCTCCAAAAAGGCGATACTCATCTAATGGGGAAAAGTCTCTATATGAAAAACTTTATGACATTTACGTTGAAGAATGTGAAAAGGAGCCTGGGGTTATGGAGGAATTAAGAAGCAATGTGAACCTGTTAGAGAAGCTTCTTAGGAGAGAGTCGTTGCCGTGTTTGGTGGTCAACCTGTACCCAGGAAAAGAGGGCTGTTCGCTGATGCTCAAGGGGGAACATGGATCATCTGCAGAGACCATTCGACTGCCCTGTGAAGAAGGGGAATTGCTCAAATACTTGGATGCAGAAGAATTACCTCCTGTTTTGGTGGATTTACTGGAAAAGTCTCAGGTTAACGTTTTTCATCGTGGGTGTGTCATAGCAGAAATACGGGACTACAGGCAGTCCAGCGGCAGGGAACCTCCCCATTACCAAAGCAGGCATATTCTCCTACGTCCCACGATGCACACTTTAGCCTGCGATGTAGAGGCCATAGCCAGCGATAACCAGAAATGGACCCAGGAGGACAAACTTTTGCTTGAGAGCCAACTGACCTTAGCTACAGCTGAACCACTGTGTCTAGACCCTTCTTTATCAGTGGTCTGCACTGAAAACAGACTGCTCTATGACAAACAAAAGCTGAACACTCTTCCCATGAAAAGGAGCTTCAAGAGGTATTCTATGGCGTCTCTGAATCGGCAGCAGGAGCTGTCTCGTCCACCTCCTCCTGAGCTAAGAGCCCTGACTTCCTGCAAAAAAATAAGAGAAAGTAAAACAGGTGGGAATTCCGGCCTCAAAACTTTTAAAGCAGGAAATGGTGTAGATATGTGGAAACAGAGACCCTGTGACTTGGCCATACCTTCTCAAGTGGACGTGGAGAAATATGCTAAAGGGAATAAGTCTGTCAAATATGATGACTCACAATCAACAGTCTGTCCAACCCATGAGGTACAAGATGGTTCTGTATTTGGGTGTGAAGAGGGCAGTCAGTCCCAGACAACAAAGCTGACCTTGCAGTCGCTTAATGATCCATTTATCTCTGGAAAAAGAAGCTCCCATAAAAAAGTCAGATGTGAGAGACAGCTGTCTCCCCCGCAATCCTCCACAGATGACCATTCCTATAGTTTCGTGCCAGGGCCAAAGACTGATGTGGGGAGGGTGGTCAGTCAGTCCAAGGAATTGGTCCAAAAGAGCGGCCAATGTCCAGTGCAGGTATCACACAGCTCCGGTGACTCAGCTGGTCTCAGGCAACCTTCTCCAGGGAAAGAACCAGAACAGCCTAAGACTGGGTCGGTTCAGTCTTCAGTGCCGAACAAGGGAGCCAAACATCCACCTCCACCCATCACACTTCCCTTGAACTCAGGAAGGAGCTCCAGTGGTGACAGTTTCACTTCACAGCAGGCAAGCAGCTCTCATAAATCTCCATCTCCTGCCCCTGCTCCTAAGCCACCAAGTCCTTCCCAGAAATTCTCTGCGGAGGTGAATCGAGTTAGCTTGCTTCCTGCCACGGCCCTGTCCACTGCGGGCTCATCACAAAGGACCCAAGTTTTGGCCAGATCATCTGGCCTGAAGAGCATCAGAATGGTGTACTCTGGTGAAGGACGCCAGGCCTCGGGGAGAGGCTCCAAGCCCATGCAGGACTCTACCACCGGGGCCACAGCTCCTGCAGTAATCACGCTCTGTCAGCTGCCCACAGGGATCAAGCCTGGCCCCCTGCCCACAGGGATCAGACCTGGCCACCTGTCTACAGGGATCAGGCCTAGCCCCCTGTCTGGAGGAATCACTCTTGGCCACCAACCAACAGGGATCAAGCCTGACCCCCTGCCCACAGGGAGCAGACCGGGCCACCTGTCTACAGAGATCAAGCCTAGCCCCCTGCCTGGAGGAATCACTCTTGGCCACCAACCAACAGGGATCAAGCCTGACCCCCTGCCCACAGGGATCAGACCTGGCCATCTGTCTACAGGGAGCAAGCCCGGCCCCCTGCCTGGAGGAATCACTCTTGGCCACCAACCAACAGGGATCAGACCTGGCCATCTGTCTACACGGCGCAAGCTCAGCCCCTTGCCCAGAGGAATCAGGCTTGACCACCAACCAACAGGGAACAAGCCTGGCTCCCTGCCCACAGGGATCAGACCTGGCCATCTGTCTGCAGGGAGCAAGCCCAGCCCCTTGCCCAGAGGAATCAGGCTTGACCACCAACCAACAGGGATCAAGCCTGGCCCCCTGCCCACAGGGATCAAGCCCGGCCCCCTGTCTACACGGCGCAAGCCCAGCCCCTTGCCCAGAGGAATCAGGCTTGACCACCAACCAACAGGGATCAAGCCCAGCCTCCAGCCCACAGGGATCAAGCCCGGCCCCCTGTCTACAGGGATCAAGCCTAGCCCCCTGCCTGGAGAAATCACTCTTGGCCACCAACCAACAGGGATCAAGCCCAGCCTCCAGCCCACAGGGATCAAGCCCGGCCCCCTGTTTACAGGGAGCAAGCCTAGCCCCCTGCCCGGAGAAATCACGCTTGGCCACCAACCAACAGGGATCAAGCCTGGCCCCCTGCCCACAGGGATCAAGCCCGGCCCCCTGTCTACACGGCGCAAGCCCAGCCCCTTGCCCAGAGGAATCAGGCTTGACCACCAACCAACAGGGATCAAGCCCAGCCTCCAGCCCACAGGGATCAAGCCCGACCCCCTGTTTACAGGGATCAAGCCTAGCCCCCTGCCTGGAGAAATCACTCTTGGCCACCAACCAACAGGGAACAAGCCTGGCTCCCTGCCCACAGGGATCAGACCTGGCCATCTGTCTACAGCGAGCAAGCCCAGCCCCTTGCCCAGAGGAATCAGGCTTGACCACCAACCAACAGGGATCAAGCCTGGCCCCCTGCCCACAGGGATCAAGCCCGGCCCCCTGTCTACACGGCGCAAGCCCAGCCCCTTGCCCAGAGGAATCAGGCTTGACCACCAACCAACAGGGATCAAGCCCAGCCTCCAGCCCACAGGGATCGAGCCCGGCCCCCTGTCTACAGGGATCAAGCCTAGCCCCCTGCCTGGAGAAATCACTCTTGGCCACCAACCAACAGGGATCAAGCCTGGCTCCCTGCCCACAGGGATCAGACCTGGCCATCTGTCTACAGCGAGCAAGCCCAGCCCCTTGCCCAGAGGAATCAGGCTTGACCACCAACCAACAGGGATCAAGCCTGGCCCCCTGCCCACAGGGATCAAGCCCGGCCCCCTGTCTACACGGCGCAAGCCCAGCCCCTTGCCCAGAGGAATCAGGCTTGACCACCAACCAACAGGGATCAAGCCCAGCCTCCAGCCCACAGGGATCGAGCCCGGCCCCCTGTCTACAGGGATCAAGCCTAGCCCCCTGCCTGGAGAAATCACTCTTGGCCACCAACCAACAGGGATCAAGACTGGCCAGCAGCCTGCAGGCGCTCAGCCACCAAATGTGCTGCCTGCTGCACCACCGACTCCTTCTCAAGGAGGTGTTCAAATTATTGTTAAAAAAGCTTCCAGTCTCAGGCCCTCTACTCCAGCCTCCACCAGACTCACTCCTTTTGAACACCCAGCAGCAGGCCAAGGAGCAGCCACAGCAGCAGTGCTTCTACCACCTGATTCCACAGCAACAACTTCAACAACCCACAACTTCGCATCCTCAGCAGCCAGTGCCACAGGCTCCTGTACGAGGTTCGGTCAGTCAGAGAGCCAACCTACCTGCTCGACAAGCGACGGCCATTAACCTCAATGAAGTGGAGGATTTTCTGCAGCCCCAGGTAGCTGTGTTGTCTCGGCTGGGCTCTGCCCAGAGTCACCCCGGGCCAAACCTCCCTCAGCAGGGATCTCAGCTCTCCTCTGCCTTGCAGCTGCAGCTGCAGCCACAGCCTCAGCCAATACGGTTCAAAATCTTGCAGCGCTCAGTGGCTGTGACAACAGTAGCAGCCCAGACAGCTCAGCCCCCTCCACCTAGTGAGCATACAGCAAGCCAGTCAGAAGGTAAAATGAAGAGAAGCACACCAATCCCTCCAAAGCCCTGAGTCTTGCATTACTTTTTAATCTTTTTTAAAACAACACAAGAGCATTGGGTCAAAGGGTTTCTAAGTTTTCACTCCATTTTGGTGTTTAATGTCTCAGTATTTTACATTGGTAGGTGTACAAATTATACAAAAGCACAACTCTATGCGTTTTTTTTTTTAAAAAACAGGGAAATGATTTACTGAAAAACAAAAAATGGGCTATGGCGCTAACCACCATGTCAGAATCCCATCTCTGCAATTTACTGACCTCAAGCCTATTGCCTGACTTCTCTGAATCTCCATTTCCTTGTTCATAAACATGTAAATCGTTATATCTACTTTTTAAGTTTATTGTCAGGGTTAATGTAAGATATATTAAATATTGAAATTCAAGTTAACTTTAAATTAAATTAATAAAATATTAAATATTTGAAAGAAATAAGCATAAGTACTTAAGCTGAAAATAAACTATAGTAATAATATTAGTGCAAATGATAGTTTTGTTACATTATATAAAAGTCAACTTTATGATCAATGGCAAATATGCCATGGAAGTTTAATTCCTCAAAAAAAACCCCACACACCAGACTTAAAAATAAGCAAAAATATATATATTTGTATATGCATTTCTTAGGTTTTCAAATTAAATATATGTAATTAAATATTTATTATTATTATACATTCCTTAGGTTTTCAAATTATATCTTTATATATTATATATTATTATTATCATATGTATATTCTTTAGGTTCCTTATATTTATATATTCCTTCTTTTTTTTTAAAATTTATTTGTTTAGTTATTTATCTATTTATTTATTTATTTTTGGCTGCTTTGGGTCTTCGTTGCTGCTTAGTGTGGGCTCTCTCTAGTTGCAGTGAGCAGGGGCCACTCCTCGCTGTGGTGCACAGGCTTCTCATTGTGGTGGCTTCTCTTGCTGCGGAGCATGGGCTCTAGGCACACGGGCTTCAGTAGTTGTGGCACGAGGGCTTCAGTAGTTGTGGCTCACGGGCTCTAGAACGCAGGCTCAGTAGTTGTGGCTCACGGGCCTAGTTGCTCCGTGGCATGTGGGATCTTCCCAGACCAGGGCTCGAACCCGTGTCCCCTGCATTGGCAGGCAGATTCTTAACTGCTGCACCACCAGGGAAGCCCTCCTTATTTTTTATAGTTGTATATTTCTTAGGTTTTCAAATTACGTACAAATAATTAAATATATTATTATATATTCCTTAGGTTTTCAAATTATACATATAGGTAAAGATTTTAATCCTTTCTTAATAAACAGTAGCTTTTTACTCTAACTAGATGCACTACATGATGAGTTCTCTCTCTGTCTGATAAAACTAAATGCATTAGGCATTTGTAATTCGTTCTTCAGTAATTGAGGGACGATTTGGATATATAACTCAATATCATTTGCCAGACAATATTCTTCAAATGTATTATTCATGTGGTGCTTATTATTTTGCAAACACTTCATAGTATACAAATGCACCTGCTGTCTGCCATTCATCTTGCTCCTCTATTCTGTCTCAATTATTTTGTCTCCATCACACAGGATAATAATCACAAGAGAGGGTAAAAGTTTCTTGACTTGTAACAGATGAGTGAATAAAAAATAAGTTTAGATAAACTGAAAAAAATGACAACAGGGAATTATAGGGGAAAGAATGAATAATTGTGATATGACGATATCTTTAAATATATATGCTAATTGAAAAAAATTATTTCTGTAGCTCCTAAACAATATATTTTAGGATGACAATGTAAGGTAAGAAACTAAATGACTGGGGCCTTCCCTGGTGGCGCAGTGGTTGAGAATCTGCCTGCCAATGCAGGGGACACGGGTTCGAGCCCTGGTCTGGGAAGATCCCACATGCCACGGAGCAACTAGGCCCGTGAGCCACAACTACTGAGCCTGCGTGTCTGGAGCCTGTGCTCCACAACAAGAGAGGCCCCGACAGTGAGAGGCCCGCGCACCGTGATGAAGAGTGGCCCCCGCTCGCCACAACTAGAGAAAGCCCTCGCACAGAAACGAAGACCCAACACAGCCAAAAATAAATTAATTAATTAAAAAAAAATTCCTTCCTCTTTAAAAAAAAAAAAAGAAACTAAATGACTAGTTCAAACGCCCTCCCCCCAAAAAACCTGAGTAAATTCATACATGTGGAAAATACTTTTAAAATATTTTATATGTAAGTGTAAAGATTTATATCACTCAAAAATGTCATCTTCCTGATTTTCTGGAATTGAAGGTTGCTTGAAAAGAATGGGATATTTGAAAATATCAGAAAAATATATTCGTTAATAGTTATTTTTGTTGAAAGACTTAATTTTATTGTAATGATATTTGCTATTTGAGACATCCCCTTGGATGACCAGTAACCATCTTTCATTTAACATGTCCAAATATGATGACATTCATCTTTTTCCTGATCCTATTAGAACCTTTACTGTTTGGTGTTAGAATAATTCACAAAGTAACTGAATTAATTACCAAGTAATTTTAAATAACTTAAAAAATAGAAAATCTATCTGCAAACCCTTCTTATCCCTAACTGTTTCTACTCTAACTTTGAGGGATGCCTAGAGAAATTCTCAGGCTTCCTTCTTAGTAGCTGAATAATCACCCACCTTGAATGAGTCCTGACACTAGCAAATGGATTAATGATAAAATATTTTCATCTGTGACATTTCTGACCAAGTCACACTCCTTTGCTTAATATCCTTCCCTGAATCTGCATACTCTGTGGAATCAAATTCAAACTATTTTGTTTAGCTATACAAGGTCTTTTTAGACCAGGATTTGTCTTGTATCTCTTTCCCATCTCCTACTACTTCCCCATTCACATCTGTGGCTTTGGCAGTACCTAACTCTTGGTGCTCCCAATGTGCCATGTTCATCCTCACATCCATGTGTTGGTGGAGACCCTCAAGCAGGAACTCCTTCCCATTCTCTGCTCATAGCTTAGTACTCAGCCTAAGTACCACCCATCTGGATCTGGGTCTACTTCCATATCATCCTTTATTACAGCACAGTTCAAACTATTTCACAGGATTATTTGCGAATCAAATATGGTAGTAAATATTTAAAAAGAAATGAAAAGGTAAATTAATATAAACATCCTTTCCAAATTTTTGTTTATTTTTTCAAACATAGATTGTATGACTTTGCATTTACTTATATAGCATTAGTACTTTTACTTGAACGGTTAAAATTTTACTATATATAATTATAATCATATGTAATGTACATTTATATTCTCTAACTCTGTGTTGAATGTCACAATTGTCTTTTTAAAACATCAGAAGAATACTAAATGAGAATTATTACTTATTTAAATATAATTTAACTTTAAGCAGAGGTTATGATGATGATAAGAAATAAGAAAATTAAATAAAGCTTTTTTTGTTTTCTTGGATTTGAACCAAGAAAATATTCCTGAATTCACAATTCAGTCATAGGTCATTCTGATGAACTATAACATATAAGTTTCCTTCTACAAAATTCCAAGGCTAAACTAAGGAACAAGAAGAAGACAAATCAGTAAGATACTCCTTTTTATTTCAAATCACCTCATTTTTGGTACATTTATGTTTCTTAGAAGTTTTGAATTCTGGGCATATACCAATGTATGCAAATAAGACAATGTTCTCCTGTCTTTGCTTCCCTGTTATTGTCACGTGATAACAGCCTGATGGAGTCTTATTAGATGTTTGGGATGACAGGACTTAAAAAACGATGTGGTGGGAAAATGGGGAGTTGTTCAGTGAGCAGAGTTTCAGTTTTGCAAGATGAAAAAGTTATAGAAATTTGTTGTACAGCCATGTGAATATACCTAACACTACTGAACTGTATACTTAAAAATGGTTAAGGTGATAAATTTTATGTTTCATGTTTTTTATCACAATTAAAAATTTTAAAACAACAATAAAACTGTGGCATACAAAATACTTCATTTTCAGGGTCCTTAGGGGAACCTCAGTCACCTATGGGTTCATAGCCCTGTTGTCAAAAGCACAACCCTCTGGAGCCAGCCAGTTTTCATTTCAAAACATGGCTTTGCCACTTACTAGTTGTGGGGCCATAGGTAAGTCACCTAACTTCTCTGTGCTTCAATTTTTCCATCTGCAAAATGGAGATATTTCATAGGACCCTTTTCACACAGTTGTTATAAGTATTAAAGAAGATAATATTTGTAAGCAGCTGAGACATTCCATAAAGTAAATTATCCAGAATGACTGAAATGGAGGAGTTATTCTCACCAAATTTAGAAGATATGTTTCAGATGATCTAACTATATAGGCTATCCGGCAAATGTGAAACCCCTCTGGTGAGCAACGGGGGCCACCTGGAAGTGGTGCTAATTCTCCAATGCAAATGAGTGAGATCGGCATTATCGCTGATTTATCAAATGATGTGGTTATCAGTTTTCTGACGCTGTGGACACAGCCAACAAATGGTAGTTGCTAATGCAAGCCCCAAATCAAACATCCCAACAGGAGACCTTCTGAATTGCAAATTAAGTTGCCTCACACATGCCCCACTCCACATAGCCTGCTTCAGTGTAGGTGGCTGAGGACTTTATGTATTTAATGACTGATGATTCACCTATACAAAGAGGGAGGAGGCCAGTGAGCACCCAGTGTTTCAGAGCGGAAAGGAGCCTGTGGGTACAATTGTAGGCACCAATCAAAACCAGCAGTGCCCAACTCCTCACCTAAAACGCTTAACAGTAACTACGATGGGGTTGCCATACTTCGTGTTCATTCATTCACAAATATTTATTGAGCACCTATAACAGGACAGACGATGTCAAAGCCCTAAAGACACAGCAATAAATGAGACAATGCCTTTCAAAAGCTTACAGCCTAGTACATTAAGAACAAATAAATATTAATAAAGTAGAGAAAACTCTAGCTTGGCTTTCAAATCGAATTGATCAAGCACAATTCCTGCATTAACCTTCTAATTTTTAAAATTATATTTCAAGACTCTATGGCATTCAATGGTAATTTTAAGAAACATTGCCAATTAGGATTTAAAATGGAAATAGCAAAAGACTTCCAGATGTAGTGTTGGCATAATATCACTTTTTTATCACTTGCCCTCATTTCAGCTTAATAAACTCTCTTGGCTCTCATCTTTCAGTGTTTAATCCAAAGCAATTAAACTGATATGCAAATGCCATCTCCATTGCTTTAAGAGTGACACTTAACACAATTTCATTATAATCGGCAACTGGAATGTTTGTAGAATGATCAGCTCATTTTTATTTTTAAAAATGTGCTTTTCTTGCAAGGTATGCTTGTAAATAAAATGTCCACACACACAAATTTTACTTGATAAATAACATGTAGATAATATTTGTTTTGTATACTGAACACAAAGTCCATACCATGTGGTATTTCTATTTAAAAGCCTGCTATTCTTTTGCTTAGTCTCTACAGAAATGAATACTTTAGCTAATGAATTATATTAGCAAAAAGTACAGGATAAGCAGAAAATGAACAAAGTGTGTGTGTGTGTGTGTGTGTGTGTGTGTGTGTGTGTGTGTATTGTTTAAGGTAGTCTGTCTTTTAGGATTCAGTTCTAATTAGGGAATGAGAAGGTTATAGTGGAAATTCCAAATACACTTTATTAGATTCAATTAGTTAAGTATTCGTGGTATTAATAGTCCCAGTTCTTCACTCCTGCCTGTACCCATACCCTTGGACATGTAACCTCCACTCTGAGTCTGAGTCCACCATGTGACTTGCTTGGGCCAATGGGATCTTAGAAGTCATGAAGCAGGGGCTTAAATCAGTACTTACACATCTCTTCTCCCTTTGTTGCACTTCTCCTGTTGACATGAGAACATACCTGAGCTAGCCTCTGGAGGACGAAAGCCTCACAGAGTTAGATTCTAGCCACCCCAGTTATTCCATCTGAGGCCAGGCCATCCTAAATCAGTCAACAAGTAGCTGACTTCTAGAGAGGAAGTCAGCTGTAGTTGGCTAGGTTTAGGACATAGTATACTTTCTCATCTCTGAGAGTCATATTTTTATCATCATCAGTTGGAACAAATGCATTATGCTGGATGGTACATATCACTGTCTTAAGAAGGAATAGATTTTCCATTAAGCATTATTGACATATATTCAATAACACCCTTAAACACTCAAGAGGCTTTAGAAACATACTCTATTAAGAAGAAAGATGTATCAGAATTTGAGCATTTCTTAAAAGGAAACATTTTTCAACTAAAGGCCTTAGTCTAGTAGCTGACAAAATATTTGATAGACAAATTAATATTCATAATTCAATAAATATTTATTGAGAAACTATGGGCTACTCATTGTCCAAAGTTCTGGGATACAAAATAGGATTAGCCTTTGGACTTTAAGTGTTATGCTTGGTAAAATCAAATTTAAAAAATCCTAATTCAACCAAATACTATAAACAACAACAACACAAAAATGAGCATTACAAAATTTGTTTTGACAGAAATAATCTAAAAATATTCAATTTGTATTTATGCCCAAAAAGGAAACAAAAATATAAAAGAGTGAAATATGTGAGCTATAATTAATCTGAACTTTATTTTATTTTAATTTTGACTCCTATAATTATTTTGTGACTAATCTACTCCATGGGTAACCCAAGACTTACATGGCTAAGAAACATTTAAGCGACTCTAAAAACCTGCAGTTTTAGCATGATTCCAAGACACACAGTTGTCCAATTTACCAAACCTTAAATCATGGAAACGCTTATCTCCCATTGGGAGTGTTTAGGGGCTAAGGTGAGGTTGATAGGGTTTAAGTCCAATCTCCAACATTTATTAGCTGCCTGACCTCAGGTCAGTTATTTAAACTCTTTAACGTATTACTATAAACATTTTTGAAATTCCAGAGTTGAACTACACTGAATATGACCTTTTCATGTTGGAATTATTACTAGCTAACAGATATGGTTTTGTTCCCACTGATTCTATAGCTCCATGACATACTTTCTTACCTGTAATAAGAATCTAAAATGAAAAAAACAATTTTAGCCCATTAGCTTAACAGTTTACCTCACACACTCCTTTTGACTTTGATCATCACACCTAAATTTACAAACAAAAATTTTTCTGACACCCAAAAAGAAATAAATAACGATCTTGGGGTGATAGCTTTATGCTACAAATGTCTCCCGGTTGTAATCATTGGAGTACATGAAAAAGAAAAGTATCTTTAAAAAATGTATCTGACAAAGCTAAATAAATTGTTGGAATACAGATTGCTATTTATGATTATATTGTCTACTTCTTACATTCTTCCTAGAATTCTTCACACATTGTATGCATCCCTTGGGTTCTTCTCATAGCATTAGATATAAGATATACAAATTACTAAATACAGTTACTGGGTTAATAATGATTTTCTAAATCCCAAACTCTGTACAATCATTAAAGTTATAATCATCATCATCACTTATCTTTTAAAGAAGTGTGGCACTGTGGAAAAATTAATACATTGTTTATTAGAAGCACTGAGATTGAGCACCATCTATATCAGTGTGCTGATTGATTTGGCAAGTCTCACTCCTCTGAGCCTCTTTGCCCTCATGTATAAAAAGTGAGTAACAATATCTGACCTAACTCATAGGCTTGACATGAGGATCACAGTTAAAATGCACATGAAAGTAGAAGTGGAAGACATTCATAAACAATAAAGTTACGCATTACTAATTTTCTATGAGTCTCAGTTTCACTTATAAAATAGCAATAATAATTTCTAGCTCACAGGATTTTCTGAGGATTCAATAGAAAAATACTTAACATATGCAAAACACCATAATGCCAGAGACAGAGGAGTAGCTCAATAAATAATGGTGGTTGTACAACTTTAAACATTTAAAACAACTTAGAAATTTAGAGATAAAGTATTATTTATGTATATTTTTTCATATATTATACTCCATAATATAATCACATATTATACCCTTTTTCATTTGTAGTACAATAAACTGTTCTGAATGAGAAAGAATAGCTGGAGAAAAAAAAAAATCTGACATGAGAATAATACGGTGAGACTTTCTCAGATTCTTAGACGTTCTCTGATTCTTTCTATTATCTCCAGATGAAAAAAAATTATAAAGTATCAGATGTCATATTATTAACTTTCCATTTCTCTGTTGTTTCTAGGTATTGGTTTGATGAGTAAATGTACCAAAAAAATTCTTTTGAGGTCGAAAGATCCTTTGTTATAGATAATATCTGATAAGTAGTTCTAAGAAAAGAGAAGACTACACAACAGCCCTGATTTATGTGGTCAATAGTGAAATATTCATTAATTGATTTCATCAAAATCTGAATACAGGTTAGAATTCTCCAAGATTAACATGGGCTCCTGTGCGTCTAATTCCTCCATCATTCCTTCCTGTCTTACCTCTTTTAATCAGCTTATATCCCATAACTCCTTCCTGGCTTCACTTAATTCCCTGACAATCTAAATCTAAATCTAAATCTAAATCAATCATCTCAATACCCATGAGTTTCTCACTATATCTTTTTATTTCACCCAATTTTCCAAGTCCTGACTCCTTCTTCAAAGTCATGAATTCATTCTTAAATCACACAACCAAACCATCCAGAGGTTTTATTTAAAGATTATTTTTTTGTAAAATCCCTATCATATTAATGAGAGTAACTATTTCAAGGTGCTTAAGATTGATAGAAATTGTCCAAAGGAGAAAATTAAGTTAAAATGTAGATTAGAAATAAAGCTGACAGTAGCAAGAAAGCAAGGTCAGAGAATGAGAATTATGTCCTAGAAATCTGAAATGTTAAATAGAAAATCTGGTTGAGAAAACTCCTATATAAGAAAGAGTGGGTAAGTTCTATTTCTAGTAATATGGCAAACTAGGTTATTTGGACCAAGAAATGAAAATAAGTAAAAATACTAGATTCTTTCCCTCAAAATGAAATAGTTCATAAGAATCCTAGGCCAAAATCTAAGTAAAACCAGAGCTCAAAGAATTAAGTGGCCCACTGAAGACATTTTCCTGAGGGCATTACTAACACAGTAATCTCAGTCACCACAATCTTGGTTTAATGGTGGCACAGGTCTGATAGCCTAGAGATTGGGGGTTTAGTCAAATCTCAAATTGGAGAGACCCTCATCCAGTAAAGCTAAGGCCTACAATCATTAAGAAAATGATGAAACATAACTAAACTTGACCCTCTCCAACGTCTTATACATCCTTAAGGTAGATCTATAGCACAAATTCATATTACTTATATAGTTCCCAAAAAAACCTCAAGCTATGAATTTCATTTAATTTATAGTGATCCCAGAGTGATCACACCTTAGGCACTTGCCAAGGCAAATGGAAATCTTTTCCAGAAGAGTTCCCCTTCATCCTAGGCCTCAGAGAAAACCCCAAAATAATATTCTAAGGAAAATGATCAGCTCATTGAAAAAACAGACAAACAAAAACCAACTAAGCACAAAGGGGAAATAAAGTGCCTTGAGCAAGAATCATGAGAAAGAATAAAGAGAAGCTATCTCTCCACTCTCTGTAGTGAAACTACAGATTTAAAGTTACCAACCAGCAATTTTAAAACAAAGAAATAAAAGACAAGCATAAGCATATATAGATATTTCTATATCTGTCTATAAAAATTACCTAACCAATTTAAAATAAGGCAACTCTTAGAACTTCCAGAAAAGAAAATATAATAAATAAAATTAAAATCTCAAGGGATAGGTTTAATACCACATTAATTACAGCTGATGAGAAAATAGAAATGAAACATACATGCAGTGATGGAGAGGGGGCCAGTCACTGCAACAGGGGAGTACCCACCATCTCCCAAATATCCTTCTTTACTCAGGGTTAGCCATGACAAATTGGTACTGGAATACTCTTTATAAATGGGAAGGTCCTTGAGGGTCACAGATGATGCTAGGTCAGCTTTGGTAGTAGTACAGATGTAAGCACACCAAGGCCACATATTTCTAGATTGCATCCTTGGCCTTGATCATCCTTACAATGAATGTTTTGCTGCTTATATAAAGGATAGGAAGAAGGTAGAGCAAATCAAAATCTACTTTTAGGAAAAATCAAAAACAAAACAGATGCTCACCATATATATGTTAGAAGTTTCTTCCCAAGTATTTAATTATACAGTTTTTTTTTCAATATGAAAATGAATGTAAATAGCATAAAAAGTGATTTTTTTTAAACTGTAATCAGACTTTCAGAGAAAAATGACAGCCAAGCACTTATTGTGTACCAAACAAGGTACCAAGTGTTTTATGCATATCATCTCCTCAACCTTCACAATACCCTAGAAAGAAGAAATTCATATCCTCCTTTGACACTTAAGGAAATAGATTCAGAGGAGAAATAAATTGAAAATGACGGAACAGGATTTGAACTCAGGTCTGCTGATTTAACAGCTCAGGCTCTTAACTAAAAATAGTGTTATTTTATATAAAAATAAATTCAGGTTAAAAGAGCAGGGTCATCTTATTTTAAAAAGCACTTTTTACATCTATACCACTTCAATGACATTGCCCCCAAATTCCTTCCCTAACTCTGACAACTTACTATCAAACTAGAAGAACCCTGCTAGGTAAAAGGATTCTATCCTGAATATAAGTTGTTAACCATTCCACAGTGTGAACAATGTCATAAATGGAGATCTAGAAGGCAACTTGATAAATATGATCGATTTGGGATCTAAAGAATCACGTGGGTTAGAGTAACATCAGCTACAACAAGGCAAAATGTAACATCACTTAAGGGAAGAGCCACCACTTGGTTTCACAGCCAGCTGCAAAGGATTAACAGACACCAGTGGCAGCATGCTGACTATGAGCCAGCTGGGGGATGTAGCCAAACTGATTTCAGCTAAAATTTTTTTTTAAATCACAATATTTAGACCAAGGGAGGGGCTAGTCTTGCTCTTCCCCGTGGTAGTTAGATCAAAGAAGAGCGATGTGATTGGAAACTATGTCGTATGAATCATTGTGAGAACTAGAGATGTTTAGCTTATAAAAGAATATAGGAGTGTAAGAAGCAGGAGATGTGACAGAGGCACACATGTGTCCCCAGACATCTGTCCATAGGGAGATCCTAATGATTCCCATCAGGGATTTTAAAAATTCAGTTTTGCACATTAGATTTATTGAGCTTAGAAGCCACTCAAATTTCGTTTTGTGTTTTCTATAAGTTTATTTATATCTGGGAAAACTCTAGCAAGGATCACAGCCAAAGAAGGCATTAAGATATTACATTGCCTCTGAGCACCATTTACACTCCCTGCTTTACTGGAAGAGTAGCCTAAACAGGGATGTTACAGCTTTCTTAATATATCAGAAGAGCTTATGTAAGACTGAAGAACTGCAATTGCTCTAGGGTAGGGTCCAAATACAGAGAACTTGGCTCAAAAGGAAAGAACTTTGATGAACTCAAAATAAAGAAGGAATTTCAAACTGAATGGTGCAAACAGAAATGCCTGTCTCAGGATGTCATGGACCCAAAGTTCAAATATAGGATAGACGCCCATTTGGCAGATAGGGGGAAAAGGCACCTAAGAAGAGTTCTTAGGATTAAATGAGCTACGAAGTCCCCCCTCCCCCATCCTGAGATTATTTTAGACTAAAACTCCCAAATCTCTTCCCTTTCTTTAACTCTCTCCTGAACGTCTAACCTCATTTTCAAATATTTGTTTGAAACAGTCATTCTCAAAATTCTTCTAGTATCTTACATCCATTCAGTTAAAGACCAGAATATATCATCTGCCCAATTTCCTGTTTTTATTCTGCTACCACATTATCCTAGTCATCCAAGCAGGCAACCAGTCATTATGGGCCCCTCCCTTTTCCTTCTCAGTCAGTTGCTAAATCATGTGGATTCTGCTTTACACAGTCTCTCACATCCACCCCTTCCTTTCCAGTTCTTTCCCACTATCCTAGTCAAAGTCTTCACTATTTCTCACTTAGGCCGTTTGGTAATGAGCTGTTAGCTATTATCCCTCCCTCTGACCTCACCTCCATTCTATTTATCTAATATATGACAGCCAAATCAATTTTTCTTAAAAGTAGGCTGGATGACACATCTCCCTCTTCAAAATTCATCACCTCCTACGGAATTAATACAACGCCCTCACAATGGGATATGATCTAAAAGCTACATGGAACCTTTCCGTTCTTGTTCTCACTGTGATCATAGGTGCAACACGCTCCATTTCTGCCAAAGCTTTTGATTTTACATCCTTGGATGTTCTATCTAACTTAGGTAACACTAATTCCTTGCCTGGAGTGTGCCTGTCTAATTTTCACCTTTGTAGTCAAAACTCATTTCAAACACTACTTACTCAAAGACATCTTTACATGTGTGATTACTCTCATTTATAATCTTTTATAGCCCTTTGTTTACATGTTCTTTAGGCTACAATGTAATCCGCTTTGTATTATAAGTATCTGCACACCCAGAAGAATTCACCCCGTTATACTTCAAAAGCCTCAAGCAAAAGGACTGTTACTCGTCACTGATGCTCTGTGGCATCTGGCACAGTGTAAGTGTTCGATAAATAAATATGAGATAGACCAATTAATACTGCCATTTTCCAGTATATGCATTTCGCTTTTGATTTTAACTTGGTATTCTCATAAAAATTTGACAATAAGTGTATAATGCATACACAATCATCACCGCCAGTGGACAAACCTGGCAAGGTGTATTTCCTCCTGACAGTCAACAGTGGAGGTTTAATATGCCCTAAGGAAAGTAATTCACTAAATCCATCAGCTCTTTTGGTCAAAAGGATATATCACATTTGCAAATCAATTGTCTGCTTAAAACTCCTTTCCTTGTGACCATTTTTTGGGGGGGGTTACTTTATATATATATATCTATATATGTTTCTATATCTATTTATAATGCTTACTCTGCTCAGACATTGTTCTAAGTGCTTTACAAAATATAACTCATTTAATTTTAACATGCAGTTTCCTATGTTAACTCCTTCAATCCTTCAATTCAGGGATGATGCTAAAGGTATCTTTTATGATGCCTGCTTAGCCACATACCCTTTTAAGTGAAACTGCCCCACTGAGAGCACAGATTCAAGCTCAGCTGGAGGCAACCAAACATCCTTCCTATTCCTACCACTCTATTCCCGCCTCCCTTCCCCACCCACAAATCCCTACAAATGAGGACAAGTTGAACAGTGATGAGCACTGTAGAGGGTAGAATAATGGCTCCCCAAAGATGTCCACATCTTAATCTTCGGAACCTGTGAATATATTACCTTACATGGCAAAAAGGACTTTGCTCACGTGATTAAATTAAGAATCATGAGATGATTAGCCAGGATTATCTAGGTGGACCCAATCTAATCACGAGGGTCCTTATAAGGGAAAGAGGTAGGTGTTAACTTTAATACTGACTATACTGGGTAAGGATCTTGACACCAGTACAAAAGAGAGAAGAAATGGGTCTGTTCTTCACTGGAGCCTTTTGGGGTTTAAATCAAAGTACTGAACTGGCCTCAGTAAACAAGAAGGAATATATTTTGGTGATAACCCAAATAGCCAGAAAGTAACATTCCTATTTTAGAGGAAATATTAAAAGCACAGAGAAAAGAAATATAAAACTCTTGCTAATTATCCATGTAATTGAGTTAATATTCCATAGTTGTTGGACTACGATTTGTAATGTGACTTAATGATTCAAAGAAATTGTCATATATTATGACACACACATATTCATATATACACCAATTTCTACCGTACACCATTCACAAAATAAATTCTAGACGGATTATACATCAAAATGCTTTTTTAAAAAAGCTATAAATGTACCAGAGTTTAGATTCTGAAACTTGGGATAGGGAAGGCTGGAAGGCTTTCTTAAATAACACAAAACAAGGCAGGGGGGTGGGGGAACCATGAAAGATAAGATTGATATATTTAATTTATAAAATTTAAAAATTGTTAACTTAAGCAAAGTAAAAAAGATAAACAACACACTCTAAGAAAATATCTGCAATGTATAAAATCTACAAAGGATTTAAAAGAACAGGCTATGAAGAGGCATTTCAAAAAGGAGAAAGACAAATGAGCCAGTAAATATATGAAAACCTGAACTCACTAGGAATCAGAGAAACACATATTAAAATAACACAGCAGTAGCATTTTCTCTTTTCAGTGCTTCTAAAAGATAGGGGGCCTATGAACTCTTACAACCTGCTGGTGGGAAAGTCAATTGGCACCGACATTTGGAGGGCAATTTCGCAGTATCTATTAAAATCAACAATGCTTGTACCCTATGACTATCAGTTCCACTTCCTAGTATCTACCCAGAGAAATACTTGCTTATCTGTACACAATGAAGCATAATCATGGATTATAACTGAAATATTGTTTGTAATGGTAGAACATTTGGACAATCCTAAATATCTACCAGTAGGGAAATGATTTAATACAATTTTTGTGCGCTCTGTGAAATATTCTTCATGAGTTAATAAGCCTATATATACTGACATGGGGAAACCTTGCAGATGTATAAAAATGATCTGCAAAATGATTCACACAATTTCAGTAGAAAAACAAACAAACAAAATCTGATTGCTTGTGCTCTGGAGAAGTTAGAGAATAGAGATGAGTATTGGCCAAGGCAGACTAATACATTCTGTGTGTGTTTTATTTTTTAATTTTCTTTTTTACAGTAGGAATGGATTCATGCTTTACTTGTCTACGTAAAATACATGGAAATTATAAACACTTTCTAAAAAGGAAAGCGAATCAAGGCAAATGTCTATGTAAAATGAATACCTAGATGAGTGAATAGATGAATGGGGCTTTAAAATTTTTCCTTTCCTGTGCACATAAAATATATTTCATGTTTATGGTGATAGAATTTAATTCCAGAGATGAAAATATGGACTTAAGTGTGGCCAAAAATAAGCCACTAAGAATGAACAATTAATTTTATTATTTTTTAATTTCAAAGATATATGGCCTTCTATTTCTATTTATTCTTACTCATTTCCATTGAATTACTTTTCTGGTCATAATGAAATGATCAGGTCAACCGCAAAAGACTAAGTGAAATCCCAGATCAGTGAAACTTTTTGAGTAGATTTACAACTTGCATTTGGGAACAACAGAAAGTAATACGTTACTGAATAATGAAAACATGGGCATAAAAATGGAACAGTTTCATATGCATGGCAAAGCTTTGAAAATTTTGCACTTCATGCAAAGTGCGCTAATAAATGTCAATTTTCGTACTGTACTTGGCATCCTGTTCATCTGCATTAACCTACTTTTGAAGTGTCCCTAATGCAGAATTTCCTCCCTTGTTCTCCTACCTACACTTGTGTGTGTGTGTGTGTGTGTGTGTGTGTGTGTGTGAGTGAGAGAGACAGAGAGAGAGAGAGAGAGGGAGGGGGAGAGAGAGAGAGAGAGAGAGAGTCACTAATGTAGGGCAAGAATGGAAGCCCAATTAAAATGAGTTTCTCACTGATGTTTGTTCGGAAAATTTAGCCCTTAACTAAATGAATATTATACACACACAGACACACATACATATATGGATATTCTGATGTAAAACCATACAAATCAATCTTTTCTCATAGAATATCATGAGGTTGGTTAATACTTTATGTAGTGTTTCCTTCTCCTGGAATTCATCACAGAATGCTTTTTCACTGTATCTCCATCAGATAATGCTATTTCATACTTTCAGACAATTAGGCATTTAATAAAATGAATGAGGTATTTGATTCTTGAGTTTCTACCATGTGCTTGGTTCTATGGAACTTATACCACTTCTCTGTCCCTGCCCTATTTACTCATGAGCCATTTGGTCTCCACTCATGACATCTCAGCTTCTCCCTGTTAGGCTCATGGGTACAAAACATGGAAAATAAATAGACAAAACCAAAAATTACCTGAAATCCCACCATAGGAGAAAACCATTATTAATAATTTGGCTATTTATTTTCTGTATTTTCGCAATGAGCTTGTATTTTAACAGCCAGCAAAAGTTAAAGCTATTTTCATTTTAAATGATGAATACAGAGGGGAAATCAACAGGTATATTGTTTTGATTACCCAAGTAATTAACACTTGTTGGCAGACAGTTTAGGAACTGTCATCTTCATCAGGCACTTAAGAGAGAGACCTCCAGAAGTAATGACACTGAGCTGTCTAAGGGAGCTTTTTCAATATTAATTTTTGAAATTTGATTCCAGGAAAAAAAAAAAAAGGCTTCATTCTGTTAACATTGGGACCTGTGACCCAGCTTCTTTCACACTTTCTAGTCCACTTGCTTTGTGCTTCTTTTAATGATATTTACTTGAATTTAAAGAGAAATGTATTGTTACCATCATTATTTTAAGCTGCATGTTAGCGTAATTAGACAATTCAGGTGATACTAGCCTACATCCTAAGTCATGTTTACAATTTAAACACTGACATTTAATTAGAAAAATAGACTAAATTAGTCTTCATATTTTGATGTGTTTCTGCCTTTCTCTACACCTTCCTCTACTGAGGTCCATGCTTTGTTGTGACTGAGGAAGGTGAAGGCAAAGCTGCCCAAATGCATCACCAACGGGCATATGCAAATGTACTTGTTGAATGATTTGTCCTCGGGCAATGTTACATTCTTGACCTCTTTCTTCTAATCACACCTATCTTCATTTTATTCTGTGTTCTTACTGCTACATGGAATTAAAATTGGGGAAAATGTGACACTATTACTTTCTGTTCAAATATGCACTTGTTTATCTGTTTACTGCGTTTCCCCACTATAACCTAAGATTAATGGGGGCAAAAGCTATATTTTTTAAATTCACAATTTAATCTCTGATAACTAGCAGAGTCCAGAAACATAGTAGGTTCTCAATAAATGCATTTGAATGAAGGACTTATTCTGGTCCTGAGGTTTAAACCCATACCGCTTACTTGTATCTTGTATCAGAAAGTTTTTCCTGAAGCCACCATAAAAAAAAAAAAAAAGAACCTATAATGGAAAAAAATCTGAAAAAGAATATATATATATTCAATATATATATGTATGTATAAATGAATCACTTTGCTGTACACGAGAAACTAACACATCGTAAAGCAACTATACTTCAATAAAAATTTTTAAAAAATCGCAGCAATCATAGTGCATCTGCACAAATTTTTCCATTTCCTTTAAAGTTTTTGAGCTTATTTTCACTCCTAAAACTGCTCTCAATGCATTCGCTATTTTCACTGGAATACTAACATACTCCATGTTCCAGTCCCCTCATTAGTTTATCTTACTCATGCCATTGAAAATTTTCCTCCTACCAAAATAACGTTATTCCCCTAAAATTGTTCCAACTAAACATTTCTTCTCAAAACCACTAACTGGCTTTTCATTGTCCTTCAACTTCCATGTTTTTCATCTTCAACTTTAGTCATCATTATTCCAATCTCTCTTTGCAGCTCCAACATTCAACCCATACCTCTATTTCACTCAAGCACTTATCCTATCTTGCCTCCTATGCAGTCTATCTTTTTTATACACTAAGGAAGTATGCTAGGCCTCTATCTCTGTACTCATTTACCATATATTTTAATAAAAGAATCAAAATATTATATACTCCAAAATTATCACACTTCATTCTCTCCTAAGTGGATGTCAGCAGGCAATACAAAGAGCCTCACCCTTTAGTCAGGGCTGCAGAGGTGCCCTTGACATTTTGGGTTTATTCCCTGGAAGTGGAATATATATATGTTTAGAAGGAGTCTACGTCAGTGCATTGTTATCTTACTCTATAAAGCAGCAACCTCCGTTTTCAGACATAACTTGCTCACCTTTTTCTCTCTGCCATATTAGGTGCACAGGAATAGTCCTAAGCTAAGGATAACAATGGTGAAATGATTAAAACATTTATGTAAGTGGACATTTGAATATTCTCTTACTTAGGTTTAATGTAGAATTATGATAAACTCATTGACTGAGAAATGTCTCTAACTTTAACTGGATCTCTAATGCACAGTAAAATAGGTTTTGTCATATCAATATTTTAAAATACATAAGATGCTCATTTCTTTTTCACATGAAAGGAGTCCAGAGTCCAGATTACGGATTGGATATAGCAGCTGCAAGGTTTCTTCAGAGATGTCAGTTCCTTCCGGTTTTCTATTCTATTTTCCTTGTGTTCTGTTCCTTAGATCTAGCGTGCTCGCCATATGGTTATGTTTCATGATGGAAGAAGGGAAAGGGCAAAGGGCCAAAAGGGGGATTGCTGACTGAATCAGCTTCCTGTAAGAAAAGTGCCTGGAAGCCCCATCCAGGAATTCCTACACCTCACTGGCTAGACCAGTGCCACATAACCGCACCTAGGAGCAAGAAAGGGAGGGGAATATAGTTTTCTTTTAAGCTGGGAACACTGCTATCCCAAATAAAAGTAGGCCTATGCCATAAAAAGGAATGAAGTATTTATAAATGCTAAAATGTGGATAAACCTCAAAAACAGTACGGCAAGTGAAAGAAGACAGACACAAGAAGTCACATATTGTACGAATCTGTTTATATTAAATATCATGAATTGACAAATCTATAGAGACAGAATGCAGATTGGTAGTTGTCAGGAGCTATGGAGTAGGGGGAAATGGGGAGCAACTGCTTAATGGGTACACGGTTTCCTTCTGGAAATGTTTGAAAATGTTTTGGAACTAGATATGGTTGGTGATTGCACAACATTGTGAATGTACTAAATGCCACTGAATTGTTCACTTTAAAATAGTTAATTTTATATT
Source organism: Balaenoptera physalus (assembly GCF_965194825.1). Lineage (NCBI taxonomy): Eukaryota > Metazoa > Chordata > Mammalia > Artiodactyla > Balaenopteridae > Balaenoptera > Balaenoptera physalus. Next base: position 26,811,493 of record NC_138903.1, on the reverse strand, counting down.
ATATGAATTTTACCTCAATCAAATAGATAGATATATAAATAAATAAGCAATTTTTAAATTAAATTTTTGTTGGTAAGGAAGAAGGAAAAGTAGAATATTGCTTAGGCAACCAGTAGTCTCTGCCATTGGTTCCATTTTTTTTTCAATTGGCAGATAATTATTTATTTACCTACTATGTGACAGATAATGGTCAAAGCTACAGTGTTGAAAGTGGTGGACAAGTTCCTGATCTTCTAATGGGCCCAGAAACATATGATGAGAACAACATCAACAAACCCCAGTTGAGGGACATCCTTCAAAACACCTGACTGGTACTCCTCAAAACTGTCAAGGTCATCAAAAACAAGGAATAACTGAGAAACAGGCTCAGCCAAGAAGAGCCTGGGACATGATGATTAAATGTAATGTTGTATCCTGGATGGGATCTAGGAATAGAAAAAGGACATTAGGGAGAAGATGAGAAAATCTGAATACAGTACTGACTTTAGTTAATAATAATATGTACATATTGGCCTATTCATTGTGCAAATGTACCATATCAATATAAGTAGTTAATAACAGGGGAAACTGGACATAAGGTATATAGGAACTCTCTGAACTAACTTTGTAATAATTCTGCATATCTAAAACAGCTACACAATTAAAAGTTTATTTTTATGAAAAGGGTATAGATGGTATTTCTCCAGATTTTATACCCCTTCCCCACTCCTGAATTCCCTTTTCTGAATCAAAGTGGTTTTGTCAAAGGGCAAGTAACAAGATATATCTAATATATACTGAATGTTTACTATGTGCTAAGTACTAGATTAGGTTCATCTTGATGTAATATATCATTTAGTCTTCATCACAATCTTGTATATTATCTTTAGTTGACAGCGAGGGAATGGATGCTCAGAACGTTTTCTAAGTTGGCTAAGAGTACACAGCCAAAATGGAAAGGGGTCAAACTGCTCTGCTTCCTATATCCTTCCAGTATGACAAGCTGACTAGGAGACTGGTCCAATGTTTCTCACAGGATCATTACCATGGTGAGGTACAATATTTGAGACAGAGAGAAAGAGAGAATATGAATGTATGTGTCTATGTTTGCATTTGACCAGTATATGCTTGGGAAAAAGGATCACATTTCTCAGTCCACGTGGCTCAGGTGGATTGATCCTATCCCTGGCCTTGGGGGTGAGCAAGAGTGGCCAGTCAGAATACTACATCTCCTTGGCCCCTTGGGTAGGTTCAGGCATGGGCATATGATCAAAGCACACAATCAAAACCAGACCAAACAAAAATCTAGAGCTTTCTCAAATGGGGGGCACAAGAGATTATATAAGCCTGAGGCTATCAGGGGCCATTTTAGTCATCAGAAGGATAGAGACTGACTTAGAACGAACCCAACATAGGGATACAGAAGAAACAATATTTAAGAGATGGAGAAACAGAGACAGGCACAGGGAGAGGAGGAGGAGGAGAAGGAGGAGTAGAAGGAGGGGGAAGAGGAGGTGGAGGAGGAAGAGGAGGAAGAAGAGAGGCCAGGTACTGATAGTATCAATTGAGTTTCGGGATTCAGCTACATCTGCAGTCGTAACAGTGACAGTCCTACCACTGGAGTATTCAGTCACTGAGTCAAGATATTTCTTTTGAACTCTTTTGAGTTATATTTCTGTCACTAGTCCCTCAGAGAGTTATAATACAGAAAATGTGTATGAAGAAGCAGTATTTCTAATACACAAGCTTCTCTTTTAAGCCAATTGTTGTCTAAAATTAAAAGCAAATATCTAACAACCTAGCAAAGCAAATTTTTAATAATATCTACAGAGCCTTCCTGAAAATGTAAAGAATCAAAACCCATAATTTAACACTTTTAAACCCATTATAAATATAGCATTCTATGTTCAAATGCATTTGGCTCAGATATATATATTATATATATATACACATACACACACAGATATATATATATATATGCTATTTATCATATAATACTAAAAGTAAACATCTCCTGAAGAAATTAAATTCATATGCCATTCATGCACTTTACAGTTAACTCAGCCAACTTATTCATTCACTCAATGAGTCATTTATTCAAGCCTTTAAGGATAAAAATCGTGCTAATTGTTGAAGCCAAAAAAAAAAAAAAACCAAAAAGAAGATATGGTCTCTCTGTTCTCAAGAAGCTCAATCCAGAGAAAGAGGTATCTCAAGAAAAAAATTTAAAAACTAATTTTAATGTAATGTATAATAATCATAATAATTAATATCTGTTAATTATTTAAAGTCCTTTGGTGTAGTATCTTATTTAATACAGAAAACAATCCTATGATACATATTGCATGTATCATTATTATAACTCCCATTTTTCAGATTAGGCAATGACAGTTAATTGAGGTCAAGTTACTTTTCCAAGGTCACACACATCATGAGCATGAACTCAAGGATCATGAACTGCAAGGCATCTCTTTTAGCCAGTACGGTACTATATTCCCTTACTGCTATTGCTTTCCATTTAAAGTTGAGAATACTAATCTTTTTTCCTCTATAAATAAGAAAGTCATTTTATACAGATATGCCCTTTTATCTCTTTGACAATGCTTTAAGATAAAATAATCCATAGTCAGCTTAAAATTTAAGACTGACAAAGTTCAATTGAATTTTAAACTTCAAAAATTATGCTAGTCAGTATTCTGATAAGCATTAAAAATGTATAGAAGAAAAAAATGTATATAGTATTTAGACATATATCTTTTAAACCTAGGCAAATCTTCTGTTCTCTTTTAAGGTAATGCAGTAAAATTTCCAAAGCCATTTTATAATATAAGTGTACGTTTGAGATTAGCATTTTACATTTTAGACTATTTATATTCGTGTGTATATCTTTAAAAACAAAAGAAAACAAAGGTATTTACAGATAAAGCTAGAAATCAGAATCATATAGGTATACATATGTTTAATACAGGTAATTGAATATGAAGGTCAGGTTTATAAAAAAAGAATAACCAATATAATTCCGATATCTTTTCATAAACAGGCAAAAAGTCTGTAGCTATCATATACTTTTGGAAGTATTTACACACACATGTGTGTCTTTCAAAACAACAGAATCAAGGATACTTTAAAAATTAAATATCCTTTTTATTAACTGGTATTTTTTTTTCAAAAGTTAAATCACCACTGATACTTTTCTAACGAATGCAACATCTATAATTTAAACACATTTTCAAATACAGGGAAAAAATAAAAGACAAAAGTACCCGTCACAAAGTCTTTGCCCTTTCTTCTCTAAAAGGTGCAAGGAACCAACTAGACCTCAAGCCAAGTCTATCACTTTAGAATAATACATAAAATCAAGCATTCTCATTGGCTGACTTCCTCTGATAAGCTGTGGTTCTGCCAGATTTCACACTTGGAACGTCCAGATCTGTGATAGATTAAATTTTCATGTTTTAAGCCACCAAGTTTGTAGTAACCTGTTACAGTAGCCTCGGGAAACTAATGGAGTAACATTATGGTCCCATGTACTTTTTAAAGTTACTTAGTAGCTAAAGTATAGAATTGTATAGTGTCATTCATTCAGTATTAATTGAGCACCTCTGTAAGACAAGTTTATGCATCAAATCTATGTAGATATTTTTGTGATTCTGTGCTCTAGGAATTCTCAACTGCATCGCCTGCTTCTAAAGACATTAGAATAGTATCCTGAAAAATAGCTTGTGACCTTTCACACCGTTTTTTTTCATTTTTTATTCTACTAATGGTTTAATATAGATCTTAATAACAATCATAGTAATAATTTCTTTACATATGTGATGATCATGATAATAGCCCTAGAGGTAGGTACTTTATTACCCTCATTTGACTGGGGATTAAGTTATGACTTCAGGAAGCTAAGTCACTTTCCTAAAGTCATAAATCTAATAACCTTAGTTTTCTGTTTTCAAAGCCTGTGCCACACTTAACCAGTAAAGCAAAGAACTCCTTTTAACAGTCTACTCAAAAATAACTCTCACATTTGTGATGACAAAAAATATATATATATGAAACAAGATGTTGACACTGAAGTTGGAACTAGGCACCAACTTGCAACAGATGTGAAATAGTAATGTGAGTTACAAATCACTAAATAAGAGATTTTTAAAGGAAATGGGTAAGCATCTGTTCCTCACTCTTGAACACTTTGATGACTTTCAGATTAAAAATGGTTTACAAAGATGCAGAGGTAGGATTTGGTGCAGATACTTTTGGGAAAGAGCTGTCATCTATCTCCTTGGGGAAGAATTGGGGATTATGACCCATCATCTCCAGCCAACTAAAGGGCTCTTTAAGGGGAGCCCTTTAAAATCTATGGAATATATTCTTTGCAGTTGAGAGACATGGAGGAATGGACTTTACCTCATACCCGAGTGAGGCAAAGCAGCTGCTACAGCAGGAAAGATGAGACTGTGTTCAAAAGTTTGGAGGCCCAAGATGTGTGAGTGTTTTTCTATACTTTGGGTGTCTATAAGACTCATCTGCACAGAACAGCCCCATTCTATGTCTGTTATTCCATTGTAATTATTAGTAGTGTCCCCTTTCATTCAGAAAAGTATCTCAGTTTGTATGATGGATTATATAATCATCCTAATGTTGGAACACACAGAAAATAGAGTCAACATGGAAATGACTGGGGTTCTGTCCAGTGGACATCTACAAGAGTAGAGGAACCTCAGTAGCAACAACCTGGAGGTGAAGCCTAGATTTTTAGGAAAGAAGGATATAATCACCAGTCTTGTTCACACAGAATAAAGATGGCTCTATCTGGGTCAAAGAACCTGCAGGGCATGAGGGTTGGGGGAGGGATAGAGAGGGGAGAGAGGGAAGGAGAGAGAAGTAGAAGTTTGTACCTGTTGAGCCTCTTCACCAATATGTACCAAAATATACATTTTTAAAGCAGCAGCATTGAGATATAATTCATATAACATATCATTCATCCATTTCAAATGCACAAGTCAATGGTTTTTAGTATGTATTCATAGGGTTGTGCAACCATCACCACAAAGTAATTTTAAAACATTATATCCCTCTAAAAGAAACCCCAACCCATTAGCAGTTATTCTCCTACCCACCTTTCCACATTTCCGTAAAGAGTCATTTTATACAAAACAGTAACTAATAAATAGTATTACCTGGTTAAAAGTTTAATTTAAGAATTAGAAAGAATAGAAAATAGCCTCTAAGAGAAAACTGCCCAAGGTCAGAGAGTTAAATTAAACGAACTGAAAAGAATCAGGAGAAAAACCATTGTAATCGTGATATTAAGAATTGAGAAATGGGGCTTCCCTGGTGGCGCAGTGGTTGAGAATCTGCCTGCTAATGCAGGGGACACGGGTTCGAGCCCTGGTCTGGGAAGATCCCACATGCCACGGAGCAGCTGGGCCCGTGAGCCACAACTACTGAGCCTGCGCGTCTGGAGCCTGTGCCCCGCAACGGGAGGGGCCGCGATAGTGAAAGGCCCGCGCACCGCGATGAAGAGCGGTCCCCGCACCGCGATGAAGAGTGGCCCCCACTTGCCGTAACTAGAGAAAGCCCTCGCACGAACCGAAGACCCAACACAGCCAAAAATAAATAAATAAATAAATAAAATTAAAAAAAAAAAAAAAAAAAAAAGTAAATCTCTAAAAAAAAAAAGAATTGAGAAATGATTTGATCTCTGTCATTGATAGTAAACAATATAAATCAACTTTAATTTTTTTTAATATGCCTTTTTCACTTCATATAACAGAAGAGAAACCTTGAGAAGATGGCATATATAGCATTCATTCTCAACCCTAGCTATACATTAAAATCACCAAGGAAACTTGTAAAAATACCAACATCCTAGTACCCAGGAAAATTAAACCTGAGCATTAGAGATTCATATTTGGAGCCAGCATTCAATCACTACTATATATTGTCATAATTCTCATGAGGATCATGGGTATTTAAACAGCTAAAGTTTGGGAGGGAAATGTAAAAGACAACAGGTTTAGATTATACATATTACCTTACTTTTTTTCTGCAGAAATTTTGTGTAAAATAATGGGAGTGTGTTGCCATGTAGAAATATGCAAGCAGAAAAATATTGAAAACTACTGCTATAAAAGAAAGAGCATAGGGGCTTCCCTGGTGGCGCAGTGGTTGAGAATCTGCCTGCCAATGCAGGGGACACGGGTTCGAGCCCTGGTCTGGGAAGATCCCACATGCCGCGGAGCAGTTGGGCCCGTGAGCCACAACTACTGAGCCTGCGCGTCTGGAGCCTGTGCTCCGCAACAAGAGAGGCCGCGACAGTGAGAGGTCCGCGCACCGCGATGAAGAGTGGCCCCCGCTTGCCACAACTAGAGAAAGCCCCCGCACAGAAACGAAGACCCAACACAGCCAAAAATAAATAAATAAATAAATTAAAAAAAAAAAAAAAAGAAAGAGCATAAATTCCCAAGTTCTACAAAGTTGGTACAGATTCCAGTCCCAGTATGACAGTGGGAAGTCACATAAATTCTGTGAGCCTTGAATTTTCAGCTGGGTATTGGAAATAATCATAGTCTATTTATTTGCAGGGTCATTGTGAGAATAAGGAAAAGTGTAATATCACTATCATTAAAGTATAACAAATGGTGGCTATGTTATTATTCAAATAAGTCAGTATTATAGTTGAAACATAAATTAAATAATTATCTTTTTAGGCTGTTCACTTAATGAGATAGTGAAGTCTATGACCCTTTCGAACAATGCATTCTCAATAGTACTAATCTTTTCAAGTATTATTAAAAATACATTTACAAAAAAATACATTTAAAAGTAGATGTAGATGCAAGAAGAAAAATGCATCAATGTACAAAACACCTTATACAATTTTCTACAGTGAAAGTACAGTGGCTGCTAATAATTTGCCTCTATTTGGTAGGAGTTAAAACTCAACAAGAAACTTTCTCTTTGGATAAACATTGAGAGTCCTTGGAAAGGCATACAACTGAACTAGAGAGATATTATACTTGACTAGACCTAAGGTCATAAATATGTCTTTATATATATATATACAAACCAATTCATCATAAATAAGACAAGGAGATACAGGATCCTTTTTTCAAAGGCAAGTGTCAATGAATTAACAAAATACCTTGAATGAAACCAGGTGTCACTTTCTCTTATCCTAACCTTCACAACATAAAAGAGAAAAAACAGCTTTGGTGTTTCTACATAGCTACATATGTAAGGTTTTCAAAGAGATACCAATACTCTTACATGAAAATAAGTAGACAAATGGGTATTTAAATGACTAAGAAGATAATGATTGGAATGGTCCCTTGTGAAATGTATCAACCAACTGAAACGGTGTCTGATTTTATATGGTGCCTGATTTTTCAAGGAAGTGTAAAGAATACAGATGGCAAAATAAAATACAATCTAGAATTCAAAACAAGTACGAAAAAAGGACAGTGGCAATTCTTGCCAATTAATTTTGAATAACTGCATAAGGAAGAATGTGGAGTATGAACATGAAGATGTGAAAAACTTCATCTGTCCTCTGGAATTACATTCCTGGGTGACCTTTGACAGCTTCATTAATTTAAAAAATGTTTATCTAGTGCTCACTCTGTGACAGATCCCACTAAGTACTGTGAGTAGAAACACGATTTTAATAAATGCACATTCTACTCCTGGAAAGGATCATCTGTGTGACTGAGACATATACTCGTACTTTATTCTTTTTAATTGTCTATATCAAAATACTTGACGAATATGAATAGTGACCATAATATCAAGAAATTAACCTAAATATCTGTCAAAATGGAGGAATTTCTGATGCTATGTGAAAAAGAGAGAGGAGAACTGAGAAATATTCATGAGCTATTCCACACAAAGCTAAATATAAAAATGTTAAAACCAATAGCAGCCATTTTTTTTAATAACAAGTAGTTTAATCTTTCTGCGGGTTAAAAAAATGTAGAATAGTTTGGTCTTTACTAGCACATTTCACAAATTTAAAATACCACTGAATAATAACAACACTATAAAACTAATTGCATATTATATAAGCCACATGTGTATAAAGCAGTGATGTTGAATTGTTCATATGATTGTATAAGAATTTATGAGGAAATAAACTAATCTTATAGACACTTTAAAATGTATGACATTATTCCAAATCCAAAAATGATATCCTTTTGTAAATGAGAGTATGTATGTCATGTTCAGTGATATGAAACTCTGTGTACTGTTGTAGGAGACCAAAAAAGAAATAAAGAAAAAATATTTGAACCAGGGCTTGGTGCTAGGGATAAAAGAGAAGATATGGAAAGAAAGAAAATACTTAGTTGACAAAATGTGCAAGTCTTGGTGACTGATTGAATGGGAAAGTGAGGATGTTGGTGAACAAGAATGACTCCACTGTTCCTCACCTAGGTTACCCTAAAGATGCTGTGCTAAGAGAAGAGGGGGAGAGACTTACTCAGCATGAGTTCAGACATGGTGAGTTTCGTATACCTGTGGAACCACTACATGAAAGTGTCAGATGGTGACGCAAAGGGTGGGAGAAGGCATGGGGGCACCAAGACGGTGTGCAGAGTGAGAAGAGTAAAGGAACTGGGATGGAAGCATGGCAGCACCTATAACTAAAAGGTAACTTGGAGGAAGAGGAGCTCATGGACAATACTGACAAAGTGTCCACAGAAGAATGAGAACAGAGGATGGTGTCATAGGAGTCAAGTGTGTTGAGAATTTCTAAGACAGAGTAAGCAACAGTGTCAAGTGCAGAAGAGAGACCTGGTAAAGAATAACTAGTACATACTCACTAAATTTACCAATACAAACGTCATCACTCATCATAAAAACAACACATTTTGCCCAGTGATGAGTAGAGACTGAACTGCAGTGGCTTAGGAGGAAATGGGAGATTAGGTCATGGAGATAAAGAACTGAGATTACTCCCTTGAGAAGTTTGGCTCAGAAAAGAAGAAGAGTGAAATGGCAGTTCCATGAGAAAGGAGAAGATGAAGCTAACCATAGAGTTGAAAGAGAAAAGGAATCAAAAGAATCAAGGACACAGGTGAAATAATTATCTCTTAAGTGGAAGATGAGACCCTCATCCCTGGAGACAGGAAAAAGGCATGAGGTTGGTTGTGGTAATGAATACATTGTACATGTATTCATGTACAATGAATACATGGATAAAGGATAAAGGGAAGGCAAGAGCATTCATAGCTGATGGTCTCAAATGTTTAAAAACTTACCAGATGGAAGAATACAGGCTAAAGGGAGAGGAGGGAAAAGAAGGGTCAAATAGGGGACTTGAGAAGAATAGGTTAGTTTTGGAATTGTCCTTCAGGGGAGTTTTAAACAGAGCTGAGCTCAGACAAGTAAAATACTGATGAAGAGCTCTTACTGCTGTGTAAGACTACAATTAATAAACACACCAAGAGAAAGCAACTCCATGAACTTGGCTTCTGTTATTTATTTTTTCTATCACGAAGACCCATTATTTATTTTATTTCATAATGTAATTGGAAAATTAAAGGGTTTTTCCCAAGCATGAATTTCATTATAAGATTTAAGCTTCATAACAGGGAATATCATTCCAAAAACAACGTTTAAAGGTTAGACCATTAATAAGAAAGCCTTATTTAACAATAAATTATTAACATTGATTTGTATTGTTTATATTTTGATTTATGTCTCTGCTTACATTTCTTCCTTCTATTTGTAGGCAAAGATCTGTCCTATAATTCACATAAATACCTTTTCCATGACCCTCCACGAAATGTACACATAGAGTAGTTGCCTAGTAAAATGTAGAGTGACATCCTATAGGATTCTGGGTTATTAAGCCCAAATTTAGAGAATTATTATCTGAATTTATTACTCCTTCCGAAAGTAGAAAAGTGATATAACCTGACCTCCCTTTAAGAAACAAATATCTTCTTGATAATTCTAAATATGTGTGCTAAAAGAAAATATCACAACACAACTCAACACACACAGACACACACACAAACACACACAGAGATACACACATTCTATATACTCATACACATGTTGGTATTTTTCAAAATATAAAAGGCAGTAATTACAATGAATTACAGCTTAAGATCACCATAATGGAAAAGAATTTTTTAAAAAGAATGTGTGTGTGTGCATATATATATATATCTGAATCGCTTTGCTCTACGGCAGAAATGAACACATCATTGTAAATCAACTATACTTCAATAATAAAAGAGATCACCTGTTCTGTAAATAAGTTCATTTGTATCATTTTTTTTTGACTCCACATATAAATGATATCGTATGATACTCATTTACAAAACAGAAACAGACTCACAGACTTTGAAAACAAACTTATGGTTACCAAAGGGGAAACTTGTGGGGGGGAGGGATAAATTAGGAGCTTGGGATTAACATATACACACTACTATATATAAAATAGATAATCAGCAAGGACCTCCTGTATAGCACAGGGAACTCTACTCAATATTCTGTAATAACCTATATGGGAAAAAAATCTGAAAAACAATGGTTATATGTATATGTATAACTGAATCACTTTGCTGTACACCTGAAACTAACACAACATTGTTAACCAACTATACTCCAATATAAAATTAAAAATTAAAAATATTAAAAAATAAAAATGTAAACCAAAAAAAGAGATCACCTGATTTAAGGCATTCAAAATAAATGCATTTATTTGTGAGACCCATTAAAATCAGTAATGAAATTAATAATGTTTCCATTAACGTGTTTGTTCATCAGGAGCCAGAAAATGAGAGAGCATCAAAATGGCATTCATACCAACTTCATAATACAACCAATAGGAACACCCATTGAGCTGCGTGCTGAGGTGCTTAGTTTGCTGTTTTGTTGTTTTTATGTACTTTACTCATTATCAATAAGAAGCATACTTGCTAAAAAAATGAAATAGGCAACACTTTCAAACTAATATTTAAATTTGTGTACTAAAAAAATACAGCAACTTAAAAGCTGATACTTGTTCTTTTTAATTTGCCTTAAAAGATGACAAAAATTCTAAGATGAGATTAATCTAAGAACAATTGAGTTATCAAAATAATTGTTGCTCTATAATGATGAATACTTCCCTGAAAATATTTTTAAAAGTGGGAAAAATCTTGAACATGTTTTACAGGCTCTTTGAAAATTTTCCTTTGCATATTTTGCCACCAAAATTAGAAAAAGTGAGCAGCATAACATTATCACTTATGGTTATCACAGTTATTCCTGACATATTATGATTAGCCCTGATTGAAATGACATTTCCAACATGTACCAAATTTGTGAAAATGGTAATTGCATTCTGCATTTACATGAGGTTATTCTTTTAGCCTGCCGATTGGTTATACAAGTTTTATAGGCATCTTTCTGTGAAATAAACTCTATGCATACTTAGATCTTTGGTGTTATTTCTCAATAATTCTCTTTTATTTTATGCTCACCAATAATTATTAAAGATAGGCAGGTTTATACTAATAAAAACAAAGGGAAAATACCCCATCAAATTCATGTGAAGTAGTTGTGTATTAAAATGTTTTGCTTCTTTCCAAATAATACACAACATGCAGGTCTCTTGGCTCCTTAAGCCTATATTATGGTGTGCTTTCCCACATTAGTGAAATATCTATATGGTTCAAATTAGTTAAGTAAACTCTTCCTGATGATACTTGGCTACAGAGAAAACCTCTCCCTGGGATATAATAATCCACGTTTTCAAAAGAAAGCCAAAATTCGTTGCGGTAGTGATATGCTATTTCTATACAAATTATGAGTTAAACTTCAGGTATTTACTGAATCTTTCTATGAATCAAGCACGGTGCTAGGTTAACAAGCCTTAGGTTTGAGTATCAGTTCGTTCTCAAATAGCTTGTTGCTGGTTGCTAAGTGTCTTATCCTGTTTGACCCTCACTGTCTCATTATTTAAATTGAGATAATATTACTTAACTTCTGGAGCTCGTTGTCTCAAATAAGATACTGCATGTCAAAGGGTTTTGTTAAGAGTATTGCGTATATTATTGTTACCTTACAGGATTACTGAGGGACTGAAAAGAGAGAATATATCAGAAATGCAATGAAAAAAATCTTTAAAATATCATGCAAATGGAAGATGGTATTTTTATTATTGAATAAATTCACATACACACACATACACAGGCACACAAACATGAATGCTGCTAAAACTGAAAGATTTCTCTATCTTCCCAGAAGACACATTGTATTTAATGTGCAATCATGTCCTCTTTTACTTAAATATTCACTACTGATCCCTCAGGGAATGAAACAAATCAACAAATATATAGCATGGACTCAGAAGCATAAATTTTGGTAAATTTTATGAAGCTCCTTAAGGTTTTTCTTTCTGATTGAAATTGCTGTCACAGCTACAATTTTTATCTATGGTGCATCAGTAGATGCTATCCTAAACACGCCATTATGTATAAAAATATTTTCCAACAAATAATTACCTATGAACCATATTCTTCAAAATAAAAGAAAATGACAGTATTTATGAACTACGTACCTCTGATTTTAAAAGCCAGAGGTGGTTAATTTCCTAGATGAATTACTAGAAGATATCAGTCCCTTGACCTTTGAGGGATTAAAAAAAAAATACAAATTTGCTTTTGTTGTCATGTTAACACCATTGTTTTTGACAGTCATTTTGCAAATTTTCTAGTGTTTTTCTTGACACCAGTAAAAAGCTGGCAGCCATGTTATCCTTCTCCTAAGCTTGGAGTTAGGGTTTCAGCAATTGTGACACAAGATCCTAAAATGTTTGGGGAAGATTAGAGAATTTTTCCTAGAATCCCATAGACAACACCAGCATTGATCCTACGTAGTTATTATTCTCACTTTATAATTCAATCACAAATCAAAATACACATGCTTAGGCTTTCTGTTTGCCTTTAATTTTCATTTTTCATAATGTGCCCCAGGACCTTTGGTAATGGGGCAGGTGGACTGTTTTGCTTGACCTTGAGGTTACCTAGGAAATTGACCACATTTGACTTTTTTCATGTTCATCAGAAATAGTTCATGAATACTGTCATTTTCTGTGGCTCTGGGATGCTAACTATAGCTCATTTCTCGATTCAAAAATAATATAAGATCTACTGTAGCAAAAAACCAACACTTAGAAGAGTAGAGGAAATATTTTGGAACTGAGAGAGCAGTCAGAGAATGGCTTAAGGGCATTGGGGTTTTCGACAAAGAAGGAGAGACAGCAGGCTGTTAAAGATTTTCTGAAAGAGGAGGGACTACCCAGTTGCACCTGGGTCTGGAGTAAAGTAATGCTTGGGGAAGTAGTCATGATTTATTTGGAAGCCCCTTACACTCAGCCTTTTTGAATGTGCTATCTTCATCTCCATGCCCATACCTGCTACTCCTGCCCCTATAACTACAACCCTTGGATTTTTCCTTGACTGAGCTCCCTCTCTCTTCTTTATCGCAACATCTTAGTTTAATCCATCATTTACTTCTTTCTTTTGAGTGCATCTCATCTCATGTATACTAGCTCAGCTTTAGCCTATGACTCCGATATCACTGGGAAGACCTGAAGAACCTCTTTCCATTTCTTCTTTGAAACCAAGCTCCAGGTAAGCAGGAATGACTGAAAACTCACTCTGCTCGAATTCAGTCTCTCTCTACTGCTAGCATCACCTCCTAAAATGGGTTATCATGGGATGGCTGCACTAGCAAACCTCTCTTGACTCCTTGTTTACAGAATGATGCATGTGGACCTTAAGGCTACTGCTTCAATGACTCATACTGGGCTTCTGACTATTGGTCTTGGCCTGTGACTCTTTACTGCAGGCAGTTTTTCTGTCTTGCCTATACATTAGAATCACTAGGGGAGCATTAAACAAACAAGCAAAACACAAAAACATTTAAAAATACAGATTCCCAGGCTTCATCCCAGCTCAATGAAATCAGAATCTCTAGGAGGTTTTAGGCATAACCTGGACAATTATAAAAGTCTTTCCATGTGACTCTAGTGTACAAACAAAACATATTTGCTAACCACTAGAGCATACAGGACAGAAGCCCAATTCCTTACCCTGATTAAAACAAACAAACAAACAAGCAAAAAACCTTGACCCTTTGGTTGGAATCAACTTATGTTTATTGAAAACACAGATTACTGTAATTATATATTGAATTTATTATTATTTATCACACTGTTCTTATCCAGACTCATCTTCTGCTGCTCTATCTGGACCTTTTTCTGGAATCTCACCTTCTCCTCATATCTGGAACCCAGCATGGAAATTAATAGCTCCTAATCTTTGTACTTTTCCCTTAGCCTGGAATGATCTTTTGACCCTGGGCTGTCTCACAGATTACTCTTCATCCTTCAAGGCCCAGGTCAAAGATCAACTTCACTAGGACAGTTTTTCTGACTTTTCTAAATGTCCTGGGCTGCCTCGGCATGTCAATTCATATTTTTCCCAGAGTGCACTCCATGTCACAGGGTAACATGTCTATTAGTGCAAAGGTTATTTGAGCGCATGGTCCTTTCATCTCTGTGCCTCTACACATAGCAAAGGACACATATGGATTACGGTGGATGCTCTAGAATGAGTGAATAAAAGAATGAGTTGCTACATTAAGAATACTTCATTTAAAAAAGAAGATACTTTACAGTCTTTGTACGTCTGCTAAGTGACAGGTATCCTACTAAGGACTTCATTCACAGTATTTCACTGAGTTCTCAAAATAACCACAAGAAAAAGTTCCCACTGATATCCCCTTTTTACAACTCAGGACACTCAAAAAGGTTGTTACCCAGACAGTTGAATCTTCAAGGTCCCTATATCAGTATGACTTTACTCTTTGTTCCAAGAAGTCTTTTCCCAGGAAATAATGCTGTAAACTAATATATAGCTTCATTGGTGGCTTCAGGACATTCCTGAAAATACATTTATCTGAACTATAGAGTAATCAACCAGCTCTGCCTCAAGACACTAAGTTATCTTGAGGGAAAAAACCCTTTATTGGACAATGGATTGTTCAGCTGGATGAACCCTCTCACTTATCAACAGCTCTTTACTCATTAAGACTTACTCCGAAACCCTTGATTCACTGCATCCACCAATCCTTGTCTATATCTTGGATTTTGCCCAATTTCATTCTGATCTTTGCATTCAAAGACCTGCTTTAATCTACTTGAATCCAACTCTCCCCCCCAACCTATACATATCTACCCTCAACCTCCATCTTCTGAGAATCTACTAAGAACCTCTCAAGATGTTGGTCTCTTTTACTGCACCAAGTAATCAGCTCAGCTTTGCTTAATCTATGTGTTATACTGGTGGATATTTTGGGACTCTGACACTAATTAAAGGGACTCACTTCCAGAGTCAGGAACAAATCCTTAACTAAATCTGTGTTTGAGATAACTACCCTACATTGTCTCTGTTAATAAAATAAAAGTAGTTTTAAAAATTCCAATCAGTCTTACAGGACCTGCTTTTTAAGTATCTATAAAAAATGCTTCCTAACACTTACACTTTTTAGGATAAGAGAGGGTCTACAATATTGTTTTAAGCATACATTGTTATGTGAAAAAGGTAAGGTTTTGATGTGAATGGAGACACTTCATCCTTTGAAACTATAAAGTATGTAGGCTGAGGGCAGGGTTAGAGGAGTAGATTAGTGTTGTCGGGAACAGTGAGTTCTTAGTAACATTTCTAGGATTTGCTTTTTTTTGTACATTTGCTGCACTTTGAGTTGCTTCCCTAATCTTACAGTGTGCCACCTTTTTAGGCTTCCTGGACAGAGAACCATTTCCTAAAATAATTGCTAACACTGATTGAGTGTTTACTATGTGCTAGACACCTTTCTATGACATTTAGTTCTTAGGGTCCAGGAATAAACTTACTACATCTTACAGGAATTTTAAACTACTCTAAGGCTACGGAATTTATCTTGAAAGAAACTGAGATAACTCTTGAAGAGTATAATCTGGGAAGAGGCTTAATGAGATTTACATTTTAGAATGTTTCTTACTTTGCTGAGAATAGATTAGGAAAGAAAGGAGGATACAGAGAAATCAGTTGGAAGGCTGCTGGAAGTGGGAAAAGACAGAGGACGTGAGCATGTGAGTGTATGAGTGTGTGTGTATGTGTAGCTATGTGTGTGTGCCTGCATGTGTGTCTGTTCTATTGGAGACTAAAAGATGGGAGACCTGTCCCTGCACTCAGGTTAAAATTTTGAGAGTTATTTTGAGAACACTGAAGATTATACACAAAAATTTAAACCTCTCTGTGGCTATTATTTGCATTATAGCTTTTAATTTTTGTGATTAGCAGTAAAACTTTTTTTAAAATTTTTATTTATTTATTTATTTTTTATTTATTTATGGCTGTGTTGGGTCTTCGTTTCTGTGCGAGGGCTTTCTCTAGTTGTGGCAAGTGGGGACCACTCTTCATCGCGGTGCGCAGGCCTCTCACTATCGCGGCCTCTCTTGTTGCGGAGCACAGGCTCCAGACGCGCAGGCTCAGTAATTGTGGCTCACGGGCCTAGTTGCTCTGCGGCATGTGGAATCTTCCCAGATCAGGGCTCGAACCCGTGTCCCCTGCATTGGCAGGCAGATTCTCAACCACTGCGCCACCAGGGAAGCCCATCAGTAAAACTTTTAAAGTTAGAATGATCTCTGTTTCTTTGGTGTGTGTTGGAATGTGTAGGGGTTGGACAGGGAGAGTGGATGGAGCGGCAGAAAGGAAGCATAAAATGTTTAGTGCATGTTATTCTCAAACCAGCCTGCAAAAACTGGTTTAATCCCTCCGACTTAAGGGTATAAGGAGGCAAGCTTGAAAAAAACAGGTTAAGTGGCAAAATGTGGGGAGGGGAGTCAGAGAAATAAGAAATGAAAAAAGGCCCTCTTTTTTATCAATGCCCTACTTGTCCTCCAGTCTCCCTCTGGAAAGTTCCCCATGACAAATCTCGATGATGTGTCCACCTCTGTATTCCCATAGCCCTCTGTGCTTTTGGAACTTACCAGACTGCATGTACTGTAGTTATTTCTTTACTAATCAGTCTCTCCCATTAGAAAGAGCTTAATAAACGAACAAGACTGTCTCACAACCGTGCCCATTACATAGCTCAAGAGATGTTAGTTGAGTGAATACACAAATGAACAAGCAAATAAAACAAGGAATAATGTGTAAATGGCCCTAAACACCTTATCACTTTTTATTGTTGCTTTAAAAAGAAGTGTACCCCAATGTTCTACTCAGATGTAAACGAGGGATTCCTTGCTCAACTAAATTTGGGAACTACTAGGTTAAGCAGGGTTTTGTTTTCTAAAGAAAAAAATTTAAACATTTTTCTTTATTCTTGAAGAACACATCAAAGAAGATTGTGTTCTTCAGTATGGTAGCCATCAGCAAAATATGACTACTTAATTTATATGATATAAAATAAAAAATTCAGTTATTCAGTTTTAATAACCATACCTCAAGTGCTTAACAGTCACATGTGGTTATTGGCTAATGTACTGGACAGCAAAGATAATAGAATGTTTTCCTCTTTACACAAAGTTATATTGGATAATGCTAATTGCACTGACCCAGAGATAGTATTATTCCCGTAAACGACCTTTGGGAAGCCCTGTTCCTGAGATGTCACTATTATAGGAATCTTTAGACTACAAAATGTAATGCAACTCTGCCATGTTCTTTACTGCTTATGCACATTGATTACATGTAGAATGAAAAGAAAGCAGGTAGTTGTTTTTAAAATTTAATCTTCATTTATTGAGTACATTTTATGTACAAAATGTCTTTTATACTTGGGACTTGGTAAAAATAATTATGAAATATAAGTAGTCAAAGCAAAAATATTTATATATCATCATCCATGAGCTAGTTTTAAAGCCATTATACACTGCTTTGATCTCTACTTTTGGCAACTTCTAATTGGGAAGAGTCCCCCTAGAAGGCAATTTGCCACACTCCATTTTACTCCAATCATTTGGATAGTCCTAGAAATTTCATGGGGAAAAATAGTAATTTAGGAAACGGAAATTAGGTTTTTCAGTTCATTTTCTCAGACAATGAAAAAATAAACTTAGAGTAACATCAAAGAGGAGAACTTTTATAAATTTAAATAAATAGGAATGCCTGGAAGGATTTAAATAGATCAAGATAAATCTTTCTCCTGGCAATAAAGAAATAAATGCTGCAAACTTCATTTATGTCTGAGTCAGAATTCAAGTTAACTTTTGAATTTACAAAGAAAATTTAGGAAGAGGATTCGAAGCTACTTAAGAGGTGGTAAAAAATTGTTTATTCTCTGATTCTTCTGAGCTCTCTTATTATTTTTGTTATCACATACATTTCTTATGATTTAAAATGGTGTGTTTTCTTTGTTTTTTTGTTTGTTTTTGTGGTGTGATCTCTCAACTGAGCGTCTCTTGGGACAGCGACACAATATACTTAACACTCTCATGCTTCTTATTCATTGCTCTCCATTATGTTAATGTTCACATTCCAAAGACAATTATTTCCATTTATTCTTCTCCTTACTCCATTAGCCTCCCCATGCTGTCTCATTAGTCAGATTCCAGAAATGATTTTTTTGCCCTTTCTAAATCTGTGTTTTAATGTGTCTTTTTGTTGTTATTTTGTTTTGTTTTCTGGTTTCACTCTCTGATTTCTGCTAGTTCTATCAACAATTATAGGAGAAAAAGAAGTCACAATATAATTTTCAAAGATGTAAAAAACCTTAACCTCATACAAATATACCGTGAATATATGTGAAAGGTTTAGAGAGAACCAGAGGATGACAAAGTTCGTTCTAAAGGAATACCATAGACTGGTATATACAATCAGTGAAAATGATCAGAACTGCCTTCACATCTCCCTCAGCTTGACTAAACTTCAGACAGGTTTCTTCCTGATGACAGCCTCCCACCCACCACCTTCCTTTTCTTAGAGCACTTACTTTGAGAAGCCCTGTAATTGTAGAGTCTTGCTCTGTCTCTTTGAGATGTAAATCTTCTACAACCCAGGAATGTCTTTCTCACGCACCTGGGAGCCATCCTTTTGAAATGTAATCATCAAGAAGGAGAGCATCCCTGTCTCTCAGTCTCTGTGGGAGGGTAGGAGTCCAACTTTGATAAGTACCAATTAGCATAGGTGGTCTAACATACTGCCCAATCTTCCCTTAATGCCTTCCAGTACTTTTTCACTAGCTCACACACTGCTTAAAAACTCCCTATGGGACTTCCCTGGTGGTCCAGTGGTTAAGAATCCGCGCTTCCACGGCAGGGGGCACGGGTTCGATCCCTGATTGGGGAACTAAGATCCCGCATGCCTCGCGGCCGAAACAAACAAACAAAACAGAAAAAAAAAAAAGCACACACACACACACACACACACACACACACACACACACACACAAAACGCCCTATGTTCAATCTCTAGTCCCTACTGCATTAGTCTTGAATGAAGTCTTCTTGCCATTTGTAACAAGTGGCTGGTGCAATATCTCTTTGGCAAAGGAAAAAGTGCTGGAATAAGATTGTAAAGTTAGATACAAAACTGGCTAATGTCCTACAGGGCAATAAACTGTGACCTTTGGGGTTTGGTTTTCTTCTGAAGAGAATTAATTTGCATCCCTCTCAGACGAAAATAATTTACAACTTATCAGTTTGCTACAAGTTAACATCTCACTTCACAGAGTCTGGGATAATAACCCTCGCCATGTGTTTGGAAATAATTAACATGCTTAAGGTTTCAGAAACACCTTGTCAAATACTGGTCAAGCGGTTTTAGTGAATTTTTTAAATTATTTTTTTCTAAAGATTGTAAGGCCATGGCTTGATTTCCTCTGGAAGTTTTCTAATGCCACATATTTAATCGTTTAGTTACTTGTCTGTTTTCATCAATTTCCAGATTTCATCAATTCTAAGATGCACATTTTGCTCACATTTTATCATCTCTGAAACCGGAATGTCTTTTACAATTGCTGTGATAAGAAAGCATTGTGTCATAGTTTATTGGCACAGATATTGATTGTGTCTCTTACAATATTTGGCGTCTTACATTCACTGAAAAAAGATAAGCGTCTGCAGAGAATTTATGAAGGTTGCTATCAAGGAAAAAAAATGTACAAATGATGACAAAGCTTTCCACTTATCAAAATAAACGCCTGCGATTGTGTGTCCAGTTACTTACTTCAAGCCCACATAATGACTCAAATTTTACTCTCTTACATTTCCCTTTTAGACTATGTATAGCTCTTAGTTCCAAATCACACTCCCTGTAGTTTTCTATATATTTTTCTCTGCTGCAATGGCTTTTCATATCTCCTATTTTGTTTCCTTCATCTCCTTATTTCATCAAAATGTATTTAAATTCATCGAGCTGTTTGTATGTACCATTGTTATTTTTAGTGGTGATCATAAATAAAATATTGAAAACTTCCAAAAGACATAAAATCATGCTTTCCCAAATTTCAGAAAAACAATTAAAGAAAAAAATACTGAAATAAGTTGATTTACCAGTATTTGACAAGGTGTTTCTGAAACTTTCAGAGAGTTAATTGAGTAACTTCAAAAGAGCATTAGAAAACACATGCAATGGGTCATTATGTCAGACTATAGTCAGGAGAAGTGTTAACTAAACGAAAAGGGTAGGATAGAGACTGCAGATACTTTAAACAGCAATAGATACCAGCACAACAACATGAAACAAGGAAGCTCTACGAAACTTAAAGTAGTTCTGAGCGGCTGATGTAGGGGAAAGTGGCTTGAGGGTACACTAGGGTAGTAGCTATAGGAGAGATGGTAAAGAACCTTTGTGCTTTAACAGAGTTTAAATTTTATCCTGAAAAGTTGAGGCATCACTGAAGGAATTTTAAACAGGGAGTAACAAGTTCAGGTTTATATTTTATAAATATCACTTTATAAACAGTGAGGAATAAAAATTTCTAATAGCTGGATTGTAAGTAATTAAACATGAGAGAGTTAACGAGAGATGAGATTAAGGAGTAGCAACGGACCCTGGGGACCTGAAATTCTGGTTCACCATCAACCTGGCATTTAAAGCAAACGGATTCAATGGCCTCCAGGTCTGCCTTCACCTCAACCAAGTGAATCATTCTCCTCAAAGAGACAGTAAGATTGAGGTCACCATGTCTGTCATCTCCAGTTTCATAAATTGATGTTAAAACTGTAAGCATCCCCCCACCAAGACACACATACCTTTACTGCACACGCATCTCCATAATGGTCTGTATTCCATTCATTCATTCATTCATTCATATCCAGTGCCCACACATATCCCATGTCTCAAACTCTTTCTCTATACACTCTGGTATAATATTTCCATAATCACATAACTGCCTTAAATCCACAGCATGCCCTTCTCTTTCAGGCATGAACCCAATAAAATGCAGCTCTCCTCTGTGATTATCACTTCCCCTGCAGCCACCTCAAGTGGTGCCTATTTATTTCCTCACAGTCTGCACTTCAGAGACAGGAGCTGGGGTTGATGTTCTTGCTTCTTGCTATGGCTCCTAAGTAAAACTTATCCACTCTCTTCTCTAAAATCCTGCTCCTTTGAAATGTATACCAGTTGGCTCTATAATTTTTTGCCCTCTCTACTCTCATTTTCCAGCCTCACTCAAGGAAGGCTTAGGTACCTGGTTTTAAGATTTCCTGCTTACATCAAGTTCTGCCGCCAGTCAACCTTGGTGTCTCCGAGACCTTGGAGGATGACCCATCATAACACCATGTATGTTCATCAAGATAGGCTAGACTATCAGTGAGCCCCAAATCTTACAGTGACATAGTAATAAAGGGTTATTACTCACTCAAGCTACATGTCTGCCATGGGTTGGTTGAGGGTTATGCTACATCATCTCACTCTGCAGGTCTGATCAGTTAAATCTTTACAAACTCAGACCTGATTATAATCTCCCATAACACCATCTTTCCTCTTTAACAGCTGTTATAATTGTAATTTTCCATGTATTTTGTGATTTCTGATTGTATTTCTTGGCCTGTGCTCTGTAAGGCCTATAAGGACAAAGGCTGTGTCTGTTTTTGCTGGTCTTACTTAGATTCTTCAATAATTAGCCCAGTGCTAGCCACATAATAGGCATTCAATAAATGTTTATTGAATTCAATAATGGATAGAGGGATGAATAGATGAATGAGTGGATGGTAATGACATTGACTGGAGGGAGGGAGGGAGGAAGGGGGCGGGGAGTAGAAGAAAGTTTTAGGGAAGAAGTAAAAAACCCTCTGGTCATTGAATGGGAAGTGTTTATGGGCGATCAAAGAGTAGGTGACCAGTAGTCAGGTTAAAGCTGGAGGAAGAGTTGGGGGTAGACATACAAATTTGTAAATTATCAGAATATAAGTAGTGGTTGATTTAAAAGCAAGAAATGCTTACATGTTAGATTGATTGCATTGATGGCTACGATTTACCTGTATCCATGCCTGCAATGCAATGTCACTTTGTAGCTCCTTCCAACAAGAACTAATTTTCTTTTCTACTCCTTGAATCTGGGCTGTCTTTATCACTTGCTTTGGCCAACAGAATGCAGCAAATTATACGACAGTGTGCCAATTCTGAGCCTAGGCATCAAGAGGCCTCAATGCCTTCATTCTCTTTCTTGGAACCCAGCCCCTCTGGATGGAAAAACATGAGTTAGTCTGTGGAGGATTAGAGACCATGTGGAGAGGCCAATTTTACCAACTGAGGCCATATTAGACTGGCCTATACGTAAATAATCCCAAAACATGTAGGCCAGGCAAAATGAGTAGAACTTCCTATTGACCTGCAGTTGACAGCAGATACATGAGAGAGCCCAGCTGGTCTGTAGAGTCATGCTCAATATCAAATGATTATTGTTTTAACTCACTGGCTTTTGAGGTGATATGTTACATAACCATAGCTTACTGATACACAAAAGAGATAAATGCTACAAAAATAAGATTCTGAGAGCCATTTAAATTTTTTGTGTTGTTGATTTTTTAATTATGGAAAAGTTTAAACATATGCAAAAATAAAAAAACACTAAATAACTCCCATATACCATCACCCAGTTTCAACAATTATCAACATGTTCCTGATTTAATTTCATCTATATCCTTACCCATTGCCCCAAATTCCTGACACCAATTATCTCCTTTTTCAAAGTAATTTTAAGTACACATTTTGGAAAAGACAACTTGAACTCTTTGAAAAAGAAAGTAACCCAATGCTCTGGTAGAAGCTTGTTAAAGTGATTAAAAGATATTTTCAAACAAATTCATTTAAATTAATTCTTATATAAGCTTGAACTTCAAAAGTTAGAAAGGAAAGAGAAAGCTGGAAAAGAAATCTCTTCTCGACTGATAACGGGGCAGTGCTGGCCCTGTGTCGATTCCTATAGGGATTGCAACTTTTTTCTTTAGAACCAGAAAAATAAGTCCCCTCTCAAGCAGAGAGAAGGAAGAAGAGATCTAATGCTAACCTGACTCCCAGAAGAGATTCAAGGATTTCCTGGAAAAAAGTAAAGAATAAAGGTTATTCCCTCTAAGATAATTAATACACATACTGGAGGGGGTGGGGATGTAACTCAACATTGAGTTCCAAGGACCTGAGGATTTTGTTACAATCAAGTGTCCTATAAGAACGTCCTGTGGAAATTTCTCTTTAGCACAGATAAAGAGGAGGTTTACTAAGGCAGAAATGAAAATACACTTTTAACTCTTCTAAGTATATTTTTCTCAACATATGCATGTAGAGTTATTAAATGATTTAGTTGATTGAAATGTTATAACAAAGACACTTTTTTTTGGCAGAGAAAGAAATAGTATATGAAGTATGTACTAAGTAAAGATATTTTAACAAAGCACTATCACTTAATGGCAGTGGCAGTCGTCCAAATACAGGTATGGGAGAAATAAAAGTTCTTTCACCAGATCCACTCATTCATTAAAAATAAACAACTTGATTTGCAGCAACATAGATGGACCTAGAGGTTATCATACTAAGTGAAGTAAGTCAGAGAAAGATAAATATCATATGATATCACTTATTTGTGGAATCTAAAAAAATGATACAAATGAACTTATTTACAAAACAGAAACAGACTCACAGATTTTGAAAACAAACTTATGGTTACCAAAGGGGAAAGGGAAAAATTAGGAGGTTGACACTAACATATACACACTACTATATATAAAATAGATAAACAACAAGGACCTACTGTATAGCACAGGGAACTATATTCAATATCTTGTAATAACCTGTAATGGAAAAGAATCTGAAAAAGAATACATACACACACACACACACACACACACACACACAACTGAATCACTTTGCTGTACACCTGAAACTAACACAGCATTGTATCAATAAATCAACTACACTTCAATAAAAAAGTTTTTTAAAAATAAACAACTTGCTAGGTCCGAGGGCTAAAATACTTGAAGTGAATTCTATTTTAAAGTGAAAATTTTGTACAAGGCTTCCTTACACTTTGGTTCATGTAACCTATAAAAAGATGCTTTGATGTTTACCTCCATTTATTTTTTCATAAGAGGCTCTGAGAGATTAAGAGTATCATTCAAGTTTCACATTTAGAAATTTGAAGATCCAAGAACTACTCCATGTCTTCTGGTTCCTAGCCAGTGTTTATAGTGCTATAACATAATACTTCTTTAAAATAGATACAATTATAAAGAGGCTTCAATATTGGTTTCACACATACACTAAAACCTTTTGGTTGTTAAAAAGAAACACATTTTACAACATCTTCAATATCTATCTACTTTCTGGGAAGTCATCGTCGATGATTCATCCCTAGCATTAAATCCATAGTCAAATGCTATGAAAGTGATGGCCAAGTAGCTCTCCTGGTCTTCTCTGGATTCCCACTATCATGGCCTAAGTCCAGACTCTCAACACTTCCCATCTGGTTAGCCCGTGTAGCCCATGGTGCCAGATCCCCAAATAAATGGCTACCATATAAAGGCTGCTTCCTACAAACACCTGAAACCCTCAGTCTGAGGGCTTTTGTCCGGCCTTGTGACCAAGCTAAGTTTCCATGACTGGCAAGCCAGCAATGCTGGAGAGCTAAAGCTTCTAGAAGAAGCCCTCAATAAGGAATAGATGGAGAGGTGGTGGAAAAATAACCTGTCTTCCTCTTCCCTTGGGTATGATAACTCTGAGGGCATATCTACATTTTCTCTGAGTCTTCCAGTGGACCTAATGTCCAGTTGCTCACAGAGTAACTCGCTTTATAATACAAATTTTATTGGCTTCCTTCTCTTCCCCATATTACTTCCCCATTTCTCTAGTGATGCTTCCTTGGGGTCCACTTCTTGGGGTGCCCAATCTAAGACATCCCTGTAGTTAGGTGTTACTCTAAACCCTCCATTCAACTTTCTCACACACTGCTGCCAAATAAACTCCCTAAAACTCAAATCTGATTTTGTCATCCATCTGCTTAAAATCCTTCCGCAGCTCCCTGCATCT
Organism: Balaenoptera physalus; assembly: GCF_965194825.1. Lineage (NCBI taxonomy): Eukaryota > Metazoa > Chordata > Mammalia > Artiodactyla > Balaenopteridae > Balaenoptera > Balaenoptera physalus. The sequence goes on along the minus strand of NC_138903.1, from coordinate 26,786,003 downwards.
TTTAGTGAAAAGTTTTCACCTCTTTAGTTTTGCACCCAAGTCCATGAACTGATACCTTCCTACTTCCATAGCTACATCTCTGAACAACCCAAATCACGGCACTTTGCTACAGTCATAGACAATCAGAAGGCATGTATAATGGTTCTATCCTTGTACTATTTTCCCACCTCCTCCAAACCTCCTTTTCATCTAAGTTTTATGCCTGCATCAGAACTCAACACATATCTTCATGAAGGCTTTTCTGATTTTTATTCAAAATCACACGCCTCATCTATATACCCATTACACTCTGTTTTTCCACTCTCATAACTTTTGTCATATTAGACATTAATTGTTGACTAAATTAATTTTATTCTTCAAAAGACTGTAAGATTCTTGAGGACAAAGACTTGGCTTTGATTCTTAGCCATCACCTGGCCAAGAGGAGCTCTCAAAGAATGGTTAAATAATTATCTAGATGACACAATAACCAGAATAATTTTCTCTATGGCATATAGGCCATCCTGGATCACTGTCTCCATCTCTTAAGAAAAAAATGAAACTCCTGAGCCTGGTATTCTATCCACAGACACGTCTCATATCTGCCCACAGCTTCCTTTCTAGCTTCTTCTGTATGCACTACTGTGCACTCTTCACTCTAGGCACATACATCTGTTGGTCTTCCCTTCTCAGAGCACCTCTTCCCAAATCACCATGGCTGGCATTGTGCTACTTCCACTGTGTGATATAAAATGTCCTTTCCATTTCTCTATCAGTAAAAATCCATCTCATGTAGCTTCAATGCACCGTTTTGTGTATCCATCCCTGAATCTTCCTGATTGCAGTAACACCCTGTCACCAGATCTCTAACAGCATTTGCCATTCAGTGATACAGATAATTCTTTATAAGTCCATCTACCCTGGTTGACTGTGGTATCTTCAGACAATGTGTGTCTTGTCCATTTTTCTTTCTATCCTCAGAGGACTGCAGGTCTGATGCTTAGTAGGTGTTCAATAAATCTTGTTGAAGGTACAAATAAACAAAAGAGAACAATATTCCAGTTGAGGTGCATTTATTAAAAAAAAGTATATGCATGTTTATGTATACATGTATGTCTGTGTGTATACTGTCTAAAGAATTTAAAAGTTAAATAGTGATAAACAATCTGAACATATAGCCTGATGTTTGCAGATCCGATACTAGCAATGAATCGATTTTAAAGAAAAGGATAGCTATCCTGTGGAAAACAATATTTTTATGTGAGCAACAGAGAAAGGGTCTGGAGCAGTGGACATAAATCTCACCTAATAAGAAAGTAATTCCAAAGGTAATGATTAAATCCTGTAATGACAAAAACAACTTAAGTCCTTCATCATGTAAGGACATCAATAAAAACTGTAATTCTTTTAAGATCAGAGGTCTAGTTACTGCTCAGAGCAAACAAGTCTATAGGCCTCACACTGAAACAAAAGAAGGAATTCAGAGCTGCCAATTTTATAGCCTCGTTAAACCAGGGAAGCCACAAACAACTCTTGCTGATGAGGAAATTATGGCAATTACCAAAATTGTCAAGGGAAAGGTATGACAATATGTAAAAATTTCATGGCTTGACTTTAAGATCAGAAATTAATATTCATGATAAACATCCGAGTCAAGGACATAGAGCTTTGCACTCCAGAATTAAAGGTCTTAAACTCTAATTTTAGAGTAGTCTTTAAGTACTGTTTAGACAAACAAAAATGTTATTTCCTCCAGGGGGGCTATTAGGGTAAAGAGAGAGCTGTCATATTCACCTAATTAATGAAAACAACATTCAGAGATCAAGAAAGTTTGATATTTTCAAATCTTTACTTTGTAAACCAAAGCCTTTGAACAGACATTCATAGTGGCAATTTTCATGAGAAGTACAATTACTTGGAAATTGCGATTTAGGAACTAAAAATTTTCATTCTTTTGTACAAGATATCTACATGGGATTTCCACATCATGTCAACAAAGTTAACACACAGGCTGTTACTCTGCACACTACTGGCTTCCCTAATTAAGAACTTTTCAGAAGGTTGAATAATCTGCAGTGCTCATTCATTTGAAGATCATAGCAGTGGAATCTGGAAGGCACCCTGCTATGTCTTTACTACCTATGAGTCCATTTGTAAATTAAATTTAGATGGAGAAGTAAATAGTCTTTGTAAGAAATTAACTATGCAGTACATCGTTAACATTTTAGAAGGAAGATGTATAATTTATATTTAATTAGCTAATATTTTAGAAGGAGGTATATACCTTGTATTCACTCACTTTCAATCTACTACCTGCTGGGTGCCATGGCAAGCACTGGGTCTCCTCCATCGAGACAGACTCTTTACATTCCTACGATTTTATAAAGCACCCTGCTGTCCCTGAATCTGTATGGGATATGATTCCCTTAAAAGGATCACTATTACCTGAATATCAATTCTCAAACTTACTGTGGATAAGAAAAACCTGGATGCATATTGAACCGTCAGGTTCCCAGTCCTTGTTTCCCCAGAAATTCTGATTCAATAGGTATGTGTTAGGATCCAGGAATTTTTTTTAAACTAGTGATTTTTTAAACTGGTGATTATTAAAATCTAATTATACATCAGATCATAATTTGAGAAACAGTGGGTAGCAGTTTTCAACTTTTTTTTGTTACAATTCCCTTGAAAGATCTTAGAAAAATCCTGGGTGTTTTAAGTTAACATCTATTTTTTGTAAGTTTAAAGAAGTTTATTTATTTGCTTAGTAGGAGGGAAGAATATTAAATATTATAAATATCAAAAAGGATAAGCGGAAAAAATACATCATGGCATGATTTGATGAAACAGAATTTTCTTTTTTTAAGAAAACTATTTGGGGGGGACAATTATGTATATCAAATATATGAAAAACAACAAATAAAATTTACCCCTGGGTTTCATCAAATGTATCTTGAAAATATGATAGGTCTATAAAACATTCCAATTACATTTAATTTAGTATCACTACTATATGTTGTTTTGGCTGTTCTGAATTGAGAGTATACCAACTTGGATTAAGCTTCAAACTTATCAGAAATACTGTAAGACAGAGAAGATCTCTGAGTTTAAGTGGCCTTGATTTTTCAAACTAATATTTCAGACTATCCTTTTGTTTGACACCTAAGTCCGTTTTGCATACAATACATCATAATGCAATTTCACTTCTGTAAAGTAAAAGAAGTGCTACTGTGAGTTATCAGGCAATTTTACACAAGAGTACATATGGAAGTTGAGGTTCTGGAGATGAATTTCCTTCAAACTACCTTTGTGGCACACCCCTTGGGAATTCTTCGTGCAACCCCAGAAATATTTGGATTTCAGTTAGAAGAGTGCAGACTTTGAGAGTGAGCCTATACACCAAGTAGGCTAGGTTGGCCTGTTAGCTGATCTTAAGGCACCCTAATCTTTTCCTTCTTAAAAGCCAGGGCACAAGTAATTACTCTGTGAAAGACTCTTCCAAAACAGACTGCCAGCCTAGTCTAGGAAGAATCTCATCTGGTTTAATTCACTGCTGTGCTCCCAATGGCTAGTCCAGTAGCTGGTGTAGAGTAGATACTTCATAATCTACTAGAAAATTCGTTCAATTCAGAATGAATACAGTATCAAAAATTCCTAGACATTTCAATCATATCAACTACATGCAACCAATTCCAAAGCTTCTTCAGTAACAGAAATAGTATTCCTGTTTTAATGTAAAATAATGGTTGGTTTGCCATTTAGTGGATTGGTTTACAGTGTCAAGACCAGAAAGACAGCCTAACCCTCAATATTAGGATAGATCAAGTGAAAATTTGTTGCCAGGTTATTGTAATCATTCTTCAAACACAACGCCATCAAAGTTAATTGAAATGATAACTGTGTATAAACTTATTTACTTGAAGGAAATAAAGGAAAATCTCCCTGGAATATCAGGAAAATAAATAACTTATAAAATCTTTAAAAAAAAACTCTATTGAGGAGTAATTGACAAATAAAATTGTACACATTTAAAGTGTACAATGTGGTGATTTGATATACATACGTACTGTGGAATGATTACCAACATCAAGATAATTAATACATCCATCACCTAATTATAAATTTTTTTAAAAAATGAATTTTTATAATCGTCAGTGATTATGGAGTCGGAGGATCCAGCTTGATTTTCAGTATTTCTAAATATTAGCTTTGTGTTCTAATATCCTTTCCACATCTACATTACAGGACTCTAGGCAAAATGTAAATGTATAATATAAACATATTATAGGAAAGAGCCAATAATCGTTTGATGTTACCATTTCAAAACAAAGGCTAAGAGCTACACGTGGCTATTTCAAATTAAATAACATTTAAAATTCAGTTCTTCTGCTGCACTAGGACCATGGGATAACCTTGTGAATGGAAGTCACATGCTAAGCACTGCAGTCTGGGCCTTGACAAACCCTGAAACTATCATACAAGTTCAGGAATGCGTATCTTTTACTTTACATGGGAGAATAAACTATCTTACTTAAGCTACTTTTCTATAATACGAAGTATAACTAATGATGTGATATTGCTTTAAAGGAGTATTTTCATTTCTTTTTCTTTTTCTCTTTTTTGCTTTTCGGGCAATGTAAGACATTTTCCTGAAACCACTGGACCATACTTCAGATGTTACTCATTCACTCCATAACCCTGACTCTTTTATAGGACTATCTTTTATGACATTCATGGGAGAAAATGGGGATCTGTAACTGAGAGAGATAATGAAATCAGTTAAGCGCTTGTTCAATTACTTCTTTTAAGTTTTTGTTTCATAATCTCAGATTCTATATCATGAAGCTGTTACTAAATGGAAACCCTCCTGAAAGCCAGAAATGCCACTGTAAAACCTGCATAAATCTAGGCCACAGAGACTGATGAGAAAAGTCTTACTGATTCTTCACCTAAGCTTTAGAGAAGATGAATATATGGAGTTTGTATATAGCCTAATCAGAGTAAGCTGGTTGTCTATTTATTTCCTGGACAATGAGAAATTTTCTGGGAACCAGAACTAGAAATACTTGAAAGAGCAGGGATTTGTCCAGCCAATTCTTCTTCAGGAATGTTGATGAGGTAATTCTATAATTGGTTGTGAGTGAATCTGGGCAGAGGGAGAGGCTACTGAGGGCAGGATGCATATGCGTATGTATACGTTGGGGACAGGTATGGTAGTATTGAGAATATTAATATTTCTTAATCCTTTCGGGAATTTTAAAGAAGGAAGGCTGTGGAAATAAAAAAATAGAAGTTTGTTCAAGAATATGCATTATTGGGGCTTCCCTGGTGGCGCAGTGGTTGAGAATCTGCCTGCCAATGCAGGGGACATGGGTTCGAGCCCTGGTCTGGGAAGATCCCACATGCTGCGGAGCAGCTGGGCCCGTGAGCCACAACTACTGAGCCTGCGCGTCTGGAGCCTGTGCTCCGCAACAAGAGAGGCCGCGATAGTGAGAGGCCCGTGCACCGCGATGAAGAGTGGCCCCCACCTGCCGCAACTAGAGAAAGCCCTCGCACAGAAACGAAGACCCAACACAGTCATAAATAAATAAATAAATAAAATTTTGAAAAAAAAAGGCTTCAAAAGGAGCCAGAGTTTAGTTAAAAAAGGAAAGAATATGCATTATTCATTCAACATGTACTGACAGAGTGTTTACCGCATGCATAGCAAAAATGATCTATTGAGTCATTTCAGTATATGTGGAGGGATGCTTCTTGGCTGTGCCAAAATTGGCTACTAATTTCCCCTCAATATCTGCTTCCTCTTCTTCCTCAGTGTAGCAGATACTTTTGGTATCCCACTCAGAATTTCTTCACCAGCTGTTGTACCCATACCTCAGCTGCTGTGGGTGTTGACTGGACAAAGCTCACACCTGTACCCTTTTCCAGAGACTCATCTTAGCATGACAAGAGCCACCTGGATAGAGATGACTGTGAAGTCCAGGCCCTGCCCCCTTGCTTCAAGGGAGGATAAATTCTGTGGTGCAATTTATGTTCCACAGCTCCCTGTGGGATCAGGATGAGTCTAGACTTTTGAAAAGTCACCATTTCCTGGCTTTTTCTCTTGAGTGCACTCCTCAGTAGATCACTTGCACAAGAATCCCTGTCTTGGGCTTTTCTTCTAGAGAAACGAATTTAAGATCCTCAGGAATAGACCTCTATGTTGTTATCAGGCACATGGGTACTCATAATAAAAACCACATATCCCAGTCACCACTACAGTTTCATGTTATTATGTGAACAAGTTCTAGCCAATGAGATGTAAGGAGAAGTGACATAAATAACCTCTGGGTCTTGTTCTTAAAAGTGGAAAGGACCATGTTCTTTGTTCCTCTCATTACATATTGCTGCTTATACTAACATGGATATGGTGGACAGAACTTCATCTTGGAAAATAAGGATGAGGACCATACCCCAGGGAGAACGGAGTGGAGACAGAAAAGAAACCTGAGGCCTAGACAATTCACAATTAGGCAGACATCATATAAGCTCTGAACTACCTACATCTGGAATTTTCTTTGAGCAGAAAGCTTCTCTTGTTTAAGCTACTGTTACTTCTAAGATTTTTGTTATATACAAATAACCTGTCCCCAAACCTGACAACTGATCAAAACATTTTTCTTTCCTCAGATCTCAGTGGTCATATATGCATAATCGGAGATGCAAAGATAAACAAGATGTTAAATCTCTGCCATTAAGGAGCATTAGCTCCTTAAAGGAAAAGAAATTTGAGCAAAGTATGGACTTTAGTTAATTTAAAAAAAAGAAAAAAGACTAACAAGTAGACTAACATAGAACCTAGAAAGGACCCCAGACCTCTTCCTTTATTTATTCAAGTGCTGTGTCAGGGAGCAATGGTGGGAACTCTATTTAAGGCTTTCCTAGAGTGACGGCTTAAAGTCAAGGCAACTTTAGATTTTGTGGTGAAAAAGTTTAGGTTTGTACTGGAAAAGTATAAGATGTGCCTCTTGCTATTTTTCCCTTTTATTTGTTTCCCACAGCAACATCCAATCAGGCTCTCAACATCCAATCAGGCTCTCAACATCCAATCAAGCACCATCTCTGATGTATTTTTAACTTCCCAAAGTGATCTTGAATCTTTTTTCCTTGCTATACCTACCATTAATACTCTAACCGTAGCCCCCATCACTTCACACCCTAATTATTGTAAAAACCCCTTGTCTGTTTTCCACGTTCCAATTTCTGTAAACATTCATATACTTGCTGGAAGATAATTCCAGAAAAACTGCTTTCAGCTTTCCATTCCTTGCTTTATACTTAGCTGCCATTTAAGTCTTAGCATCTGTTTTACCCTTCTTTACAGCCATCCCTCTCACCATCACCTACAAAACCCCATTTTCCATCAAAACTGATCTAGTCACTCTATTATGAATAGACTGTGGTTTTTTTCTTTGTTAATAACAATAGCAGTTTCTACTTTTGGCTTACCTATTTGCAGTTTGCAAGGCATTTTCTAGATCAGAGGTCAGCAAACTTTAGCCTGCAGGCCAAATCCATCTACCACCTATTTTTGCAAATAAAGTTTTATTGGAGGACAGCCGCACTCATTCCTTTATGTATCGTCTGTGCCTCTGTCCTGCTACAACAGCAGAGTTGAGTATTTGCAATAGAGACTATATTGTCTGCAAATCTAAAACTTTTACCATCTGGCCCTTTACAGAAAAAGTTTGCCAACCCTTGTTCTAGATCATTTAAAAATTTTTCTTATACTAGTCTTCATGAAACCCTTCTGACAGGGAAAATTTTCTCCATCACACTTTCCCTAGCCATGTGTTTATTTTTCAAAGTCCTGCTCAAATCACAGGCTCTTCGTGAGCCCTTCTAAGAACAGTCTCTTTATTGTCTTCCCTACAGTCATTAGGTTATTCTTATTTTTTTCTTGGGAACCACATACAAAATTAGACTTAGAAAGAACCTTGGATAACCGGAGCTTCATAGTCAACTTTTTCACTTATCCTGAACTTTGTTGATCAGCTGCTATTACTTTATTAGGCCTATTCACTTTATCTTTGCTTACTGCACCAACATTAGCAGTTAGGGGAAGGGGAAGCTGGGACAAAGTGAGAGAGTAGCATTGACATACATACACTACCAGATGTAAAATAGATAGCTAGTGGGAAGCAGCCGCATAGCACAGGGAGATCAGCTCGATGCTTTGTGACCACCTAGAGGGGTGGGATAGGGAGGGTGGGAGGGAGGCCCAAGAGGGAGGGGATATGGGGACATATGTATACATATAGCTGATTCACTTTGTTGTACAGCAGAAACTAACACAACATTGTAAAGCAATTATACTCCAATAAAGATATTAAAAAAAATAAAAAATAATAGAGTACAAAAGTATGACCACCAATAGTCTTGCTGGATTGTCAATGGCCTCTCTGCCTGGCACATATATTGTTTGCAATTTTAAAATTTCCTCGAGGTAATTGCCATTTATATCATATCATAGACATTCAGTAATGTTTGTGAAATATGATAAATGTACATGTTACAGCCATGACTGAAAAGGGCTCATAGTAATTCATTTTACCTAAAATAGAAAAAAAAAAAAGGATACGTAAGAACTCAGCATTTACCTTTATGTGCCTAATTATTTTACAAATGTATATTTCAGCAGCCAACCTATTCCATATTAGTTTGATACTTTTTGGAGAAAATTTATTAGTCTCTGTCTTCCCTGAACCTGCCACCATTGATTTCAAAGAATTTTCAAAGCTTTCTTTCTTATAAGACTTAGAAAGATAAGACAAAGCTTTTCTCAGTCCAGTGATCTAAGAAACTATCCCATCATCACTTGAGCAGAATTTATTTCATCTTCTTAGTATTTAGGGAAAAAATGGCTGTTATGTTGCAGACATGTATTTTCAGGATGATTAAAAAATCAGTAAATTGAATAGCCAATTCACACAGCTCTAGGCTTTTACTTCCAACAATTAGGTTTGTTGTTTCTGAAAAGAAAGCACTCAGAAAGACAACAATCTGGCTAATTATTGCCCTGTTCAAAAATAGTTCAGTCCTTTAGAAAACACCTTCAAGTCTCAGACACGGAAAGAAGGGTAAACTTTAGTATCTGTCCTAGGTTGATTTACCACCTCAGCATGATCTCCAAGAATTATCAGAATTATGAAACTGGAAATTCTCTTTGAGGCCTATTATGGCAAGAGACACATGTTCCCACCAAAAGATTATAGAAAGAGTAACTGATATGCAGTTCTATAATTTCAATTTATCATCCGTATAAGACACTGCACCCAGACTTGAAACCTTAAAGACTTTCAGTTGTATTTCAATGGATTTTTTAAAGGGCTACCTTATGTAGGCTTAATTGCATTTTTTATAGCCTATAAATTACAGCTGATATTCTCAAGGGTATACTGTGGTTTCAATTAAGAGAGGTAGTTTAACAATTAGGAGACCAAGACCGTGAAACTACATTAGGTCCTTGAAACACATATGCATATGATCATTAAGATTTCTGGGTAAGATATAAAACACTTATATGGGCTTTGATTGTCCTGAACAAATGGAGACTCCTTGGGGCATAAATGTTTAAGACTTTCTAAAATGATGCTGACATTATTTATCCTTTGATCTAAGAATGACTTGATCTTTAAGCAATAATCACATAAAACAATAATAAATATTAAAATTATCATCTATCATACAGATTAAAATGAATGAAAACTTATTTCTACTACACCTATAGCTGTTACTTGTTGGTCTTTTAGGCCTAACATATTATTACTGTTTACTTCCACCTGGTGACAGTGAGGGTATATTACAGGGAGAGAATAAAACAGTGTTTTGGAATACCAAAGGTCATGATGGAGGATAAGCAGTTCATAACTGGCGTTAATTTCAGATAAGAGCTGTCATAAGAAATGGAATTATTATTTTTTTCATGGAAAATGATAGGAATCAGAAAATGGTATAATTTTGGCTATGCCAACGTTTTCCACAAGGCATTCTAAGAACATTAACCCCAATCACTATTTTATTCAGTAACTATTTTGTGGGTGCATTCTCACTAACAACACTATCTCACACTGACTCTGAGGGGAATCACATCAGTGATAATAAGTTTGGGAGGCAATGCATACTGTATCATCCAGAGAAGGTTGCTTAAAAGGTCTTGGAGGAAACCTCTGAGATACTTAGCTATGAAGATATATGAGGCATACACTAAGACTAGCTAAGCAAAGGGGTGTCTAAGAATCTGGTGCACTGTCTTCCAGCGCCCTGACTCGAAAGTAGAGAGACAGCAGTCTTAAATATACTTGTGGGTGTGGCCTCTGCTTAATGGAATAGATTACAATTTAATACATAAAAGGCTCACAAGCATTTTAAGAAATCGTCCTAGTTTGTTGATAAAGTTCCAATTAAAAAGAGGCCTCTGGGCCCTTAGCTTTCCACAGAAAAGAAGAGGATGGACCCAAAAGCCACAGAGAACCACTCCCAGTAAGCAGAACTGGGCCCTAATCAAAAAACTGCTGACGTGTGCCCAGCTGGGTTTTAGAATTGCTATGGGTCAGTGACTGCTCTGTATCTCTCACACATTTTGGATAGGATTATTTAGCTTAGTTATTTTATTCCTGTCTGACCACAGAATGTTGGGTGTGTAAGGGTTAGATAACAAGTCTTTCTAGCTCACAGACCTTTGGATCAAGAGGAACCACTCCTGAGCGGTTGTACTCAAGGAACTAAGCATGAAGAACCTCATTTACACATAGGTAATGAGATCCTGGACTTGTAGCCTTATCTTGATGTCACAATAAGACTTTGGGGGTCTTAGGAATGGGGTGAGTGTACTTTGCATGTGTAAGGGCAGGGATTACTAGGGGCCAAAGGGCAGACTCTGTTGTACTGTTATTTTGGTGATCCCACCAAAAAAACACATCTTGTGGAATTCAGGCTCTTGTAAAGTCTCCTCCCATATTAGCTCTAGACTCGGCTAATGGGCTATTAGTAAGCATGATGCAAATAGATGCTTGTACAGATGTCTTCATACATTCTGAGTTGCCATATAAAATGTCTGGCCATCCTGCTGGAGAGACAGTTGGAAAGACCACGTGGAGGAAAGGAGACCCTGAGAATTCATGGAGAGAAAGAGGCTCAGCCAATACTGTATCCTAGTTGATTCCAGCCTCAAGTGACTATGGGCAAAATCAGCAGAAGAACAACCAAGCTGAGTCCAGCCCACACTGCAGAATCATGTGTAAATAAAATGGTTGTTGTTTTAAGCCACTTAGCTTGGAGGTGTTCCCCCCCATAATAGATAACTGAAACAATTGTCATTGGAGCAGTTTGATAAAAGTAGAAAGATGATAAACATATACTGGATCTTCTTCAAGAAATATAGCTCTATATTTTTCAGATAGGCAGTGAAAAATGGAATTTCAGATGAAGGAACAAAGAGTAAAAGAGTAAGGAAAATTCATACTGTAATCTACAAACAGCAGACAGGATGGTGAGAACACAGCACAAAGTGCCTATGGAGACAAACACCCAAGATGAGTCTAGAATGAAAGGTTGAAGCTGGGTTGTAAAGGGACGTGTACACCAAGCAAAGTCTTCAGACTTCATACTGGGTGATAGGGCCCATTAAAGACTTTTAGGTATAGAAATGAAATAATATCTCTGTTGTGGACATATAATTCCACAACAGTGTGGAACAGTAACTAAAACAGGAAAAATCTGGAGGCAGAGAAACCACTTGAGAGGACATTGCAATCACTTGGAGAGTAGAAATTAGTATGAACAACAAAGAATGAATTCAAAAGACATTTCTAAGGGTACATTGGACAGGTCTTAGTAGCAATTAAGGCAAGGTAAAGAACGTTAAGGAAACAATGATAAGTGATAATTTTCTAGCTAGTGTTACTGGAATGATAGTGATTCTATTTATCAGACAAAGAAAGGAAACATCTGAGGAGGAGATAGCTTTGTTGAGGTAAGTATCAAAATAGATTTTGGTACATGTTGAAGTCAATGTGTCTTTTAGACAAATAGGAAGAGGGGACTATTAGGAAAGGGCAAATATATTTCCGGTGCTTGTGAAAATGTTTGGATTTAGTTTCTGAGTCATTAATAAGTATTTATTAAGTGAAGCTACTGGAATAAATAAGAAGGATCGGGGAGCAGTGGTTCACAAGCTGACTGCACAACAGAATCATCTGATACCTGGATTTAACAGATCTGAGGTGGTACACGGGCATCAGTAGTTTTTACAAGCTCCCCAGTTAATTCAAATATGCAGCCAAAGTTGAGAGCAACCGATGTAGAAGAATAAAGGGAGAGAGTTGAAAACAAAATTCTGGTAGACACTAGCATTTAAGGAAAATTCAAAGAAAAGGTGTTCCAAGGAAATTTACTAAGTTATATATCAGAGAGCTAATAGTAGACATGGTAAAGGTCAGTGTTAAAACCAAGAGAGACCCAAAGGATCTGGCAATTCGAATTTCTTTGGCCCTTCCACGTAAAATTTTAATAGAGTAGCAATGAAGTCAAACAGTCTTTCATCATCTCCACTCTACTCTTAAACCCTTCCAATCAGTTTTTATTTTGGTTATTGTACTTTTCAGTTGCTTAATTTCCATCTGTTTCTTTTTATAACCTATTTTTCTTTGCTGAGATTTTCCATTATTTGCATCGGTTTTCAGAGATTTTGTAGTTACTTGCTGAAGTATTTTTATGATCATTGTTTTAAAATCCTTGTCAGATTCATCTCATTGTTGGTATCTTTTCTCATTAATGTTGTAATTTTCCTGACTGACGGTCAGGTCAGTGAGTATTTTTTTTTTTAACTCTATCCTGAACATTTTCGTTATTATGGGGATGTGGATCCTATTTCATCTTTTTTTCCTTTTTTTTAATAAAGGCAATCCTCCTGTTGAAATGTAACATGTGGGCCAAGTGGATATGTATGTTCAGCTTCCTCCTCAGCCATGCTGACATCTTCCTGCCTTGTCGCCTCCAGCTCACTTCCTACTGGGCTCCACTGACACCAGAGGAGGGAAGGTCGAAAATTGGATGCCAACTAGCCCTACCTCGCACCACCTCGTCCTGCCTTTTTGATGGTAGAAGCTTTGCTCCCCACTGATACCAGAGAAGTGGGGTGAAGACTAGCAGTGACTAGCCCTGCCTCCCAGTGCCTCGTAGATCCTCATTGCTGCCAGCTGGGGGTGGAGACTCAGGTCATCACTAGATTCCACTGACACTTCTCTTGCAGAAGAATATAATTCCTGCCTAGTTCCTCTGGGTGAAAGATGGAAGATCAGGACCCCACTCATGTGTGCTGACTCTACCATAGCATGGGGATCATATTATTGCCGCCTGCTTCCGCCAGGCAAGGGATGGAAGATTAGCTCCCTGCTAGGCCCTGCCAACATCATCTGGTGGGACAAGTGGAGCAGTGTGGTCATGTCATTCCTCAAGCCCTGAGGTTCCTAGACAATCCTTCTTTCCACCATTCACAACACTTGCTTTGCTTGTTGGTTGTGTTCTATCCAGCCTTTTCAGTTGTAAGGGGAGGACTGGGAGGAAGGCAGCTACTCCATCTTGGCAGAACCCCATTCTGTTTTAAACTGTGGTCACAGTATCTATAACAATTTATTGCACACTTATTTTCTCTGATGCAAATGATTTGAAGGTAAAAAAAAAATGTTTTTTAAAAGTCTTTGTAATTCTAGCATTAGCATATTACCTAGCGATCAGTAGTTATTTCTGAAATGGATGACTGAGTAAATGGATTTAACTGAGTACCTTTTGATAGATGCTTAATATGTACTTTCAATGAGAAAGAAGAACTTTTTAGTCTCTAAAGAGAAAATCAAGACTTGAACAAAGGAAATAGATACTAGATAAAATACATTCTATATATGTAATTTGAAAAAGTATGCTTTTAGAAAGAACTTAACACATAAAAATCAAGCATACTTCTAACAATGCTAACAATGTACATGTTGAAAATGAAATTCAAAAGGCAGTATGATTTATAAACACACCAAAGAAAATGAAATAATTCTGTATAAATTCCACAAAATGTGTACAGGATTGTATGCTGAAAAATACAAAATGCTGATGAAGAAATCAAAAAAAGAAATCCTAAGTAAATGGAGAGGCCTACTGCATTCATAGATTAGGAGTTTCAACATAGTAAAGACAATAATTTTCCTCAAATTGAGCTATATAGGTTTAATGCAATGCTTACCAATATTCCAGTATAGTTTTTTGTAGACATAGATAAGCTTATGCTAAAATTTATATGGAGAGGAACACGCCCTACAACAGCTAAAAGAATCTTGAAAAAGGATAAAGTGGGAGGACTCACTCTACTTGATATTTAGTCCTACTATACAGCTATAGCTACACTAACCATGACAGAGTGGTACTGGCCAAGGGACAGACACATAGATCAAAGGTATAGAATACTGAATCCAGAAATAAACCCAAGCAAACATGCCCAACAGATTTTGAATAAACATGCAAAAGCAATTCCATGGAGGAAGCTAAACTTTTTCAACAAGTGGTGCTGGAGCAACTGAACATCTATCGAAAAAGCTAAACCTTGACCAAAATAAACCTTATACCTTATATAAATATTAATTCAAAGTGGATCAGAGACAAATATAAAATGTAAAGCAATAAAACTTTTGGCAAAAAAACAATAATTTTAAAAACAAGAGAAAATTTTCAGGATCTAGGACTAGGCAAAAAGTTCTTATATTTTTGTACCAAAAACAGAATCTGTAAATTGAAAAAAAATAATGAATTGAACCTCATCAAAATTAAAAACTTTTGCTCTTCAAAAAAGCCTGTTAAGAGGATGAAAAGACAAACTACAGATTGGCAGAAAATATTTGCAAACCACATATCCAAGAAATGATTAGTGCCTAGAATATACAAAGAATCCTCAAAACTCAACAGTAAGAACACAAATAACCCAGTTACAAAATGGGCAAAAGACATAAACAGACATTTCACTGACGAGTATAAAGATGGCCAATCAGCACACGAAAATCCATCATTAGCCATTAGGGAAATGCAAATTAAAACCATGAGATATCACGATACGCTGATGGGTACAATGGAAATGGTGACAATGCTAAATGCTGCGAGCATGTGGAGAAACTGGGTCACTCACATATTGCTGGTGGGAATGTAAAATGGCACAGATACTTTGGAAAATAGGTGGGCAGTTTCTTATATGATTAAACATGCAACTGTCATACAAGTCAAATTCACTCTAGGGCATTTATCCCAGAGAAATGAAAACTTATGTTCACTAAAAATGTACATGAATGTTCATAGAATATTTATTTTCAGTAGCACAAAATGGAAACAATCCAGATGTCCTTCAATGAGTGAATGAACACTGTGGCAATGTCCATACCATGTAACACTACTTAACAATAAACAAGAATGAAAAACCCAATTCCAACATTTTTTTTTGTCTTTTTTTTTTTTTTTTTGCCGCACCACACAGCATATGAAACTTCCCTAACCAGGGATCAAACCCATACCCCCTGCAGTGGAAGCTCAGAGTCTTAACTGCTGGACCACCAGGGAAGTCCCTCCAACATTCTTCAATTGCAAAAAATAGATATGGAGAACAGATTAGTGGTTGCTGGGGATTTGGGATTGGGGTGGGGAGGTGGATATGGACAACAGAAGGGATCCTCGAGGTGATGGCATTGTTCTGTACCTTGAATGTATCATTGTCAATATGCTGATTATGATTTTGTACTATAGTTTTACAAAATGTTACCAGTGAGAGAAACTGTCTAAAGGATTCATGGCATCTCTCTATATTATTTCTTGCACATGAATATGAATCTACAAAATAAACTTTTGGTCAAAAAATAGTGTGCCAAACAACTTAGTGTGTTACAATTTAGGGGACATTAAATTACTTACACAAGCACCAGCTAGCTATGCATATGAAACTGCTAATAGGGCATAACTCGGAAGAGGAAGATTAAAAAATCGGGAGTCAAGAGGAAAGGAAATTTTCATTTTTTTAAAAGTAAACTTAGTCTTTTAACTGGCAGTAAAGGAAAAGAAAATAGTTACAAAGCTCTCCTTCATTCACTTTTTCATGTAAAAATAAAATAAACATTCAAGAAGGAGAAGATTGAGTAAAAAGCCAGGTACCATGGAACAAAGAATTATGTGGTATTATTCTATCCAAAATAGCTACTTATAGATGGGAGTAGGAAAGCTCTTGTTCATTATACTGAGAGTAATTTTAGGTGTTTCTGTTATTTACACCATTGACTTGTACATATTTAGGTGTAAACACTGTACATGAAAACGCTTGTTAAAACTTTTCATTGATAAGTTAATAACCCAGAACACTTATAAGAAAGACTAGAACCTTTGAGTAGCAGCTAACATTTTCAAACTTCTAAAACTCTTTGTAAGTGGATTATTTAAAAACGAATGGTGACAGTTTTGTGGTCTGATAGCTAACAACATGCCAAAATGTCAGTGACTCAACTAACAGCCCTGGGCTCCCTTCACGTCATCAGCACCAAGACATCCTATTTAAACTGCTGTTTATAATGATTTTGAGTCCCGCTTTCCAAATTGGAACAGGAAACCGGATCAACACTAGCTTCAAATCAATTGGAACACTCGAATTCCAGTGACAAAAGCATCTTTCCCTGCAGTTTATCATTTTCTCTAGAATACCACTTGACACATATAAAACTTTAAGGTGTTTGTCTTTTAGTTTCACCTTCCATTAAAATATAGACACACGAACATATGGCAAATGTCACTGTTTTTGAAATTTTGTGACCTTCATTCATTATTGCAACTATAAATTCAGAGACATTTTAACGCAATTTCTCAGAGCATTGGATCACTGTGTATATTTAAACACATAAAAGAATTGCAACTTCAGTGCTTCAGAAATTCAGATTACTAACATAAACACATCCTTATTTTCCCATCAACAATAAATAACGAAATTAAGTGTTAGACTATGGACATTCAGCTCAATTCTAATCTCAGATAAATAAGGACATACATTTGCCTATCTTGAAGAATCACCTACACATGCATCAACAATCAGAAATAATGCTTTTTAAAGAAATGCAGCAGATATGAAATTAAATCTAATAACTATTTGTCAAGTAAGAATAGCCACTCCAAACAGTACTCTCTAACTATATTAGTATGGCAATTATTTATCAATGCACCTACAAAAACTTTACTTCTATTAAGAGTTATGTTTCAACATAAAAGGGTTGGATTCCGTTTTTTAAGGGAAAGAACAAGAGTTGGCAAAGGAATAGTGCATTTGTTCTTTTATAATTCATTCCACATTTTCCCCAAGCAGAACTTTATTTGCATTCATTTATATTTTCCAAAATGAACTCTAATTTATATGATGTTGTCAGTGTTAAAAAGATAAAGTTATGTTTAACTTTCATCCGGCTTTGACCTATTTTAACATCCTAACACACTTGTAGCCATAACACTCCATAAAGGTTATTCTTATAGGTTGATGACGAGCGGGAGACACAAACCTTATGATAGAGGAGTAATAGCTGCTAATGAGAATTTCAGAAGTGGAAGTCGAATTTTGATTTGAAAAAGACACTAGGTGATTCTGAGACTTTCTCCAAATTGAGAATCAACTGCTTTAGATTTGGCTTTATATATAAGTCGAAATACGGACACAAAGAAATAGATTTAAACACACCCTCTATACGCCTATACCCTGCTTTGCCAATGTTCTTATAGTCTAATGACATCCACAGTCATTCACAGTCCATGAAGGGCTAAATGCTTAAACTGAGCCTTTTAACTGCTAATGTGATACATGGATATTGTCTCAACGCATTATCATTAAGCAAAGTACATATATCTCTTCCAAAAGCAGACAAAGATATGTAGATGTGTGATGGGTTTCTTTGTGGATTAAGGGCACAGGCTTTGTTATTAACTTTTGCATTGGCCCTGAGGGACCCAAAATATTTTTGTATTGACTCAGCATTTTTAGTCAATAAAATGATCTGGAACATAGCCTTTGCATTCCCTAACATGGCAAGGCTGCTTTCCTCTTCCTGTGCACATACACGTAACCTAAATCATCTTTGCAGATGTGTTTGAACCAGAGGTATCTGTGCTCTATCTGTCTGTGAAGGGCAATAACAAAATGTTACAACCCATTTAGCAATAAACTATGCATCCTTTCTGCAAGTCTTTGCTTACATTTTATTTGCAACATTTCACCTCCTCTATAAATTTTATTTCATAGTCTTTAGTAATTTCTGGCAACATAAGTAGATACCCAGATGGTATCTCTTTTCTCCATAAGCCAGAGATAATGTCTCAATATAAATTCCAATGCCAACTTTTTACGATTTAGATTCTAAATTTTAGAAAGCAGCAACACACACAAATATTGAGACCATACCTTGAGGTGAAAGGGATAGCAGCAAAATTTAGGTATAAGAAAGCAACATGTGATATAATTGATTCAACAGTAACAAAATTAAGAGGATACCTGATGACACAGGCGTAAAGACCACTGTCCTGCAGTAATGTTGGCCGGAACCAAATGGAGTCCTCTTCCTTGCTCATTCTGCTTCCATCAAAGGCTATTGGCTCTTCAAAGTCTCCGGGGCCAGAGCTTTTGTACCACATCAAACTGAGTCCAGCACTTTGGGCTAGGGAGTAATTGGCTCTGATATAACCATAAAAGAGTGCACATTTGATTCGAACAGGCTCTCCCACCAAAACTTGGTATTTCTTGATATCGACAGACCAATCTGTGCATCCATCAGCTGTAGTTTAAAAAGACAGAAAGAGAGAAAGAAAAAACATTAGAGAAAAATGGAAGCAATTAGTTCATTCATTCATTTATTCATCCAACAATATTTATTGAGCATCTATACTGGACAAGATTCTTCTCTAGGCACAGACTATGCAGCAATGGATAAAACTCAGAAGGGCACTGAAAAGTAATTTATCCTACTAAGAAACAATATATTCATCACTTAGTTTGCTTCTGCTGATATTTATTCTTAGTTTAATCAGTGTCATGGTTATTGGCTTATGGCCTTCTCATTCTAAATCCACATGTTTGCCTGTTCTTTGAAAATGGATCTGGACCTGTGAAATAGTTTTCCTTTGCTAGCTGGCACTGACGCTTTGTTAGTAAAGTGTTCTGGAGAGAGAGAAAGGAAAGGGTTTGCTCCCTGGTTCCAGCATGCTTGCTTGGAAGGCTCTTGCAGTGTGCAAGGCTTTTCCAGAACGTGGCTCCTGCAGTGGGTGCTTCTCCAGGACGCAGGTCCTGCAGTACACGGTAGCAGCTTGGTAATTTTTTAGCAGATCCTCAGGTGAGACACCTTCTCATGAACAGCTTTCCCAGATACTTTAGAAGGCAAGTCCCTGTCCAATTGCAGAGGGCAGACTTCCAACCAGTTCTACCAGTGTGCCACCTCAGTGACTTCTGCCATTCAGTAAGCCATGAATTTTCCCAGGAAGGTTTGGCTCTCACTCTGGGAATGGGAGGATGGGAGCTTTCCTTTGGGTGCTCTCAGTTAGGGGTAATGGCAACCATTCCTCTATTCTTTACAGTTATCTTTTGTTACAGACTGAATGTTTGTGTCCTCCTAAAATTCATATGCTGAAGGCTTAATCCTGAATGTAATGGTATTTGGAGGAGGGGCCTTTGGGAGATAATTAGGTTTATACGAGGCCATGAGGGCAGAACCCTTAGGAAGAGAGTAGTGCTCTTAAAAGAGACACCAGAGCTTGCAACCTTTCTCTTTCTCCTTCTGAGTACTTATAAAGAAGATGCCACGTGAGCACACTGCTAGAAGGTGGGCGTCTATAAGCAGGAAGGAGGGCCCTCACCAGAAACCAAATCAGCCAGCACCTTGATCTTGAATTTCTCAGCCTCCAGAACTGTAAATTTCTGTTGTATAAGCCACCCAGTCTCTGGTATTTTGTTATGGCAGCCTGAGCAGACTAATACATCATTCCTTCTTACTGGCCAATCCTTCATTACTCCAATAACCTATTACATTGAAAAAATCTTTATATAAGCTTTCCTTGTTCAAATTAGTGTATTTTTTTTCTCTCTGATTGGATCCACACTGATAAAATGAGGAATAAGTGCTGTACAGCCAAACAAGACAGAAAGAAATACAACAAAAGCAGGTCATGCTCTAGTAGTGATTCACAGCCAGAGACGCAGGTAGATGGTTACTTTGCTCTGATCTCTGGGAGCATCAGGGGAAGTGTAAAGTAGAAACCATGGTGGGAAATGGAGCTGATGGGATGGGAACTAATTGTATTTTCTGAGTTTCCTGGAAGTACATCTTCCAAATGGCATCTTGGCACCATTTTTATCACCTCTCCCCCCTACATACACACACACACACAGACACACACACACACACTGAACAACAGGTCACCACAGGGCAGGTACATCACATTATTATCATGGAGAAGTTGTGGATTTCCTGCCTAGAGAGGGCAGTTGCTCAACCCCTAGCAACATAATCAATCTGACATAGCTCACAGTACACCAATGCTGAGCAAAAGGGCAAAAACCAAGAAAAGAGGACCTCTAACAGCAGTAGCATCTGAGTACTGCAAGCAGGGTTGAACTCACTAGAGATTAAAAAGAGGGCAACCTGAAGGATCTGAGAACAGGAAAATTCATGTAGAATTCAAAAGAAGGAAAATGATCAAAATGAAAAGGAAGATGTATATTAGAGCAAAGAATACACATAATTATGGAATTATCCAAATTTCTTATCTTAAAATATTATGTAACATCTGATGAGCACTTAATTATGTGCTGAGTTTACAAATTTTCATTCTCCTTTCACAAAAACATCCATTCAGGCTTTGGACTCATTGTTCCCTCTACATGGAACTTTTGTCACCAATCAACTGCATGGCTTCCTCCCTCCCTTCCTCCATATGTCACCTCCTCCAAGAGTCCTTTTCTAACTGCCCTGCCTGCAATACCACCTCCCTATCCTAGTCACTTGACCCAGATTGTTCTTTAATATTTTTTCACAGGACTCATTGCTATCTGACGTTACATCATGTACCCAATTTTTGCTTGCTTTCTGTCTCCCCAACAGAATGTAAGCCCCTTGAGGTCAGGAACTTGGTCCTTCTAATTCACTTCTTTAACCTCAGTGCCTAGAACTGTGCCCGCTAACCAGCTCAACACACATTGACTGACTGACTGAATGAATGAATGAATTCTTGAGTAAATAAACAAAATAATGCCAAGATTTACAATTGAAGAAACTCAACACCAGCTCATATGTGGAAGTTCTGGTAGTCTCATCCAGCTACATATGACCCTAGAATTCATTCTCTCTACCACCATAGTATTCTGTTTCCTAATAAAGGTAATTTAAATTTCACACCATTCTTTAATTTAGTTTACTTTTTCTACCAAATTTTGGTCTAAGATTCCTAATGAAGAGCCGTATTGAGGTACTGTCTAGAGTAACTGTGCTGGAAGCTTGGTGGACATCAACATCCAAGTCATTACCATCACTCCTGCCAATGACTGCCACAGAGCTGGCTCACCACACTAAATAGGATGACAGAACTGTACACAAACAGAGATGTCAAGGTTACATAATTACATGCAGTATTTATCAACACAATTTTGTACATTTGTCCCATTGCATGAAATGAATCCTAGGTGGGATTTTATTTTAAACAGTTATAGTTCTGGCAATAAGCATGAAATTACCTCGTTTTACCACGATATGAATTATAATACAATTCTAGAATTACGTTATTGTAACTGAGGCCATCTGTCACAGAGGCTATCACTGCCAGTGCAAAAGGCTGGTACACCTTCAAGGTAGCAGTATAAACAGTAAGATGAAATTATTCAAACTCTCAAAAGATTTGTAAGGTAAAGCAAAATGCTTGAAGCTAAAAGCAAAAATACTTAGCCTACAAATTTCTAAAAAGTTAGTAACAAATTAGATCAAGAGAACAGAAGGAGAGTTGTGTTTTGGGGGATAGATAGAGATATTACTACATACTTTCAAAATATGCTTACTGATAATAGTGTTGCAAGAAAACCATAAATATTACTGAAAATTAGAGTTATTTAGTATCTATTGGGAAAAAAGTTTCAAACAGCTCTGATTCACATGCCGAGGAAAAGGCAGAGGTGAAATTAAGAAATACCAGCACCTTGGATATCAGAGACACTTTATGTTAATTTTAATATGGAAATAAAATGTAGGATCTATGGCTTAGGAAGTTTTACTACCATTAGACTAAATGTATGATGTTCAAAAGTAAACTATAAATTTATTAACATGGTAATACTTTTTTGGGGAAAGATGGCAAATAATATATGGAATAATTCAAGATATCTTCAAATTATTTTGATAAACACATTTAAATAAATGAACACATATTTTTTCAATAATTAAAGCATTTTATTAAATAAGTGAGGAGTGCTATTTTTTCCCTTTGTTAACATTTCACCACATTTGCACACGTTCTCACTCTGCATGTATCACAATTTTTTCCTAAATGATCTGAAAATAAATTAAAATAGAGACATAATGACATTTCACTCCTAAAATACTTCAGTATGCATCTCCTTTGAATAAAGACATTTTTCTTATATAGCTGCAAAGAATGTTTTTCTTAATCTTGTCCAGCGGGACATCTCAAATCTTAAAAGAAAATGTGATAACTTAAAACCTAACTCTTGATGACAAGAATTGCCAATGATATGTTCAGTTTTTCCTTACTTCAGTATACAAGCTCTGTTGGCTTGGAAACAGTCATTCCAAGCCAACATATTTCCATATTTCTAGACACTGTTAATTCCATTATGTAAGTTACCAGGTAACCTTTATTATTTTTAAATTATCATTGGGTAATTCTGCAGGACAATAGTATTTAATCGGTTTTTCTGTCTTTCAGAATAAAATACCCTTCTGTAAGCCTCTCTCAGAAAGTTAGCTATTGGTATTCTCTTTCCCTGATGAGAAGATTCCATGGAAATACTCTAGTTCGATGTCTCCTATACAGCACATACTCCTTCACAGTCAATGGGACTTTATAAAGCCATGAAGTTGCATTGGGGGGTGGGAGTAGGAAGCACCATATTCATTTATTTTTGTTACCACCCATAATATTGTAGGAGATTATATGAAGACGGTGATGGAATTAAGATTCAGAACTAATTCCTTTACAAGTAGTCCATATTGATGTACTATTTCATGGACAAAGGCTACATAGATTGGATAACGTAAATATATTCAAATGAGGGACTTCCCTCGCGGTCCAGTGGTTAAGACTCTCGCTTCCAATGCAGGGGCCTCGGGTTCAATTCCTGGTCGGGGAACTAAGATCTCACATGCAGCGCGGTGTGGCCAAATTAAAATAAGTAAATAAATTAATTAATTAAAATGAGATTAGGGAAAGCATTGTTGATTAGGTCACTATTACTACATATATAAGAGTGCAAAATATGTCATGGTAACAAGCTTGAAAGTTTCATTCTTTACAAAAAAAGTCTAATCATAGAGCTCATATATAATGCACCCTAATATGAAAATGTAAGACTTTACCTATAAAAAGGCAAATTATACTACTCTTGAAGTATCTACTTGAGTAGGTACATTGGAATAATGATAAAATAATTAAGGCATCTGTGATAGTGTAATACAGATCCCCCCATCCTCTTTACTAAACAGATCTATCCATTCTTCAGCAACTTTGAGTATTGCCTGCTAACAGTTCACAATTGTCTCCTTCTCTTGAAAATAACCCTTGATTGACAAGAACCATCTTGGTGGGAAGTTTACATCCTCTTGGGTCTGCCTACTGCCAATAACTGACTGATGTGAGTGTAAAGAAAAAAAAAAAAAAAAGGCTGTTCCTTTGCCTGAAGTAGAGACAATTGTACAGTGCAGTTCGTGTTCCAGAACTCCTCCGTGTGTGGACCAGGCCGAGCTTAGAGGTTAACTGTGACCTCCTCACTCAGCTCTCTCCTCTTTCCTGCCCTGCCTTCCTCCCTTCCTCCCTCCCTTCCTTTTAAGTTTTCCCTGAAGAGCACTCCCTCTATCAATGGTGTGCATCAAAAATCCTGTCTTAGGCTCTGTTGTAGGAAACCTGATCTAACACAGATTTATATATTCATGTAGCAAGAACTACCTTCATTCCAGTTTCTGTCCTAGGGACTGGAGACATGAAAACATACAAGACATAGCCCTTGTTTTCAAGGAGCTCACGGTGTAATCCAAGAGACAGACAGAAACTGAAAGCACAATGGAAATGCAATGATAAAGAAATGCATAGGGCTAGTCAAGAATATGTTCCATGAAGAGAAAACATTTGAGATGTCTGTTAGAAGTTAGCCACTCAAAGAATTGGCAGACAGATATTTAATTTGGAGGTGAACACAAAAGCAAAGGCACAGAAATAAGAGATAGCAGAGTTCTGCAGGAACTACAAATGGCTTTGTGGTGTAGAAACAACAAGTTTAGAGCAGGAAATAGCAAGAGATGGAGGGAAAGAAGTGGGCAAAGACAGACTGTGGAGGTATTTTTATAAGATGTAAAAAATGTTTGGCTTCTTTGTGAAAGCGATGGGGAAATATCACAGACTTTCAGTCAGGGAGATGATGGAGACAGTCTAATATTTTCAGATATGCTATGCTGACTGAAATTTTAGGTAGACATATAAGGTAGAAGGCTTTAGCCAGGAAAGTGATGTTACTGAAGGTCTGAAGTTGGGCAGTGGTAGTAGAGAAGGAGAAACGGGGAAGATTTAGGAGGTAAAATTGGCAGGAGTAGGTGAACGACTGAATACAAGCATCAAGGAAGAGGAATGATGTTAGTTTACTCTGCAAGTCATATCTTTTGTCACAGACTGAAATATCTTTCACATTCAACAAGAAAATCAACCATTCATGTCAAGGGGTGGGCTCTGTGAAAAGTTTTTCTAATTTCTTCATTTAAAATCTTTAGGCAATGAAAATGTAATGAATTTTTTTAACTTTTTATTTTATATTGGAGTACAGTTGATTAACAATGTTGTGATAGTTTCAGGTGCACAGCAAAGGGACTCAGCCATACATATACATGTATCCATTCTCCCCCAAACTCACCTCACATCCAGGCTGCCACATAACACTGAGCAGAGTTCCCTGTGCTATATATACAGTAGGTCCCTGTTGGTTATCCATTTTAAATACAGCAGTGTGTACATGTAATGAATTTTTAAAATGACTCACAGATAGACCTGAATGTGTGCATATATATATATATATATATACTCATATTTTTTTAAAACTTGCAATGATCAAAAATAAATATCTGTCATTTTGCTATCATTTGTCTCTACCCCTAGTGTGCTTGGAAAAGCCAAACTTGAGACATGACCGTGGCTAGGGAGTGTAGGCCACGCACATCAGCTATCATAGACATGGAACAAAAAGGCTGAGGCTAGATTTCAATGAGGTGAATTCTGCTCTTTGTCTGCACTAGCTGCTACTCTTTCCACATATGAACTTCATAAATGAAAATTGGCGATGCTGGAATCCTTCCAAGGAGGAAACAGAGGTGCCCCCAAATTATCAGCAGCAATGATTACAGCAAAATATGACATAAGTTAATGTTTACAGTATATGTTGGTTCACACAACACTTTGTCTTCATCTCTACTTTCTGGATTATGTTTATCTGATGTGGAATATTGCCAGATTCTTGCCTTTAAAGATATATACAATGTGACAATCTTGGAAGAGCTCTTTCAAATATTTTGGAGAGATCTGTGTGGGTGGTAAGAACTGAGGTTAACTCAAGAGACTCTGCCAATTATCAGGAATCCAGTTTCTAGAATACCCTTTATCTGACAAAGCCTGGAAGTTATCATCTGCCATGTACTCAATGTAGGTCATCTCCAGGTGGGTGCAGGCCTTGCTCAGGTGTTATCAAATTTCTTCTAAGATATGGTTCCCTCTTTATCAGGAGACAGGTGATGCCAAGGCAAATAGGATCCTGGTAGTATAGTTACCCCTCCATCATACCTTAGACTCCACATTCTAGCAGGTATCCTAGATACTAATACACAAAACCCCATGCATTACATAACACACACTTGGTAAGGATTTATTCTTAAAAGTGTTTGTATTCTTACGATAAAAAAAGGGGGGACTTCCCTGGTGGCGCAGTGGTTAAGAATCCGCCCACCAATGCAGGGGACACGGGTTCGATCCCTGGTCTGGGAAGATCCCACAGGCTGTGGAGGAACTAAGCCTGCGTGCCACAACTACTGAGCCTGCGCTCTAGAGCCCAAGAGCCACAACTACTGAGCCTGCGTGTGGCAACTACTGACGCCCGCACGCCTAGAGCCCGTGTTCCGTGACAAGAGAAGCCACCGCAATGAGAAGCCCACGCACCACAACGAAGAGTAGCCCCTGCTCGCCACCACTAGAGAAAGCCCACGTGCAGCAACAAAGACCCAACGCAGCCAAAAATAAAAAAAT
The DNA here is from genome assembly GCF_965194825.1 of Balaenoptera physalus. Lineage (NCBI taxonomy): Eukaryota > Metazoa > Chordata > Mammalia > Artiodactyla > Balaenopteridae > Balaenoptera > Balaenoptera physalus. The sequence goes on along the minus strand of NC_138903.1, from coordinate 26,759,444 downwards.
AAAATAAAATAAAGGAAACAACAGGAGTAGTAGTTTCATAGTTTCATAACCTATCCTTTTGTTTAGTTTCTTTTCTCAGTTGAGATCATAATTCTATAAAAAGTTACATCATGACGTTTTACTGAACATTTTATAATAACTACATAACAGTCCATAATAGTGTTACATATAATTTACTTAGCCCTTCTGCTGTTAGCCTACCTTAAGTTTTTCCCCTAGATTTGACTGTTCTAAATAATTCTGTGATAAAATAACTTTATATACAATGTTCCACAACCATCCCCTCAAAAAAAAGTGTAATTTCCTCAGGAAATAATTCCAGAAGTAAAATTCCTGGATCAAATAATACATTTTTAAAGGCTTTATACAAAATTTTAAAGAGATTTTCAAAAACTGTCTCATAACCTCCTTTCACAATAGCCACCTAAATAAGTGCACTTTTTACTTCATGTGCTAAGATTGTATTAACTCTTATGCACTATTTCTTAAACTGAGCACCAAGTATAGTTTGCAAACTTTGGTGTCTTAAATTACAAAAATATAGCGTCATCAGAAACATCACTCATGGAAGTCCTAACCACGGCAATCAGAGAAGACAAAGAAATAAAAGGAATACAAATTGGAAAAGAAGAAGTAAAACTGTCACTGTTTGCAGATGACATGATACTAAACATGGAGAATCCTAAAGATGCTACCAGAAAACTACTAGAGCTAATCAATGAATTTGGTAATGTTGCAGGATACAAAATTAATGCACAGAAATTGCTTGCATTCCTATACACTAACAACAAAAGATCAGAAAGAGAAATTAAAGAAACAATCCCATTCACCATTACAACAAAAAGAATAAAATACCTAGGAATAAACCTACCTAAGGAGGTGAAAGACCCGTACCCAGAAAACTATAAGACACTGATGAAAGATGGAGAGATACACCATGTTCTTGGATTGGAAGACTCAATATTGTGAAAATGTCTATACTACCCGAAGCAATCTACAGATTCAGTGCAATCCCTATCAAATTACCAATGGCATTTTTTTTTACAGAACTAGAACAAAAAAAAATCTTAAAATTTTTATGAAGACACAAAAGACCCCGAAGAGCCAAAGCAATCTTGAGGGAAAAAAACGGAGCTGGAGGAATCAGACTCCCTGACTTCAGACTATACTACAAAGCTACAGTAATCAAGACAGGATGGTACTGGCACAAAAACAGAAACATAGATCAATGGAACAGGATAGAAAGCCCAGAGATAAACCCACACACCTATGGTCAACTAATCTACAACAAAGGAGGCAAGGATATAAAATGGAGAAAAGACAGTCTCTTCAATAAGTGGTGCTGGGAAAACTGGACAGCTACATGTAAAAGAATGAAATTAGAACACTCCTTAACACCATACACAAAAATAAACTCAAAATGGATTAAAGACCTAAATGTAAGACCGGACACTATAAAACTCTTAGAGGAAAACATAAGAAGAACACTCTTTGACATAAATCACAGCAAGATCTTTTTTGACCCAACTCCTAGAATAATGGAAATAAAAGCAAAAATAAACAAATGGGATCTAATGAAACTTAAAAGCTTCTGCACAGCAAAGGAAACCATAAAAAAGACAAAAAGACAACCCACAGAATGGGAGAAAATATGTGCAAACAAAGAAATGGGCAAAGGATTAATCTCCAAAATATATAAACAGCTCATGCAGCTCAACATCAAAAAAAACAAACAACCCAATCAAAAAATGGGCAGAAGACTTAAATAGACATTTCTCCAAAGAAGACATACAGATGGCCAAGAGGCACATGAAAAGCTGATCACCATCACTAATTATTAGAGAAATGCAAATCGAAACTACAATGAGGTATCACCTCACACCGGTTAGAATGGGCATCATCAGAAAATCTACAATCAAAAAATGCTGGAGACGGTGTGGAGAAAAGGGAACCCTCTTGCCCTGTTGGTGGGAATGTAAATTGATACAGCCACTATGGAAAACAGTATGGAGGTTCCTTAAAAAACTAAAAACAGAATTACCATATGATCCAGCAATCCCACTACTGGGCATATGCCCTGAGAAAACCATAATTCAAAAAGACACATGCACCCCAATGTTCATTGCAGCACTATTTACGACAGCCAGGTCATGGAAGCAACCTAAATGCCCATCGACAGGCGAATGGATAAAGAAGATGTGGTACATATACATACAATGGAATATTACTCAGCCATAAAAAGGAACGAAATTGGGTCATTTGTAGAGACATGGATGGACCTAGAGACTGTCATACAGAGTGGAGTAAGTCAGAAAGAGAAAAACAAATATCGTATATTAATGCATTTATGTGGAATCTAGAAAAGTGGTACAGATGAACCGGTTTGCAGGGCAGAAATAGAGACACAGATGTAGAGAACAAACATATGGACACCAAGGGGGGAAAGCGGGCGGTTGGTGGTGGTGGGGATGAATTGGGAGATTGGAATTGACATATATACACTAATATGTATAAAATAGATAACTAATAAGAACCTGCTGTATAAAAAAATAAATAAAATAAAAGTTTAAAAAATAAAATCCACAATAGTATCCAAATGCCATATTTATTTTAATAAAAATAAAAGAAACATCACTTATCTGATAACTGAATGGCAATGGTGTCATAGCCATTATGTATCAACTCTGAACCTCTGACTGAATTCATCACACACAGTTTGCTCTATTTCAAGCTATTTTATTCACTATTATAATTGGACCCATTCACTTCTGTATACATCTTCAATGAAAGATTTGGTTAATTTCACTTTTGTATCTCTACAAAACCCTCTAGTTGGGCCACGAAACGGATAAGGGTATGTGCATACAGATAGGTCAAAAAGTGTTGCCAGCTTCAGGCATTTTATACCTTTGGGACACTTGTTGGACACTGGATTAAATATCAACATGATGAGCAACAAACCAAACAGAGATCAAATTTAATCTGTTTCCCGTTTTAGAGGCACCTCACAGGAAAGACCTGTTGGATGGCAGGATACCCACCCTGCAAACTGATCCTTAAGAGAGTAACAAGGTTTAAAGTGCATATTTACTTTCATTTTGTTTTAGAGGATATAGCAGAATAAAATTCTATTTTTTAAGCTTACAAGTAATAAAAGTCTTTAAATTTTAGAGCAATTCCAAGTGGGCTATTGTTTGCAGCAATGAAGACACAAAACTACATATAACACAAGGCAGAATGGAGAGATTCCATGAGTAAAGACAGCATTGCTGAGGAAACACAGAGCAAGAAGTTTTGTTCTATCTCAACCCAGAACTATTTTCTACTTTTCAAGTAAACTAATGGAGGAGAAATATATAACTGGGAAGAGCAAAAAGAATATAAGAAAGAGATGGAATTTCAACCGTATCTCAATTCAAAACTTGATAATTGTGAAAAAAAAAAAAACTTGATAATTGTGAAGAGAAAATTCCAAGTCCACGGGATATCCCAGTTAGATAGTACAGTAAAGGGTAATGTTCTAAAACAGTGGGATGGGGTGAGGAGAAAAGCATAACCAGGTAAAAATGAGATCAGAAAAGCGGGATGGACAAGACACCAGGCCAAGAAAATTGAACTCAGCCCAGTAGTTTACCAATGTTAGTGTGCATCAGCATCATCTGGAGGAGCTGTCAAAAGACAGATAATTTCGCTTCACCATCAGAGCTTCCGATTCAGAAGGTGTTGGTTGGCACCTAAGAATTTGCATTTCTAAAAAGCCCCGGGGTGACACTTTTGAGAACCACTGCTCTAGTCAATGGAGCAAGTGGAAAAATTTCGTCAAAGAAGTGGTATTTGATCTACATTTTAGGAAGATCACTCTAGTGGCAATACCAAGGCTGGATTGGAAGGAGACAGCCAGGAACAGGGAGATCACTTAGAAAGCTCTTAAAACAGTAGAGATGAAGTAAGAAGTGGGGGAGATTAGAGGTAGAATCTACAGGATGGGGAGACTGATCAGACAGGACAGATGGAGGAAAGGAGTAGTCAAGGATGACGCTGAGGTTTCAACCCAGGATTCCTGAGAGGATTGTGACATCATTAAAGGAAATAAGGAGCAGAAGCAGGTCGAGGTGGCAGATGACAAGTGTGGCTGGGGTAGAAGACCCATTTGTTATCCTATAGCACGTTTTCTGCATTTATCACAGGTGTTTATACAGCAGAACGTATTGCTTGCCTTGTCTAGTCTGTGCAACGAAAGCACTGCTGTGTATCTTCTTCATATTGTGAGTTCTGCGGGGCATTAGAGTCCCCTAGAGTTAGAGAAAGATTCAAGGGAAATGGGAATGAAGTCTGCTGTGTATTTTAATATGCATTTGTTTTCATATGAATAATATCACAGAGATTAATTGTCTATTTGATTAACTTCTTGCAGAGATTGTGGGTGAAAATTAAACACACACAGTTTGTGTATTGCTCCTTCAAGTGAATTTCTAAGCGAGAATTTTAAAAAAGGTTAGAGCCATTTTTTTTTTTACTGATGCTGAGTCTATTTTTATCACCGTAGAAGTCTCATGAAAATACATAATATGCTATATACATATTAGCTTTACACACAACTATTTGGGTATTCATCTGCATTTACACATGCAATCATATATCTATTATGATGGGAATCTACTGACATACTGTATTTTGTTCAGGGTATTATAAGCAAGTATCTATGTACCTCCTGCGTGATCTTTGTTTCTCATTTTTGTCATGTGTGTAAAAACAACAGTTCCATTTTATTTGGGTAGAACTCCTTCATTTACATAGTATTTTCATAAACACTATCAGACTGCAGCAAGAAAAAAAGTGGTAATAAATTCAGAAAAAAATCATGGGGAATTTTTTGTATTTTTTCATGTGTACTTAAAGAGCCAGGAACAGAAAAAAAATCAAGTGTAGAACGTTTCCTTGAACCTTAAACTCTGCTTTCCAGAGGTTTTGTTGACACGCTCTCAGGTATTCTTTAAATAATCAAAGCAAGTAGAAATCCATGTTTAGACAGTAGACAATTACACTGATTCAGATTTTGTCATTTTTGGCTTTGTTTTCCCCTGTCTTTGAGAGTGCAGCCTCTGGGTATGGGCTGATAAATTTGAGATGATGCACTTATGTGAAAAACTGTACTGGACAGTTGTTAATATAGACATCCACTAAATTCAAAACAAATTTAAACAGTTTCAGTGTTACTCAGCAATTAAAAGATCCAAGTGCTGGCTTAAGTGAGATTATCTTCATAGTCTCTTTATTAATATTGATTAAACTCAAAACTAGAGGAATCTTCTGGCCTAGCAGATGCTACTTCATGATAATGTTTATCACAGTTAGTTATTATTATTTACATAAAAGTTTAAATTCTCAAGGAATGGCAGTTTGCTTTTTATTTGGTTAACTAGTAAATACTTTTAAAGAGGAACATGTAGCATATAACTTTTCATGGTTCATCCAGCTCAATATCCCTTCTTCGGCTGCGGTACCAAAAAGCCGCAGCTAGGTTCCTTCATGTACCTCTCAAAGGTTAAAAACCTAGACCCTTAGCAGTCACACCATTGAGCCTTTCCTTTAATATGTTTCAAAGAGAAAATATCTGAATTTTGGGGAGAAGGAATGGTTCAACCGTATTTAGTGTGAGCCACCTGTGGAGGGAGGCATTCTTTATTGCAACAAATATTTATGTAGAAACTGTTATCTTAGGCACTGCTGGGGCTGGAATAAAGCATTTGGTAATCTTACTGCATATCACATTAAGCAGGGTTCCCTTCCTTTGTTCTAAACTTGTAGCTTATATTGTTCCCACTGTATTGTCATAGGCAAGATGGGACATTTGTCTCAAACCTTATTTTTTTTTTCAATCTAGTACTCATGGATATTTTCAAAGCTAAACAAGGCACTGTTGTGGGTCCCTTGTAGTGATCATTCATTAACGTGTTTTTAAAAATATTTTTTATTTTATTGTTCCCTAGTTTTCAAAGGCAAGTTCTTGTCTTTGTATTTGACAGCAAGGGTCACACTGGCCTATACAAAGACCCACTTGGGTACCATGCAATTATGAGAAATAAATATGTACTGTGAAATGTATCAAGCCTGTGCATTCTCTTTCTTTATTTCCATTACTGTACCATGAAAGCGTCAATCACATTATTCTTTTATTCTATAAATTGGAAAATACTGAATAATTCAACAGCTCTGAAATTTCAGAACTTCATTCAATGGAGAAGCCATAGTCCCTGATCTCTATTTTAATATGCTGCCAGTTATTGCAAGTCATAATAGTACAATACAGGGCCCGGGATGAATATCACTCACTCAGCTGTTTCCTTGAATGGCTTCGGGGTATGAAGTAAACTATATTACATCACTGTCCTCATAATGAGATCGTTCTGCTGGATAAACAAGCTCCCTGCAGGCCCTACCTGCTGATAGGACCCAGTGAACCAAATATTTAACACTTCACAGAGGCTCCTCCCTGCCATTCTTCAATATTGCATGCATCATTTTCAAGAGTAAATTTGATGCAAAGAAGTAGAAAATTGAGCTACTGACTCCTGGGTCCATTGCTACAACCTGGCTTAGTAACAAAGCTTCGATTCAATTTCTGGGTCCTGTGAGATAATAAAAGTTTCAAAGTTCCCAATAAGATTGTTGAAATCTAAATTCTTGTTCTATCTGACCAATTTACATATGGCATTCAGTGAAACCAGTCCACCCAAGGAAACCACTGAAACAAAGCATGGAGTTAATGCAGTGTTAGTTCATTTGCTTGAAACAGTCACTGAAAAAACTGACTCATGCAGAAAATGGAAACTTTTTATTCCAGTGTTTAAAAGATGACACCGTTGCCTCAAAAACACATCTTCCACCATTAGAACGATGGCTCATGCATGAGAAAAACAACACAGCTTAGAAATAGTACTTTGGAGAGTTTTCACATGCGAGGATGTTAGAACACCAAGTTTGGCTGAGTTGTGTGTGTGTGCAGTGTGTGTGTGTTGCTTTCCCCCCTAAGTTCAGTGTTACAATTTTAATAAACTTACTGTCTCATAGTTTCCTTTCATAAACTGCACAACAGAATGATGCAAAGGCATGTCCTTTTAGTCAGTAAGTCATGTACATCACTCTCATAATGGAAGTACAATGCTGTAAGTTCTTTAACACAATCATGAAAAGAGCACTATGAGAGTGTTAGCTTTTTCTAGAGGAGTCAGAAAAGGACTTCATGGGGGCACGTAATAGACGAGGCTTTGAGATTCATCATAAATTCAATGATGGCAACTCTAAGAAGTGAAAAAAGGCAGGCTAACAATGTGAGTAGTGAAATAGTGGGGTTATTTGAAAAGAAGTTTGGTTTGCCTACACTACAGAGTTTGTAGTCCTAGGACAGGCAGTGATGGAGGAAGTGGTTGAAGAGGAAGGGCAATTTCTTTATTTATCTATCCTCATGCCCAGACCAGCCATGACCAATTAGTGCAAAGATGACCTTTTAATCAAGGGCTGCCAATTCCTAGGCAGGCAAATAACCCATGTCTTGGTTTCGTCAGAAAAAAATGAACTGGTCCAATCAAATTCCTTCTCTCTGAATAGAAACAAAGGGCTTAAGACAGATTTAGGCCAGAGAAGCTGTGATGATCACATGTAATTCAAAGTTAAAACAGAAAAGCAACTATGAATAAATAGAGAAAGCTAGTCCTAGAAGGTAAGAGTGGCGACAATGCATAAAAAGAAGCTTAGAAAAAGCAGAGAGACAAAGAGACCCATTAAGGAAAGGACCAGAGACCAAACAAAGTCCCTAGAACTTAATTCTTGACTTCTTTTTAGTTCTGAACCTAAATCCCACACACCTTTATAATAAAAGGCTTTCTGAAATAATTTGAAAGGGTTTTGAACTTTGCACCTAAAGAGTCTCATTAAAATATTTTCATAATTGGAACAGTACTACAAGAAGCAGGATTTCATTTTCTGCCTTATCCATTAATATAATATAATACGAATTGTTCTTTAAATATTATTTGTAAAGGTTATTGCTAGTGGCTGCATATATATTCATTCCATAAATGTATATTATTAGATATTTAATTTGTTTTAATTTTCATTTTAATATACAGCACTGTGATCAATATCATTTTATATACATTTTGTTTGAATTTCTGATTTTGCCTTCAGATTGAATATCTAAATCAAGATTACTGGGTCAAAAAATATCATGTTTTGCCAAATTGCTTCTGTAGAGTTTGTGTCAATTTATATTCCTGTATGCAGTGCATGAGAGTATCCATTTCACACCTTCCTAGCTATATGTACTTATTTCTGTATCACTGCATTCTCCCACATTCAGTGCCCATTCTATTCTTTCCATACCTGCTTATAAATCCACAATCAGTGGTGATCCTGAGGAAGTTTTCTCCACTGTATGTATCTTTGTACATTTTTCCTTCAACTTCCAGGTATACAGTGATGACTCTGAATTTACATATCTATCTGTGCTCCTCTTTGGTGACCTTCAAAACTGTCATCCACTTATTAAATTTGGTAAGCCCTAAATGCAATGAGTTTTTATTACGGCAGTTGCTGATGGGAGGAGAGCTTGATTATTTCTGTATTATCTTACCTTATGTGCGCCACCTCAACCTGACAGGTCATAAGTGGCGAACTCTTCTAATACAATTAACCTTTATTGCTAATGAAAACATTTTGATATCTACCATGTTTCATTAGTACACACTGATAAACAATTTTAAATCTTTACAGTTACCCATTGACACAAGAATAAAAAATTTTTAAAGGATCCCACATTTCCCTTTTCCTGAGAATTTTCATATAATGGATAAAACTAAAATCTAACAAAAAGTCTAATGTTAAAAAAGAAATCAATTCTAGGACTTCCCTGGTGGCGCAGTGGTTAAGAATCCACCTGCCAATGGAGGGGACACGGGTTCAATCCCTGGTTTGGAAAGATGCTGCGGAGCCACTAAGCCCGTGCACCACAACTACTGAGACTGAGCTCTAGCGCCTGTGAGCCAAAACTACTGAGCCCTCACACCATAACTACTGAAGCCTGCGCACCTAGAGCCCGTGCTCCGCAACAAGAGAAGCCCGCGCACGACAACAAAGAGTAGCCCCTGCTTGCTGCAACTAGAGAAAGCCCGCATGCAGCAACGAAGACCCAATGCAGCCAAAAATAAATAAATAAATAAATATTTAAAAAACTCAATTCTATTTCAAGAAAGGTAAATTAAAATCGCTCTCCAAAAAAATTTTTAGACATTCATTCACAGAAAGAGAGACAAGATGAAAAGGCAGAGGGCTATGTACCAGATGAAGGAACAAGATAAAACTCCAGAAAAACAACTAACTAAATGAAGTGGAGATAGGCAACCTTCCAGAAAAAGAATTCAGAAAAATGATAGTGAAGATGATCCAGGACGTCAGAAAAAGAATGGAGGCAAAGATCGAGAAGATGCAAGAAAGTTTAAAAAAGACCTAGAAGAATTAAAGAACAAACAAACAGAGATGACCAATACAATAACCAAAATGAAAACTACACTAGAAGGAATCAATAGCAGAAAACTGAGGCAGAACAGATAAGTGACCTGCAAGACAGAATGGTGGAATTCACTGCTGCGGAACAGAATAAAGAAAAAAGAATGAAAAGAAATGAAGACAGCCTAAGAGACCTCTGGGACAACATGAAACACAAGAACATTCGCATTACAGGGGTCCCAGAAGGAGAAGAGAGAGAGAAAGGACCCAAGAAAATATTTGAAGAGATTATAGTTGAAAACTTCCCTAACATGGGAAAGGAAACAAACACCCAAGTCCACGAAGCACAGAGAGTCCCATACAGGATAAACCCAAGGAGAAACACGCTGAGACATATAGTAATCAAATTGGCAAAAATTAAAGACAAAGAAAAATTATTGAAAGCAGCAAGGGAAAAACGACAAATAACATACAAGGGAACTCCCATAAGATTAACAGCTGATTTCTCAGCAGAAACTCTACAAGCCAGAAGGGAGTGGCATGATATACTTAAAGTGATGAAAGGGAAAAACCTACAACCAAGATTACTCTACCTGGCAAGGATCTCATTCAGATTCGATGGAGAAATCAAAAGCTTTACAGACAAGCAAAAGCTAAGAGAATTCAGCACCACCAAACCAGCTCTACAACAAATGCTAAAGGAACTTCTCTAAGTGGGAAACACAAGAGAAGAAAATGACCTACAAAAACAAACCCAAAACAATTAAGAAAATGGTCATAGGAACATACATATCGATAATTACCTTAAACGTGAATGGATTAAGTGCTCCAACCAAAAGACACAGGCTTGCTGAATGGATACAAAAACAAGACTCATCTATATGCTGTCTACAAGAGACCCACTTCAGATCTAGGGACACATACAGACTGTAAGTGAGGGGATGGAAAAAGATATTCCATGCAAATGGAAATCAAAAGAAAGCTGGAGTAGCAATACTCATATCAGATAAAATAGACTTTAAAATAAAGACTGTTACAAGAGAGAAGGAAGGACACTACATAATGATCAAGGGATCAATCCAAGAAGAAGATATAACAATTATAAATATATATGCACCCAACATAGGAGCACCTCAATACATAAGGCAACTGCTAACAGCTATAAAAGAGGAAATCGACAGTAACACAATAATAGCGGGGGACTTTAACACCTCACTTACACCAATGGACAGATCATCCAAAATGAAAATAAATAAGGAAACACAAGCTTTAAATGACACAATAGACCAGATAGATTTAATTGATATTTATAGGACATTCCATCCAAAAACAGCAGATTACACTATCTTCTCAAGTAAGCATGGAACATTCTCCAGGATAGATCACATCTTGGGTCACAAATCAAGCCTCAGTAAATTTAAGAAAATTGAAATCATATCAAGCATCTTTTCTGACCACAACGCTATGAGATTAGAAATGAATTACAGGGAAAAAAACGTAAAAAACACAAACACATGGAGGCTAAACAATACGTTACTAAATAACCAGGAGATCACTGAAGAAATCAAAGAGGAAATCAAAAAATACCTAGAGACAAATGACAATGAAAACACGACGATCCAAAACCTATGGGACACAGCAAAAGCAGTTCTAAGAGGGAAGTTTATAGCTATACCAGCCTACCTCAAGAAACAAGAAAAATCTCAAATAAACAATCCAACCTTACACCTAAAGGAACTAGAGAAAGAAGAACACACAAAATCCAAAGTTAGCAGAAGGAAAGAAAACATAAAGATCAGAGCAGAAATAAATGAAATAGAAACAAAGAAAACAATAGCAAAGATCAATAAAACTAAAAGCTGGTTCTTTGAGAAGATAAACAAAATTGATAAACCATTAGCCAGACTCATCAAGAAAAAGAGGGAGAGGACTCAAATCAATAGAATTAGAAATGAAAAAGGAGAAGTTACAACAGACACTGCAGAAATACAAAGCATCCTAAGAGACTACTACAAGCCAACTCTATGCCAATAAAATGGACAACCTGGAAGAAATGGACAAATTCTTAGAAAGGTATAACCTTCTAAGACTGAACCAGGAAGAAATAGAAAATATGAATAGACCAATCACAAGTAATGAAATTGAAACTGTGATTGAAAATCTTCCAACAAACAAAAGTCCAGGACCGGATGGCTTCACAGGTGAGTTCTATCAGACATTTAGAGAAGAGCTAACACCCATCCTTCTCAAACTCTTCCAAAAAATTGCAGAGGAAGGAACACCCCCAAACTCATTCTATGAGGCCACCATCACCTTGATACCAAAACCAGACAAAGATACTACAAAAAAAGAAAATTACAGACCAATATCACTGATGAATACAGATGCAAAAATCCTCAACAAAATACTAGCAAACAGAATTCAACAACACGTTAAAAGGATCATACACCACGATCAAGTGGGATTTATCCCAGGGATGCACGGATTCTTCAATGTACTCAAATCAATCAATGTGATACACCATAATAACAAATTGAAGAATAAAAACCATATGATCATCTCAGTAGATGCAGAAAAAGCTTTTGACAAAATTCAACACGCATTTATGATAAAAACTCTCCAGAAAGTGGGCATAGAGGGAACCTACCTCAACATAATAAAGGCCATATATGACAAACCCACAGCAAACATCATACTCAATGGTGAAAAATTGAAAGCATTTCCTCTAAGATCAGGAACGAGACAAGGATGTCCACTCTCACCACTATTATTCAACATAGTTTTGGAATTCCTAGCCATGGCAATCAGAGAAGAAAAAGAAATAAAAGGAATACAAACTGGAAAAGAAGAAGTAAAACTGTCACTGTTTGCAGATGACATGATACTATACATAGAGAATCCTAAAGATGCCACCAGAAAACTACTAGAGCTAATCAATGAATTTGGTAAAGTTGCAGAATACTAAATTAATGCACAGAAATCTCTTGCATTCCTATACACTAATGATGAAAAATCTGAAAGAGAAATTAAGGAAACACTCCCACTTACCATTGCAACAAAAAGAATAAAATACCTAGGAATAAACCTACCTAGGGAGACAAAAGACCTGTATGCAGAAAACTATAAGACACTGATGAAAGAAATTAAAGATGATACCAACAGATGGAGAGATATACCATGTTCTTGGATTGGAAGAATCAACATTGTGAAGATGACTATATGACCCAAAGCAATCAACAGATTCAATGCAATCCCTATCAAATTACCAATGGCATTTTTTTACAGAACTGGAACAAAAAATCTTAAAATTTGTATGGAGACACAAAAGACCCCGAATAGCCAAAGCAATCTTGAGGGAAAAAAACGGAGCTGGAGGAATCAGACTCCCTAACTTCAGACTATACTATAAAGCTACAGTAATCAAGGTAATATGGTACTGGCACAAAAACAGAAACATAGATCAATGCAACAAGATAGAAAGCCCAGAGATAAATCCATGCACCTATGGTCAACTAATCTATGACAAAGGAGGCAAGGATATACAATGGAGAAAAGACAGTCTCTTCAATAGGTGGTGCTGGGAAAACTGGACAACTACATGTAACAGAATGAAATTAGAACACTCCCTAACACCATACACAAAAATAAACTCAAAATGGATTAGAGACCTAAATGTAAGACTGGACACTATAAAACTCTTAGAGGAAAACATAAGAAGAACACTCTTTGACATAAATCACAGCAAGATGTTTTTTGACCCAACTCCTAGAATAATGGAAATAAAAACAAAAATAAATAAATGGGATCTAATGAAACTTAAAAGTTTCTGCACCGCCAAGGAAACCATAAACAAGATGAAAAGACAACCCTCAGAATGGGAGAAAATATTTGCAAATGAAGCAACGGACAAGGGATTAATCTCCAAAATATATAAACAGCTCATGCAGCTCAATATTCAAAAAACAAACAACTCAATCCAAAAATGGGCAGAAGACCTAAATAGACATTTCTCCAAAGAAGACATACAGATGGCCAAGAAGCACATGAAATGTTGATCAACATCACTAATTATTAGAGAAATGCAAATCAAAAGTACAATGAGGTATCACCTCACACCAGTTAGAATGGGCTTCATGAGAAAATCTACAAACAACAAATGCTGGAGAGGGTGTGGAGAAAAGGGAACCCTTTTGCACTGTTGGTGGGAATGTAAACTGAAACAGCCACTATGGAGAACACTATGGAGGTTCCTCAAAAAACTAAAAACAGAATTACCATATGATCCAGCAATCCCACTACTGGGCATATACCCAGAGAAAACCACAATTCAAAAAGACACATGCACCCCAATGTTCAATGCAGCACTATTTACAATAGCCAGGTCATGGAAACAACCTAAATGCCCATTGAGAGACGAATGGATAAAGAAGATGTGGTACATATATACAATGGAATATTACTCAGCCATAAAAAGGAACGAAATTGGGTCATTTGTTGAGACGTGGATGGATCTAGAGACTGTCATACAGAGTGAAGTAAGTCAGAAAGAGAAAAACAAATATCATATATTAACGCATATATGTGGAACCTAGAAAAATGGTACAGATGAACCGGTTTGCAGGGCAGAAATTGAAACACAGATGTAGAGAACAAACCTATGGACACCAAGGGGGGAGAGCCGCTGTGGGGGAGGGGATGGTGGTGTGCTGAATTGGGCGATTGGGATTGACATGTATACATTGATGTGTATAAAACTGATGACTAATAAGAACCTGCTGTATAAAAAAATAAAATAAAATTCAAAAATTAAAAAAAAAATTTTAAAAATCAAGTTATCACTGTACAATAATGGCAAGGTGTTCATGAATTAATATAAGTTAAAGATAGGTTTGTATCTTCAACTGTGAAATCCACACACACAAATGCAGCAATTCATCACTTATTGTTTTGAATTTCACCACAGGAAAAATCATATATACATACACACATACATGTATATATATATATATATATAGAGAGAGAGAGAGAGAGAGAGAGAGAGAGAGAATATGTAATATTCCATATCAAATTCTACGGCTTTGCTTAAACAATTCACAATGAGAAGAGAATTATGGCAAAACCATGATGAATATATTTGCTATTTGGTTTCCTCCTCATGGCTTCTCGCCTCAGACCAGTCAAACATGTGCAACAAAAAAAGACAAATGATTAAATTCATGCATTACCTTTCTCTTTCAACTTCAAGTCCCTACGGTTGAAATCTGCTTTGTGTCAAGTTCAGCAGTGCCTTCATTCCTATTTTTTTCCCCTTAGAATTAACCTGAAAACTTTTGTATCCATCCACTTCTGTTCCTTTCTTGTTGAGGGCAACTCAGAAAGATAGAAGAACAGGGGCTTGTTTTGTGTGCCAGGGATTTGGATTCATGGTCTATTCAAACAGGCTCTGATTTGTTCTGACAGGAAGAGAGCAGTAATCCCCCAGAGCTATCTGAGGGTTCCACTCCCAGCTCCCTTGTATCCCTGCACACTCTGATTACTGGCATGCAGTGCAAGGGTATCAGCATTAACAAGTTCACTGAGTCTGGGATCAGTGGGTAAAAATGGGGCCAGTCTGAGAGTGTATTATAAACAAGGTCCACAAATCCTTGGCTGCATCATGAGAAGCTCACGACTATGGAACTTTAAACAGTTTTGGTAATTCATGTCCACTAATGGCCTCTAATTAAGGCACAACCTTTTAAATAAACTGACAATTAGTTTTGTGAAGCGTAAACAAGAACATAGTTCTGTAACGGGCTGTTTAGTCCTAAAGACCTTAGACATTCTGTTCAGTCCAAACAGTCACATATATTAATTGTTTGTTTATTTCACATTCACTTAAACACATATATACCTTCTACTGCAATTCTGAATTGACCCTCTTATTAAACTGTACTTTAAAAAAGCAAAAGAAATGGGGATAAATCGTATTTTTAAAAGATAACTATTAGTAACAATATCAATTTTATCTCCATGAAAACTTGCTTGTATATTCTCCTGAAAGAGACAAACTATACAACTATAAGAGACAAACTATACTTTCAAAACCTGGTTCCGTGATACAGATTCTCTAAGCATATAATGAATGCAGTAAAATTCCCATTTTAGCGTGCCTGCCTAGATATTCGATAAGATTATGATGTATATCTAAATTATTTTCTCTGATATATAAGCATGATTGTATGCTCTATTCTCCTTCTATATTGTGGAAAGTCCTTAATACACTTGTATTCTACCTCCACGGTTCTAATTTGCTCATTGACTATTATAAAACGTAAACAACAAGTGCCAAATTAAGTAACAGAAAATAAAAATATCAACAACCCCAAATAAATGCAACACTTTGGGGTCAAGCCAACTAAGACTGACTGATTTTAAGGGAAGATATTCTTTGCGTATTAGCATTAACGATATGTCACATTTCCGAAAAACTGCATGGTATTTCACTTCTAATTAAAGAGCTTTGACTTACAGACACATATTAATTCATGGTTATTTAAATGTCTCTGAATAAGTGAAAACTATGCAGCTTAGACTCCATTAAATACACTTTAAACAATCGGTAGGAACAGAGTTCTACAATAGAGAAAATGAAGCCAAAATCTGGTTCTTTGAAAAAAATCCAAAAAATTGGTAACACTCTAGCAAGACTAACCAAGAAACAGAGTTTAATAAAATTTGCAGTGTAATAATTATCAGGACTGGTGTGTATTTTATAAATAGGTACATGTACCTGTAGAGTAACTGAGACTCTAGTCCCTGAGAACAAAGTATACTTTTTCAGTGCTTAAGTCAATGTTACATAATACATTTATAATTAAAAATTATAAATGTATATATTCATATAAAATAAATATTATATTCACACTCATTTTACGGTTCTGTTACAAAGGATCTATGGGAGGCGGAACAAAACAAGGCGCTGTAATTCTTTCCTTGTCTCTTGCTCACTTCTGCTTCTGAGAATGCTCACTTAAAGATGGAAGTGTAACCAATTCAGTCTTCAGTCTGCAACCACAGATGGCTTCACAACTCTTATAAAAGAATAGCTTCACAACTCTTATAAAAGAATAGTAAAAGGTGTATTACTTACAAAAAATTCAAGTACACAAAAATGCTAACATATATATTCCAGAGACTATGGGGAGAATATGCCCCCACCCCAGAAGGTCTTAAAAGAAGATAACTCTGATTCTTGTCTCTATTAAAATCGTAGTAAGCTTAGGAAAATTAGGCACACTTTTGATATAGTATATTTTGGGGCCAATTTGTCTTGAGAGCGTCAACACAAAGTAATATAACATACTATAAGCACTACAATAGCATGAGCAAAGGATAAAAAGGAAATTTTATCACTTTCATTATAGAATGTGTATATGTGCATCTAAAGTAAACTTAACCCATACATTATTAATTACTTTAAAAGATATTAGAAAATCTCAACAGCATATTTTCTGACTCTTCCATAATTGGGAGGCTAGAATATGTGAGAACATGTTTAATTTGGAAATCTATAACTTTTAAAAAGAAGAGCACACTGTTTTAACTTTGCTTTATTGGGAGGGTTGGGGGAGAGAGAGCGAGGGAGAGGGAGAGGGAGAGGGAGAGGGAGAATGGACTTTGCTTTATTGGGAGGGTGGGGGGAGAGAGAGCGAGGGAGAGGGAGAGGGAGAGAGAGAATGGGCTTTGCTTTATTGGGAGGGTGGGGGGAGAGAGAGCCAGAGAGAGGGAGAGGGAGAGAGAGAATGGATAATGAATAAGATTATAAATAAAAAGGAATTAACTGGTGAGCCAATTCCAGGGTAGTTTTAACAAAGGCCAAGTACTTACAGCCTGGACTACCTCTTATTCCCTCCTCCTCTAGTGTCTTTTCTATCCCTTGCCTAATAGTGATGGGAGGATGTGATAAGGAGACTTAATGCCTTCTTACTTCAGGTGAAGCCACAAACATGACTTATCCCTGTAAAATAAGCCTATGATTTGACTAGGGATTATTTTATTTCAATTCTGTACTTTGCACAGCATGCCTGAATATATTGAAGGACAGTCAGAGTCAAAGCAGCAAAATATTTTAGGAATAATCAAGCTTTGTCATCTGGATTCTTCCCTCCTGAGAGAATATTTTCGCCATCCTTACTGAGAATTATGTTAAAGACAACTGAGACACATTACACTTCTGCTTCATCCTCTTCATGGTAACTGAGTATTGACTGGTTTGCTACGGATGCTTTCCCAGTCTATGTTTACTAAAATTACTTTATTTGGGGGAAAATAAGACAGCTAATAACATTCATAACAACTGTATGATATTCAATGCCTCCTTCCAGATGCATAAAGAGTAAAATATAATTTCTGTCCTCAATGAGCTGCTCATTCTTTAATGGGAGGGACCAACACATAAATGAATAACTGTAATATAATATGAATAATTACTAATGGTGATATGATATGAACAGAATATTTTGGGACCACTGATAACAGAGGAAAGGTCACTGACCTCTAATCTTACCTAAGCACCTGGTAGAGATATTAAAATTTCCAAATTGATAATAAATTATTCATCAGCAAAAGATTCTCTTAATAGCCATTCAATCTTTTGGTAACTGATATTTGATTTACATTAACATAAGACTTGGACTCTATGTAATGTAGTTATTTTTGGAAAAAAGTGAATCTGGGTTATATTTCTGACTGCTCTAACTGTTGAACCTGTTGGGCACTGCATCGAACAGATTTGGAAACAGATAACTCCACAATTTAAATGTTAATGAAGGGAAACGGAACATGGATTGTTTTCTAGAAACTCATGCAGATGGGAAAAGGTTCTACCTCTAATAATCAATAATAATGAAGTTAAAACCATGATGATGATGATAATAATGATGATGGTGGTGGTGATGTTTCTGCCTATTAGTAACTTAAAAAAGGACACTCAGTGAAACAGAGATACAAAATGGCACATTCATATACTGAGGAGATGATTACCTACTTATTTATATCATAAAACAAATTCATTCTTTCACTCACTCAACAAATATTTAATGAATGCCCATTAGAACAACAACAATAGTAACTAATATGTACTGAAAACCTATACTGTGACAAACAGTAGGCTAATAACTATATATGAATAATTTAATTTAATCCTTAGAAAATCCTGTATGTTGGGTGTTATTATTGTTATGCCCATTTTACACTTGTATCCAAGGACAGCCGTTAATACATGTCAAAGCCAGGACACAAACCCAGACAGTCTGAATTCCTATAATTCAAAGTGCCGGGCAGTATGTTTAGAAGGGCATATATACAGTGATAAGCAAAACAGACACAATAGCGACCTTCCTGGGGTTATATTTAGTTGTGAGGAGAGAGATTTATCAAGTTAACCAACAAATTCATATTTAGTCATATTATACACTGCAAAAAGGGCACCAAAGAAAGGAACAGTACTATGTGGGGGAAGAATAGCTACTTTAGATTGGGGAGCTGGGGAAGACCTCTCTCAAACTGGAACGTTAAAGTTTACCCCAAAGGATAAGAAGAAACCAGACATGGAAAGTGCAGGGAGAAGAGCCTTCCAAACAGATGAAACAGCATATATTAGAGAGTTTGCTTGCTCGGCAGGGCTGAGAGTTAGAGAGTTACAGAGAAGTGGGCAGTATTTAGATATTAAAAAATGTGGATTTTATTCTAAGTGCAGTGGAAGTCACTGCAATGAAGCAGAAGAGACAAAACTTAATTATGCTAAAAGGGAAGAAAATGGGGGTATGGAAGAGGGAGAAAATTGTAAACCAGGTTTTTAATTTGAACAACAGGGTGGGTAATGGTACCACTGACTGAGTTGAGGAGGTCTGAAGGAAGGACATGTCTCCAAGGAAGATCAAGAATTTAGCCTAGGACATGCAATTGGTTGCACCTCTTCTGGAAAGTTAGAAAAAAGCATTTGTGAAGAGGCTGAAAGGTTATCTTTTGGCCTACAATTTGTCCCCAATA
The DNA here is from genome assembly GCF_965194825.1 of Balaenoptera physalus. Classification (NCBI taxonomy): domain Eukaryota; kingdom Metazoa; phylum Chordata; class Mammalia; order Artiodactyla; family Balaenopteridae; genus Balaenoptera; species Balaenoptera physalus. The sequence goes on along the minus strand of NC_138903.1, from coordinate 26,739,908 downwards.
AATAATTCAAACACTGAAAATGCTATCTGCACACAGATGGTTGGTAGTTAAAATGTCAAAGCAATCTGAAAGGCAATCGTGGGGAATCATGGAGTGACGTGCATTTACAGCCGTTAAAACCATACTCAGGAAGGCCCTTTTCGAGTTGGGAAAAAATTGGGGGTACTTTAATGAAATAAAGATTCATTTATATATTATATTTTATATTTATTAAGTATATATTTTACCTATTTATACTGCTTTATTCCAACTACAAAAATTAGCTGTGTACATGGAGTAAGAATGGTAGTTGTAGTACCATACACCCACAGATATGCAGACATACATACATAAACTAGGATGATGGGACATTAAGGGTGATGTTTTTCATCTTTGCTAAAATCTTTTAATTCTGTGATTGTGCTTATATGTGGGTGTGTGTACACATGCACACACACACACATACATATCCTCTTGCAGGGCATTCTCTTTGGACTGAGCACTATCCATTTTGGTACATTTTTTGGTCTTCCTCCAGGCTATCATCTTCTAGTGGCAATCCTGTTAAGTCAAAGGGTAATTGTACTTTCAACGGACAGGCAGTTTGAAAAATCAAGAAGTCTTAATTCTTAATTTAATGTCTATATCTTGGCATGTAGCAAAAGGATGAAGGACTAAACACTGCACAACTGGATTGGAAACCTCGTCATCCTCCCACTCGGTTTTCTTACCTACGCTCTAGTAAATTAGGTTAGGATGTTGTTCACTCACTCTTATCTATGCCACTGAAGTCTGCCAAATTCGAGTTTTATCCTCAGTTAACTCTTGAAACCTTATGCCAGTTTTGACCATGTGTTCTTCATTTCTGTTTCCTCTAACATATGGTAAAATAGATTACCCCAGAATTTAAATCCCAAGTAGAATGAATTGGGACAAAGAGTAAAAAATAAGGAAAGTTGTTGTAATAATTACAACTCTCCCCCAAAGCAATAAAGTCTAGGTCTCAAGAATTATGTCTTAAGAATTTCAAACTCTCTGTTAAAATCTGTGCCAATAAGAATATATACTAAATACCTAAGAGAAGAATTAAACCTAACTTATAAATAACTGTGGCTTAAAGAAACATTTATTTTATAGTGTATCAAATGTTTTATACTGTTTCTGCCCAAAATTTGACGATAAAGTCAGGGTATGAAAAATCTTAATGAACACTTTTCATTCAAACCAATTCATTTTCACTCAAAATTTACTGATTATTCAGTACAGAAACAGTAGAAATCATTTTTTAAATGAGCTCAGAAAGTATGGTATCATTTGGGAAACCGAAACTTCAAATAGAATTCACTACTAGAAGGCGGATATGAGCTCTGCTTTTTGTTAGAAATAGAAAAGGCTTACACCATAAGCCCTTTGAAGAGCTGCCAAATTAGGGTCATAGAAGTCTGAGCCTAGAGCTGACAGCAAAGGAAATCCAATTTGAGTCTGACAAAGAGAAGCTGAGGTCTGATATGTGTAAATTTATGGGATGGAGGATGGAGAAGGGGAGAAGCAAATTATTTTATATTTACCATCAGTATATTGCAAATGGTGTTATGACATCAAGTAACTCCTGTGTTTGCATTCCTGCATTTATTAAGTCTCATGGAAGAACTTTAAGATGGCATCGGTACCATGACCAGCATAGTTTAATAAAAATAGACCATTTGCAAACCTGACATCTACTTATGCTATATCTTATAATAGGAAGGAAACCCAAAGAGTACCTCTGGAATTATGCCCACATGTGTTTATTATCTCTTCTTAAAATAGCCCATAAATGCTAATAGCTTCTCTGTGGGGGAATGTTATTACAATTAGAGTACTTGATTGGAAACAGGGTACATAGATGTAGGAACAACTTAATTTTTAAAAAGAAATAACTTTGGCTTTGTTTTATTTGATTACTTAAGTCAAGTAAAGCTTATAGTGATGCCTAATTAGTAAAAAGTCAAATATCAGGGGGTCAGAGTGGACCCCAGCCTATCTGAGTTTACTGAACAATGTTCTGTAAAATGAATTAAAACTTCAAGGGCATTATTGGGATTTAAAACTAAAGCACCACACAGGGGAACATGAAGGTAATGCGATCTTAATTCTTGGGGTAAAGTTTTAACCTTCTTTTCTTTTAGACTTCAAAATTAGTTCAAGCTGTCTTTCTTTATCTAACAGCATTCATTTTTGAATAAAACTGTTTTTTTTTTAAATAAAAATGTCACGCAAGAAAAATTCTTAGGGCAGTTACATGCAGTTTTTCTGTCACTTGCCGTAAGTCACGTGTACTTAATATTACTAAAAGATAATTTTTCCCCTAAATTTGCTCTTCTGCATAAAGTGCTCTCATTGACAAGTGACATAGGACACAAGAACTATTCCAAAATTGACCCTCAAATGATCTGGGAAAACCCCAGTTCAAGGACTGAATTTAAATGCTGAGTATAATAAAGGCTTTCACAAGTGCTGTCAAAGGAATTTCTGTTCTATTAAAACAACTGAAGGATACATTGCTTTCTGGAAATATTTCTATCCTTTTCCGTCACCATTAAGCATACTGCTCTCAAAATAAATTCCCCCAGGACTAATTTTCCTTATAAAAATTACAGCTGGAGAAGTTATGACAACATGTTATAAAATAAACCATAAAGCTCTCTGCAAAGGAATAGTAAGTCAGCATTCTAGCAGTGAAAACTTGGCAGCAAAAAACGCATCCCCTGAGGAATTGTGTGAGAAATTTTGATGGGATTAAAACATGCTGCATGACATATGGTATGTATTTTTAACACATATAATAGGAGAAATAAATTGGAAGAAGCATCTAAGCATTAATCCCCTAACCCCCATATCTGGTCCCATCCATTAGGGATTTATCTCTTTCAGTTTGTCATGGTGATGTAAGCATGAAAGGATCTTTCCTACCTTCTTGGAATTCAACTTTAGAAAGGGAGATAAAATGTCACTATTATTTATCTGCATCATTTAAGATGCTGTTTTTGTACAGAACAGAGAGATGTAAATAGATGCAGCAACCTCAATGTACAGGCTACTGAACTCAGTTTTACTAATATTTCTTATCGGTGCTAATATCTTTCTATGCACTCAATTGATGTAGTGCATTGGGGCAGACTTTGCTAAAAAAAAGTTACTTCTGAATACACTGATACTAACAATATAACTAGATAAATGGCCAAAACTTTCAGAAACATACTATGCTTGCTCTCCTAAAAGGAGGGAAATTTTTTAAAAAGGTGTTTTGCTCTCTATTTTGTTCAAAGTATTTCTGTAAGCAGTTCAGATTTTATTTTATATGTTGCAAACATGTAACTTTGTATCTTCTAAATTTACTATTCTCACATTTCATTCAATTAATAACTTATACTAGTGGGAGGAGGTAAGGAAACAGGGCAATTCCCCCATACCTATCATTATGAGGACAACATACCCCATATATAAACATAGAGCAGATTCATTTTACACTTGTGGACATGAAGTCATTCAACCTCTCTAAGGTCTCAAAAAGGGAATTGAAAAAGTACCCATCTCACAGGGTTGTTTTCAGGATTAAAGGCGTTAAACTAGGCGAATACTTAGCATAATATCTAGCATATTATAAAAGTTGCCAATAAACGTTAACTATTATCACCATTAACACATCACCACCACCAGCACCACCATCATCATCTATACAAGCAAGGCCTTATGGAACTGAGCTCCATCGAAGAGAGGTTACCGCTGGATAAATGGCTGAGCGTTCAGCATGCAGAAGTGTTGGAGACCAAACTATCAGATTACTTATCACAGTGCTGCAATGTCAGCATTATCTCCATTGTACAGATGGAAAAACTGAGGCTTTAGAATGAAAGGGTTGGGTGGAATTGAGTGAAATCAGCAATTGACATACCTTCCTCTCTGATGCTGAGTCTTACATAGGAGGCTGTGCATGGCCCTTTATATTCACTACTAGAAACCTTAAAATAATATTTAGAAAAGCACTCACAACAAAATGGTTGTCCCTTTTAGTTGATTTATTTGCATCATTTTGCCCTTGATATTATTGTTGTTTACTATTTAATCACATGCGGTTTTAATTTAAGCAGCCAGAAATCATTTGTGAAAAGGGGGAAAGAATAAATTAATTCATTAGCTAATCAAATAATATATATATATATTTTATTAAATTTATTTGTTTTTGGCTGCACTGGGTCTTCATTGCTGCGCACGGGCTTTCTCTGGGTGTGGTGAGCGGGGGCTACTCTTCATTGCAGTGCGCAGGCTTCTCATTGCGGTGGCTTCTCTTGTTGCGGAGCTCGGGCTCTAGGCGCCCGGGCTCAGTAGTTGTGGCGCATGGGCTTAGTTGTTCTGTGGCATGTGGGATCTTCCCGGACCAGGGATCGAACCTGTGTCCCCTGCATTGGCAGGCGGATTCTTAACCACTGCGCCACCAGGGAAGCCCCAATCAAATAATACATTTTTAAAGGAAGATTATGCTGGCCTATAAAGTAAAATGTAGGAAGCATTTAAAGGAGAAGAGACCATGAAAATAATTAAAAGATTATTTGAGAAATTTTAGCAGGTTGATATGAAAGTAGGTAGGCTGGGAGTCGTGTGAGACCCTTCAAAGGTGATGAATTAGTTTTTGGAACATTGTGGGAGCTTAATAAAAGTTTGGTGAAGAAAGGAGGGGAAGGAGGGATGATTCAGTTAGGTGATCAAATGGGTCAGGAAGAAGGAGAAAAAATATTCAAAATAATTGTATTTCTCCTCCTAAACAAGGGAAATATAAAATTCTGCTCCCAACTAAGAAAACTGGAACTGAAGAAAGTAGCCTTAGAAGAGCAAACATTATGAGTGTTCCTTAATACACAAACACACACACAAATATCTTAGTTGTTGAAAGCTCAAAAGGTTAACTTCACTTCTTAAGAAAAGCAGTGTTCTAACAATAAAAGCATCTCCGATAAGTTTTTATCTAATGACATAATCTCAGAGGGCATTAGGGTCTTGCTTTTAAAAAGCTGACATCCGTTTTAAGAAATAAAATTAAAGATAGATTCAACTAGGAAATTATAATACTTTTATTATTATTCTCAGTATGAGGGTAAAAACTGAAAAGCAGCCAAGTCGGACATACATCAACAGATACACTTTTATTTTTAAGAACAATTCCTAGTTTCAGGCTTTTCCCTCAGACATGATATTTTCAATAAAATATCAGTTGCATCTTTTGTGGTTTCACAGCAGCATAAGCTCTAGACTCCCGTCACTGTCGAACTACCAACATCAATCTTATATTTATTTCAAGGTGACTCTGGAATATTTCATCTGTCTTATTTATGATTTTCTGTCTTCCATTCAAGTGTTTTGACTTCTCCCCAGCCTCATCATACTAATCCGTATAAATGCATACACCTAGAACTGAAACATTTCCTTTTTCCATTAATATCTCATAACTCTCCTATAGTTCTAAAACACTTAAAACGTGTGCTCTCGCTCTTTCTTTCTCTCTCCCTCTCTCTCTCTCTCTCTCTCTCTCACACACACACGTATACACAGGCACCAAAACACCTGTACATGTATATTCCCTTTTGCAATGTACGTGATAATTGTTTCATATAAGATGTCTCTTAGTAGAATATCATATCCACAAATATAAATCGTAAACTTGAAATTGTTGCTTGAAAAGATTAAATTTTGAAAGATGGTGGCATTTGTTCTATTTACTGGTTTAAGAGAGGCTTAAGAGAGGACTCCTGTATCTTTTCCCAGGAAATATATCCAATGTAAGCAGCTATTCTTTGTTCAGATTCATTTAAGTTTTTGGTTCTTTAGTTATTGAATTTCCTTTCCTACAGTGCCTCTGGGTTCATGGTAAACTCTAGAGAAATACTCATGGGTCTATCTTCCTGTTTCTACCCTTTTATATCCAGCCTAAGTGCAATGATACAGTTGACCCTTGAATAACATAGGTCTGAACTGTGCAGGTACATTTACATGAAGATTTTTTTAAATAGTAAATATTACAGTACTATGCAGTCCATGTTGGTTGAATCCCGGGATGTGGAACCTTGGATATGGAAGGCCAACTATAACTTATATGCAATTTTTGACTGTGCTCTGAGGGCTGGTGCCCCTAACCCCCTACCTCCCACTGTTCAACGGTCAACTGCATTTTCCCATTAGGTGAGATTTTTATCATCCTACCTTTTAAATTGCTCACTAAATACAAGCCCAACTGCCTTATATCAAAAAATTACTGTGACTTTCACTGATATCATAGAATCAATAGGTTCTTTTCACCCATTTACTTTCCATTTTTCAGGTTTCCTAAATAATTTACCTCCCACCCTAAATCCATAGTTTCACTTTTAATCCCTGATAAAGGTCCTAGTTGTGCTCATCTGGATTTTTTAATCATCCCTTTCCTGATCTCCTGACTGAACCCAACTACTGTAAGTGATATGAAATGATGTGCCCAAATGATGTGTGATGATCTCCAATTTTACCAAACACTTTAATTACTTAACACCATAGATTCTATTGTCTTTGAGTATTAGGATCCAGTCAATCCTCTTGTTGCTCTCAGTTTCCTCATGTGTAAAATGAAAATAATAATACCAATCTCATGGGGTTGTGGTCCTGATTGAATGAGGAGTTTCCATAAAATGCTTGTACTGGTTCCTGCCACACAGTAAACACCATATGTATTAGCTGCTATTATTATTATCTTCTTACCATTAGTTATTCTGGGCTTCCTTAACAAGTTTCCATAGACAACTAGCTTTCATTGTCATGCCTGTACCTTCTTTTGCTTTAATCTGTCTCCTGTCTTTTGTCACCCATATCTTAACTCTTTCCACGCAGTATGTTTGTTACTATTGCGTTACTTTAGACTATTTACAATCTGCTTGCTTAGATCACTATCCATTTTAGAATATAATACCCAGAAAAATTTTGAAATCTCACTACCTCATTAGCTAACATGACTGGTTTTAATCATAAGGGCAATATTTTCCTCTTATCTATCTCTTCATATAATTCACACTTTTCTATATTTCTATAATTGGGTTTATCCACTTTTATAAACATTAGATAATTCATAACCGTCTTAGACATGTTAGTTCACTTTCTTGTTGCTTTTCAGAGAAGTAAGCTCTCTTGGATGATGGATAATGATGGTCATTGTTTTTTAATTACTTAAATTATGATTTTGGACTATAAAATACAGTACATTTCTGTTGATTGCAGGGCATTTTAACCTGAAATGTTACAGGACATAAGAAAGTATTTACTAGATCTGTAAAAAACTGCATTCATCCCAAAGTAAGGGTCTGTAAAATGACTTACAAAAGAGGTAGTGAATATAAAGAGATAATCAATATACACAATGAAATAAGTTTCTTCTTGGCACATGAATAATTTAATATTATTTCTATTTAAAAAACTCACTGGTTTATAACAAAGTGAATCAGCTATACATATACATATATCCACCAAATTCACTTTGTTATAAAGCAGAAACTAGCACACCATTGTAAAGCGATTATACTCCAATAAAGATGTCTGATGAATTGGGAGATTGGGATTGACATGTATACACTGATGTGTATAAAATGGATGACTAACAAGAACCTGCTGTATAAAAAAATAAATAAAATTAAATTTAAAAAAAAGACCCACCACAGCCATAAATAAATAAATAAATAAAAATTAAAAGAAAAAAAAACTCACTGGATTTTCCAACTTGAATATTGGGATTGAAATAAAAACATATCAAAATCATGAAAGCTTCAGTATGGCACTGGATAATTTTTAAATGACCTAAGATTTTATAATCTAAAACCTTGTTTAATATTGGATAGAAATACACATCAAGTGCATCAAGTATGGAAATTCGTTTAATAAAAAGTAAAGAACCAAAATGATAAAAAAAATAAAATTAAAGAAAAAAAGCATGTTTGGCTGACAAAGAAGACAAGCAAGAGCAACGTTTTTTGAGTAATTTTGTTTGGATTTCCCTAAATAATTGGTATACTTGATCGCTTATTTACTTATTTAACCAGAGCTATGAATTTTTTATTTCCCTTTATGACCTGGCTACTAAGAAACTCAAAGAGAAGTCTGGTGCTCAACTACAGAAAACACATTAACATTCTTGTACACTATTTATGCTTCTTTATGTATACGTGTTTAAAAGAATCCATTCTCAAATAATTCCAGAGTCACCAAAGACCTACTTGACCTGTTCCACCCCCACCCCATCTCTTTCATCTTCTAGCATTTCCACTCAACCCGTATCACTCTCTGCTGTTCCTTAGACACAAAACATGCTTTCACCACAGGACTTTGCATTTGCTGTGTCCTACCTATAATTCTCTTCTCTCCATAAGGCTACATGACTCGCCTCCTCACTTTTTAAAATTTTCTTAAAAGTCATCCTATCTCATACAGATGGCTAACAGGCACGTGAAAATATGCTTAAAATCGCTAATTATTAGAGAAATGAAAATCAAAACTACAATGAGGTACCACCTCACACAAGTCAGAATGGCCATCATTAAAAAGTCTACAAAATAACAAAAAATAAATGCTGGAGAGGGTGTGGGAATGTAAGTTGGTACAGCCACTATGGAAAATAGTATGGAGGTTCCTCAAAAAAACTAAAAACAGAGCTACCATATGATCCAGCAATCCCACCCCTGGGCATATATCCAGATAAAAACTATAATTGAAAAAGATACATGCACCCCTATGTTCATAGCAGCACTATTCACAATAGCCAAGACATGGAAACAACCTAAATGTCCACCAACAGATGAATCGGTAAAGGAGATGTGGTACATATACACAATGGAATACTACTCAGCCATAAAAAAGAATGAAATAATGCCATTTGCAGCAACATGGATGGAACTAGAGATTATGATACTAAGTGAAGTAAGTCAGACAGAGAAAGACAAATACCATATGAAACCACTTATATGTGGAATCTAAAATATGACACAAATGAACCTATCTACAAAACAGAAACAGATTCACAGACATAGAGAATAGACTTGTGGTTGCCAAGGGGGAGGGTAGGTGGGGGAGGGATGGATTGGGAGTTTGGGATTAGCAGATGCAAACTATTATATATAGAATGGATAAATAACAAGTTCCTACAGGAAACTATGTTCAATACCCTGTGATGGACCATGGTGGAGAGGAATATGAAAAAGAATGTATGTATACGTATAGGTGGGTCACTTTGCTGTGCAGCAGAAATTAACACAAGACTGTAAATTAACTATACTTCAATTAAAAAAAAGTGGGCATGTTAAAAAAAAAAGTCATCCTATCACAGGTGTCATCTTTGACTTCCTCTAATACAACATACAATCTATATCCATGTAGATATATACGGATATGGATATAGGTACATTATATGGAATATACATTTATCTGCCCCATCTCCATATGTATTATTATTATTATTAGTGTAGAAGAAAACACTGTAAATTTAAAAATAGCAAATGTTCAAGTGCTTTGTCTTTCAAGATACAAATTAACATCAACCTAGTTGCAAAACAGAGGTTATAAAATCCAATTTAATTTTGTCTCCTTGCTATTGCAGCCTAATTTAACTTCCTTTCCAATTTTACTTTCCTGAACTTTGAATCATTCCAGAAAAGAAATGATCCAAAATAAATGTCTCCTGGTTTAGAATTAGCATGGTTGTTAGGAAAAGTAATGCATTTCTCACAAGTGAGAAGGGATTTAGGTGGCACAAATCAAGCCAAAAGCTAGGTAAAATGAGGGATTTTCATTAAAAGGCTTGTTCTGTCTGATGGGGGATTTTGGAGTCCTGAGAGTCCGTAATAAGTTTATCTGGTATAGGAGATTAGGCAAACGAGGGCCAATTAAACTCCTGGACAACAGCCAAGGTACCACTGCCGACACAAACAGGAGTTTACTTAAAAGAATCAAAGGAAGCCCCTGGTCTCAGCTGAACACCTTTCTTTTTCCTTGTGGAAAGATTCTTATTTTTAATGATAAAATGCAGAGAAATAAATCTTAATATTTTAGATATCATGCAGCAGAAGAAATGAGAGAACAATACTTCAGAAGAGATTGAAATGATGATGAAATGGCCTCTGGTGTTGAGGAGAAACCATTCTCTACTTTGGATTCCAAATGTTAAAAGGTAATGAGAGGCCTCAAAAGAATAGCATTCTCAGCACTCAGTAAACTAGCTCTCTGAAATCTTATCCACAAGCCACAGCCTAATAGTTTAATGCTTTTTTCACATTTCCAAAAGGTGAGAAGCACTGAATGATGCCCATCCTACTCTTAAACAAGTTTATTAACTTGGGCATCACCAGGATGCTTGCCAAATATCTTTCATTATTTAGCTAAATTTTTGTTGTTGTTTCGATTTCTCAATTGTGGTTTTCTTTTTTCCTCCCTTTAGGACATCTGTCCCTTAAGCAGCATGGTGAATGCAAGTGGCAAGTGTGGTAACGAAACGAAGTCCAATGGAAGAGGAAAATGTCATATTCTCATTAATAAGTTATAGGTTGAGGTACATTGAGGAGAAAATTGAATCAGCAATTCTTATGGACAACTTGAGTCTACATATCTAAGTTATGTCACTTGTGCAAGATTTTCTAAATTATTACATGAAAATAATCACTTCAACACCTTAAGGAAAGAGATGTCATATAAAACGATGTGTAAAATTTCCGATACAGCATTTAACACTACCAATTAAAGTAACATTTTCATGTAAATTGGGTAATAAATGGGGATTCCTTTATTTCTTATGTCTTTTCCTTATTTCACTGTTTTGCATTTGGTACCTTAAGTTATACATACTTTTCAAAAATATCATTCAGCAGTAACGAGGAAAATTAGGCCATCAGGGCATTCTAATTATAACAAAAACGTTCTCTCCCATTCATATTACATTTTGACTTGTTCTCCACCCTTCATACTCTGAAATCCATTTTTCACTGTTGTAATCTATAACTGCTATAAGAAATACATATTTTGATCCTTGTTCTGAATACAGAATGTGAGTCTGATTCATATATTGCTTAATAAATGGAAAACAGTTAAATAACTGAGACTCTGATGCAAAAAAAAAATTTAAAGGTAACAGAGTGCTGTCAGTGGTAATGGGATGTAAGCGAGATACTGTAATGAATGATTGCATTTCTGGGTCACAGCATCCTCTCCATAATCATTTAAGATATATTAACCAGGCAGAAACTATCAAATGATCTCAGTATGATGTCAAAATATCTGTGAAAATTTTTCTTTCTCCTGATTTGTGTTCACTATTACCAGATTCCTAATATAGCAAAAGTAGTTCAAGCTAAATGCCCACTTTTTTTCTCAGATAGAATGTGTCTTAGAACCCATACTTTCCTCTAATCCCTTTAGTTTTTAATTATTTTTAGTACAAAGCCAAACAATAAGATATAAAATGTAAAAGGTATGAAAGTGTCTAAATTGAAAAGTTAGTCTTCTTCCCACTCCAATCTCCCCAACCAACCAGTCTTGTTCTCCGGAGGCAACGGAGGCAACTTCCTTAACCAATTTCAAGTACAAACAGGCCAGAGATATCCTATGGTCATTATAGTGTGTGTGTGTGTGTGTGTGTGTGTGTGTGTGTGTGTGTGTGTGTGTGTGTGTGTGTGTGTGTGTGTGTGCGCGCGCCTGAGCATATTCTTTCCCCCAACTGGTAGCATATTATATCCATTTTTTTTGCACCCTCTATTTTTTCATTTAACAATACATTTTCGAGATCTTTCCATACAAGCACATATAAAATTGTCTCTTTCTTCTTCATACCTGAATGGTGTCCACTGTGTGGTTGAACTACAATTTTCTTGACCAGTCCTCTGCTGATGCACATTTAAGTAATTTCAAATCTTATGCAATGCAAAAGATAATGAATGTACACACACACACACACACACGTATGGCATGGATGAGTGTAACTGCAAGATAAATTTGAGAACTGCTGAGTCAAAGAGTATGTGCCATTTTCGTCTTGATAGGTATTGCTAAATTGCTGTGCATATAGGCTGCATCGATTAAACTCCTATCAGCAATGTATGAGCATCTGATTCTCTACACTCTTGCCATTTTTTAACTCTGTTAACCTGATGGGTGAAATTGTTGTTTCTTTAGATTTCTTTTATCATGAAGGAGGTCGAATATTTTCACGTATTTCAAAATCAGTTGACTTCCTTTCCTATGAGCTGCTTATTCATATAATATGTCCATTTTTGTGTTGAGTTGTTGGTCTTATTGATTTGTAAGAGCCTTTTATATGCCTTTTATATCGTGAGATATGAGTTGCATGCAACTTTGTGTTTGCTTTTTGCTTTTGTTAATTTACAGCAAATTTGAAGCATCCAGAACTATGTCACCTCTTCAGACCCCACCCTTATTCCTCTACCTCTCCACAAAATTACCTACAATATGAAAGTACCTTCCCCAACTAGAGATAGTGTCACGAATCCTAGCGGTTCCACTAACTGCTCAAAAGGCCACACCAAAACACACATGGCCTTACATGTCCTGTTTTTAATCTCTTCATGTCATTACTGTCACCAAATAACCCCTCCTTACCATGATGTCTAAATTAGACTCCAAAGAGGACATTCTAAATTGTACATCTTTACTATACAAAGGACATTCACTTTATGTTTTCCCAAAGCTTCTGATTTTTTTTAATGTGTTTACGTTTCACCACTGTTGGCCCAGTTCTTTATTTCTCTCTGTGTATTATTAGAGTATGGTACTGTAGTGTCTTTAATACCTGTGTGACGTGTCCCTGGGGCCAGGTGAGTGCAGTTTCATCTGTGTAATAGTCCTTGAAATTCATGGGATCCTACTGATTTTTTTTCTTTTTTCAGCATCTAATCAGACTAAAATAAGTAAATTAATGAATATGTGTGTTTTGTTTTATAAGCCCCTTTCCCCAATATCTAATACACTTTGTGGTATAGAGTTCTGATGAATTTAAAAGTCATATATGATTTTAGAAAATTATAGGTTATAGTAAATATCTAGGCATAGCTGACAAACTTACAAAGCTAATTTGTGTGCTCCAGGTAAAACAAAATATATGAACCTAATTTAGGTATGATTACATCATTGGTTGTTGATTTGCTCTTTCACGTTTGATCTAAACATTTTTTTTAACATCTTTGAGGCAGTGGTTCCTTTCTGTGCTTCACCTTATGTTAAAAATAAACAGCATGTCAAATTAATTTAAGCATATGCCTACTACTAGCCAAGACTGTAAGTGCATATGTACACACATATGCATACACATTACTCTCTTCCCTGCCTAAGGCTAAACTTTCAGAACTCTCAAGCTTGGAGAACAGCTCTAGACTTCAGAACAATTGTGGTTAGAGAAGGAGGAGGTGCAAACCTTTCCTCCTTGGGAAGAATGAAGCATTCTCTGTGGATCCAAGCAATAGACCAATAACATAGAAAACTATAAAAATAGCGCCCACCATGCTGTGATTATTTGATTTTCCACTTGAAAGGATATACATTCTGAGGGTTTGGTAATCTATACATAAGTTAGCTTTTTACAGAAAATTTGGAGTAGCAACAGAAGGCACAAGAAAGAAAAAGGGGATGGTGGGAACTTAGGGAAAAGGAAAGAGTTCCATGGCAATCGTTCAGAGCAGCCCCACTGGCTGTTATGGTAATCCTCTCATCAGAGGCTAGGCAGCATGGTGGTGATGAGAGGTAGGTCAGCTATCAGGAGTAGGGTGGGGAAAGAGTTACCTGTACCTCATCAATGTGGCACCTGGAGGCATAAGATATTTCTACTGTATATGGGACTAGAGTTTTGGTGTTGCTAAGTGCGGGGTCTAAGGTGGGGCTTAATTAACCACTTGCATTTGGCTCAGTTGTCCTTCAGGCATTGATTGCTAAAGGCATCTTGTGGAGTCACATTCGTAAAAAAGGGAAGAGGTTTTAACAATTCTTATTCTGTACTTGTACCTACACTAAAGCACCAGCAGATCACAATAACTAAGACACACAGATATCATAAAGAATCACCAAGAGAGAAAAGGAAATTTATATTTGAGATATTTTGTATATTAAGACAGGAAGTACATCTTTGATGAATTCTATGGGGGCTAAAATATATGTGAAGGTGTTCTTTTATAGTATCTGAAGAATGCCAAGTTTGGTTCATGTATTAAAGACAGAAGTTAGAATGGTTAGAGGGACCTCAGTAATCAGAATATGCAGGTAACTCACTCACCACTTTTAATGCTTGCATACATGTAGTGAATGAAAGAACATATTCCTTGATACAGAAAATGTGAATGCAATTGCATATTAAATGCAAAAAAATCATCATTTAACAGTTTTGCAAATGGTTATTTGCTGACTGTTAAACCTTGACTTCTGAAATTTTATGCCACTTTTGATTTAGGGATGGAAGATGAGAAGCTTGATTTTTAAAAGGTACAAAATGAAACCTTTAAATCACTTCTCAGGTGAGCTGCATGCTCTGGATAGAGTAATTCTCCCATCAAATGCTATTAACATCTAAAGAAGGTCTTTTCAATGAATTTAAGAATGCCAATGACCAATGTCTTTTCTTTTTCTAAATAGTTACTTTGTTCAAGTGCTTTGAGACTCAGGTTTTGAGGATCTAAAAGGGTCTATATAAAACGGCTTTCTAATTTATTTCACTTTGTGCGTCAAAGATTCACCAGACATATCCCTGAGATGTCATATTTCAGTACAAAGTCACTCTTGCATTGGTTTCTATGGCAGCCAATTGCAAAAATTTTAATGCAGCTCTGAACTTCCTATTCCAGTGTTGACTACAAGCATCAGTGTCAGGGAGACCGTATTTGTCTTGACAAGTCTCCATCTGAATATAACATATATACAGTTACACCCCTAAGCTGTGAGTCACCATAATACCGAAAAACAAATAAATAACAGGGATACACACGGAATTACACAGTGCTGACGTGCATGTGTGAAGAAGAAAGAGGAGAGAGGGAAGAAGAGAGAGAAAAACTATTTCATAATTCAAGACTCTCTAAATGGCAGAGATGCAATCCTCTTTTCAAGAGTGTCACTCAATAGGCATAAAAAGCTGAAACCACATCATTATTTGGAGAAAGGAGAGAGACTCACTGCATTTCCTATATGAGTGCCTGAATCAGAGGAGGCTCCAGATCTTAGGAAGAGTAGATCTTTAGAGGTAGACAAGACAAACAACACGGAAGTAATGGGAAAAAAGTAAAAGAGCAGCAGGAAAGGGGCAAAAGTCATCATTAGTTTTTAAGTTAAGATCACACATTTAGAAAGTTAGCTGCATATCTCTGTTTCTATTCATTCCATCACTCAGACCCCTAAATACTTTGCAACACTCTGATCTTAAATTTAATTGGTGAGCAGAGCCTAAATAGAAAGCCTGGAGATGAACGCTATGATTTCTCCTCACTACCATGTGTGAGGAGATGTTGAAAACCCCCAGGAGCCTCTAATATCTGGGCAAAAATGACCCGAAAGATTCTAGCCAAGCATTCAAAAGTAACATCTTCCCAGGTGGGCCTGGACAGCAGTACTGCACGCTCCTTCCTTAGATTTGGAGCAGAGTAGTAGAAATAAAATAGGATCATCGCTCATACAGATCTAGATTTGGATGCTAATTCTGCTGCTTTGTGATCATGGCTAAGTTGCTTACCTATTCAGGTCTCAGTTTCGTCATTGATAAAAACTGAGAAAATGACTTGTTTTAAGGGGCTGATGGGAAAATTACTAGAAAATATATACAAGGCGTGGCCTATATTTAATATGTAAAATATGAGAACTGTTGTAATGCTATTTATTAGACTTTGAATGATACTATTTTACCACGCATGCTATCATTTTGAACTACATTATCCTTGTAGCCCCTAGAACACTTGGTAAGGTCCTGTACATACGGTAGATGCTTAATCATTACATGTGAATGAATGACAGCCTCGATTAGACAGAAAAATCATATACATAAAGATCCAAGTAATAAATTGTTTTGCCTTATTTGATTGCAGTCATAAAAGAATCCATGTCCAACCAAGTAGTTTAATTTTTCTTAAAGCATTTACTTTCTAAAATTAATTAATTTATTCATTTTTGGCTGTGTTGGGTCTTCATTGCTGCATGCAGGCTTTCTCTAGTTGCTGCGAAGGGGGCTACTCTTCCTTGCCGTGCGCGAGCTTCTCATTGCGGTGGCTTCTCTTGTTGTGGAGCACGGGCTCTAGGCACGCGGGCTTCAGTAGTTGTGGCTCGTGGGCTCTAGAGCGCAGGCTCGGTAGTTGTGGTGCACGGGCTTGGTTTCTCCGAGGCATGTGGGATCTTCCCGGACCAGGGCTCGAACCCGTGTCCCCTGCATTGGCAGGTGGATTCTTAACCAGTGTGCCACCAGGGAAGCCCTTAAAGCATTTAAGTTCTGAGGTATTAAAGCATAATTGAGAACACAGCGTTTTGAGCCAAACTGACTGGGTTCAAATCCCATCTTTACCATGTATTCAAAGTGTGAACTGGGGCACAGCTCCCCCTCCTGTAAAACAGGAGTAGAACGAGAACTGTCTCATAGGGTTGTTGGGATGATTAAATGAGTTAGTAAAACCAAATGAGTCAAGCATCTAGAACAGTGCTTGACAGTTACAAAGCACCACTGAAGTATCAACTCATTCAAATTAGTGACTGATGTTGAGTATTATCAATATTTAACCCCACAAACCCCATTTAATAGTATATATTATCATATGCAATTTAAGTATGAAAGGTTGAACATAGCTAATGTGGGAAAGAGTAGATCCAGTCTCAATCCTGACTCTGTAACTAACTGGCTTCATGACCTTGAGTGAATCATGGAGCCTCTCTGCATGTCTGATCAGTTAAATGTGGGCATCGAATAGATTGTGTTTGTGGCCCATTCCTATCTCTACTACGATAACATTCTCTATTTTCACTGCATCTTGTAGGGTCATTTGTCTTCCCCTAGGAGTGCAACTTCAATTCTTTAAAAGAAGTCAGTGGGGAAAAAAATCTTCTACAGAGAATTTCACTTTGCTATCAACCTTCTAGCATCAAGTCTATTCCATACACAATAAGGCAAAGCTATAGTAAAACATCCTTATGCTATTTCTTTTTAAGACCCCTTCACATTTACCAATGCCATTGGAACTGAACTCAGGAAACAGTAAAGTATCAAGGAGACGTGTGAAAGAGCCCTTTTTAGCTCTCTCTCAGCATTTCAGTGAGCTCTTTGTTTCCAATACTTGTAGTTGCAATATCTTTGTGATATCACATCTAAGTGCTGTATGACTTTTTTTGAGCCCAACCCCCTTTCTTCCATGAGCCACCACAGACGATATGAAGCATATGGTGGCCATGTAAAACCGGGATTATAAGGCTTCCCTGGTGGCGCAGTGGTTGAGAATCTGCCTGCCAATGCAGGGGACACGGGTTCGAGCCCTGGTCTGGGAGGATCCCACATGCCGCGGAGCAACTAGGCCCGTGAGCCACAACTACTGGGCCTGCGCGTCTGGAGCCTGTGCTCCGCAACAAGAGAGGCCACGATAGTGAGAGGCCCGCGCACCACGATGAAGAGCGGCCCCCGGCTTGCCGCAACTAGAGAAAGCCCTAGCACAGAAACGAAAACCCAACATAGCAATCAATCAATCAATAAAATAAATCTTAAAAAAAAAAAAACCGGGATTATAACACAACATCCCAGAAGCTTTGAATGATAGAGGACTTCAGCGATAATTCCACCTCAACTCATTTTTAAAATGAGAGAAATGACGCCAAAAGATATCTTTTAACTTGTTCAAAAGGATATGGATAATTAGAGATACAGCCAGGACCAGAAACTAAGTCTCCTGTATCCTTATCCACCATTTTTACCACGGTATCATGGTGCCTTTGTGTTAAGAACTACTTAGCTCAGCCAGCCCAAAAGGGAGTTCCCTAAATCAATTTCTTACCTCAATTGATGTCACCGGACAGTATGCTTACCTTAAGAATATGGCCATGTACCTTATGACTCTACTAGTTCCTATTTCCATAGGAATCATCCAAATTATCACAACTCCCACACCCCAAACACAAAACATTCCTGCACTGCACACAAAGTTTCATGGGTACTCACTCTAAGCAGCAATGCCAAATGAATTCTGGATGAGAGTGACTGAGAGCTTGCTCTTAATCCCTCAATTTAGGAATTTAGAATTGGGTCTGAAAATGCTTCCACTTGACAGAATAACAAAAAAAATGTTTTCTTCATTTGTTGACTACAGTATCACAGAGACATCAGCAATGGTTAATGGCTTATAGGGAAAAGTCTGGAAATGTTAGCAATTTTCTGACTTCAGTCTCTTGAGTCAAAGCACACACTGTATCATTGGGTTTATTTTGTTTCATCCTATAGGTACAAATCTAGTGCCAAAATAACAAACTAAAAAATATTTAATCTATTCTACTGATGTTTGTTTTAATAGGCAGACTTTGGAAAAAAATATATTTACATAACATACATATATGTTTACATAACATACACAGGTATATTTACATACATACCACTATGTGGTAGGCAGAATAAAGGCCCTCCTCGCCCCCCCAAGCGGTCCAACATCCTAATCCCAGAAACCTGTGAATTGGTAGGATAACATGGCAAAGGGGCATTAAGGTATCAGATGGAATTAATATTGCTAATCAGCTGACCTTAAAATAGGAAGAGTACCCTGTATTATCCAGGTAGTCCAATGTAATCAGAAGGGCCCTTAAAGTGGAGGAGGGAGGAAGAAGAATAGAATCAGAGAGGGAGATACACCACTGAGGAATGGTCAGAAAAATGAGACATTGCTGGCCTTGAAGATGGTGAAAGAGAAGCATGGGCCATGGAATGTGTACCACCTCTAGAAGTTGGAAAAGGCAAGCAAATGGATTCTTTCCTATAGCTCTGCTGACAACTTGATCAGTAAGACCCGTGTCAAATTTCTAACTCCAGAAGTGGAAGGCAATAAAACTGTGTTGTTTTAAGTCATTAAGCTTTTGAAAATTTGTTTCAGCTGCAAAGGAGATCTAATGCACACTACTCATTTTTTAAACCATTGAAAACCATTTAAACCAATTAAACCATTTTTTTTACCATTGAAAACTGGGAATTGAATGTGGTGTGATATTCAAGGTCTTTATGTAAAAAAAAACCTGATTTTTAAAAAGTAATGTAATTTAGTTATAATGATTCTCTATCACATGAGAAAGCAGGACTAATGAGATGGAAAATAACTATCCCACCTTCTGCAACAGAGATTAGACTATAAAAGATAAATTCTAAATAGATTACTATAAATGAGTAAGACTATACAATTTTAACACAGACCACGAAGAAATGTTTTCCTATCAATACTTCCATTTTCCTAGATTACTAGGCATATATGGTATATAAATTTTAATTTTAAAGGCTGTTATCTTTTTGAATGATAAAATTCAAAATTTTATCTCTTTGTAAAGTATAGAGAAATATGAAAAAGAGTGTTTAAATTCAGATTTTTTAAAATCCTCTTTAAATCATAACTTGCAGTACTAATTCAGTAGATATTAAGAGGTCATTGATAAGGAAAAAGGGAATTACACACATTTTTGTTTCGAAAATGAAGTTCTAGGCCATGTTCTAATAAAACTCTACTACTGAAGACAGCCACATCTGCCTCTGACCTCAGTGGCATTCTGGTCTTCAAATTCCACATACCCACATCTATCCTCTACAGTTGATGACTGTACGTGACTGTAGGTTCTTGGTGAACAAATGTGAGTCACTAAAGATATCGATAAAATGATGTTTCTACCCTCCCAAACCCAATGGATGACCAAACTGAGTCTTGGTGATCTCTAATGGCTAGAAAGAAATGGAGACAATTAGGAGATAAGGAACCATGTGAGAGGCTGTTGTCATGTAGGATAAGAAGGTAGCTCCCAAATTCACAAGTGATTGGGTAAACAGTAAAGCAAAGATGGCCTTAAGAAATGGTATATGAACAGAAATTACACAAATTGTGTAGTCTGTGAAATTGTAAGGAGGACGGCAAACAATGGCAAGCAATGACAACAATGTGTCACAATGACTCCAGGTAACAGGCCTCTAAGGCCACAGTGATAGCTTTTAATAGATGGTGAGGGAAGAACAGATAGAAACTGTGAAGAATATGATTAAAGGTGTTGAAAATATCGTATTATCTAAAACTTTCAACCAAAATCACCTGCTCCAGTTTCTTTTTGTTTTTTTAAGTATTTTAAAATTTATTTATTTATTTATGGCTGCATTGGGTCTTTGTTCCTGCACGCGGGCTTTCTCTAGTTGCGGCGAGCGGGGGCTACTCTTCGCTGCGGTGCGCAGGCTTCTCATTGCGGTGGCTTCTCTTGTTGCGGAGCAGGGGCTCTAGGCGCACAGGCTTCAGTAGTTGTGGCATGTGGGCTCAGTAGTTGTGGCTCGTGGGCTCTAGAGTGCAGCCTCAGTAGTTATGGCGCACGGGCTTAGCTGCTCCGCAGTATGTGGGATCTTCCCAGACCAGGGACTGAACCCGTGTCCCCTGCATTGTCAGGTGGATTCTTAACCACTGCACCACCAGGATAGTCCTGCTCCAGTTTCTTGAACACATGCTGCATGGTATAACAATTCCAGGTGATATTTAGATAGCCAGATAATCTACCTTCTTCGACATATAAGGAAACATTAGCAGAGAGGAAGGAAAGGCTATTTACAAACTCTGTAATCATCATACAGCTTGAGAATAACAGAAGCAGGTGTGTAGGTCTTTCTCTAATACTCATGAGCAATAGGGATCTACTGTACTGAGAAAACACAGCTTGCTGCCAAATCTGTTGCACTGTGCTTCTGCATTCTTTTCCATTCTCAACAGTAAGGAAGGCTCCACATCATAGCTATTGAGTTCATTCAGCTGTTCTCCTATCGTTTCCTCCAGTCTCACCATAAATTTCTATTGTGCCAACATGCAGAGAATTGATTACATTCTTTTTCAGTCTGTCTTTGAAACTTGTAATCAAATTATTTTATGCAATCACAAAGTGCATGAATATTTTCTTCTTTACCAATACCTCACCACACACCCCTCCTACCTCCGCACTCTTGTCATCTCCTGCTCCACCCTCTTCAGAGTTTCTCTACTACTGGTTTAGAATCCACTGAATGTGTATACGCTACTGCAGCAGTGTTACCCACTGCCAGTCTAACATTTGTTTCACGATAACTAACAGCCACAAATCATGAAGTCAGAGAGGATGTTGGTAAAGGCATGGTGATTATGCAAAGTAGTAGTATTCAAGTCCCTTAGATGCAAACACGAAGAGATCCAAATAATTACCTGCCAGTGTTTCTACAAGTTACATACTGAAAATGTTTGCAACTCAAACTCACACAGTAAACATTACATTAACAAAATTACTTATCAATTTGTAGTTTTTTCAGGATGTGCCATATGCAAAACATGGAGCAAGGCACACTTTTATAACTGCATACAAATTTGGCTCCCACTTTGACATACCAAAGTATACCCAGATCAAGGATTCTGGCATTTCATAGCTAAGAACACTATAACTATGCTTGCTGCCGTTTAATGATTGGGTGCCGTATCTAATTAGTTCATGCTCTTTTCCCATTAGCAGAGCCTAGGGTGTCTATAAACCTAACTTAAGTGCAAGAGAAATGAGTACTTTTTCTGCAAGACTGACAGGACTCTATCTGGTAGGGCTACTGGTAGTTTATTAGATAAGCAGCAATTCTAAATTAGGTTATGCTGGTTTTGACAGTTTCTGCAAACTGACATTTTCATTTGCTCAGTTTCTTGGAACAACCCATCATGCAGATATATTACTTGTTGAAATCTCATAAAAACTCTGTTTTTCTCTGGGCTGTGAGCATGAATTTCTAATGAACTTGGCTCTGAGTGAAAGGCAAGTTCTCACCCATTACTGCAAGGGATGGTTTTATTTTATTGAATACCAATTTAACAATATCAATGCAATACAGATGTCCTTATTTCCAATGTTGGATATATGAGGTGTTACCGTTGTGACCTCAAAATGGGAAAAAAAATTAAGAAATAGAAGGATAAGGATCATAAGAGGCCTTGAGATTTGCTGCTAGTACCTATAGTTTATCTTTCTGGTGCAAGTCAGTGATGGCTGGCACAAATTACAGCCATTCTAAGCTAACCAGAATAGAGCTCAATCATCTAGTTAATGATCTCAGAGCATGGTCAATCTCCCCAATCCAACGTACAGCGTGACTACCGCATCTCTGCTCAATAAAGTCACAGGAAAGTTATTTCCTTTTAAGCCTGCAAACTGAAGTAGTGTTTAAATATCTTGAAAGAGAGACTGTATCCACAAATGTAGTTTTATTTCAGTCAAACCTTCCAACTATTTTTCCATGATGAAGCGTTAGCCTATCTCCATAGAGAAGCATGTTTATTAGAATATAGTGACGCAAACAACTGAAAAACCAGGAAGTTCTCAGTCAACTGTTTTTGCTGGAGAACGATAGAGAGGTGATCTGACCAGTATTTCCATTGATGTGTCTGGTTGTTTAGTGCTGCTGAAACACATCAATAGAGCACAGAAATCTTGCTGCTCAACATTATGTTCAACCAGGAAACCGGGATGATTCACAAATTGACTTTCAAACAGAATCTGGTGGAAAAGCGGCTGGCTAACCCATGGATTCAGCCATACCTCTGTGAGGGGAGAGAGTACCAGTTTCAATATCAACATCAGTTCATTAAACCATAGGCTGCCTAGCACATGTACTTCCTTATGCTACAGCTCAAGATCTTTTAACCAAAGGAGTGATGTAAGAATTACTGTATTTGCATTTTTATGAATTGCATCCGTGATCTATTCAATGGCAAGAAATGGGACTCATTTGACAGAATTTCTGAAGTTGCTTTCTTATCTGTTTCCCTATATCAGGTTTTCTGATATTATCTATTAATTCTCACCAGTAAAACACTTACGCCTACACTTCTAAAAATGGCACTTGAATAGTGCTTGTTACATATATAACAACCCTGGAAGATATTTATATATTTATTTTTACTTTTTCAAGAATGAATTTAAGGTAAATTACCTAAATATAGCAAGAAAACATAAATTAGAAATTGGTAAGGGGGAAAAAAAGGGAAATAGAAGGATACAGAGCAAGGTTTCCACTAAAGCGAGGACAGATTTTTTCAGTTAGCAGCCAACTGAAAGATGAAAGCCTGATCAGATGAAAACAACAACAACACGTGGACTCAGAGCGACACAACTACTTCCAATAAAATGAGAAAATGTTTTCTGTGGTTTTTCAACATGTTGAGAAAAAACATCCATCGTATCATCCTTAGAGCAGACGGTCTCACTGGCCAGTTTTAGCTGTTGTTCGATGTGACTGCTTTGTGTAGAGACAGAGTTAAGACAATTTCTTGAGCTATATGTTGCAATTAGCTCCACTCCACAGAGAGACAAACTAAGGGCTGTGAAGAATCTTGTTCAAGGTCATACAGCCAGTTCAGAGCCTGAAACTGAACCAGTATCGATGCATTTTACTCTCCATCATGCTGCAAATGCAGGAGACACAGGGGTGCCTGCTCCATATGGCTGGACGACAGGAGAAATATAGATAGTAGAGGGACTTAGCTGTTATAACCATAACCAACATTTATTGATCTATTGCATAGGCCAGGCACTGTGAAAATATGTTAAATGCACTGTCTTAGTTAATCTTCAAAACCATCATGAGTGGTAATAATTATTATTTATCATGTTTTACAAATGAGATAACTGAGGTTCAGTGTGGTCATGCAATTTCCAAGAAGTCACAAAGCTAGGAAGTATTAGAGCTGGAGAGTATTAGAGTATTAGACTTTGAATCTGAATGCAAGGTCTTTAACTCTAGAATCCATATACTTAAGCACTTTATTATGCAGCCTTCTTATATCAGAAGGATGTCTCTCTGTACATAATGGGGGACCAGCAATGGTTTCGGTGTGCGTAAAGGTGGATAGATGATATTTATTCATTCACTCCATCACTCAATATTTGTAACCTGCATACAATGTCTTAGCATTCTTCTAAGATAAAGTATTCTTCTAAGATACATACAATATTCTAGTTTTCTTCTAGAGATACAGCTTTGAACAATACAAACCCCCTACCTCATTTTTTTAAGGAAGATGACTCTGGCTGTAGTCTGTAGGATTTCATGGAGATAGATAAGAGAGATTAGTTTGAAGGTTACTGCAACGATCCAAAGCACAAGATAATATATTAGTTACTTATTGCTGCAGAGTGAAGAACCAAACATTTCCTGGCTTAAAACAACATACAATTTATTATCTCACAGTTTCTGTGGTTCAGAAGTCCAGGCATGGTTTAACTGGGCCCCTTGCTCTGGGTCTAACAAGGCCACATCAAGGTCTTGGCTGGACTGCATTCTTTTATGGAGCTTGGGTCCTCACCCAAACGTATGTGGTGATGGGCAACAATAAAGCTACAGTAGTATTTAGAAGGTTCTAATGACATAGGAGTAGACAAATGGGTTAAAGGAACACATTTGGTTCCCTGTGGTTGTAGGTCTCTTCTCTTCTCGGGAGCACTCGCGGCTCCTAGAGGCCACTTGAAGTTCCTTGCCACCGGCCTGGCTGCTTAGTTCATCAAGGAGTACTTCGTTTCCAGCAGAGAATCTTTCTCTTGGGGAAGGGCTCAGTACCCATTTTAAGGCTATTCTACTGATTAAGTCAGGCCCACTCAGCATAATCTCCATTTTGATTAGCTCAAAATTAACTGACTCGCCACCTTAACTACATATGCAAAACCCCCTTCACTTTTGCCTGTGAATGTAACTGAGTCAGGGGAGTGGCATCCATCATATTCACGGTCTCTCTGACGCTACAGAGGAGGGGATTATACAGGGCAGGTACACCAGGGGGGAGTGGGAATCTTGGGGGGTCCTCTCAGAGGCTACCTGCCTTCCACAGGATCTGACTTCATAATCCCCATTTTGCAGTGTATCCCAAATGAATGATGCCAGATATATTTTCGAATATAACAGGAGAAAAGTGGGAAGAGGATGAGAAAGAAAGAAAGACTAAAGAGGACTGGAATCTTTTCTTCTTGTGGACTTTAGAAACTTTTAATTGAAATGCACAATTAAAGAGCTGTAGTCCCAAGTTTACTAATTTGATGTGGGGATGTTGAGGTGCTGGAAGAATATCAAGAAGTGATGTCCAGGAGGCATTTGGAAGCCTGCATCCTGAAGAGGGGAGGGGAAAAAAGCAGCACAGGGGGAGGAAACCTGGACATTACCTGAAGAGCAGAGTCAGCTATAAATGCATGAGCTCCCAGGAGTTTGACTACCGGAGAGGGAGATATGACCCAGCATAAGAACTTGATACAATGTAAGCTGTGATAGAATATTTTCAATTTAATTTAAAATGGTAAACTTTTTAAAATGCTTCCTGTGAAAATACCCTGAAATTAAAATGTGGGCTTAGAAAAATGAATGCCTTGGGCATCTTGTTCTTCTATAAACTTGTTTTTCTCTTTATGTGTAAAAGACAAACACTGTCACTCAAATGTCGAACTCATCATGACTGCATTATAAAAGTAACATGCACAAAACCAGGAGGATATTTGTTTGATGAATGAATACCTGGTGGCTGTAAATGATTTGGTAAGTGGCATGATGTCTATTTTTTTGGCAAGGCCCTAATCAGCCCAATGCATGTGTTATGGACTGTTAAAAACTTCAGAGTATAAAAAAATGGTAATGTATCTTAGACTGTGAATCCTTCACACTATGTCTGCATTCTCTAATTGCATAAACTATTTTTAAGTCCTAAAATCCCTCTTACATTCAAATCCAAGGAACATTTAGTGGGAATTATAAAAATACGCTTTAGTTACTTGCATATTTTTATGTCCTTACAAATAGAATGTGTTTTATTTCATGAAAAAATCATTTCTTATTCATCTCTATATCCATGTTTCATAAAAGGAGTAGAACCACATAAAATATAGAATGTTATTTATAAAATGATGAGAAATTATTTTTTGAAACAAAAAAGTAAAAATCCATTACAATTTATACTTAATTGCATACATATTTAAATCTATATTCTGATAAAACCCATAAGGCCAAGAGCTTAGGACAAGATGCCACAGGTCTGTATGCTTAACCACTAGATGGCTCCCTTACAATTCTAACTTTTAATCTTGTTCAAAGGAAAACTCAAAATTCACTCAAAATATACTATGCCCAATCTTAACAACTGCTTCCAGCGCCATCCATACCAGCACTATTGCACCAAATAGAAACTTGAACCAGCTGACGGTAAACCAGAGGGGGCATGTCTTGTACACCTTCATTATTTAGCAGAGTTAGAAAATGACTATAGTGTATAAGACAGTATTTCTAAACATGAGATCAATAGATTCACGTGGGGGAGACACTTGGGGTGCTTACTGACAATGTGAAGTTTGCTTATCTGTATCATATCTACTGGATCAGAATCACCTGGGGTGAGGAAGAACCAGTATTCTGTACTGTTAGCAAATTTATGTACAAAGTTCCAGAATGACAGTGTAAAAAATATACTTTTTAAGACACGTTTGGTTTTGCTTATTCCTGTATGGACTATATGTACTGATTTAATATGCTTGTCTAATTCAATTAATACTTTTATTTTTAACTCCCAAGATAGAAAAAACAATAACCAAGAGATTTGTGAAGAGATTAGAATCATACAATCTTAGAACTGTAAAGGACTTTAGAAATCACATAATCCATTGGTTCTTAACCCTGGCTGCACATTATAATAACTTGGGGAGCTTTTAAAATCTGCCAGTGCCCAAGTCTCACTTCCAGAGTTTCCTTTTTTAATTGATCTATGATGGGGGCTGGTTATTGGTATACTTCAAAAAGCTCCCCCAGAGATTTTAATGTGCAACCAGGGTTGAGAACCACTGAGCCAGGAAAAGCTCCTCATTTTATATATAAAGAACTGTGGTCACAAATAAGTTAAGCATATTGCTGTAAAATATACAAGTTATTGGCAAAGTTGGGACTAGACTCCAGATTCTCTGACATGCAGGCCATTCCTCTTCCCACAATTCCTGTTTATTCGGAAGTGAGGGTACTCTTTTGTGTCCCTAAAAGGTGCTCCAAGTATGATAATAGTACTTTCAGAAAGAAAATGTATTCAAATATTTTTAAAGGTATCACATATATTGGCTATCACACTATAAAAACCGTGTTGCTATATCATCCTTTCTTTGCAATGTTAGAGGATGAAATTTAAACAGAAGACTTAACAGTTCAGAGCAGATAACAGACATGTAATCTGTTCATCACAAAGCAGTTGTCAGTGGCTCTTGATATTGAATGAGAGAGATGGAAGAAAGGCATCCACTGGGCCTACATGAAACAAAGACTAGAAAGGAGGCAGACCATGCCCAATATCGATTAAAAGGACACCCAGGGGAAATATTATCCTTTAACTGAAACAGATGCAAATTCATTATAAAGTTAGATAAACCACCTACAGAAACCACCTCAAAGACTGAAGGAAAGAGATACGAGAGCAACTGACAGACACCACAAGGCTTTGTTGTAAATAAAATCAATTTTATGGTTTCACTCAGTCCTTAATTTGCCAAAATGTTCAAACTAAAACCAATATACAAGCTTCAGCAAACTCAGCGGGGTGGGTACTTTTTGTCGGAACTGGTTGCAAACTGCCGAGCAACAGGGGATAAAAGCATTTGCACGGCTATACTCTCACCCACAGAGATCTTGTTCCTCATTTTGAAGGTCAGGCCATACATCACTGGCCCAATGTCAGGAAACATGCATCGCCTCCGCCTACACTGTGCCAGGTCAGTTAGAAAATAAACAAGAGCAACTGCACGGAGCAGCTACCCCCTCAACTGCTCCATCCTCCTTCTCAACCATTCCATCTGCAAAGTAGAAGCCAAAGAGAAGAAGCCAGGCAGCAAAATTCAAGTCTTTTGCTTAAGATGCCAGTATTTCTAATACCTTGCAGCAGCAGATTCTATTTTTTGCTGATAAACACAGGACAGACTGA
Source organism: Balaenoptera physalus (assembly GCF_965194825.1). Classification (NCBI taxonomy): domain Eukaryota; kingdom Metazoa; phylum Chordata; class Mammalia; order Artiodactyla; family Balaenopteridae; genus Balaenoptera; species Balaenoptera physalus. The sequence continues at coordinate 26,711,721 of NC_138903.1, read as the reverse complement.
ACTGGTAATACTAGATTGTTTATAGCAGATCTCTTAAAAATGTCATTGGGACTTTACAAGGCTTTGCCTATGTCTATTTCAGACTGTTGTGAGATAGAGGCTTTCAAATTCCTTCTGCTACCAAAGGTCTCATGTATCAGTCATCAGCCTCCTCGGGGCCCATCAGCCATCAGGCTGTCATCCCAGAAAATTCTAAACTTTAAATTCCAGTCACCAGCATTGCCTATGGAGGATGACTGCTAAATTACAATTAGAGCCTGAGTAGTTGAAGAATGGCCTTGCCTACTGGTCAGTCACTTCTCATTAACAGTTTAATAAGAATCTGTTCATCAGATTAGCTCGTGGTCGTTTGACAGACTAGGAAAGAAAGTTTGGCAGGCCTGGAGATCCAGAAGAGAATGGGATGTAGTTTTTCAAGTTTCCAGTGGTGGAAAGGATTGTAGGAAGGTGTAGAGGTGAAGTAGGCTGACAAAAATCCCTGGTTGTCTAAAAGATAACTAGACATAGATATAGATATACATATACATATATTTTAAAAGGAACATAATGATAGAGTACCTAAAGGGACCACAGTAAAGGGAGTGGGCTTGAAAGAAGGTTTGATATTATGGGGAGCAGACGGCCTGGGAATGCTGAAGTCATATTATCTAATTAAGAGTGCTAATTTTTCCATAGGATTCAAAGTAAGCTTTCAAATAATATTAACCTTCCATATGCTCTGAAGCTCCTAATTTAGTACCTCTATAGAACACAGTTCTAAGCCCTTTCACACATATTTTCTCATTTTTCCCAGTTGGCTTCATCCCATTTCCTTAAAACAGACTTACTGTATACAGGAATGCTTTGAAATCCCTGGGTGAGGCTGTCTTGCTTTGAAATGAAGGCCTACCCTCTCAAAGACACTACAGCAAGTAACTTCATAACAAATCAATCTCATGAGGACTAAATAGGTGAGCTGTACGGCCATTATAAATTTCTTCTGATGGGTTGAGTCATTTAGCACGAGGGCAAAAAGACCTGGAGCAACAATGCCACGTTATATTCAATGCCATGTCAGCCAGTGGCCATGGACACTCAATAAACAGTAGTATGCTGTGACTGATTGTGTACCACACAGTCTGCAAGTACTGAAGATGTAATAAGCTAAGTCAGGAAAGAAAGGGAGTTTGGATTGCCTTTCTTCCACAAATATAAAATTTCCCAGATCACACTAATATGTTTGCTGAGAGCATAGGCAGAAGTGGCTAATTTTTAAAATAATTTCTGTAATTCAGAACATCTTCCTCAACAAGCAAAGCTATTTCTGTGCTAAGAATTGATGCTGGCATTGCAGGCAAGGCATGGACTTTCAAGACAGCAGGCAGTGTGAATGGAAGCAATCTGACTGAGGAACAGATCCAGAAATGTCCATAGGAGAATTACCTAGCCACCTTTCCCTCCATGAGATAAACTTTTAAGTTTCTTGTATAAAAGAAGGAATGGTGCTTTTTTCTTTTCCATAAAGGGTACAGCAGTTTAAGTGGTGAACTACATTTGAGATAGAATTTGAGTTTTATTCAAAAGCTTAGACAAATCACAGGTACCTTTCTTCAAGACTGACTTTAGAGAGAATTTTTTTCAAATTTTTATCAAACAGCATTGGTTCAGAGCAATAATTTCTTTTATGAAAATTAAAACCGTAATTTTCGGCAGGACAGTTAGGCTAAAGTAGTGTTTCCAAAATTTTTGAATTTTGTCAACAGCATAATAAAAAAGAACGAAGACTGACACTGTGTTTTTATTTCATCAAAATAAAAATATAAAGAAACAACAACAAAGGGAAAAGGATAACAATAAAACAGGACAATTGAAATTTCACAATAAAGGATACTTTTTTTTTTTTAAAAGAATAAATTTAACTTGAAGAAAAAAGTGTTTCTTATTTTTCTCATTCTACCCTGAACTCATATATCTGTCATCCCTGGAACTTGACCTTGGATGGGCATTTAGGAATCAATGCCCAGAGCCAAATACATGTGGGCTCATAGCTCCTACTGGAGAAGCGAGTGATTGCAGCTGAACCCTGTTAGCTGTCACCAACCTCTAGAGTGAACCAGAGTGCCACGGGAGCCGGGCAGGTAAGAAGAGCTTGAAATTGAGTGTAGACAGGAAATACAGAGGACAGTGGAACAAATTAAACTATATCACAAAAGCACAGGCAGCAAAAGCCAGACCATGGAAAACTTTATAGAACAAACAATACAGCATCTTCAACAAATAAACCCCTTAAAAATGATAGAGAGGTATGATGATTAATTTTGTGTGTTAACTTGACTAGACTAAGGGATGCTCAGATAGCTAGTAAAACATTATTTCTGGGTACGTTTGGGAGGGTGTTTCTGGAAGAGATTAACATTTCAATCAGCAGACTGAGTAAAGAATATCTACCTTCACTAATGGGGGTGAGAAGGGCATCATCCAATCCATTGAGGACCCAAATTTCACAAAAAGGCAGAAGAAGGGCCAATTCCCAGTCTCTTCTTGAACTGGGTGATCCATCTTTTCCTGCCCTTGGACACTGGAGCTCCTGGCTCTCAGGCCTTCAGACTCCAAGTGAATATACCACCGGCTTTCCTGGTTCTCCAGCTTGAGGACAGCAGATTGTCAGACTTCTTGGCCTCCATTACCTCGTGAGCCTATTGCTATAGTAAATCTCCTATTATATATCTATATCTATATCTGTCTCTCTCTATATACAGCCTATTGGTTCTCTTTCTCTGGAGAACTCTAATACAAGGGGGAAACCTATAGATTGAAAGAGACTTAAAAGATTTTAAAAATTAGACAAGACTTAACTACAGTGTTCAGGGATGTATATTCGGGTGATAAAACTAAGAAGAAAAGCAAGGATGCAATTCTAGAAAAGTCATTATTGTGTTTACACTTGTACATTTGTGTGTTGGGGGCACTGGTTAGGAGGAGGCACGTGGAAGGCTTCAAGAGTGGTTGGCAAGAGTCTACCTCCTGACCTTGAGGATAGTAATAAGGGTGTTTGCTTTAATTAGTAACTAATTAGACATTCATTAACTATAAATTTGTTTTACAAATATTTTCAGTATTTGTGTTACCTATAAAAACACAAGACATATACATTTTTTAAAATGAAGGTTCTGGAGTCAGACTACCTGGTTTAAGCCCAAATTCTGATACTACTTATGTGTCCTTGGCCATAGTTTGGCCTCAGTTTTCTAATGTGGATGTTGATGATCCCAATGGTACCCATTTAACAGGGTAATTCTGAAGATGAATAGATGTAAAGGTTCTAGAACACTATGTGGCAGATAGAAAACACTTTGTGGGTGTTAGCTATTATTATAGGAAATGGTTCTGTCCAGGAAGCAAGCAGAGGTAGAAAACTAAGAGATTAGGGGGCAGTGATGCAAAGTGCTGCAAATGTATGACAGTCTTAGAGATGTTCTGCATCATAATTCTCTCTTTTTCAATTTTCCACTTAGTTTATTCCAGAGAGTGATGTTTGCTGTATGGAAAAGAAAATCTACAATTTTACAATGAAAATCAATGGAAAATAGAATTCACTTGATCGATTATTACCTTGCATCCAAAATCATTGGAATTCATCCATTTCATTAACCGAGGCAAACTAAAGAGGTAGCTCTTTCTGTTAAAAAGGAGGCTGCCAAATTAAATATCTTAGTCTGATTGAACCGCTCATGAGTGCAAATTAAAATGTTAGAGACTTTTTGTTTGAATCCTAAAACTTGGATTAGGCTTTCAATGGATTAAAAACTCCATTCATGTAAAGCTAGTCTTTTAAAAATCACATTTTTGGCTTTTTAGCTTTTTATGAAAAGAAGGCAAAGCGTTCTTAATCCTATTAATTCATTGATGTATTTTCTTCAATTTTAATTAATTGTTTTTTTTTTCTGACCTTTGGATTGGGTTATCACTATACACTTTTAGTATTAGCAATTTAAATCTTGTTTTTTGAGTGCATTTCAGACTTCACTATTTTCTATATAAAATACGTTAATGAATTGCATTTTAGAATGTTGATAATTCTAATAAGAACACTTTAAATTACCACATCAAATTTAGTAGAGTTAAAGCCAGTGTCCACACAGGTTACTCAAATGTCTTAAGAGTCTTTTGACTCACATTTTTCAAAAAATCCTCCATTCTTATGCAATTAGGAAAATTAGTTTATAACAATGTCCTTGGGAGAATTCAATGTTTAAAAAGTCCCCACGGTATTTTATTATTCTGTCTTTAATGATTTTCTACAGTTTTGGCATATCTACTCTAGTTTAGCTGATTACTTAAGAGGTTGACTTTATCAGGTAATAACTATTTGCAGAATTGAATTGTACTTTTTGCACTTTCACTGACCAAAACTGACTACATTTTTTTTTTCATCTGTTAAAAACGGATGATGTGACCTATTTGCTAGGGGCTTAGAGAAAGTAATTAAAATATACCACTGGAACTTCACTGTAACACTCTTTTAGTGAAATGAGGTCAATGTCAAATGTGTTCTGGACCCTGGAACCTGCCTTATTCCAACTTTCATCTTGTGAGGAGAGACTCTCAGGCATTTTTAATAGGCCATCTAGAAGGACAATGGTATTGACCATTTCAAATTCACACATCTATACATACTCTTGGAGCTAAAAAAAAATATGTCAACACGGTTCATCAGAATTGAATATCTCCTACGTATCAATGCAAGAGTGCACTCATGTGCTACTCAGTGCGGTTTGCAGACCAGCAGCATTAACACGACCTGGGAGCTTATTAGAAAGGCAGACTGATCAAGATCGCCTTAGTGGTCCCCTCAACTTGACTAAACTTGACACAGGTTTCTTCCTGACTGTAGGATACTAACCTCTCTTTTCTTAGGGTATTTACTTTAGAAAAGTTGCAACTGTAAATCGTTTCTCTGTCTCTTTGTGATGTAAATCTTCTACAACCCAGAAATGACTTTCTCAAGGACCTGGGAGCCATCCCTTGGAAATGTAATTATCAAACAGATAGGGCTCCTGTCTCCAGCTTCCCTCCCTCAGTGTCCTCCAGTACTTTTCCATTAGTCTACCCCAGCTGATAAGAATTCTCTCACCTTTTGTTTCGGTGGAGTTGAGTTCAACTTCTCTCCCCTATTGGAATAGTCTTGAATAAAGTCTTCCTTGACTATTAAACTGGTCAGGTGCATTTTAAAAATAAGATTCTTGGCCTTGTCCCCTAACCAGACAACCCATTTTAACAAGATCCCCAAGTATTCCCAGTGTCCAATAATGGTTGAGAAGTGCTGCTCTAGACTGTAACACTGATCACTCCTTGCTGGTACTTACTGGGGCACAGGTACAAATAAAAAACAACATGCAAATGTTAGATAAGCACCACCCAGTTCAACAACATTATAGTAAAAACCATTCCTATTTCAATTACATGATCATTTTGCTCTGTCTTTACTTGAGTGTTCTTTTTGAGTATATTCTGAAACAGTCTGGGTTTTATTTACATTGCTTGTTGTTTTCAGTTAAAAAAAAAAAAGTGAATGTTTTCAAGAAGACATGTGTGAACCAATCCTTCACACCATTATGGAAGACCACAACACTAAGGGTGCACAACCCTGTATCTGCTAGATGCCAGGCAGTCAACTGTGTGTACTAATATTTCCTTCATTCATTGAACAAATACTAAGTGCCTGTTAGGTACCAAGCATTGTTCTAGAGGCTTGGGATCAGGGAAGAAAACAGTCATAACTCCTGCCTTCATTGTTCTTACCATCTTGAATCCTCACAAGAATTCATTGAGGCATTTAACAGTATCACAATTTTATCAATGAAATTGTTAAGGCTTACAAAATTTAGGCAGACATACGACTTGAACTAAGTCTTGTGACCTCAAAATGAGTACTATTTTTGTGGGTGTGTGTTTGGGTGACACATTCTTTCATGCATCCTTAATAGTGGCAAAAACGAACCCTTGCAGGTAAATTCTCTATTGGAAATAGGTCTAGTTTTCTTGTACCAAGTGAAAATGGTAAGTAATAGAGCTATATGAAAATGGTAGGAGACTATTTAAGACAACAGTGTTGCTTTGCTTATACATATATTTGGTGAATATATATACATGTGCAGCTTTTGTTAATATTTTATAGTTCAGATAGCTGAAGAAGCATGGCATATGTATATGTATGTATGTGTATATATTACTCTTTTGGCATAATGGCTATAATATATGTAATCTATAATCCCTTGCTTTAGGGATTTTAGGGTTTTCAAGATAAATGTTCCTCTGATATAATTTCAGCCATGTCTTATTTATGAAACCTTCACAAGGTGTATAAAAATGCACTGCCAGGATGATTCGTTCTACTGAGCATTAGTAGTCCTAGTCAAGCAAATGTGAAATCACAAAAGACAGAGTGATACACACTTCTGTCTGTTTTGGGCTTCATTTCATTTATCTTTGGAAGATTTGTTTGGCCAGTTTAATCATGAAACTGCAGGTAGCCAACTTAATTTTTGTTAACGATTAACACATCACTGCATGATGGTTGTAGAAAAAAAATTCTGATAAGATAGGATAAATTTGCTACCTTAATTTTTATTACTGAAATATATGAAACTTTATGTTCATCTATGTCAACCAGTGATTCTCAATCCGAGTAGAATTAGATGCAGACCTTATTCTAAAAACAGTACTAATGCCGAAGCATCATCCCAGACCAACTGATGCAGAATACCTGCCAGTGGGGCCCAATGTGTGTTGATTATAAAAGCTCCCTAAGTGATTCTAATGTGCAGCAGGGTTGAGAAACCCTGATTTATACACTGCATTTTAACCTTTATTTTTCCTACAGAGGATTTTAATTCATGCTTTTTTTAAAAGACAAGAATCTCAGAATATCTAAGTATTACTTCTATTATGTTAGATTTTCTGCTCTGCCAATATTTGCATAGCTGTTTAATACTCAGAATGAGCTACCACATATTTCCACCACAATTAAACTGAGATCTGACATTTACAATTTCCACGTAGCCACAATCAGTTCCCAGATTCCCTGGTGCAACCAAGAGTAGCACACTCATTACCGTAATGAAGCCATGTTTGAAAAGTTCTGTATCAGAAATGATTCAGCATTATTCAAAATTATAATCTGATTATTCAATTTCTATCCTGTATTCAATTTGAACTGCACCTGTCACCTTTTAGAAGATAAGGTAAAGAGTCTCCAAAAATTTACTAACATTTTACGCAATTTTTAAGCTATTTGGATATGTCGGACATGTAAATATCTTTTACTTCATGCAGATTTTTAATTGTAGAGAATTATTGTATCAAATTCCAGTGGAATAACGTTAATAGTAAGATACATCAAATGACAAAAATAACTGTCTTTAAGATCTAATAGTGCTTACTTTTCAACCATGTGAGCAGTTTGTAAGGTGAGCTTCAAACATACTTTTCAATTAACTTAGTTGTCAACTTATAAAAGATTAAAGCCATCATCAAATAAACTATAGTCTCTTTTAAAAGTATGTTGTTTCAAACTCCCTTCACACATAACTAAAGAAGAAAAAGAAACTACCAGGAATCAAAATAGTCCTTTCTTTTTAATTTTCCATTGAACTACCTCAGTTTTCTTTTTATGCTGTTAATACTGAACTGGTCAAAATGAGTTTTTAATAATATGAAGACCCTTTTTTTACACCCAATTAATCATTTAATCTCTAGAAACCTAGTAGCAGATAGCAGTAAGCAATTTATTATATTAAAAAACCTTCAAGTTTTCAAGCAGAAACAGATTTGCCCCTAAAGGATAAGAGAAATGAAAGAATCCTTAACCCTAACTATATCTTATTCCTGATTGACCAGCGGTCCAGAAGGTCCCATCTCCCTATCATCTCAGTCACTGTTGTCAACTTTCACTTTTCCCATAGGCCTCCTACACTGCCACATTCCCTCTTATTTTCTAAAGATTACTTTGCTTCAACTATCAAAGGTTCTTATGTAGGCAAGTGTTCTGATCAGATTTCAGAAATTCCACCCAGGCAGCAATATGGAGGACAGATCTGGAGGAAGGTCAAACTGAAAGTGTAAAGATCATTTAAGAGACAACAGTCAAGAAAGGTTGCAATTCAAGTGAGATCTGCACCCTGTCCAACAGTCAAAGGTACTAGGCAAAATCCCAGTACCCTTTGATGACTTGTAGCACAACCATTATTACCACATTCTACCATAATAATGCTGTCTTCTTCTTTCTCCTATTATTAGCTCTCTCCCTTGCTAAACCACAATCTCTCTAAGAGGCAGACCACTGTCTTTTCTATTTTTATCCTAGCACAGGGCGTGGCACAATGTAGGTATTTGAAAATATTTGTAGAATATTCATATGAATGAATAAACATAACAATGATTTAAAGGATGTTTCTTTGTATAGTGGAATACATGCTTTATCTACATTTAAGTCTTTGCTTTCTCAACAGCTAGTTGGAAGACTTCAGCCATTTCATTTATTTCCCACTTTTTTAAAAAAAAATTTAATTTTGGCTGCACTATACGGCAGGCGGGATCTTAGCATGCGGGATTTATTAATAGTTCCCCGACCAGAGATTGAACCCATGCCTCCTGCATTGGGAGCACAGAGTCTTAATCACTGGACTACCAGGGAAGTCCCTATTTCCCAGTTTTTTAAATCTGTTAATCAAGGGGTATGGATTAAATTATTTCTAATATAGGTTTTGACCCTAATATGTTATAGGACTTAGTTTCTATTAAAAATGTGTCACACACAGGCAATTATAAATTGTCACAGGTTGACTCAAAGACTGCATTTCATATAATCAACTGTTTGTCACCCGTGTCCATTTTAATAGGTTCAAAATGATTTCATGTCTACTCAGAAATATTAGAAGTATGTGAGGTGACATACAGATGGAGTGTCAAATCAATATTTCTTCCATATGAAATCCCAGATTGCTAAAATATGTACTTTTGTCATTAAATGATTTTATTTTTAAGCGACTAAAGTGCAGGAATATTAAAATTTTATAGTTTGATGCCATTAACATGACTACTAATGCTGAATCATATTTTTCCTTAATATTCTTCAATATTCTTTGCCTTGTTTGACATCAGCACTGCTTCCTGAATAAAGATGAATAACCCAAGTGAATATACAGTTGTACAGTATTTTTTACTTATTTATTTATTTTTTGGCTGCATTGGGTCTTCGTTGCTGCGCACAGGCTTTCTCTAGTTGCGGCGAGTGGGGGCTACTCTTTGCTGTGGTGCACGGGCTTCTCATGGTGGTGGCTTCTCGTTGCGGAGCATGGGCTCTAGGCACGTGGGCTTCAGTAGTTGTGGCACGGGGGCTCAGTAGTTGTGGCTCGCGGGCTCTAGAGTGCAGGCTCAGTAGTTGTGGCGCACGGGCTTAGTTGCTCTGCGGCATGTGGGATCTTCCCGGACCAGGGCTCGAACCCGTGTCCCCTGCATTGGCAGGCGGATTCTTAACCACTGCACCACCAGTGCAGTGGTTAAGTGGTTATTGCTTTCTTTTAATAATGAAAACTTTTTGCCTCCACTATTTTCATAATGATCTTCATTTTATCGTTAGGAAGGAGTCAATATATTAGGTTTATGTTTCTGGGTTTTTAAAAGTTAAGACCACAGACATATTGAATAGAGCAACAGGACTTAATTGCTCATCTCCAGTTGCATAGTAACCCCCAAATTGTGTAAACACAGGATGCTTTAAGTATTTCTCAACAAGATTTAATATAAAGAAGGGTTTTATTTTATAACGCTTTAGATATGCCTTACCTAGGAGATATGAGAAAATAGCTATTTTTTATATTTTAGGCTTCCATATTTTCCCAAAGGCTACAGAAACAAGCTAGCATAAACATTTAAAAGTGATAACAAAGATAGTGTACTAGTTAAGCCAAACATTACAAAATAAAAATTATAGCCAGATGTGTTATAGCCAGATTGATATTCACATGAAAATGTGCCACACCAAAGAACTTTTACTGGACAGTAGTTTCATGTACCATCCAACATGACCCTACACTATAAACTATATTTATTTCACATTGTCATGGTGCTCAAATGGTAGAGGAGACAAATGAGATTCATTTCTGTACAAAGAAAAGCAAATATGCTATTTGATTGTCTTTAAAGATTTTAAGTGGAAAATTGGTGAAAAGTAAGTACTATTAATAACACAAATTTATTTATTTTTAAATCTCTGACTTGTTTTGTTTGTTTGGTTTCCTTTGGGCTTTTGCTTCACTGGGCTTCAAGTCTATTTTACATTCCATTAACTGGTTAGTGCATAGTACAAGTGTGTGTGTGTGTGTTTAACTCATGTATAATTTTTCACTGCAAACAAATCCACGGAAGTCAGATCATTTAAGACTAATGCCTGGTACCTACCAGGCATTTTACAAGGCGCTTTACCTAGAATATCATGTTTTAGCTTCACAAAAATAAAATAAGGCAATAAAAAAATGAAGTACTAAACAATGGCTAAATATGTAGCAAAATGGGAACTTAAACTACTATTAAACTACTGTTGATAGAAAGCCTATGATCCCTCTGCTATAACACATCGTATATTGAGCATGGAACACACCATCCGGCAAATATTTGGCATTTAATAATGGTTTGTTTAATCAGAATTGCAAGGCATTTACTAGGTACATAAGGCAGTGATTTTCAAACTGTGAGTAGGTCATGAAATCAGTTTATTTGGCCTTAACCAGAATTTTATCAAAATGGGATGAATTAATCGATACTATTCCACATTTCAAGTTTTCTGGGAAGAGCAGTCTGTCACGGGCAACACCTATGCACGCACATCCTTTTTGTTGAGTGTGCCAAAATGCAAGCCATAACATCCCCTGTGTGGCGATTAATTAGGTGAAAGCTACCGAAGCATGACTACCATGAGACTGCTTGATCCTCAGGGCTTGGGGCGGGGTGAAGGCTGGAGGGACTATCTTGTTAGTTGTTCGCAACAAAGGTGCTGAGCCCTTGGCCCTGGTTTCTTCAGCGATGGTGCAATCCACTGTGTGCGTAGTCGCCATCTCAGCATACTGTGTCACTTCATGGTACTTGGGGTAGAGAAACTCGTGCTACCAGGCTGATGCTCCTGCTGTTTGCTATGCTGTGAATATGAAACAGTCATGCTCTAACACGTGGGATCTTACTGTCTACTTTCAGCACCTATGGGATTGTGACAAGGCAGCCTCGTACTTGCTTAGTCATCTCCTATGGAGCCTTGTTACTCCTTGCCATCCTCTAGGAGGTTAGGGTTCTTCCCTGAGAAGGGAGTAAAAATAAGTGCAGGCTCTGGGAACCTGTGTTTGAGTTGTGTAAGGATGTGCAGGTTAAGCATGGCACAAGTCCAGGGGGCAGCACATACATAGGCAGCAGGCCAGTTAAGGTGTCAAGGTATCAAAAAAAAGTTTGAAAACCACGGATTTAGAAAATGCAAAGAAACAAGCAGAAAGTATTGGTTGAGAGAATTTGTGTTTAAGGGAGAAGTGATCATTTCTAGTTGAGCTCAGGTGAGAATGTGGGATTTAATCCGTCTTTGAGATGAAAGGAGGGACCAGAAGATGGCATTTAGTGTGGTCCAGGGGGTGGGGGTGGGGGCGATGAACAAGACCAAGCTTCAGAAACCTTCAGGAGATTATTTAGAAAAATAAAAGTTTATAAAATATAAGTAAAAACATAGCAAAAACAAAAAAGCTTGAGACCATGAAACAAGTGACAATATAAAACTCAAGAAGGTGTTCACCACCTCTGATTTTTTTTGAACTAATTTTGCTGCTCCATATCAGGATATTTTTGCATATCAAAAGGAAGCAACTTCATGGAATCATGGTTAAATTAGTCAATTAACTGTGTCTTTTCCTTATCATTTTCCCTAGATTTTCAAAGATTAAAAATCCAAATATTTGTGCCAAATCCCAAATATATTTTCTTCTGCCAAATCCCAAATATTTTTTCTTCACCTGGCTTATTTATAATGTTCTGCTTCTCTGTGTTGTATGGGATGAGACCATTGTCAAAAAAGTTATATCCATGATCTCATCTCTTTCTCCTCTATGTTTTATCAACACAATGACTCGTGATTCAGAACTTATTCATCAAATGGTGTTTCACTGCTTGAATACACAATTATGTATCTATACATTATTTATTACAGTTTATATCTAGACCTATCATGCATACAGAAGATAAATAATCCTCCTTTTAAAAAATCTTGACAGTCTTCAGTATTTATATTTGCAATGATACACATAATACACAGTTTAAAAGTTAGTTTATTGCTCAAATTGTATAATTATTGCTATAAATAGATTTAGTAAGGATTTATTTAGAAAAAAAAATGTATGCTCCATTCTGCTAATGGAATTGCAGGATACTCATTTGTACAATTACTAAATATGCAGACATAATTTACTCATTTACTTGCATTAATTATTCTCAATGAATGGAAATTGGGTTAAAATTCTTTAGATAGAATCACATTTTGAACTAATATTTTTTATGGTTGAAAGTTAACTTTGGTTTATAAATGAGGTTATATTGTATTTTCTGTCTTTATGTCTTCATGTGTTTTTTTAAAATAAATTTATTTATTTATTTATTTACTTATTTATTTTTTGGCTGAGTTGGGTCTTTGTTGCTGCACATGGGCTTTCTCTAGTTGCGGTGAGCGGGGGCTACTCTTCGTTGCGCTGCGCAGCCTTCTCACTGTGGTGGCCCCTCCTGTTGCGGAGCACAGGCTCCAGGCGTGCGGGCTTCAGTAGTTGTGGCTCGCGGGCTCCAGAGCCCAGGCTCAGTAGCTGTGGCACAGTGGCTCAGTTGTTCCGCAGCACGTGGGATCTTCCCAGACCGGGGCTCGAACCTGTGTCCCCCGCATTGGCAGGTGGATTCCTAACCACTGGGCCACCAGGGAAGCCCTCCTTTATATTTTAGTTATATTGAGGAATGATCTTTATTTGTCTTGGGGACACCAGTGAGCCTCTTAATATTGGTGAATCAAATGATCTACTTTTAATATTCTGGCTCCAATGGAAGATATTTTGAGTAGGGAGGGATTTCAGAAACCACACACTTAAAATTTTTATTATTGAAAAATGCAAATATACACAAAATAAGAGAGAGTAGTATAATAAGCCCCATGTGCCTATCACTTCACATCAATAATTTTCAGTAATTTGCCAATTTTTTTGATGTACTCCTTTTACTTATTTTTTTTCCTGGAGTATTTTAAAGAAAGTCTTGTATCTCCTATCAGGTCATTTATAAATACTTCATTTTGCATCCCAGACAGGTAAGCCCTTAAAATTTTACCAAAATAAAATTATTACACATATTGATATTAATAATTTTTTTTTTGGCCATGCCCACAACTTGTGGGATCTTAGTTCCCTGACCAGGGATTGAACCCCGGGCCACTGAAGTGGAAGCGCCAAGTCCTAACCACTGGACCGCCAGGAAATTCCCTAGTGATAATTTTGTAAGACAATGAATATCAAACTACGGTCAAATGTATTCTGTCTCATGGTTTTTTTTCTTATTTTTTCATTTCTGCATCTTGATCCACACAAGATGCATACATTTGCACTGGGTTGACTTGTAGAGACCATTTTATTTAATCTTTTCAGTTTGTGCCACTTGAGGTGTGGAGAAGGCAATTCATTTACTCAAACGTCACTAGGCTTTTCACTTTATCTGTTCATTCCACAAATATTCATTCGGCATCTAGTAGATACTGTTTCAGGTACTTGGGAATTATCTATAAGCAAAAATGACAAAGATCTCTGTCCTTATGGAGTTTCTATTCCTATTGGAGGAATGTGATATAAATATTATAAGAAATCATGTGCAGAGTATATTTGAGGACGACAAATGACAGGGACCAAAGAAAATTATAGGTCTGGGTAAGTGCTTTGGTGACAGTAGGGAGAAGGGCTGCTTGAGTTTTAAATGGACCCCCATTGAGAAGGAGACATTCAAGCAAAGACTTAAGGTGAAGGAGTTAACTTTGGGCTATCTGGGAGAAGAGTTTCCAGAGAAGAGAGAATAAGCAATGTCGATGTCTCAATAAATTTTCCTCTGAGTGAAATAGGAGCCAACAATGACACATTTTGGGTTCTGCTTTAAGAAGAACATTCTAGCTAATATATGGAGACTAGACAGTTTAAAGCATGGACAGGGAGCACAGATTTTCAGACAACTTGGGAGGCCAGTACATTAGTTGAAAAAGAGATAATGGTAACAATGAAGATTAGTAATGGAGATTAGAAGTGGTCTAATTCTGGGTATATTTTAATGTTGGGGCTGACTGACTAGAGGTGGGGTATAAAAAGAGGCGAAAAGTCAAGATCACACCAATTGGCCTGAGCAAGCATAGGATGAAGTTGCTATCTATTAAGAATTACAAGTCACTGATTTGGAGCTGGAGGAGAGCAGGAGTTCCGGTTTGGACATGTGTAGATGTCCTCTGACTTCCACTTAGAGATGCTGAGTAGGAAGTTAGATATCTAAGTCTGGAATTGAGTAGAAGGGTTTGGGCTATAGATGTAAATTTTGGGGTCATCGGCATATAGCTATTTTATTTAAAGTCACAGAAATTTTCTAAGAATACAAGAATGTCAGCATAAAGAAGAGCAGAGAGACCAAAGGCATGAAAGATTAAGCCCAAAGCTGCCAATATATAGAGATCAGAGAAACCAGGAAGGTAACAACAATGCCCATCACTATTGTAATGATTTATTCCTTCTCAAATTTCATATCAAAATTCTCAATTTTGGCATGTTGAGATCAAGTCTCAGCTAGATTAGAAATTCCATCTCTACTTCGCATTCTCCCTACCTTTGAATCATTTTACTGCCGGGTTCAGCATCATATAGGCTTTACTCCTTCTGGTTATATGGTTTTCCTCACCACCTTGGCCACTTTTCAGATGCTTTCCAATGTTTCTGCATCAAGTATAGAGGCTTTCTGATCCCTTAAGTCACCATGGTGGTAGGGAATTTAAAAGCTATTCTTTTTTTTTTTTTTTACGCTGGAACTTTATATTTTATTTTTTTTAACATCTTTTATTAGAATATAATTGCTTTACAATGGTGTGTTAGTTTCTGCTTTATAACAAAGTGAATCAGCTATACATATACATATATCCCCATATCTCCTCCCTCTTGCGTCTCCCTCCCACCCTCCCTATCCCACCCCTCTAGGTGGTCACAAAGCACCAAGCTGATCTCCCTGTGCTATGCGGCTGCTTCCCACTAGCTATCTATTTTACATTTGGTAGTGTATGTAAGTCCATGCCACTCTCTCACTTCGTCCCAGCTTACCCTTCCCCCTCCCTGTGTCCTCAAGTCCATTCACTACGTCTGCATCTTTATTCCTGTCCTGCCCCTAGGTTCTTCAGAACCATTTTTTTTTTTAGATTCCATATATATGTGTCAGCATACGGTATTTATCTTTCTCTTTCTGACTTACTTCACTCTGTATGATAGTCTCTAGGTCCATCCACCTCACTACAAATAACTCAATTTCGTTTCTTTTTATGGCTGAGCAATATTCCATTGTATATATGTGCCACATCTTCTTTATCCATTCATCTGTCGATGGACACTTAGGTTGCTTCCATGTCCTGAAAAGCCATTCTTATTGATGCTTCCTGAGGACAGGGCCAGCGTATGTCTTGCTTTACCCCTGTTGTCAACAAAATCATTGATAGGGCAAAAAAAATGCCCCAGAATGCCTAATAAATTTCATGGTCATCTCTTTAAGAACACTCATGGCCAAGTATAAGCAACAGCACAGAAAACAGGATGCCACTGATTCTTTACAACACAGAAAGGTTTACATCAATAGCATTGAACGAATAATTTGGAAAAACATGCTCACTCTGAACAAATGATTTATCGCTGTTTTGCTCAATTTTTATGTTTACCTCAGTCCTGTCCCCATATGCATTCCCAAAACAGCTACTAAGATCAGTTTTATATATATATATATATATATATATATATTTAAAAGCAAAGAATGTGACAGAATATTTCACTTAGGACTGGTGTGTCTGTGTGTGCATATCTGGCAAAGCATCAAAAATAAAGAAATCATTATAAGATGGAACACAACTAATCTTCCACTCTTAGATTATATTCTTTGTTAATATATACAGCTAGACAAGGAAAATGAGACAAGAGATGACATAAAGTAGTGTGCATACATACGAGTACAAGGCTGAGATGTGGCAAAACATTCAATGAATATCTGGCTTCCATCAAGAGTTGAAGAAAAACAGTTCAAACAGATTATAAAGCAGAAACTACCACACCATTGTAAAGCAATTATACTCCAATAAAGATGTTAAAAAAAGTCTAAAAACACATTTAAATGACACACATTTGAATCTCTCTTCATTAGGAAATATCTAAAATATTATCAGATCATTGACAGTATCTCTTTACCATAAAAATCAGACCTCTGAGCTCAGAGTGACAACAAATATTTTAAGAAGAGCCTCACTATTTCTATTACAGTAACTTCCCAAACTGCAACAGTAAATCCTCATGGTCCATGGCACTCATACTGGACAGATTTAGAAACATCATATTTATTTTCACCATTTTCACTGTCTTAGTAACAAAAGCAAATAATGGGTAAAATTAAATCATCACATTTAGTTGGATGGAATAAAGAAATAAACCAGAGATAAAATCAAACCAAACTATAACAAGGTTAATTTGGGTCTGACGCAGAACATTGCTTAACTCTAAAGACATGAACTAAACACCAAATGTATCTAACAAGACATCTAATTAATTGGAACCAGTTTGAATGTTGATTGATTTTTACCTGTAGGATTAAAGTATAATCACTGCTAGTTTAACAATTCCTAGGATTTCTAATTTGGGCCATTTTAAAAGTATGAGACTTGGTCCTTTCCTTCAGTATAGCTGGGGAGACAAGGCAAGAATACATGAAATATAAGAGAAATCATATGGATATGGTGATAAAGGAGCCTTGGTGCTCTGCTGGTGGTAGTGTAAATGGTAGCAGCAATCCGCCTAGCCATCTGTTATTACTTAGTTAAATTAAGTATATATGTACCCTTTGACACAGCAATTCTACAACTGGCATTTATCCCAGGGAAATTTTCACACAGGTCCATCAGAGATATATACCAGGTTATTCAGTACACTGTTATTTGTAATGGTGGGAGTTGGAAGTAAACAGGATATCCATCAAAAAGAAAGAGAAAGGTAAAATGTTCTGGATACAAAATCATGGCCCTCATTGCACATGTGCACAGATGTATAACTTGTACCTGTACAAGAGCACCTAGCCAAAGGGTTGCCTGGCAAGGACATGGATAGCTGGGAAATTAGCTGTTCCTACTTATCATAAGGGTTCATTATGTACACACCCTAACGCTAGAAGTTGTAGAATAGAAGTATACCCAGTAACATGAAAGATTCTAACAAATAATAGTGCTTAGTGAAAAAAGGATAAACAATGAAATAATAACAGCATGTATTTTACGGAAATGATAATTCACAAACAGAAAACAATTCACATTTTGAAAGGACACCATTCAGATAAAAGGATACACCTTAAACACAATAATTGTACTCAGTAGAAAAGGGAGAATGGAATGTGGGTATGGAGATAAAAGGGAATATATATGTGCAGTCACACATGGAGACATTAAAGAGACTAACACAGGTCACGTGTCATGGATAGTATGGTTACCTCAACCCACTGTACCTTGCATCCAACCAATGAAAAAACACAAAAATAAATAGATTTTAGGCAGTGCTATCAACATGGTGTCTGGGAAAGACTCTTGATTAGAAGGCAGGAGAACCAGGCTCTACTTGCAGTTGCATTTATTTCTTACTATATAACCTTCTTAAATTATTTAACACTTCTGGGCCTCAACGTTCTTCACTGTAAAATGAAGGAATGATGATGACTTCTTTGTCCTAAAGCAGGAAGTAAGCCAGAAAATATCTGGATATCTAATGTGATATGACTACTCTAAAAACTTCACTCCACCTCTTACACCCCACTTGCTTGGAGCTTGTAATGTATTCCTCCTGTACTTGGGAAGTACTAATGGAGAAAGATTAGCTAAGATTTAAAAATCTCCAACTAGTTGAAAATGATCACAAGTCAATAGGCTCTTTCTCTTTATGCTCAGTACTCTTTCCTAAGGCTTTGTTCCTTGTTGCCAAATTCATTTTGGGTTTTGAGGTTAAAGGTATTATATTGACTGAGATTGCTGGAAGACTCATCACCAGTTCAGAGAGATGTTATTTCATGAGAGATTTGGGAACCTCTCCATTACCCTGTGTACTGTGTTTATGCCACTGGCAAACCAGAATCGAGGCACAAGATTTCTAGCATGAATCTTATTTTCATGATTCGTTCATATCCTGTGTAATCTTGCATAACATATCCCTATTGCTTATGTTATATATATATTTATTTTGTACCAGATATAAACCAATAAAAACCTTAATAGTCCACTGAAAGGCCAGCAAATGTCTCTTGCATTTCCAAAGGGAACAAATGTGATTTAAAAATCAGTTGAAAATAGCCAGCTAGATAAATATTTATAAATGTGTATGTATTTACTACACCCAAGTTTCACATTCTTAAGTTGTTTTAATTGTTTAAAAAAAAATTATATTGCTCATGTATTAACTGGAAGTTTCGCTTTAATATTAACATGTCCCCTCATTTGTAACATAATATGCTAGTATTTCACTATTCTTTTTGGCAACGAATTGTTTCCTTCATATATCCATGGTTTTTCAGTCTACGTAAGGTATCTAGATCGAAACCAAAGTGGTAAAATAGAGACAAATATGATTAAAGCATACTTTCTTAGACAAGTACACATATTCTTCCAAGATATCCCATGTTAGATCAGTATGGGTAGAAAGGTTCTCTTGAGAAACCAGACTAGAAATCACAAGAAAGATATTAGGGTAACAAAATTATCCACTGAAACATTAAGGGGCATTTCTCAACAAAGCATTAGCCAAATGTAGTGGAACACTACACAGTGCAAGAAAATAAAAAATGATCATTGCTCTTTCTACTTTAATTGAGTTAGAAAGCAGACAAACAGGTCAAAATTTAGATTTTTGACTAACAGCAGAGTTTACAAAGAGTTTAGATCCTGAAGGACACATTTATTCTGTCTTCATGACCCAGGATATGGCAAAATGAAAAGCAAGTTTGTTCTTTTTGCAGATACTTCAAACTCAATCATTTAAATTTAATTTTATCTTATTTTTGGTGACTTGAGAACAATCTCTGTAATTTTAAATTTATTCCAGAAAATGGTTTATGCCATCTCTTATTTCTTGGATTTTAGAAAATGCAGAATACATTAAAACTTCTACTTTCAGAACAAAATTTTGAAATTTAGCCATGTAGTACCATTCCCTCTTTCAAACCTGAAAACAAGCAAAACTCCATAAAAATACATTTCCAGCCCACTGGATGAGAGGTGGGGAACACAAGGAATTTTCTCAGTTTAGATGATATCTGAATTTGGAAAAATGTTTTAGATAAGATAGTTTCTGATCCATCGATAAAATTTATGTGTCTATTAGTTTAAACGCATATTGGCCAACTGGAATAAAGTTTACAGGGCCTTATGGCTTCTATTTTGTGTATAATTCACCACTACTTTACCTTATTTTTCTAAAAATTATTCCTTTCAATTTTCACATATATTTTTTAAAGTTTTTTCCACATATATGTATCCTTGAAGAAACAGACCCATTTGTTTGGTAATAAAACAGGGTACAACTACATACATATATATGTACATAGTATTGTTTCCTTCAGGGAGAAAATACGTTCTATTTATATAACAAGATTTTTGTCACAATACAAGAAGATAATCCATGCAAAATTATGTCCAAGTATATTTTACTCAGAGGAAATATAATTACTACCATCATTATTCCTCTAAAAAGGGAATAAAATCATTATAGTTGGGTATTAAATGCAAATCTAACAGCACTTGACAAAGAGTTTGGAACTGTATGCAACCCAGCTGCTCTGAGCCCAAGATTAACACTGCCAAATGTATTTGTTTTCTTAAACTCTGTTCAATCACAATTTAAAATAAACGTCAGTCCATATGTAGGTTATATATTTTCAAAGGTCTACTCTCTCAGGTGATTTAACTATATTTCTTGGCATTGTTCTTGTTAGCAAAAAAATAAATATAACCCTGGAAGTCGAGCGAGGGCTTGGGAGGATATTAGGTAGAATTATCACTCACAGCAAATGCCCCTAAACATATGTTTTCTCAAGCCTCTCATGATAGAAATCAGAATGAAAAAGATTTTCACCTGTTGTTGAAAACAACAGAATTCATATTTAACTGATGAATGCTTGGCTTTTAAACAGGACACATTTTCAAATAATTCTCCTTTACACAGAGGAAATAACAAAGAAACGAAAATGAGCTAAGAATAGCAAGTATACAGAGCAAATGATAGAGAAAAATGAAAAATAAATATTTGAAATCTCTTATTGCCACCAATTTTCAAATAAGCTAATGATATGGATCAGGTAATTTCTATCTCCACTTGTACGTATTCAATACTAATGATATATAATAAAATTCACAGAAATTCGTGTTTATTGAGTCCTTCCTCCTTGCCAGGTATAGTGCCAAGCACTTGTATCATTTAATCTTCACAGTAACCTCATGCAATAGCTATTATTTATTATAGTGCCCATCGGACAGATGAGGAAACTAAAGTTTAAACAGTTTACTGAACTTGACAAGACATATAGTTGGTAAGAGAGAGAGTCAGTTTTTGAGACCATGTAGTATGAAACTAGAATCCATTGCATCTATCATGCAGAATGAAGTTGAAAATGCTATAAGTAACATCAGTATTTATGACCAGACTGGCATTGCAACTGCATACATTTGGGGAAAATCTCACAGAATAAAACCAAATACTTTGGTCTAAATTCTTAACTCTCTAATTCAGATGTTTGAATTGCAACTGTAAGTTTTGGAAAGTAAAGCATTTACAAAATTTATGTTCACAAGTATAACCCAATACTTGTAGACAATTTTCCCAAGATCAGGGGAAGGGTGACAAAGACTCTCCGATTGACCAAACTTTAGTCAAGTTCCTCTGCGTAATCCTTTCAATTACACCTTAACTTTAGCCTATAAAAACTGCAAATTTCAGCACAAATGATTTTATCCACCCTCCACTCTAAGAGAGTCAAGCAAGCATTAGTATAATTTCTAACAGGTCAAGGCCACATCCCTAAGATGTTGACCCCACTCCCTTAAGTTCCTCCCTGAGGAAGCTCAACACTGCCAAAAGAATGTACTGTTTGTTCCAACCAAAACCTGACTGTAGGTCGCCAACCTCCCTTTTCTTAGAGCATTTACTTTAGAAAACTTGCAGTTGTAAATCTTTTTTCTGTCTCTGAGATGTATCTTCTACAACCCAAGAATGTCTTTCTCAAGGGCCTGTGAGCCATATCCTTGAAATGTAATCATCAAGAACGATAGGGTCCCTGTCTGCCAGTCTCTGTGGGAGGGTAGGAGCCTAAGGGGCCAACTAGCAAAAAGAGGTGGCGTAATCACATGGACTAAACACCCTGCTCTCCAAAAAGGCTCCACACTTTTGTTTCAGTGGAGTTGAACTCCACTTTATACTGAAGTCTCTCTCTCCTACTTCAGTAGAAGAAATCTACTGTTTTGCTGTTTTTAACAAGTGTTCCGTGAAAAATGTTTCTTTTACAGGAGAAGGGGAATTTAAATAATCACATTAAATCCTAGAAACTTAATGAAAAAGAAATTGTAATGACTATAACTAAAGTCAAAATAGTTTGAGGCAAATTTAACTGCCTATAAATATGTCCAATAAAGAAAGAAAAATAAAAGTGCTAGCTTGACAATGGTTCCGTGTCATTTGCATATGCACAATTTTTTTCTTAAGTATGTTACTGAAATGGAGGTCTCTCTGGAAGGGACTCTTTATATTATGACTTTTAAAGAATACAAATTCTTATAGATGGATAACATAAATTGTCTTAAGATAAATTACAGACGTTATATTTTTACAAAAGTGTTACAATGACTATAAAAATTGTCATAATTATCCAAAATGTACAGAACTGGCTATAGTGAAAAATATAGTTATCAAAACAAATTTTATTTTAGAAATTTAAAAAATTCAATTCCAAAAGAGACAAATGGAAAATAAAAAACAAAAAAAGTTATTGAAAAGCGTACTAAGTCAAAGATATAGTTAATTATATTTGTAAAGTAGTTGATAAGATATAAAGTTTGTAAATAACATAATATTCCATATTGTGAAATGAAACAGGATTCAAGACACAATTATAGACTCTAGCAAATGAAAACTATCAGATAGAAAGGGATATTACCTTTATTTTTCCTTGTTTTTATTGCTCTTAATCAAATACCACGCATCATAAACTAGGTAAGAGAATGAATGAAAAATCCACATGTAGTATACGATAAAACCAGCATAACTCTCATATTGTATATTAAAATTAATATGAGCTTAATAGTATGAATATATAAGTATTAATATGAGCTTAATGGCTTTTACAGTAGAGAAAATCATTATTACAGCTCTAGATATTATATCCTGCTCATATACACTATAAAACTGTCACTCTCAACACACATTGAATTTATGGTAAAACATTATTGGGAAAAAAGTGGTGCTTCACCAGAGTACCCATAAATGCTCAACTGTGGCAGTCTTCTCTCCACTTTTCAATATGATTTTGAATTGAGAAAAATAACCTGTTAAAGTTTCAGACGAACCATTTGCAACAGTCATATATTCAAAGATGCCAAATAATGTATTATTAGGAAGAGTGATCATTCCATAGAGTCGAAATTTATTGCTGCATCATTTTTCTGAGTGGAAAGTGCTAAGCCCCTAGTCGGAGGATGAGATACTAAATGCAATCAAGTGGGGGACCCGCCAGAGTAAGAGAACCACCGCACCCTCAAGTTGATAGTTTTAGCCAAATACTGCCTCTGAATGGCTCTGCCGAGGAACACAATGGCAATGATAACGTCCAGGCAATGTAAAGCAGTACAATTTTCAGGGAATGTTTTCTTTATTATAAAACAGAGTTGCTCTTCAATTGTTAGAGTTTGGTTTCTTTTAAACAAGCATTTTAATCTCAGTTCTATATTCTAAACATACAACTTAAAACTTAGAACATTATTTCTTTAATGCAGAGGCTCTTAAACTTACATCGTTACAGCAAGAAGCTGTACGCACATCCTGAGCAAACAGTAGGTGCTTAATGAAAGGAAATGGAATGAAAAAGTGTAAACTGTACTTGCTTCAGCAATGTTTTAAAAGTAAAACTTGGAACATATGATTTAACAATTGAATTTTATGACAGTCTGTTGAGATCCAGAAATAATTTCCCCTAAATCTAGTCTGAACTCACTTCCAGTTCCTTTCATATATTCATTCCTTGTATCTGCCTATTTTAGGAAAGATCATAATATTGTTTATCATTTGGAGTATACTTTATTCTTTGAGGTAATGGGTAATTTCCTGTTTTTTAATTAATGTTGAAAAGTAATTTAACTGAGAGAATATTCAGAAAAAGAGGATATTTTGCAAAAAAAAAAGTGATTATAATAATATTATCCAAACAAAACCACTCATCACTGTGGTGCATTTTCTTCTGGTACTCTTTAATGTGCATCTTGGCTTTTGACATTGATAATAAAAGTATTTGTACACTTTTATACCATAATCTTCATATTATATTTTACAAACATTTTCCCATGTTGCTATTTGATCTTCACAACAATTTGTTAACTGCTAATCAATATTTATTGGATATTCATGAATAACAGCCAAATAAATATCTGTAATTTACTTAATTGTTCAATTACAAAACAAATCTATGAAGGCCCTCTGAGCCTTCTCTTGTCTAAGTAAAAATGTTCTCTCCATACATTCCTCATGGACATGATTTAGTTCCCCATTTTCCTAATAGTTGCTTTTTTCCTGAATGCAGCCTACATTCCACATCTCTCTTAAAGTATAAGAACAAGAATAGAACACAATTATTCTGGAGTGATAAAACAGTATAAAACAGAATAGTATCATAATTGCCCTTAGTCTATTTCAATGGTTAAAGTTTAATTTACATAAGCACTGCATAGGGATTTTTTTTTTAATGCAGATCTTTGGGCCCCAACCTTAGAGGTTCTGTTTCAGTGAATAACTTGTTGGGTCCTGGCATGTACACTTTAAAAACCTTACAGGTGATTCTGATGCCATCGGCCACACTCTGAAAATACTGACCCAGGTAATATATTTATATTAAAGTGGCCAAAAATTGTCATTGCCTTTTTAACAGTCACATCAAATGGTCGACTTACACTGAGTTTACTGGTGCATAAACCCCCTAACATCTTGTTTGCTGAATCCAGCTGTATCTTCCTTATTCTTTACTTGTGCAGCTCATTACTGTGGCCCAAGTAGAGAACTCTTTGTGTACCCTTATTAATTTTCATCTTGTTACACTGGCACTTCCTTTTAGTCTGAGGGTATTTTATAAATCTTCATTCTGTTACTTAACTTTGCATAATCCATAAATTTGATAAACAAGCCTTCTATCTTTATCCAAGTCACAAACCAAAACACTGTACCACAAGAGCCAAAAGAAAAGGGTAGAAGCATAATCATTACTGTGTTTTACAAATGGAATGTTTTACATTCCAGCTCGATTATTTTTATCTCAGAGAAATATACTGTCATCTTTTGGACATCATTATTTACTTCTAGAGAGACTAAAATAAAAACAGTATTCCTACAATGTATTTTGGTTTAATGTACATAGCAAAATTTTCTTGATATATTACAATAATTTGACCTGTAATGAATATTTATCAAAGAATCTCTTTTTTAACTTTTAAAATTTCTGCTTTATACCCTTTGATACAATAAACCAAACAAATGCACTGTCTGTGATGTCTCAGTTCTAAAATCTTTAAATCCTTTACCATTAAAAAATTAAAATATTAACACTGAAAATATTATTTGATTACAGATTTCATTCATCTAACCTGCTTTATACAGAAGAAATATGTTAAATACCCACTTCTGTTAGGTTACTCTTACGGTTCAATGGATTTGCATTATTAACATTTCATGAGGAAAAAGCAATAGAACCTCAAGCGCTATCAAATAATCTCCTACCACTGTCCATTCAATAAGTTGTGAAATTCTCTTCCCATGGATTTCATTATGGCACTTTTTTCACTTTCTTCAATCCTATTTTTTTCATTACTCCTCCTCTATCTCTGACTTCACTTACCTGGAACTCTGTTATATTTTACAGACCCCCCAGGATTTACTGGCCCTGGGCTTCTGCCCTCAACCCTTTTTATCATATTATGTGTTCTGTATGTTTAAGTTTCAACCAAGTAATACATCTTGAACATTCCCAAATCTATAACTACAATTGACATTTAACTCCTAAACTCCAAATTCTTACATTCAACTTCCTACTGAACTTCTCTACCTGGAGGTACTTCAGGCACCTTAAACTCAGTATGTCCCAAAGTGAATATGTTATTTGTTCCTTCTCTTTTATTCCCCATTATTATCCTAATTCTCCTACTTCCATTAACCAATGGCACCATAACCCAACTAGTAAACTATTCTAATAGTCTATACATTATTCTAAACTCCTCTCTTTCTCTCTCATTTGTTACGTCCAACTCGTCACTGAGATGTTGAATCTGCCTCCAGCTTCTTTGTTGAATTTAGTTCATCTTCTCCATTCTTGACCTGCAATATTTAAGGACTTCTTTATGAATCTCTGTTTCCAATTTCAGCTTCTCCTAGTCTTCCTTTTTTTTTTTTTTTAAATTATTAGCACCTTTAATTATTATTTATTTATTTATTTGGCTGTCTTGGGTCTTCGTTTCTGTGCGAGGGCTTTCTCTAGCTGCGGCAAGCCGGGGGCCACTCTTCATCGTGGTGCGCGGGCCTCTCACTATCGTGGCCTCTCTTGTTGCGGAGCACAGGCTCCAGACGCGCAGGCTCAGTAGTTGTGGCTCACGGGCCTAGTTGCTCCGCGGTATGTGGGATCTTCCCAGACCAGGGCTCGAACCCGTGTCCCCTGCATTAGCAGGCAGATTCTCAACCACTGCGCCACCAGGGAAGCCCCCTAGTCTTCCTTCATGCCAGAGTAATTGCAGTGGGTATAGACTCAAGTTTATCAAAGTCAAAACTTAACTTTTATTTTTCTACAACTAAATGAATATTCACTGGGCACCTGAACTTGAGACCCTCTCTCACTTGCCCTAGGCCTGCATCTAAATTCCAAAGGATTTAAATGGTGTCATGTGAAGCAGAGTTTTTTTTTCGTTATTGAAAAATCATCTATCCATACTGAGGAATTTCCACTGAAATACCTCTCTAAAGAACTATGAAAACATAATGTCAACACTCAGTAATATTATAATTTAGTGACGGTCCAAATTGCCCATTTTTAAAATTGGAAAGTCACTCACATGCCAGGTGATACAGGAAATACTCCAAAGATCAGCAGTGTTTCTAAGAATGGTTGCCAAGAATGGAGAAGGCATAGGCATAGGTGGAGAGCACAGAGATTTTGGTGGGCCATTTGTACCACTGGGTAGTGATGCATTCAACAAAACCAGACTTGACTTTCATTATAATGTGGGCTGGCAGTGGGGTTTGGAGCTGGGCAGCACGAAGTCACACATACTAATTCCTTTTTTTTCCCTAGAAAACCAGAGATAAATCCCCAAACAGAAATCAGAAAAATAAAAAAAACTGGAAAAACTTTCTAGTTCATTTTTTTCGAAACCAAGCCCTGGTTACAATAAGACACTTGCTTTGAAAATGACGTCTACATTTCTAATACTTAAAAATACTAAAATGTAGAAATATAAGATACTAATACTTAAAAATGTAGAAATCAAGAATGAGAACTTTCAGGCAACCTTCAGACTTGACCTAATGTGTTTTTTTTTTCAATTTTATTTAACAAAATAAAGGTAAATTAAATAACTCAGTTAAGTAAAACTCACTTTGAAGAACTACAGTTTCCTAAAAGCATAGGTTTAGGCTTACTATTTATAGACTGTAACCTAAAGGGCCAAAAAGACTGAAGGGACACAAACTAAGGGAACTGATGGGGCTCTAACCTCTAAGAATTCTAAAATAGTGTCTAAAGGGGAAAGATGAAATTGGGCTTCAATAAGACCGGCACTGTTATCCACCAAGAGCCTATTCCATGATTAGGAAAATATACATTAGATAGAAAATCAGGAAGGATGAGTTTTGGAGCAATACCATTTCCATAAGCCATGAGTTGGTGCTTTAAGGTATATGACCTCAGCATTCCCAGGAGAAGAAACTGGCCAGACCTAAGCAATGAGTCATGGCTCCGCCAAGCAAGAGTGGAGTTCCCTGCAGTTCTAGTTAAAATGGGAGGAGGTGGGAGAGGAATACTACACAGCTAATTAAAAGGGTGAGTCTGCTGCCAGGATGTAAGGACAAAGCAATCATGATGGGTTAATGAGAAGCCTTCATCTAGTAATTAAGAGATTATCCTGTTCTCCAACCTCCCCCACTGTCAGGCCCATAAACCAACAGCATCTGTATGGATAAGACTGAATATAATCTAGGCATTTGTTTTTTTGTGAGTCTAGATGATGTTACTTGCATGCACTGCCCATCATCCAAGTCAGCTTTACGTAGGAATGCCACACAGGAAAATGTTATCACTTTACAAGGATGGGGATTTATCTGAACTTATATTTCAGTCGATTCTCCAAAGGACACACTACAATATTATTGTATTACTGAGCTAGAACAAATCAGTTGTAGACTGTAATTCTTTATTGCTAAGGAGAAACATTCTCTGGATAGCTCCTTCTAAATGGGCAGACACATTAGTTTTAAGTTCTTCCACCTTACTTGTCCCTTAATATTCTTCAAAGTCCAAAATAAGTCTGAAACCTCTAATTTTTATATAAAAATCTTACAGGATGGGAATTTAAGCACTTCTGAATATGATTAATATCTACTGATCTAGAAATATACTGAGATCATCATGGTGATGGCATGGGATAAATGTGGATATTCTGGCAGCTTGTTATTTTGATGGTGCTATAGCATTGACAAGTTATACTAAAGAAAACTTGGTTAGCTGTATTATTGTGTAGGATATTTAATAATCTACTGAACTGTTTTGGAATATAAATTTATAGAGGAATTTGGAGGTTCAGGGATTCAGACTTAGAAACTAGTTAGATGAATGGGCAAACTATTTTATGATACTGGTATATTTACTATATTGCAGAGTTAGAAGTATTTAACCCAAGTTCACCGTTAGTTCCACTGTCACAATTCTCCCAACTCAGTGCCTAAATCAAAAGCCATTCTCTTTGGGAAATCTTCCTGGGACTCTGGAAATGAATGTCATTGGTCCTTACATCATCTTCCACAGCACTTTACCTGTGCTTCCCTCATAGCATTGACCATTTTCTATCTTCTACTATAAATTGTTTGTGTACATGCCTTATCTCTACTCCAAAAGTCAAGAGTTAAGTTCATAAACCTAGGTCTAAATTGTCACAATATCCCTGTCCTTACTCCCAACACCTAGGAACCATGCTTTGTAGAGAGCGTTCCATAAATATTTGTAGAAAGCATATATTGATTACTCTGGGACAATGAACTTGAGAGGGTTGTGCTAGAACTATTTCAAAAGATACTGATAATTATTAGTGGACTGAAAGTGCTCTGGATTTGGAATCAAAGGACTATAAGATTCATCTTTGCTACGTATTGATTACATGGGTTGGGGCAAGTTAACTACAGATCAGCTTTCTTGTCTATAAATTGTGGTGTATGTTGTGATCTAATCCCCAGTGCTGATGGGCCCATTTCAATAGGAGCAGTGACCAAAAAGATCAATAATAATGCATTCAAATGAAACATAGAGAGAACTTCCTCTGGTAAGCAAGTGTGGGGCATATGGAACAAAAAAAGACAATATGCAGACCCTACCTTTGAAATCTTCCAAATACTGAATATAATGTTAACACTACATTTCTGGGCTCTAGTATTAAATATGATTACTATAATTTTATATCTAAGTAATTCCTCTTCCATCTTTATTAAGTACTAATGCCTTTAAAGAAAATTTTTATAGATCACATATCCTTATTTTAAATATTTTTGTTTGAAACATATGTATTTACTTTCCTATCTTCCCAGAATAGAAAGCAAGCTCCTAAGGACATGTTTTTTCACCCTCAGTGCTATACCACTAGCATCTATAATACTGCCTGGCACATGGTAGGTACACGTTAGATATCTGTAAATGAATGAACAAATAAATTTGGATCTCAAGCTCTTATTTGCTAGATAGCCCATAAATATAGGCCTGATCTTTTAATCAGTTGTAGAAGTTCTTTTGTGTTAAAGATTTTTTTAAAAATTTGGAGTCCGTAAAAAGAGAGACACTGGCCGTTCCTAACAATGACACAAATATAAATGAAGTTGTTCATGAAGAAATGAAGCACTTATATGGCCAGATTTATTTTTTAAATCATCATAATAAACTTTTTCTAATTTGTATATGGTAATATCTCTCTTTCATAATTTGATTCATAATATTCCAGTGCAGTGCTTTTTAAAACATGCTCCTTCAATCTATTTTAGTATATTTGACATTAATGTTGTAACTAATATCCCAGGTCATTATTTAATTTTAAGCAATCCTATCGTGGAAAACACTCAGATCTCTTAAGGGAAATAAAAACTATGACTTTGGGGCTTCCCTGGTGGCGCAGTGGTTGAGAGTCTGCCTGCCAATGCAGGGGACACGGGTTCGAGCCCTGGTCTGGGAAGATCCTACATGCCGCGGAGCGGCTGGGCCCGTGAGCCACAATTACTGAGCCTGCGCGTCTGGAGCCTGTGCTCCGCAACAAAGAGAGACCGCGAGAGTGAGAGGCCCGCGCACCGCGATGAAGAGCGGCCCCCACTTGCCGCAGCTGGAGAAAGCCCTCGCACAGAAACGAAGACCCAACACAGCCATAAATAAATAAATAAATAAATTAAAAAAAAAAAAAAACAAACTATGACTTTGGTTAAGTGCAGGAAACCCTAAAACATTCAAGAAGTTATTCTTTTTTAACTTTTTATTTTTAAATAACTACAAGAATTCACCAAAATAATACAGAGAGGTCCCTTGTACCCTTCACCAAGTTTCCTCAATGGCAACATCTGATATAATTCTAGTATAATATCAAAACAAAAAAATTGACATTGGCATAATCTACAGACTTTTTTCAGGTTTTCCCAATTTTTACATGTATTCATTTGGGTGTATATGTTTGTGTGTGTGTGTGTATAATTCTTTACAATTTTATTACATGTAGAGTTTCATGAAACCACTACCACAATCAAGATACAGGCTGTTTTATTCCATCATCACAAACTAAATCCCTTGTCCTATACCTGTATACTCGTACCCACCTCCAACCTGCCCTTATCTTTTAATACACTATATTTTATAAACGAATTCTATATTTTAATTGGCTTGTTTTTCCATAAAGGAACAATTTTTCCTAGATTCCTGAGACATGTATTGTTTCCCTGTATTTTTTTTTCCTAAAAGGCTGTTTGTCTTGTTCTCCCCAAATCTTAAATGAAACAGTTATTTAATGCTCTATTTTCTGTCACACTTTCTACTGAGGAATATGACTTTATAAATTAAAAAACAGAAAGTTTCATTTTAGAAGATGGCAATGTGGGAGTTCTGAGAACTTGTGTTAAATAAAATAACAATCACTAGCAATTTAAATAATTAGTGGGAAATACTAATGCGTTTTGGTAGTTCAATTTACCTCTAAGTTTCTACTTGTCAATATCAACACTGTTGACAGTTAAGAAAAAAACTAATATAAAATTTGAAATAGAAAATCTGATTATCAACGCCATTCATGTAGCAAGGATTATTATAGCAAAGTGAGCTATAAACAAAAAAACAAGAAAAATTATCTTTCAGTCACTCAACTTCCCTTCTAACTGTGCTGTATAGGATGAATGTTTATAAGTGTGCTATCTTTTACAAATTATATCATATAAATGTAGAACATGCAACCAAAAATAATCATCATCATTCTTGGTTAGCATGCAGACTATTCTTGAAGCTAGGTGTTTTACATTTAAACAGCTATTGCTGTTAATATTATAGGCATTTAGCATATTTACCTTGTCTAGCTAACTTTCACTACAAATACTTTTCCAATCATTTCTCCATATGAGAAAAATTATAAGTACAAACTTGTGTCATTCAAGGGTCAACTGTAATTTTTTGGAGGGTTTTCTAGTTTATAGTTCTTTATACTACATTACAAAGGAAATGACAGTAATTGCTTAGTTGTAATAAAGAATTCAAAGACTAGGTAAATGCTTATCTGTTAGAATCACTCCATCTAGTAAATGAGTTCACTGGAAGGAAATTTTGGTCCACCAAATGCATGTTACAAAAGCCAGATGCCTTGTTTCAATAAGTATGTGTGTGTGTGTTTTTTTTTTTTTAATACATGATGAGTGTAACACAGCTTCCCATCTTTGCTTTTTTTTAAAAATTTTATTTATTTATTTATTTATGGCTGTGTTGGGTCTTCGTTTCTGTGCGAGGGCTCTCTCTAGCTGCGGCAAGTGGGGGCCTCTCTTCATCGCGGTGCGCGGGCCTCTCACTATCGCGGCCTCTCTTGTTGCGGAGCGCAGGCTCAGCAATTGTGGCTCACGGGCCTAGTCACTCCGCGGCATGTGGGATCCTCCCAGACCAGGGCTCGAACCCGTGTCCCCTGCATTGGCAGGCAGACTCTCAACCACTGCGCCACCAGGGAAGCCCCAGTATGTGTGTTTTTAAGAGATAACATATAAATACTAAAAAATTATATAATTTTTTAACATCTTTATTGGAGTATAATTGCTTTACAATGGTGTGTTAGTTGCTGCTGTATAACAAAGTGAATCAGCTATATGTATACATATATCCCCATATCTCCTCCCTCTTGCATCTCCCTCCCACCCTCCCTTATCCCACCCCTCTAGGTGGACACAAAGCACCGAGCTGATCTCCCCATGTGATGCAGCTGCTTCCCACTAGCTATCTATTTTACATTTGGTAGTGTATATATGTCCATGCCACTCTCTCACTTCGCCCCAGCTTACCCTTCCCCCTCCTCGTGTCCTCAAGTCCATTCTCTACATCTGTGTCTTTATTCCTATCCTGCCCCTAGGTTCATCAGAATCTTTTTTTTTTTTTTTAAGATTCCATATATGTTAGCATACGGTATTTGTTTTTCTCTTTCTGACTTACTTCATTCTGTATGACAGTCTCTAGGTCCATCCACCTCACTACAAATAACTCAATCTCGTTTCTTTTTATGGCTGAATAATATTCCATTGTATATATGTGCCACTTCTTCTTTATCCATTCATCTGTTGATGGACACTTAGGTTGCTTCCATGTCCTGGCTATTGTAAATAGAGCTGCAATGAGCACTGTGGTACATGACTCTTTTTGAATTATGGTTTTCTCAGGGTATATGCCCAGTAGGGGGATTGCTGGGTTGTATGGTAGTTCTATTTTTAGTTTTTTAAGGAACTTCCATACTGTTCTCCATAGTGGCTGTACCAATTTACATTCCCACCAACAGGGCAAGAGGGTTCCCTTTTCTCCACACCCTCCCCAGCACTTACTGTTTGTAGATTTTTTGATGATGGCCATTCTGACCAGTGTGAGGTGATACCACCTCATAGTGGTTTTGATTTGCATTTCTCTAATGATTAGTGATGTTGAGTATCCTTTCATGTGTTTGTTGGCAATCTGTATATCTTCTCTGGAGAAATGTCTGTCTAGGTCTTCTGCCCATTTTTGGATTGGGTTGTTTGTTTCTTTAATATTGAGCTGCATGAGCTGTTTATATATTTTGGAGACTAATCCTTTTTCTGTTGATTCATTTGCAAATATTTTCTCCCATTCTGAGGGTTGTCTTTTCGTCTTGTTTGTAGTTTCCTTTGCTTTGCAAAAGCTTTTAAGTTTCATTAGGTCCCATTTGTTTATTTTTGTTTTTATTTCCATTTCTCTAGGAGGTGGGTCAAAAACGATCTTGCTGTGATTTATGTCATAGAGTGTTCTGCCTGTGTTTTCCTCTAAGAGTTTCATAGTGTCTGGCCTTACATTTAGGTCTTTAATCCATTTTGAGTTTATTTTTGGGGATGGTGTTAGGGAGTGTTCTAATTTCATTCTTTTACATATAGCTGTCCAGTTTTCCCAGCACCACTTATTGAAGAGACTGTCTTTTCTCCATTGTATATTCTTGCCTCCTTTATCAAAAATAAGGTGACCACAGGTGCGTGGGTTTATCTCTGGGCTTTCTACCCTGTTGCATTGATGTATATTTCTGTTTTTGTGCCAGCACCACACTGTCTTGATTACTGTAGATTTGTAGTATAGTCTGAAGTCCGGGAGCCTGATTCCTCCAGCTCTGTTTTTCTTTCTGAAGATTGCTTTGGCTATTTGGGGTCTTTTGTGTTTCCATACAAATTGTGAAATTTTTTGTTCTAGTTCTGTGAAAAATGCCATTGGTAGTTTGATAGGGACTGAATTGAATCTGTAGATTGCTTTGGGTAGTATAGCCATTTTCACAATGTTGATTCTTCCAATCCAAGAACATGGTATATCTCTCCATCTGTTTGTATTGTCTTCAATTTCTTTCATCAGTGTCTTATAGTTTTCTGCATACAGGTCTTTTGCCTCCTTAGGTAGGTTTATTCCTAGGTATTTTATTCTTTTTGTTGTAATAGTGAACGGGATTGTTTCCTTAATTTCTCTTTCTGATCTTTCACTGTTTGATATTACATGGGGCTGGGAGGTCGCTGGTGGACCAATGTCCTGAACTTGGCTTTCCCGTCTCAGCAGCTCAGGTCTGACACCCGGCTGGAGCACCAAGACCCTGTCAGCCACACGGCTTAAACTGCTCATCAAGAGAGTAAACAGGCAAGCCACAGACTAAGCTGTAACAGGCACAGCAACTGAATGGACACTAAATAATATCCTCCTTCTTGTGCCTGACTCTGCTGTCTGAGCTCATCACTTCCTCCAACCTGTACAAAACTGCCAGTGGAGGAGTTCTAGGGATAAAGCATGACTTTCCCGGTACAAACGAATGAACGTGAGGCTGGCAATGGGCACGGATAAGAACATAGGCTCTGAAGTAAGACTACCTGGGTTCAAATCTTCGTGTGAACTTGGTCAAATACTTCACTTCTTTGTGCTTCCCGACCCCCTGCGCTGAGCCCAGCCCAGCGTCACCGGTCACCAGATTGAGTGGAGCTGAGTCCAAGATGGCAACTCTGCCCCCGCCCACTCCACACTCCCCACCCCCTCACGTGGCAAGCTGGCACCCTAGGGCCGGCTAAAAATCTATAATAAGATTTAAATTTTAAGTTTCAGTTGAAGAACAAAACATATTCCAACTGCTATGTCTCTTAACTACTCACACATGTGAGGGAGTGAACATATAAAAAGCTGAAGAAAGCTTTTGGAACCAACTGTCTGTATGCCTTGGAGTCATGCCACTGTTGAGGGGCTGAAAATGTTTTCCTCTTCACCCTGAATCAACAGAAAACCTTCACCCTACAGTTTGTGGAGAAAAAACAAAACAAAACAGAATACACTGTTGTCTGATTGACAGCTGAGTAGACTGGCCAGCTGGGGACATATATAGCCAAATTAAAGATACTTGACTGTTGCACTGCACCGATCCCAAATTTTATTGGAACACGAATGGAAAAGAGGTGGGCTGTGTGTGATAAAGATGTGGTGTAGGTTTATCTTAGGTCCTGACCAAGAGGAATATCTGGGAAGGCTACAGACCTCAGCAGGAAGACTTGAGAAGACCTACTGAATGCCTTGAGGCTGGGGGAGGAGACTGGAATAAGCTAAAATGGAGCTATTTTGCCCAGTGATGGAAACCACAGGTGAAAGGTTTCACTAAGGGGCAGGTAAGTGCTATATCTGAAGGAGTCTGTGGACCATCACCACAATACCAGTGAAGTAAACATCTACTGCTCCCCTTATGTCTTTTCCCTCCCTGAACTCTAATCATGAGGATCCAAAACCAAGTTAGCAAGATGTTGAAAAATATATAAAAGTGCATGGCAGAGAAAGAAAGAAGAAAACAAACCACACCTTCCAGCTTGCCACTGCGACACACTAGGAGATAGAGGAGATATGGAGAAGAAAGCCACCACTTTAAAATAAATTTAGAGTTTTAGATTATTATTGGACACATTAATTACTGAGAGGAAGGCCTTTTACCTTCTGAAGGTGATCCAAAGGGTCACAAGATATATATTACATTTCATGGAGACCCTGAGGAACAATAGCCCCATACTCTTAAAACAAAACTAGGAGGTAAGGTTGATTTATGATCACATTATATAAGTAGTGCTTGTTTATTTAATCTTTACAACTCTTAAATCATTACCTTAATAGTTAATGTACAGCAGAATTAGTTATATAAACAAGGAAGCCAAATACGTTTAACCTTCTTCAATAAAGGCAAACACAAATATATATCATATAGTTAATACAGGCAGAGCTTATCAAATTTAAGTGTGGTTGAGTCCAAAACCCATGCCCTTTACATGACTGTGCACTGGAAAATGCATATACACATGGTCTATTTTGCTTTGTCTTCATGTCAAAGAAGAAGTTTTGTAAAGAAATTCAAAAGAGGGTGGACTTGTTTCACAAGTTAAAAACACAGGCTATCTAAACTCAATTAATCCTGAAAGGAACTAAAGTGGAAAAAAACCCCACAATTTCTAAATTGCTCCCTTCTTGTGGCTCACAGTTGTATATTAAACCCATTATGAGTAATAATACTTCACAAGCAATATTCTTAAGTTTCAGGACAAAAAAAAGTGCTTTAGGAAACATGACGTGAAATACTGATTCAACTAGTGTATTTTTCAACTCAATTATAGTACTAAACGGCTCTTTCAACTTTTAAGGAAATTTACATTTTGCTGCACCCCTTTCTCACACAACCCTATTCATTTCAGTTTTATTCTCCACTAGATTTCTGTTTCAATTCAATAATTTCAGCATTTCTATTTTGAGAAATTATAGATAATTAATTACTCTCTGTCCTTCCAGATTGATTTAAATTATTACAGAAAATGGGATTCAAAGTTTTTAATGTGCACTAGGGAAAAAAAATCACATTGGCAGTAATTATTAGTAATTAAATGCTTTTAAAATTAGGAAGATAAATACAGTGCTATCCTGCCAGTCAAATTCCTCAGAGTCACAAAGGAGGAGACTTTAAGAGACTGCTTAAGGGAATGGAAGTTTACTGTAAAGAAACAGGTAATTCTACTAAAGGAGAATGATTCCAATCACATGCATGGAGGCTGTAAGCATTGCAGGCTCCTGGGAAAGTTGCTCTAATCTCCACAGGAGCTGGATGACCCATCCCTTATTTTGCACTTACTTCCCATTTACAAAGAGAGGAATGTGTATGGGAACTCACATAATTGGTTTGATTTAGCACTACACTCTAGAGGGCAGGTTAGACCTCCTTTTCAGAAATAGCCACAGTCCCTTTGCGCAGTACATATAGGGTTTCCTTTTGGTTTCAGGCTGGTCAATGTCAGTATGCCTGTATTGCAGCTAGAGTTTCCCATAAGGAAGCAAACTGGAATCTAAGCCAAAAAGTATGAGGATAGGGAATTATGGGAGAAGATGGGATGGGTTGAGGCCCTGTTCCTAAGAATACATTTATGCAAATGAAAGGTGTTGGGAGACATTCTCCACAGGTCTCTCACATTTCTGTAAATCTTGTGAGCAGAGGTACTTTTTCTCAGACTATCTTTTTAAAGATATCTGTACAGGCAATATCCTTAGAAGATAAAAAATAGTGTCTCCCTCCAGAACAGTGGGCAGGCATGCTTATCGTTCAGTGTAAAATATTTGGTTTCCATTAATACAGGGTTCCCCTCAATACAGGGTTCCCCTCCTGTAATGCAACTCACTGTGCAAACAGGTATCATCTGGCCTTCTTCATACCACACTGAGGGAACTGCGGTTTGGAGAACTGCTATTGCCATGAGTAATAAGGCCCTTAGTCTCTGACCCCGGAGCCTGTGTCTTCCGTCAGTAACCATAAACAAATGGCAAGCCTATTTGCCATTTGTTAGCTTGCAAATAGGATCAAATCTCAGCCTGGTCAGACTTTGTCACAATTCTTAGGAGAAGGTTGCAAAGATCAGTAAATGTTTTCATAGAATATTCATTCACTCTTCAATATATAAGCCAAGCACCATGTTAGACCCCACAGTGTAGAACAGTGAAATGGCTGAATGTTTTCTTGCCATACAGAGTAAGTCTCAAATTCTGATTCTGTCATTTATTTGTTGTGTGAACATCCTTACCTATGGAATGGATATTTTTTTAAAAATCTACACAGCAGTGTACACCATGTATACAAATATCTAATACAGTATCTGTCATATACTCATCAATCGATAACTATTATTACTGTTATTAGTCATAATACAAACATATATTAAATATATGATATTATACCTTATTAGTATATGTCAGTTTGGAGATGAATTTTCTTTTTCAGGTTACCATGGTAACATAATGCCACAACAATGGGAACAGGGAAGGGGATGATAAATACCACTGTCTTTCCTCCTCCTTCTCTTCCTTATATTCTCTCTTTTTTCCTTTTTTGTTGGGCCACTTCTACAAGAAGCTGTCTTTTTTTTTTTTTTTTTTGGTCCAGAGTTTCCCAACCTAAGATGACTCCTTAATATTTTCACCATTGTAGAGTTCCTAGCCTTTGTCACAGACTGGACTAAAGGATTGTACTCATGGTGTCAACCCATTTTCTGGCATACTAATATTTCATTTCTGCAAAACCAATCATATTGGCCAGGCATTCTGTCCAACTTGGTCATAAAGAAGCTATATAAGGCCAATTACTTCATTTTTCATTCCAGTATTTTTGTTATGTGCTTTCAACTCTGCTGCATGTACCTAGCTTTTTAAACAATAGATATGCTAATCATTCATTTTTATAGCATCATTATATTTTGTATGTGCCATAAATTTTTGTGAATGAAAACAAACATTTCCACATGGAAACCTGAAAATACATTTTAAAAGTTTACTGCAGTCTGCTAAGAAAAAGTCTATTAACAGTGAGTTTTTTAAGAGATGTGGGTGGCAAAAATGCTAAAACTAACAGTAGGGTGACCCTTTGGACTAAAACTATAGCTATTTATTTCATTTAAGTACTCCCACCCTCCATCTTCTTAGTCATTTCCTGCTCCTTGTCTGGAATACCTCTTTAACACGTTAGTAAAATTAGACCCATTCTTAAATACTTAAATAGAGCCTTTTCTTGCCACCATCACCTTGAGAACTGAGCCCAGCTTGTGAATGTCATTTCTCCTTTCTTTATACACCCATTTTACATTCTCAAGCAATTAATAATATTCTTCCTTGTAATTAGTTCTAGATGTGTAATATCTCCCTCTGTTACATTGTAAATCACCCTGAGAAGAAGGTTTACAGTTTAATTATGTTTTATGACTTAACAGTAGCAAGGAGTCAGCAGTATTCATAGGCTGTGTCCTAAGTGAAGAGCATTACCTTATAAATAATAAAGCAATAGGGAGCCAGAACTAATAATGATACTTACACTAATCTTTATAGAGAGTTTACTTTGAGCCAGGCATTGTGCTATGTGCTTTACCTGCATTTTCATTTGACATTCACAACAACCCTTTGAGATTACCAATATTATTATTCCCATTTTAGAGTTAAAGAAAGGGAGGCTTAGCATAGGTAAATAATTTCCTTTAAGGTCATACAGCAAGTTGGGGATAAAGTGAGGTTAAGAGCCCATGCCATTAAGTTCTTTTGTCAATATATAAGAATACAGACACCAGAAGGACCTTCAAGATTGCGGAAGAGTAAGAAGCGGAGATCACCTTCCTCCCCACAAATACATCAGAAATACATCTACATGTGGAACAATTCCTACAGAACACCTACTGAACGCTGGCAGAAGACCTCAGACCTCCCAAAAGGCAAGAAACTCCCCACGTACTGGGGTAGGGCAAAAGAAAAAGGAAACAACAGAGACAAAAGAATAGGGACGGGACCTGCACCAGTGGGAGGGAGCTGTGAAGGGGGAAAGGTTTCCACACACTAGGAAGCCCCTTCGCAGGCAGAGACGGCGGGTGGCGGAGGGGGGGGAGCTTCGGAGCCACGGAGGAGAGCGCAGCCACAGGGGTGCGGAGGGCAAAGCGGAGAGATTCCCGCACAGAGGATTGGTGCCGACCAGCACTCACCAGCCCGAGAGGCTTGTCTGCTCACCCGCTGGGGCGGGCGGGGGCTGGGAGCTGAGGCTCGGGCTTCCGTCGGATCCCAGGGAGAGGACTGGGGTTGGCTGCGTGAACACAGCCTGAAGGGGTTAGTGCACCACAGCTAGCCGGGAGGGAGTCTGGGAAAAGGTCTGGAGCTGCCAAAGAGGCAAGAGACTTTTTCTTGCCTCTTTGTTTCCTGGTGCGTGAGGAGAGGGGATTCAGAGCGCCGCCTAAACGAGCTCCAGAGATGGCACGAGCCGCGGCTATCAGCGCGGACCCCAGAGACGGGCATGAGACGCTAAGGCCGCTGCTGCCGCCACCAAGAAGCCTGTGTGCGAGCACAGGTCACTGTCCACACCGCCCCTCCCGGGAGCCTGTGCAGCCCGCCACTGCCAGAGCCCCCGAGTCAGCTGCTCCTTTAACCCCGTCCGGTCTGGGCGGGAACAGATGCCCTCAGGCGACCTACACGCAGAGGCGGGGCTAAACCGAAAGTTGAACCCCGGAAGCTGTGCGAACAAAGAAGAGAAAGGGAAATCTCTCCCAGCAGCCTCAGGAGCAGCGGATTAAATCTCCACAATCCAATTGATATACGCTGCATCTGTGGAATACCTGAATAGACAACTGAATCATCCCAAATTGAGGCAGTGGACTTTGGGAGCAACGATATATATATATATTTTTTTTCCTTTTTCTCTTTTTGTGAGTGTGTACGTGTATGCTTCTCTGTGTGATTTTGTCTATATAGCTTTGCTTTTACCATTTGTCCTAGGGTTCTGTCTGTCCGTTTTTTGTATTTTTGGTTTTTTTAAAGTATAGATATTATCACTTGTTATCACTGGTGGATTTGTTTGTTGTTTTGGTTGCTCTCTTCTTTCTTTCTTTTTTTTATTACTTAAATTTTTTCTTTTATTTTTAATAATTATTATTTTTTTAATAACTTTATTCTATCTTATTTTTTTCTTTCGTTCTTTTTTTCTTTTTTTCTCCCTTGTATTCTGAGCCGTGTGGATGACAGGGTCTTGGTACTCCAGGCAGGCGTCAGGCCTGTGCCTCTGAGGTGGGGGAGCTGAGTTCAGAACATTGGTCCACCAGAGACCTCCTGGCTCCACATAATATCAAACAGTGAAAATCTCCCAGAGATCTCCATCTCCACACCAAGACCCAGCTCCACTCAACGACCAGCAAGCTACAGTGCTGGACACCCTATGCCAGACAACTAGCAAGACAGGAACACAACCCCACCCATTAGCAGAAAGGCTGCCTAAAATCATAATAAGGTCACAGACACCCCAAAAAACACACCACCAGACGTGAACCAGCCCACCAGAAAGACAAAATCCAGCCTCATCCACCAGAACACAGGCACTAGTCCCCTCCACCAAGAAGCCTACACAACCCACTGAACCAACCTTAGACACTGGGGGCAGACACCAAAAACAACGGAAATTAGGAACCTGCAGCCTGCGAAAAGGAGACCCCAAACACAGTAAGTTAAGCAAAATGAGAAGACAGAGAAACACACAGCAGATGAAGGAGCAAGGTAAAACCCACCAGACCAAACAAATGAAGAGGAAATAGGCAGTCTACCTGAAAAAGAATTCAGAATAATGATAGTAAAG
The DNA here is from genome assembly GCF_965194825.1 of Balaenoptera physalus. NCBI lineage: Eukaryota > Metazoa > Chordata > Mammalia > Artiodactyla > Balaenopteridae > Balaenoptera > Balaenoptera physalus. The sequence goes on along the minus strand of NC_138903.1, from coordinate 26,670,527 downwards.
ATGATCCAAAATCTTGGAAATAGAATGGAGAAAATACAAGAAACGTTTAACAAGGACCTAGAAGAACAAAAGAGCAAACAAACAATGATGAACAACACAATAAATGAAGGTAAAAATTCCCTAGAAGGAATCAATAGCAGAATAACTGAGGCAGAAGAACGGATAAGTGACCTGGAAGATAAAATAGTGGAAATAACTACTGCAGAGCAGAATAAAGAAAAAAGAATGAAGAGAATTGAGGACAGTCTCAGAGCCCTCTGGGACAACATTCAAGGCACCAACATTCGAATTATAAGGGTCCGAGAAGAAGAAGAGAAAAAGAAAGGGTCTGAGAAAATATTTGAAGAGATTATAGTTGAAAACTTCCCTAACATGAGAAAGGAAAGAGTCAATCAAGTCCTGGAAGCACAGAGAGTCCCATACAGGATAAATCCAAGGAGAAACATGCCAAGACACATATCAATCAAACTGTCAAAAATTAAATACAAAAAAATATTAAAAGCAGCAAGGGAAAAGCAACAAATAACATACAAGGGAATCCCCATAAGGTTAACAGCTGATCTTTCAGCAGAAACTCTGCAAACCAGAAGGGAGTGACAGGACATATTTAAAGGGATGAAGGGGAAAAAACTACAAACAAGATTACTCTACCCAGCAAGGATCTCATTCAGATTTGATGGAGAAATTAAAACCTTTACAGACAAGCAAAAGTTAAGAGAATTCAGCACCACCAAACCAGCTTTACGACAAATGCTAAAGGAACTTCTCTAGGCAGGAAACACAAGAGAAGGAAAACACCTACAACAAACCCAAAACAATTTAAGAAAATGGTAAAAGGAACATACATATCAATAATTACCTTAAATGTAAATGGATTAAATGCTCCAACCAAAAGACACAGACTGGCTGAATGGATACAAAAACAAGACCCTTATATATGCTGTCTACAAGAGCATATGTACTACAGACCTAGGGACACATACAGATTGAAAGTGAGGGGATGGAAAAAGATATTCCATGCAAATGGAAATCAAAAGAAAGCTGGAGTAGCTATACTCATATCAGACAAAATAGACTTTAAAATAAAGACTATTACAAGAGACAAAGAAGAACACTACATAATGATCAAGGGCCCAGTCCAAGAAGAAGATATAACAATTGTAAATATTTCTGCACCCAACATAGGAGCACCTCAATACATAAGGCAAATGCTAACAGCCATGAAAGGGGAAATCGACAGTAACACAATCATAGTAAGGGACTTTAACACCCCACTTTCACCAATGGACAGATCATCCAAAATGAAAATAAATAAGGAAACACAAGCTTTAAATAATACATTAAACAAGATGGACTTAATTGATATTTATAGGACATTCCGTCCAAAAACAACAGAATACACTTTCTTCTCAGGTCTGTCTGGACCTAAAGACACTATAAAAGTCTTAGAGGAAAACTTAGGAAGAACACTCTTTGACATAAATCACAGCAATATCCTTTTTGACCCATCTCCTAGAGAAATGGAAATAAAAACAAACAAATGGGACATAATGAAACTTTAAAACTTTTGCACAGCAAAGGAAACTATAAAGAGGACGAAAAGACAACCCTCAGAATGGAGAAAATATTTACAAATGAAGCAAGTGACAAAGGATTAATCTCCAAAATATACAAGCAGCTCATGCAGCTCAACATCAAAAAAAATCAACCAACCCAATCCCCAAATGGGCAGAAGACCTAAATAGACATTTCTCCAAAGAAGATATACAGATTGCCAACAAACACATGAAAGGATACTCAACATCACTAATCATTAGAGAAATGCAAATCAAAACTACAATGATGTATTACCTCATACCGGTGAGAATGGCCATCATCAAAAAATCTACAAACAGTAAATGCTGGAGAGGGTGTGGAGAAAAGGGAACACTCTTACACTGTTGGGGGGAATGTAAATTGATACAGCCACTATGGAGTACAGTATGGAGGTTCCTTAAAAAATTAAAATTAGAACTACCTTATGACCCAGCAAGCCCAAGACCTGGCATATACCCTGAGAAAACCATAATTCAAAAAGAGTCATGTACCACAATGTTTATTGCAGCACTATTTACAATAGCCAGGACACGGAAGCAACCTAAGTGTCCAACAGATGAATGGATAAAGAAGATGTGTCACATATACAGCATGGAATATTACTCAGCCATAAAAAGAAACAAAACTGAGTTATTTGTAGTGAGGTGAATGGACCTAAAGACTGTCATACAGAGTGAAATAAGTCAGAAAGAGAAAAACAAATACCGTATGCTAACACATATATATGGAATCTAAAAAAATAAAAGGTTCTGATGAACCTAGGGGCAGGACAGGAATAAAGACGCCGATGTAGATAATGGTCTTGAGGACATGGGGCGGGGGAAGGGTAACCTGGGAGGAAGTGAGAGAGTAGCATTGATATATATACACTACCAAATGTAAAACTGATAGCTAGTGGGAAGCAGCTGCATCGCACGGGGAGATCAGCATGGTGCTTTGTGACCACCTAGAAGGGTGGGATAGGGAGGGTGGGAGGGAGACACAAGAGGGAGGGTATATGGGGATATATGTATACATATAGCTGATTCACTTTGTTGTACAGCAGAAACTAACACACTGTTGTAAAGCAATTATACTCCAATAAAGATGTTAAAAAAATAAAAATATAAAATAACATAACATAAAATAAATAAATAACAGATCTTAAAAAAAAAAAGAATACAGACAGCATTAGAAATTTACCACCATGCCTATTTAAGAAGAGAGCTCTGAAGAATGTTTTCAGTCCATTAAATATTCTGTAATTTTATGAATGATAAATGTAAAGGTTTACATAGTTACTCACTTGACATAAAGGTTTTCTTATTTCTTTGACACCTAAAAATATAATTTTTTAATTCACAAATTATGCACGATGATTTAAAAAGTATCATTAAAAGTGGTAAAGATGACAGGTTTCTAACAGTGTACAATTAATACTTTATTAGACCTTCATGGGATAATAAAAATTATCATGGCTTTGGGAACACCATAATATATCTTATATAGATTAACGAAATTTTCTTCTGTGTTAAATAAGTCCAGTGGAGTAATAGAAGGTGATCTATATAATTCATTTTGACACGAGAATATTATTTTATTTGCAGTTTCACAAAGTACTCATCTAGAAACTTGGAAAAGAATAGGATCACTGTCCCTACGAAGACTACATAACTTAAATGGCTCAATTTGATTCTACAGGGGTATGTTAGGTGGTGCTTTGAAGAAAAGAAACCTTAACTTGATAATAATTTAAATATCAATTCTCAATCAAATGTCATCATATGGGCTCAGATGAGCAGTGATTAATTTAATTCATTCATCAAATCTTTATTAGGCACGTACTACCCTCTGAGATAATTTATTAGTTGCTTGGGACACAAAGACTAGTAAAATACCATTCCTGCTGCTTTGGCACTCATGGTCTAGAAATAGGAACAAGAAGTGCAAACAAGTCAGGGTGATGGTGTGTATTTTATAACAGAAGTATATACAGGCTGAAATGGGCTCCCAAAAAACATGATCAGTTCTAACTGGAGGAATAACAAAGTTTCATTGAGCTAAAATCTTGAAAACAATCTGAGTCTTGAAAACAGGGGGAGAAAAGATTTTTTTTTAAGGGAATGGGGTTGAGGAGAAGGGAGGAAGGCATTTCAGACAGTAGGAAAAGCTTAATAAGCAAAGAGACAGAGACTAGAAAATAGTCTCCCATGTTCTGGGGATGACAGATTGGGCTACAGGATGTGAGAAGGGTTAAAAGTGTGATAAGGGGGATATCTGGAAAGATAATCAAGAACCAGATCATGGAGAGCTTTGTCAAAGAAATTATCATGCTTGAACTTTATCCTATAGATATTTCGGAGGCCATGAGAATGCTTATTAGGCAAAGGAGTAACAGAATCAGATTTAGATTTGAGAGAAAATATACTGTTAATCCAGAGTAGGGAGGCTGGATTACAAGTATGAAGATGTGAAGAATGGGGAAATGCTAGAAGTCTACATTAGCCCAGATGGGAGCTGAGCAGGGTGACCTGAGGCAGCAGCAGTAGGGATTTACAAGAGGGGAAAGACCAGAGCAGTGTATCTCCACAGTGCACACTTTAGAAATATTTGATTTCTTTTGTGTTGTCTTGTTGACTGGAAGGCTATACTGACATTTAGTGGTTGAAACATGTTATTAGTCTCCTACTGCTGTTGTAACAAATAACCATAAAACTACTGGCTTAAAAGAGCACAAATGTATTATCTTACTGTCCTGGAGATCAGAAGTCTTGAATAGGTAGGAAGGCCTGCATTCCTTCTGGAGGCTCTACAGAAGAATCCATTTCTATGTCTTTGCCATGTTCTACAGGCTGCCCACATTCCCTGCCTCATGGCCCTGCATCATTCTGACCTCTCCTTCCATCACATCTTCTCTGACTCTAACCCTTCTGCCTCCCTCTTATAAGGACCCTTGTGATTGCACTGGGCTTACTCTGATAATCCAGGATAATTTCCCCAGCTCAAGGTCCTTAATTCAATCATATCTGCAAAGTCTCTTCTGTCACATATGGTAACATATTCAGAGGTTCTGAGCATCAGGATGTGGATATCTCTGGAGGACCATTATTGTGCCAAGCACAGGGCATATATGTTAAAATTTTGTAATATGTAGGCCATTCCCAAATGGCAAAGCATTGTCCCACAACTTGCAAGATTTTGGAATGCTCCCTTGGGCACTTACAAAAGTGAAAAAAAAACTGTTTATAATTACATGAACCTAGAGTCTAATGTCATTTAATATGATCATGCAAAATATTTTTTCAAAGTTTAATATATATTTATTTTTCTTGTCATTCAACTATGTGCAATTCAAAGAAAGATATTGCTTCATTTTCTTTGCAATTTTACAAAGGCTTTTCCACCATTTTCGAAAAATCACATCACCTTAGCTCTGCCACTTCTGGAATGGAATCACCAGCGCTATACACCTGTCTGCAAATCAACCAACACAAAATTTTCTGCTTTGGGTGTTACATAATGGAAAAGCACAGGGGTGGGTCTAGCTTAAATCAGAGGCATAAAGCAAGGTGCCAGATTCAGTTTCTCTGTCTCTGGGCTTGTCTGAGCTCTGCTTTCCTTCGTGAGTGACTTCATTCTCACATTATATAAGCAGCAGCAGCTCTAGTTTCACAGCCCCTCAGTTTCAAATCCAGCTGGAATTCCTATCACTCAAACAAAAGCAGGGAGGTAAACGCCACTGATCCTCACTGGCCAATCTAAGGCACATGCTCCTCTCCAAACTAATCAATGAGGCTTGGGGAATGACTGTATTGAGTAGCTTAGGCCAAACTCAGGTGGCCCATGCCCAGTCCCAGGATCTAGCCAGACTTGATGCAAATAAATCAGAAGTGGGGGCCCTGGTGGATTCCAGGAGGAAAATCTGGGCTCTATTAAAGGAAGGTGATGGATACTGAAACAAAAGTGGCTGATGTCCGTTGCACCAACTAAAAACTCAAAATCTGTCATTTAATGTGTTTGGGATTTTAGATTTCAAAAATCACTTATAGCTAGCTTATTAAAAATGGTAAAGAGCCTAGATAAATTGTAAAAATGAATGCAATTTTTCTTCAGTTTCACCTGCTTTACGTTATGAGAATTAAAAAAGTAGCATTTTGTCAAAAATCTGAAAAAGGGATAAAGTTGACTTATATAAATATAATTGCAATTATTTATTTTATGCACTTTTGAGAGCAATCAATCCACTAGAATATTAATGTCACAGGGGCAGAATTTTCTTCTCTGCTTGGTTCACTGCTGAATCCCCCCCCAAAAGAGGATGTGGTACACAGTAGGCACTGTATAATAATTTCTTGATTGAATGAGTCAATAAACTATTCTACCTAATTCTTTCTAAAGTCTGCCACATCAATGAACTTTAGCTGAAATGATCAAGATGTTCAAAGTATAGGTAGAGAAAGTACGTTTCAAAATGAAAAGTTAGGGGCTTAACATCCACATCTATGTTCAACAGTAATAGTATTACCTAGACATATTACCTAACATATAAACATTAAGACGTTAAGATTCTGAAGCAAAATATTCTCAGACTCAAAAGATTCATTTGGGGCTTCCCTGGTGGCACAGTGGTTGAGAATCTGCCTGCTAATGCAGGGGGCACGGGTTCGAGCCCTGGTCTGGGAAGATCCCACATGCCGTGGAGCAACTGGGCCCGTGAGCCACAACTACTGAGCCTGCGCGTCTGGAGCCTGTGCCCCGCAACGGGAGGGGCCGCGATAGTGAGAGGCCCGCGCATTGCGATGAAGAGTGGCCCCCGCACCACGATGAAGAGTGGCCCCCGCTTGCCGCAACTAGAGAAAGCCCACGCACGAAACGAAGACCCAACACAGCTAAAAATAAATAAATAAATAAATAAATAGAGTAGCTATTAATTTAAAAAAAAACAAAAAAACAAATGAAACAAAAAAAAAAAGATTCATTTGAAGCTCTACAAAGACACAATGGTGTTATTTTACAAATACAAGTAGTGAGAACATAGCATTAAATAGTTGAGATAGTAATGAGTAACTGTTACGAAAACAAAATGTGCTAAGAGCCTTACAAGTATTATTTCATTTTATCTTCATCAGAACCCTAGGATGGGACTAGTATCGTTTTCACTACAGGTGAGGAAATTGAGACTAAAAGGTCTTAATTAACCTCCTTCAGCTCACATGTTAGCAAGTGACAAAGCCAGGCTCTGAAAGCAGATGTTTCCAGAGCTCATGTACTTAATCACCATGTAAACTGTTCTACAGAATTTAAATAGCTTGCACAGTGAAATTATAATATGGAAGGTTTGGGTGGGTTTTGTTTTTTAGTAATAATATTTGTCCAAAGAAGGAAACACAATGAAAACATGGATACATTTACCATGAATTAAGCCTCCCTTATTTTGCTTCATACAATTTGATACATACACAGATGCACTTGAGTATGTGTGTTGCACACCTACACACACACACATATAAAGATACAGGAATCTAAGACTCCACTGTAACATTTAAATTCTAAGCAATATAGCAAAGTACAAGAAAGAAAATATGCTTGTTTTGGGTAAAGTGGATCAATTGGTAGAGCACAAGATTTAGAAACCAGGAAAAACAGCCTAATTGAGGTCCCACTGCTCCCTTAAAAAAATAACTTAATCTCTTCTTGAAAAAGAGGGATAAATAATACTTAAATCTTACCTATCTCAAAGAGATGCAAGAGGATTAAAATATTTAAAAATAAACCTTAGATATATCTGCAGATTTTCAGAGGTTCTTCATATAAAATGTTACCCTTTGTTGCTCATTTTATTTCCTTTCTTAAAGACAGTAGTTCTTATGGCACTGACAACGATCGTCCTATGTGAAGTCCCCCATTGTAACGTGTTATTGAATGAGACTTTTAAGAAAGGGCTTTTGAGAGAGAGAGAGAGAGAATATGAATTGTTTTATTGTTGTTAACTTGATCAAAGCCCAAAAGAGACATTTTTTTTTGTCAGCTTCAAAGATGAAACGCTGTTCTAGACCACTAGTACTCATGAGTGGATTACACAGTCCACTAATTCTCAAACTATAGTCCCCAGATCAGAAGCAGCCTCAATCTGGGAATGTGTTAGAAATGCACATTTGTGGACCCCACCTGGACCTAACTGCAACAGAAACTCTCTAGTTTTAGCAAGCATTCCATGTGATTCTGGGGCAAAATAAAATTTGAGAACCACTCTTTTACTCAGCAGTGAGGTAGAAACATCATTCTCCTTTTACTCAGTCTAATAGACCCGGTACTGAAAGCTAATAAGAGAATTCCATTCATGGTTTGAGGTTGTTAAAAAAGAGGGGGAAAGTCACAACAGATCCTATTCAAATTCTGCACGCATTCAATAATAACACTGATTACCAAAGCCTTACTTACACAGAGTTCCTTCTCTGCCTTTCTGTCTCAGACTCTCCTGCATCCCTCTTACAAGGACCCTTGTGATTATATTCGGCCCTCTCAGATAATCCAGGGTAACCTCTCCATCTCAAATCCTTAACTTAATCACATCTGCAAACTCCCTTTGGCCATGTAAGGTAACACAGTTCAGGTTCTGGGGATTTGGACATCTTTGAGGGGTCATTATTGTGACTACTACACTAACTATCCTAGAACGTGCAAAAATATAAAACAGACTTCTTAGGGAGAGGGTGTTTTTTCTTAAACTATATTAATTCAGTTAAACAATGCAATACTTTTATTTTAAATGTTGCATTTTGTACAAATGTGTTTATATGTGTAAACAGTTGGCTACTGTATTATAAGAAAAGTACATATATTACAAATTAAAAATTAACCACTTCTGCTCCACAAAAGAACAGAATCATTTGGTGAAAATTTTGCAGTTAAAAAAAAAAAGGTCTATTCAACTGGAGACAGCACTAGAGTGTGTGGGAAAAGTACAGTGTAGCGAGGAAACATCATTTGTTAAGAATATGTTTTAATTCTGAAGGTACTGAAATGACCATATCATTCAATACATCTTCATAACGAGTCAGTAAAACAAGTAATTTAAGGCAAAACAACTTTGTTCTTTCTGAAAAAAAAGAGAAAGGCTCTCCTAGCCCCATAGCCAGCAATGGGCCATGTATCATGGAACGTTCTCCAATCGGCAGAACTGGCTTCTCCTCTTTTTTTTTTTTTCTCCACTGAAGCAGAATTCAGCTCAGTTGACTGTACAGTCATCTCTCTTTTCAGGCAAGGAGAGATGCATATTACTTGACAGAGCCCCAGTTTCTCTGGTGCCAGCCTTCAATTTAATTGTAAAGAGAGTAAAATGCTGAAAAGACTGATGAGTCAGGAACTATCAAGACCATTATACCCAAACCCAAAGAAGAAAATGGTGACTCATTTTGAAGTCCGGAAATGGAATGCTTTCTGGACTTCACCAACATCATCTGAATCACTGTCCAGCCTCCTTCTGCTGGTCAATGACAGAAATCTGAAGGCATACACGGACCAAAAGATTGATGACTTTGATAGAGGGGAAAATCACAATGCAGCAGAAAGTGTGCACATTTTCAAACTCATGCCCATTCATCATATAGAAAAGACAGAACTGTAGTGCCTGTGCAAGCCCAGATACGATCGTCAGGTTTAAGCATGGATCCTTTACCTAGTTAAATTGCCAGAGACGAAAAAATAATCAAATGAAACAAAAGTTACTCTTTCGATTAACGCCCATAAAAGTTCAAGATTTTCCATTAAAAATTAAAGGTAATAATTCATAATAAATACATTTATAACAGTCGAGGAATCCATCCCTTTGAAGCTGCCTTTTTTGTTTTGGTTTCACACTTGCTTATTGAAAGGCTAGGACAGTGGTTCTCAAAGTGTGGTCCCTGAGCCAGCAGCAGCAGCATCAGCATCACCTGGGGGCTGCTTAGAAAAGCAAATTATCTACTCCAGACCTAACAGAATCAGAAATTCCAGGTCTGGGGCCCAGCAAATTGGGTTTATCTAGCCTTCCAGGGAATTCTGATGCAGGCTAAAGTTTTAGAACTGTGAAGATAAAGAAAAGCATTATATGAGGTGATATACTATTTCAAGAAAAAAATTTAATGTTCCCATTTCTACATGGAACATACACTGGAATCTTATTAAAAGAAGCTGCTCACATGTAGCTTCCAAATTCTAGCAACTATCATTTTTCTATTTCTCCCTCTGCATGGGAAACTCCAGGGGACAATATGTGGCATTTTCAATTACTGAATTGCATTTTGCTTTTACTTGTAGCTACTAAGCTCAAGAAATAATAAACTGATTAAGCTCAGCCCACTCATAACTCATTGTAGGCTTTCCAAAGCACTTGGATATATATTTTATATGACATATTGTGCTTAGCAATAAGGCAGTGAAAAAACAAACAAACCTGAATCCAAAACATAAATAAGTAGTGACTTGTCACTATGACAAAAGGATCACTGTCATTTTTCTTTAAAAATTAATTATCCTAGAACATTTAAAATACAATATGACAACCTGTATTAATTTTGAATATGAGGTCTTTACTTGGTACATAAACTGAGATTCTTGGATTTTTTCATGCCTACTTACGCTTAGTTCAGAGCTTCATCTACTGAATTTAGTAAATTCACCACAATTTAAATAAATCAACTCTCATATGCATTTTCAACAGAGAGGTTTTTTTCTTGTACTTTACCCGAATAAAACATCCAGTATTCTATACCATTAAGCCACATTTACTATAAATCTATTTCTGAAATTTCGTAACTTTTAAATGATAGTAAAATACTAAACAAAATCGTCCTCTGTCAACTTCCCATGTAAAGATGATTATTTCTTACTATAGTTCAGAAGCTTTCATTTGCTATGTACTATAACTTACCTATGTCTTCATAAATAAGGCAATTTAATCTAAAAGTCACATGTATTTTAAAATAAAAATTTTAATATATTGCACTTTTCCTCTTGATATATATTTCCCCCTTGGCTCTGAGTCATATCACGAGTTACTGGTTACTGTCAGCCACGCCAAAACCATTTTGTAAACAGAGTATATGTCATTATAGTTCCAAATCTGCAGTATACCTCTCCACCACCAATTTATTCTCATAGCTTAAAAATGATAATTGAAGTAGCCTCAGCTTCCCGGCTGCTTGAGCAAATTTACAAGAAGAGAGTGGCCTTGTAATCACCATTAGCAATAATAAGGAAAGAGTGGCCTTGTAATCACCATTAGCAATAATAAGGAAAGTGTAATCAGATCAATCAAAAATCAAACAAATCAATCTAGAAAGACTTCACTTAGGATAGCTAGTGGACCTAAATGTAGGAACTTTCTGTTTCTTTCATAAAGCAGAACACTAGAAAACCAAGGAAGGAGAGCTATTCGTTTGTTGTTGTTAACAATTTAAAAAGTCCTTAGGTACTGATTCTGTTTCATTCACTAAGTGGGTGAAACTAGAAAGTGACAAAAGGAATTCCCCATATGTGTTGATTCCTAGAATAAACAGCTTTCTTGAGAATATTTTTATTTGTTTATATTTCTTATTTATTTTTTAAATAGTTGCTTTTCACCACAATGCATAATACTGACTTGCATAGAGAATCTGAGTAAAACCCTCTGCCTACCCAAAATCCTTTAGCACAGTTTTTGTTTTTTTTCTTTAAGTGTGGTCCTTGGACTTCTTAAGTCACAATCTCTGAGGAAGTGGCTCAGGAATATGCATTTGAAATAATTACTAAGGGGATTGTTAAGTACACTGGAATTTGAGAACCACCACTCTTTTCAGATAAAAGCAACCTCAAGCCAGTTGCCATGGTTGGGTTTACCAGCCAACCCAAGACCTCCTTTCTTTGCAAGGAATATGACACTGAAGGACACACAACAATTTCCCTTTTCAGTTTGTGGCCAAATAAATGCTCTCATGTCAAATCCACCAGTTCTTCTTTCAGTGCCTCCCTACTTGGTCCTGATTCTCCATCCTTTAAATGAGTTCTTAGAGAAAGTTACCCAATAATTTTCCAATGACACCAATCATTCTTTTTCTTTTTTTTGAATTTTTGACTTTTATTTTATTTTTTTATACAGCAGGTCCTTATTAGTCATCAATTTTATACACATCAGTGTATACATGTCAATCCCAATCTCCGAATTCATCACACAACCACCACACCCCCGGCACTTTCCCCCCTTGGTGGCCATACGTTGGTTCTCCACATCTGTGTATCAATTCTATCCTGCAAACCGGTTCATCTGTACCATTTTTCTAGGTTGCATATATATGCGTTTATATACGATATCCGTATTTCTCTTTCTGACTGACTTCACTCTGTATGACAGTCTCTAGATCCATCCACGCCTGTACAAATGAACCAACTTAGTTCCTTTTTATGGCTGAGTAATATTCCATGGTATATATGTACCACATCTCCTTTATCCATTCGCCTGTGGATGGGCATTTAGGCTCACACCAAGGAGTGCTTCCCAGAACTTCTGCTGCCAGTGTCCTCGTCCCCGCAGTGAGCCACAGCCACCCGCCGCCTCTGCAGGAGACCCTCCAACACTAGCAGGTAGTTCTGGTTCAGTCTCCCCTGGGGTCACTGCTCCTTCCCCTGGGTCCCGATGCACACACTACTTTGTGTGTGTCCTCGTCCCCTCAGTGAGCCACAGCCACCCGCCGCCTCTGCAGGAGACCCTCCAACACTAGCAGGTAGTTCTGGTTCAGTCTCCCCTGGGGTCACTGCTCCTTCCCCTGGGTCCCGATGCACACACTACTTTGTGTGTGCCCTCCAAGAGTGGAGTCTCTGTTTCCCCCAGTCCTGTCGAAGTCCTGCAGTCAAATCCCACTAGCCTTCAAAGTCTGATTCTCTAGGAATTCCTCCTCCCGTTGCCGGACCCCCAGGTTGGGAAGCCTGACGTGGGGCTCAGAACCTTCACTCCAGTGGGTGGACTTCTGTGGTATAAGTGTTCTCCAGTCTGTGAGTCACCCACCCAGCAGTTATGGGATTTGACTTTACTGTGATTGCGCCCCTCCTACCATCTCATTGTGGCTTCTCCTTTGTCTTTGGATGTGGGGTATCTTTTTTGGTGAGTTCCAGTGTCTTCCTGTCAATGACTGTCCAGCAGCTAGTTGTGATTCTGGTGTTCTCGCAAGAGGGAGTGAGAGTACGTCCTTCTACTCCGCCATCTTGGTTCCTAATTCGACGCCAGTCATCCTTAACATGATTCCTCAACTCTTTTGGCTTGTTGCCGTTCAATCACACGAGACTCATTGCTCTTCTCAAATAAGATGTTTCACCTCACAAGTTATGCTTCACTGCTGTCAACATTACTTTATGACATTAAAGTGCCAGATATGAACTGGATATATTTTTAGCAGGTATTTTAGCAGGTATTTTAACCACCTACAGGAGAGGAAGAATTTACATCTTCAACAAATTCAGAGGTAATTCTATTGTTTCTGGTCCAGGAACCACACTTTGAGAACCATTGCTTTAAGTATTGAGCTGAAAACCATGGATATAGTTTAAGATCACACAATAGCCTTTACGAACAAATTGTGTAACTAGACTTTAGCTATACCTATATAGTATTAAAGAGACTTTAAAGTTGAAAAACTTCAGTCATACACCTAACAACCTTTTGAAAAGAAAAACGTAGTAATTTTCTTGATGCTAAAAGGAACCACATGTGTGCTATTAAACTGAATGTAGTCAAACTACTTGAATGGTTAAAAAAACCTTGAGTTATTAAACACATCTTGAGGTTATTATTGGCAAAATGAATCATTATTTAGAATTTGGTAAGAAACTTAAAACAACTTGCACTATTTGAAAAGCACTGTTTGAACACAAATTCATATTCTCTCAGTTAAGAAGACTCTATTTTACCCACAAAAAACACACACAATCAACATTCAAAAGCATGCGGTGCTATGCTGAAAGCAAAATAAATGTTTTTTTCCTCTCCCTCTATGTGCCATTTGTACTGACATTTAGAAACATAGACATGATATTTAGTTTGCTCTCAGGTAATTATTTTTCTATGTCTACAGTCTTAATTTTGCATGCCTAATAAATTACTGATTGAACACTTTATTTCCCAAATTTTCACTAACTTCACCTCTATGCATTTCATAATTATTGACAGTGCTCACTTATAGCTATAGGCTTCATCTTTACCCTGTTTTCAAAAATGTCATTTGCCTTATGAAATGTTTCTTTTTTTACTTTTAATCATACTCACATAAAGGCAACTGAATTAATTTTAACTTAGAATTTTGAATTCTCTAGATATTGTGGGTACATGATTTATATTTTTTGACTTTATGACAATCATGATACAATTCCTACCACTTGCTGGGAAAGTAGGAAGTCTAACACCCACTTAACATGTGAAAAAAATTAAGAGCCAGAGTAGCTCAGGTCATCCACACAGACCTGCATTTTAATTCTAGGGCCCATGCTCTTTCAGTTTTACACTATGACTTCAATATAATGGATACAACATTAAGGAACAGTAAATAAACCATGATCCACAGAAAATTCAAATCATAGTCATACTTTATTAAATATAATTTCTCACCAATGACTTAATAATCACCCATATTTTTGTGTCCTTAAAGCATCTAGTACAATGGATGGAAGAAAGGATTCTTTTTAATAAGAGCATTTTCCTGAAGTTATCTGAGTTCAAATAAAATTAAAATATATATTTCTAATACCAAAAGTAATTATATGGTCATACTGATTTTAAATAAATTTTATCAAGGTGTTGGAATGTTATGCATTTCTTCTTCATAACTTATAGTGGCTTTTCAATTTGTTTTCTTAAATTGCTGTAAACATTGTGTACCAATCACTTCTACATATACGTTTCATATTCACTAATTATATTTCTCATTTTTTCTACTAAAGAACACATCCAAATAATTAATCAAGCAACACTGGGAATATTTGTATAATCCAAAATCATATAGTTATATTGAACTTCTAAACTGAAAAAGAAAAAATACAGTTGCAAGTCAGCTCAATACCAGCCTTCAACTTCATATCTCGTCTTTGTCAAATTCCCATAGCAAGCCTAGAAAACATATCTACTCCATGTCTTTCTGATGAATAATAAAATGCATAGGTGATGTCTAGTTTTTTCTTGTCAGATAAGGAAGGTCCTGTACAGCACTGCATGAGAAAACACCAAGAAATATTGGCTATTTTCAGATAGGCATATATTACTAGGAGAGGTGATTTCTATATGAATTGGACTTTAGAAATATTTTAGAAAAGAGGGATTCTGCAGCAAGTTGACTTGAAAAAGGAAAAAGGTCACTGTTGATAACATAAAAATATGACTATCCACAGTGTATTGATAAAATGTTTTATTTCCATGTAGGAATCAGTATTATCCAATACTTTATTGAATTGTACGTAATCTGTGCAGAAATTTGTTCTAACTAATATTAGGGTATAAATTTAGCACATTCCTTATAGAATTTCTATTTTATAGTAAGATAGTTGCTTCAGGTTACATGGTTTAAATTGCAACCTATAGAGCATAAGAAGGACTCCAAGAGTAACTTACATTGTTTCTTTTATAGTTTAACCAGTAGTATTATAGGAACAAAGTTTCAAAGTGACATTCGATTTTGCCATGGACCACATGTAGATATAAAATAGAACTATTTTATAACGTATTTTCTTCCCATTTATTGCTTCATTTAAATATGTAAAATTCCATTAGTGAAACTTTGGGACCCTGATAATGTTTTCAAGTTAATGATCCAGTTTATTTACTCAGTTTCTAGATAACAGAAATTTGGTAATTATTTTCATTAAACTTAAGGGAGGCAACAATGAATACTCTTTTAGGAACCATGGTACGAATAATTAAATCGTACCAGGTAGTTTGAAATTGCTTTTTTAACTAAATGACCATCTATTCTTTCAAGAGAGAGTCATTCAGGATTTATTATTTTTTTCTGATGAATTTTTCTGTCTCCGTTTTCACATGTGGTTTTGGCTTTAATTGTATTTAAGGAAGTCCTGAAACTCTAATTTACAGAAGTCAGGCAAATAAATAAAGCTGCTATAATATTATCATTACAAATGACTTGTTGTTGTTGATTAAAACACATCATCAGAAAATGAGAGTAAAATAACCTCTATAGTGAGGCAATGACTGTAGCTTAAGGCAATGCCTACAGAATCCATTAAAAAATTAAAAAGAAATAAAACAGCCACAGGAATATAAAAGTAGCCAAAAAACCACACTTTGTTGAAGATTTTCAATTTAAAAGATCAGAGACAAATGTGATATTTAGGTAAATTTGTACTATTACATCTAATAATCCATTTGGGCATTTGCCAGTAAGCTAATTTCTTGGTCTATTTCATTTTACTCTACTCTTGATAAGTAGGTGAGGTGGGGAGGTTGACGTTTAATTTTAAATGTATTTTATTCACCCTATATTAAACACTTACACCTGCTGGCATATGCAGCACAGATTAGGTAAGACAACAGAGCAAAATTAAGAGTAACGTGGTATCACAACACCATCCACTTATTGTCTTTAGTATGAAACCGTTACTGTTTTGTCTACTAGCCTTCACTTGGGAAGTAAAATAAATGTTTTTTAACAAATTACAATGGGGCAATTTTAAATATAGGGTAGAAATTTAGGCCAAGGAAAATGCAATTTAAAAGGCATGCTCATCTCTGCTTATTAAATAGAGGGTAAATATATATTAAGTAAAAAACAAATCAAGCTCTTCTACATCAGTAGTGTCCAGAATTTTTGATCACGTAATAGTTAAAAAAAGAAAACAGGAAAAAAAAAAGATGGTGGAAGGACGGAAAGAAAAAGAGAACAGTGAATACATATTCTCTCTCTCCATTTATCTCTATATAAATTGTATACTTGTAACACTCTATCAATACTTTATGTGAAATATAAAATAGGCACCAAAAATTTTTAATGATAAAATAAAATGAAGAGATGGTCCAATATTTTCTTAGTAATAAATTCTTTTTGGGCTCCCTTGAAATTCAAAACACCATGTTGAAGACCACTCTCCCACAATGTATTTATGAACCTCAGGTTCATCAAGCCTAGTAGGAAATTGAGCTCTGATAAGCAATAGCTCAAGAAATATCACTGAGAACCCACCATGTTCAAAATAGTATACCAGGTTCTTGTGATGCAATGGTGAACAAAAGATATCTGGCCACATTTAGCATGAAACTAAACAATTATTACAACACAAATTTATAGTAGATTACAGACAATTAATTAAATGTATCCGTGACCATTGCTACAAAGCAGAACTGCACAGCGTTAGAAGTTATATATATAATAAGAAGCTCTAACCTAGTTTCTGAAGTGAGATAAAGCTTACCTAAGAAAGTGACATTGAATCTGAAAATTCATGCATGAAAAGGAGAGAACTCGCTGAAGCACTGCCAATAAATCGGCAAAGAATATTTCGCAGATAGGATAAACAGCATATACAAAGGCCAAAGCATGTCAGAGGTGACAAAGCCAAAGCATGTGCTTTCATGGAGGGTAGAAGCTGAGAAAGTGAGAGGGAGAGGAGAGATGGATGGGGTGAAGATGGGAGAAGGAAAACAAATCAGGCAGCCATCTGCTGGACATAGTAAGGATTGGGGAGCAACGGGAAGTTACTGACTGGTTTTACACCAGAGAATAAATGGATCGGATTTGTATTTTTATAAATAGGCTTGAATGTTGAGTAGACAATGGACTGAACAGGGCAACAGTGGATGCAGCTGCAATTGCTCAGGTTATGATGGCTTGAAGTAGCTTGTCGGTAGTGGAAATGGAAAGAAGCATAGATGCGAAGGAGATTTAAGAGGCTCTGGATTCTTCAAACCATTAATATTACTTTATGACAGTAAGTAGGTAGAATTAAAGTCAATGACATATTGCATGATAGCCTCCTTTGAAAATGGAATGAAATAGGCTGTGTAAAAAGTTGCCTCATTCAATCTGTTACTGCCAAGAATGAAAGTATTAAAAGAACCATGTGCACTAGCCTTGCATTATCCGTCATTATCCTGTGAAATACCATAGACTGTGAGCATCAACAGAAGTTGTATTCTACATACCAGTGACCGCCCTCCAGTGTAAAAACGCATGATAACACAAATCATAAACCAATTTTCAGAATTTGTATTTAGATCAACAAACTCTCATGCTGAACTGAACAGTAAAATCCCCAAGAAGATTCAATGTTATTGTTATATGTAGAAAATGTGCAGTGAAAAAATTTAGAACTGAAGTATCACAGGAGTAAATATTGCTCTTATTGACAAAGCTTAGAACAATGAATCTAGAAATTTGGTAAGTCTTTTGGGACACCAATAAACTGGGAGGGTTTCAAAAGATTGCAATCCAAATTTAAGATATATGCTGTCTTACAGGAAGTGCTTCTTCAAGGTGTCTTTTGCTTTTATCATATCTAGGTTTCCAACAGATCCAACGAATGTTAACTATGAATCATACTTGAACATTAAACATAGCTTCTATGTTGCCACAGGGAAACTATAAAACCCTTTAATGATGTAGCACAGCATAAGAGAAAATCACTGTGCTGGGGACTTGGGGGATTTTCATTTTTACTCCATTTTTGTCAATAACCAGCTATGTGTCCTTCGCAAAGTGACTTAATTTTTTATTTTACCATCCCTACCACGAAAGGATTCAACTGGATGGTCTCCAAGGCTCTGCTCCCATCTGTGATTCCTGAAAATGTAACTATTTAAAGAAATAGTGAAAACTAATTTAAAACAATGTGCTAGAACCCTAGAAAGTTTGGAAACAATACAGCAGCCTGAGTAACTAACCTTTTCAGGTTTCATATACAAAAACTAATCTGAATGTAAGGTGCCTTTCAACGAAAACTATGGGTCAGCTGTTAGTTTAAGAATTTATGTCCTGTTGACCTAACCACAGTTACAAGCACAAGTCAGAGGCTGTGCATGCACAGTACAGAAAGAACTGAGAGGTAAAATCCTTTGTCCAACCATGTTAACGCTCACTGATACAGATCCCCAAATTACACTACTGAGGATAGTAACAAAATGGCCACCAAAGAGGTCAGTGTTTTTCCTAACACACATACACAACAATAACAGAGTATAAAGAAACTATTTTTTAAAAAGAAAAATGGGAGGCTTGAAAGGATGATGAAAAAGTCGATGTGAGTGAAAAATGGTAAATTGATCTGATGTAAAGAAATGTAACATATTTAAACTAGACTATAATGCAAAACATTAATTTTGACCTAAACTAAATAATAAATTTAGAGTTAGCCTTCTGATTTCAAAGTCACCATATAAATTAAATCTACTTATAGAATGTGGGCATGGATGAGCGAAATATTGATTGCATACTTTGGGCTGAGTAAGATTGGTACTTATCTAGCAATAAAGAAAACAGAATCTGGAAAATGGCCATTCTAAGGACTAAGTCAACAGTCGTTCTTTCACTCACCCACTTATTCATTCATTCCAAAGGGAATTTTCTCTGTGCTCACATCTGTTTTAAGTTCTGGGATAACTCATTCACTCAAAACAGTTTACGCAGCATCTGTGCTGGGATCTGGGGATACAAAATGAGTAAGCCACAGTTTTGGCTGTCAAGGAACTTTTCATCCAGCAGGAGAAGCCAGACACATGCAAGGAAAATGAATGTAGTGGTCTCTATGACTGATAGTATGTGCAGCATGAAGTCAGGTGACAAAGGAAGAAGTGGCCAAACAGCAGAAAACAGCTATGGAAATTCGGAGCCTACGATGAAAATACATTTCTCCCTGTCACCTGCACCCTGTTAACGCTTCAAAAATTTCAGGGATTTTTATGTGGACATTAATGTTTTTCACCTGGAGGTCGATCAACAGGAAATGTTTGCTCAGTACGAATAAAGCACTATTTACAATCACTGTGATTTACTGAACTTGTTTGGACACGTATTGCCAGGATAAGCATTTCCTTCTGGAAATAAAGATCAGAGACGATAAACACATTCGAAGCCAGTTGTCCATTTCCGGCGCTTTGATTTTATTTTGTGATCTCTTCTACTAGACATTTTCCTGTGGTTAGCTCAACACATAATTTATGCATATGTATTCAAATTTATGAAAATTCATATTTCCAAATTACTAGATGAACAGAAGAGGTCAGATTTCTCATTAGTTTCTCTAGCCCTTGATTTCATTTGTTTTATATATTATACCTGTGTTAGTTTGTTATCTCTCTTCTCAGGTTGATTCTACCTCTATAATGTCCTTCAATGTTATCTTCTCCTTCCTGTTTCCACTGCTAGTGTCCTAGTTCAGAGGCGTTATTACCTCTCCCCTGTACTACTGTAATTGCCTCCAGACTTATCTCTCTTCTTCCAGTCTCAGCCTGCTCCTTTCCAATCTATAAATTATTGCTAAATGAATTTGCCTGGAGTTGAACTTGATCATGTTGTCCCCAGCTGGAACACCTTTAGAAATTGCCGACTGCCTACCGTATTAAGTACAAACTTCTCACCTGATATGTGAAAGTCCTCTAAAGCCTCACTCTTCAAAGTTTGATCTGCATACCAGCAATACCAACATCATCTTGGAGCTTGTTAGAAATGCAAACTCCCGGGCCTCAGCTTGGATCTCCGATTGATTCCGGCACACTAAATTTTGAGAAGCACTCCTCAAAAGCACCGCCGAGCTCCCTTCCTGTCTTCGTGGCCCATTACCCCCTTTGCTTAGCCCCAATGTACGACTAAATTAGTCCCGAAAACACCTTTCTGACTTTGAACTATGATGGCTCCAACTTCAAATACTAATGAGCACAGCATTCTGTTGTGGTGAACTTGTCTTACTATCATTTTGCTACCTCCTTGAAGGTAGGCGTTAACAGATTATTCATCTCTGTCTCTCTCAATGTGATGGTAAGCAAAACAAGTTCCCACTCCCTGGGTGACACACAACACTTGCTCAACTGGGCCATGAGAAGAAAATCTGCAACTTCTTTTTCTATTTATTTTTATCCCATTCTTTAATTCTCTATGTTATTTAGGTTTTTAATGTGTATTATCTATTAATATAGTAATGTATACCAATTCCTTGTTAATAGATAAATACTGCTTGTTCAAAAATATTTTGACTGATATGACAGCATGACCAAAAACGTTTGCAGATCACTGCCTGACACACCAAATATATGGTGTTCTGCAGGAATTAAAGAGCTATTTGTGAACTGAATTAAAACTCTACAACTGACTCCACCACAGCATGAATAAGACGATTTGATGCAGGTGAGATTTTTAAATTTCTTCAGTCAGATAAAAGTTTCCAAGTTTAGAAGAAAGCTGCTGCAAAGTGTTAAAAATTAGCATTTTCATTGACTTACTGAATAAAAGTTAAGCCTAAAGATGTTTGTGAAAGTTCAATTGAGGAAATCATTTTAACCCAGCAATAGGAAACATCTATTCAAAATATATTTGCTTTAATAATCATCAAGCAATGGGAAATGACAATTTAAGATTGTTTCCTGGATTATGATTCCTATTTTGAACACAGCCTTTCTATAATTAAGTATGCTCTTAGAATATAGGTTAATTTTCTTATGATGGATTAGAGTTCTCTATACAGGACCTTCTCTCCTGCATCACTACTAGCTTATTGCACACTCCATAGCTGCCTTAAGCACCTCCACTGACCTGATTAAGTCTTTCATGAAGAGGCTACCCTTGCCCTCTCTCCTCCCAGGTTAGGGCTCCCTGATGCTCATATAAGAACTTCCACTGGTTATATCAAAATACTTATCACATTTTTTTGGTAATGCTTTGGCTAACTGTTAAATTTTCTCAAGGACTAGAAGCGCTCTGAGGGCAGGGGTTATGTCTATCTTGTTAAATGTTAAATTCAAGGTCCTTTGGCACATAGTAGGCACTCCATAAAATTTGCTGAATAGATAAATTAACCAAGGAATACATTCATTACAAAATTTATAATGGAAATTTGGTCTCCTAGCTTAGCCTTAAGATTGGTTATCTGTAAAATGAGATAATACTGACTTTGCAGGATTTTTTTATGATTATACGAAATTAGGTATGCAAATCATACTTCAGTGCTTAGAAATGGTACACATTAAGAAAATGGTAGCTACTATTATTAGTATTATCATCAGTATATTCTTACTATCAGTTTAGTAAAATTAAGAAATCCATTCACAATGCTTTAAAGAAAATACATCAATGGAACACAAAATTATAAAATAAAACATAAAAACCATCCATCAACATTAAATCAGAATAAAACTGCCATAGCTAATGAATAAATTTACAACAATAATATATTATTCATTAAGAAAAATGAGATGCAGTGTCCATATCATAGTAAAGTTATTTTCACCTCTACCTCACTATAAAGATGACAGTAATTTTGCTATGAACATATCCAAGAAAACTAAAATAGAAAAACAACTCCATCACACTTACCAAATTAATAAGCAATCTTTCAGAAAATGGAATATTCTACTACATAAGGACATTCAGTCCCAAGAGCAATGCTGTGATAATTTTCTTGAGAAAGACTTATTTAAAGAGAAAAGAATGTTGAGGTACTTAAAAATGGAATCTGGAAATTTGTCCCAGAGTAGATTTATGGAGGGCCTCACTGATGAGCTATGCCATGTAAATCATATAAATATGCTTGGCTACCCAGTTGAAGTGCTATCCATTATAAAATGGCAGTTTCATTTCAGAAATGTACGTCACTTCAGAAATTCTCAGACATTTCTGGACTGTCTGACCCTTGGATATTAAATTATGAACACATTGACCCTTGATCTGGTAAATAATGCATCTTTTATATAAAGCACTTAGCCACCATCTACCCAAAATCATGTACACTGTGTCACAAGCTGTAGATTGAATACTTGTAGAGGAGGGCTAGAAAAGAATTTCCACGTAAATTGAATTATAAAATGAAGACATACCACATAACTCATCCAGTGAAAACTGGGAATGTTTACATCATTGAAACAATTTTACCAACTCCTAATTATAATTTTAGTGGTTAACTAATACAGTTAAACTTTTGGAAGGGACTAGATTGCCACTTTCTTTGTAGTAGGTGCTCTAGAAGCATTTCAAAATGTATTATCTAGGGACTTATCTGGTGGCACAGTGGTAAAGAATCTGCCTGCCAATGCAGGGGACACAGGTTCAATCCCTGGTCCGGGAAGATCCCACATGCTGCGGAGCGACTAAGCGCATGCGCCCAAACTACTGAGCCTGCACTCTTAGAGCCCGTGAGCCACAACTACGGAAGCCCACATGCCTAGAGCCCATGCTCCGCAACGAGAGAAGCCACCACAATGAGAAGCCCACGCACCGCAACGAAGAGTAGCCCCCGATCACTGCAACTAGAGAAAACCCACGTGCAGCAACAAAGACCCAAAGCAGCAAAAAAAAAAAAAAAAGAAACAAAGAATGAAAAGTATTATCTAGTTAAAATCCTGAGGATAAATCTGTGAAGTACACATTTTTATTCTCTTGTTACAGATGAGAAAATGAAGTGAGAGATTAAGTGACTTATCCAAGACCCCAAAGATAGTAGAAGATGGTGCTCATTCTCTGGAATACATAATTTTGAGATGAAAGAGCAATGGAAAAACACAGATTTCTAAAAGATGTGTGCCGAGTGTGATGAGGCTCCCTTAAGCATCATTCAGAGGATTTTTTTCCATAAACACTGATGCCGCAGATTGCAATATTGGTAAATATCATTACCAAATTAAAAGTGCATATTTTCTAAATACGGATCAATGCTAGCTAACTGATAAACGACATATCCCTAATGCAGTCGGCAATCAGCATCGTTTTCCAGTGACTCAGAATTGAGTTTGGGACACAAAGTATCCTTTCCTGTGTTTTCCTATAATTAGACAAAGTGCAAGTGCTTGCAAGAGATATACCCAAGAGTCCTTTAAGGTGGGAGTAAGGGGGGCATAAATGCTTTTAAAAAGTGTAGCATTGTTAATGAAATAAGGAAAAAATTCCTTGGGGTCATGCTAAATAAAGGCTTCAGGGACAAAGTAAGAAATTAAAGTCAAGAGCACAAATGTTCTGCTTTTAATCCTTTATAGGGACTTGGGTCATTATAATATTACATATCTTTTATTTCAGAAAATAACTGAACACATTACCCTTTGACTTTCTTTTAACTCTTCATATTAACCTACTAGGGAAACTAATTTTTTCTAAAAAAATGCAATTTAATATAAGTACAATAATAACAATGATAGCTAACCTTTATTAAGTATTTACCACACCAGGCACTCTACTAAACTCTTCATGTGCATTATATCGTTTAATTCTGACTACAATCCTGCGAGGTAGGTAATATTGGTGTATTAATCTCTTAGAAGATAAATCTGAGGCTTAGTGAACTAATATGCCCAAGATCATGCAGCTAATAAATGGAAGACTTAGAATTCAGATCCATTTCTGCTATGTTATCAAAAAAGATTTCCCCAATAATAATCCACTAAAAAAATGACACCATGTTATTCCCTATACTAAGACTTATTAACATCCCCATATCAATATATTATTCCCTATGTAACGCAAGTATTGTGCTTGCTCTTGTTTTGATTTATTACAAATCCTAGTTACACTCACCACTGATCTACAGAAATGATATTGGGCACACCTACACAAACATGACAACATTTAGAAATTCATGTGTTGACTATTTTTTTGTTTGTTTTCTTACCATTGAATAGATTTGTTCAAATATTTCAGAACACTTCAATGAATTATGAGAATAAATACTAGGAGGTGGAGATAGAGAATGTGTTTTCCTTCCTCCCAATTGTTTCTTCTAAATGAATTGTCCTCTTCTTCCTCCAATAAACTCAGGTGGTTTGAAGTTCATGCCATCAGACTACATCGCCCACCTTCCATCAAAGCTAGAGTCATGTGTGGACCTACTTGTCATTTCCCCTTCTTCAGTAAGAGCTGTAGAGCATGAGTCACTGTCCCATTCTCCCATCCACATTTTGGTTATTTCAACATACACAAAGGTACTCCATCTCACACCCTGGCTTCTCAGTTCTTTTATCTCCTCAAACGCAAGGATCTTTACCTTCACCCAAAGGTCATACCCAAGATTTGGTCATACCCAAATCTTGTCATCTTAATAACAGAACTAATCCCAAAATCTACTTTTCAAGACCCCACTCCTTAATGATTTTAGGTAAAGAGTTACTAGAACATTTTGACCTTCTGCATTAGAATTTGATATTTGATTAACTTTCCAGTTCTGATCCTCCGGAAACAAATAAAGGCAGTATATCAAATACGTTATAACGCCACTTGATTGTGGTAGAAATGAGTCCTGATTGGTAAATCTCACGTGGACTGGAAGAAACTGTAAATGAACAATAAATGCCTGATGTACGTGTCATATCTTTGGACTTCCCTAAGTGCGATGACTTGTAACTGAGCATGTTCCAGAGGCTATGACTACAGATTTGATACAAGAGATACTGACTACTAAGGAATGAAGCTTTTAAGCCTGGGTGCTTCCCATACATGCCCAGTGTGATTCTAGTTCCATGGTATGGGGAGTGGGGGGGATGAGATGGTTAAAATGTAGCACTCTCAGATGGCTGTGGGGACTGCTACACAGACTGCTTTAAGTCCAACTCTCAAGGGAGAAGGACACTTGATGGTACTTCCTGTTTTATATCCTTCTAAGTGAATACAATGCCAACTGTGGCCTATGGTAGGCTTCTGAGTCTAAGTCTTTGGTTCTAAGAAGATACTTCAATAGGTGTTACAATCACAGTCTTCTCTTGCTGTCTCATTTATTGTCATATCTCTACTCCAAAATACGCTTCAACTCAAAAAGGTGCACTGTGCTAGGCTTATGGAAAATTACAAGTGGTGTAGCACACTGAAAAGGAATTATATCTACCTTTGGAGTCAGATCAGGGTTTGGATTCTGCCTAGCTGACAGCCCTTTGGCTTATTTGCTTACCTTCGCTTAGCTCTGATTCCTCACTGCAGAAATGCTTTAGTAACACATAACTTGCAATATTGTTGAGGGGACTAGATTAGATGCATTAAAAAAATTAAATAATAACTAATTATAAATATATAATGTTTATAATAGTAAGATATTAGATCTATATTTTAATGTACATATAAAGTATTGATTTATAATTAAATTAATACTTTGGGTGTGTTCATCACATTATGCTAATAAATGTTAGAAAAATAAAAACAAAAATAAAATAACGACTTAAGAAGAAGCTAGAAATATAATACATGCTCTGAAATAGTAACTACTAATTTCATGTTAGAGTGAAGGTAGAATATAACAAAATCCTTGCTTGCAAGAAACTTACAATTCACTCAAATGCATGCATATTTGAAATTACTATATTCAATGTGCTATTTCATATTTAAAGGAAAGACTCATGAGAAGGATCACTATGCCCAATTTAATAAGAAATCACAATTTTTTTATAATTCAAAAATCAGCATAAGTCAAGTCATCTACTTCTTTTTGGTGGACATACTGTTGTATGAATAGTGTTTCAAACAAAGGCAGTTAATGAAGACAATGTATGTACCTGAAGGCTCCTGTTAAACTGGGCTTTTAGCCAGTCATGGAAGAATGGACTTATATAAAGACAACAGTGGAACTTTTGCTATAGAGGGTCCAAGTCTAAAAACAAACAATGCCTCATTCAGTTAACTTCAACCTAACAAAAATTTTGAACTCTTTGTCAATTAAGAATGAATTTGATTTTACATGTATGCTTTTATAGCACACCTCATCTCAGAAAGCATTTAAGATTGCTACAAAAGTGGATAGAATTTACGAAATGAAGGAGAACTCTTTCGGCACCAAGTGGGTGAATGATAGGTAGATTTGGCGAAAGCTATAACATTAACGTCAGGGCCACTGGAATAAGGACTTGTCTTCTCAAAATGACTGCTTTGAAAACAAAAACACACTAATATTACTGTTTAAGTTCTAACCTTTTTGGTGTAAAAACTTAGCTTAATTACTTTACAACCACGCTTCTCTGGAAGGCAGCTGTAATATGCATTCTTCATATTGTCATAGAGAGGAAGAATAGGACAAACTATTAATACTTTTCGCAGATGAATTTTCCAGATTAACTAGTAACAATTTTGATTGAGAGAACTAGAAATATCCAAATCATGAGCAATGACCGGAAGATGAAGACCCAGGTGGGCACCATAGAAACCGCATATGTGTAAGGCTTTGTTGGGAGGGGGAGTGCAAAGAAATTATAAAAAGTAAATCTCCTGGAATAGATGTGGATCATGAGCATGCAAGGCCTAACAAGTGCTGTTTCTGATGAAAAAAGCAGAGAGTTATGGGAGATGGTTTTCAAGCTTGCTCTCTAATTGTTCTATAGTGTATATTTCCTTATGTTCAGTTTACATGCTTATCCTATGATTCAATTTCTGCATTATTGTGTAAGGTCTCAGTCTGATGATGAGCAGCATATCCTTCTAATTTCCCTTAACCATTATTGAAATCAAGTACAAATGTAATAGCCACACTCTATGATAGATATCCATAAACTAAATGATTGAATTTGTTCAATGTGCTCAGTGTTAATTTACTTTATAATCAGTTATGATAACGACAAAAATGACAAGTTTATTTTGGAAATGCTAAAAGTAGGCCAATAGCTGAACCTCAGGTAGCAAAACTATTATGCATACGCTCACAGAAGTTCTAATTTTCTAAATTAACTTTTCTCTTTTAAAATAAAATATCCATATTGTTTTATGATACATGAGACTCCATCTGTTAAAACCATAACTCAATTTCTAGCATCAAAGGCCTTTGGATTACATCTTAAATATTTTACCAGATAAATTCAAATGAATAGGATTATTTTATTGAGTGACCAGGGAAAAGTGAGACATACCAAATGTGGCAAGCAGAATAATGGCCTCCCAAAGACATCCACATTCTAATCTCCTGAACTTGTGACTGTTACCTTACATGGCAAAGGGGAATTAAGGTAGCAGATGGAATTAAGGTTGCTAATCAGTCAACTTTATGATGTGAAGCTATGCCTAGATTACCCTGGTGGTCCCAATGTAATTCTCCTGGCTGGTATCTTTTCTGAGCACTCTGGCCTGACTTCAAACTGTCAGACCTGAGGGCTTTCCCTGGCTGCCTGAGTGGCTCTTTCCACTTGCACTATAAGCAGAAAGAACTGAAAACTTAAGGCCCCTAGGGAATAGCCCTAAGCCAATGACTGATGGGAGCTGGTGTATGAATGAAGCTCCTGTGACACTCAGATAAAACAACTCTGAGGCAGATGCTCTACACTGGTTCCTAGGGTCCTGCCCCCATTAGGATCTCCAGCTGTCCCCAGTGGTGACTTTCTTGGTAACACACCCTTTACTGGTTGACTTCGTTTCTTTCAATCATTCCAAACCACTGGTTCTCATGCTTCAAGATGGAGACCTTTGAGAGGGCATCCTAATTATTGAAAGGATTCCAAAAATCTCAACAGACTAGATGAATAACATGTATTAGTATTTTTTGAACATATGTACATGATATAGTAATAAAGCATACTAGATCTTTCATTATTCATTTCTTACCAATGGCTACCACAAGTATCATAATTATCCTGTGAGGAGTCTACAAAATATTTTGATCACATAAAATTGCCGTCATAGTTTGGTATCTTTTAGTCTAAATGGATTCTTTGTTCTGTTCCTAAGTAAAGCAATGATAAAGAAATCACAGAGACAAATGATTATCAAGCAGGGCAAAAGTTTGAGTGCTGGATTAATAGGAACGAGACAGCTGTAAGCATCTGAAATTAAAGTATTACATCAAAACGAATTTGGAATTATCCAGCTACCTGGAACTATACAGCCTGTTCTTTTCATGAGAAAGTTAGGTCTGCACTTAGAATAAATACAACCACTCCAAAGGCTTCAGAAAGTCACTAGCTTGGAATAACCGACATCGTAGTTATCCAATGTACAATTGCTATCTCAGGTTGTTGGAAAAGGTTGATAACTCCAAAGATTTCATCTGACTCAGACTGACAAAAGGAAATGTGATTGTTTAAAATGTATGTTTTTTGTTGCTAAGTGGAGAAGGTATCCTGCTAAGAGAGTAACTGTTTTCATTGATTCTATAAAGAATATTCTTCGAAAACAAAGAACCCCTCTTTTTGAGTCTTTGGATGGACAATTATATGAGAGATCCAATTTTTAAACCATTTAGATATCGAGTAAAACATTTTTGCTTAATGACTGATGTCATTGACAACAGATGTGGCAATAGTGAGCTCATCTGAGAATATGCCATGCTTGGCTGACTGTGTATCACTGAAATACTCTTATTTGCACGAGAATAGAGGAATGATCAGTGATTCAGAAACTCATAATTCTTCTAACAATAAACCTAAACAGTCACCAAAACAAAATAATGTGAAAATCTGGAGAGCCCTATACCTTCCAGAGATTATATAGAATATACAAATACTATATATAGAATATATGTGTATGTGTGTATATGTGTTTATATATGAGCATATGCATGTTATACATACATTATATATACTTTACAAACATATTTAATATATGCACATATCACAGATTTACATACATGTACATAACTGTGTAAATATGTGCACATATCACACAGATTTACATACATGTATGTAAATGTGTGTACATGTACGTAAATGTGTGCATGTGTGTATATGTGTATATACACATTACGTTGGGGGGGATATATACTCTATGACACAAACTCTAAAATGAAGGAAGGAGTAATTGAATAACTGAATAGCATTATAAAAATCTCTTACAAAATTCTAGCATCTGGTAATTCATTAATAGGTACCTTCCATTTGTTGTGTGACTTACCATCACTGAATATAAAAATAGTACTGCATTGCCCCTGGAAAGTTCTGCTCCACTGGCAGTGATCATATACTTCAAGAGATGTCTGTTATGGCTGTAGTATAGATCAGTAATACTTAATATCTGTTTTTCTATGTTGGTAGGATTAATAAAAATACTAATTGGCCTCTTTGAAAAAAATTCTCTATATGTGGTAGAGCAACGTGAAAGCCTTTTGAGTATGCCTACTATCTACAGTCTTATGATTCTGAAATAATAAAACAACTTACGATTGATGAAGTCACAGGGCCTAAAGAACTTGTGTAGAATG
Source organism: Balaenoptera physalus (assembly GCF_965194825.1). Lineage (NCBI taxonomy): Eukaryota > Metazoa > Chordata > Mammalia > Artiodactyla > Balaenopteridae > Balaenoptera > Balaenoptera physalus. The sequence continues at coordinate 26,640,653 of NC_138903.1, read as the reverse complement.
TAGAAGAGAATAAATTATGGCAAGAAAGCATAGCAATGATGAATCTATCCAGGCATTTTTTCCCCTCTGAGGTAGAGAGGGTACAACCATTATTCTTATAAATGGGAATTTCATCCTAGTTTTGGTCACTGTGGTAATATCACCCCACTCTTGGCAACAAAACATACTTACACCCACACATCGCAATCTCAATCCTCTAGGAAAAAGTGACCAAGAATCCTAAATCAAAGATTTCTTTATTAATATAGACATAAATTCTAACTGGGTATACAACTTTTGTGTGTGAGCATCTTTGCCCTCCCTTTTATATCTATAGATATTTAAATAAGAATAATCCTGACCTGCAAATAAAACATAAATCTCTACCTTAAAATGCTCAAGAAATTTCAACTGCTTGTGTTGAGATGGGCATGTGACCACAACCATAACACCCAATTTTGTTACTTCACAGAATCCTTGGGCTGTGGACTGATTCGGAAGAAAATGAAAGAGACAGAATAATTGCTGCCAACGTATTCTCCTTCTGTGTCCCCCACACTCTAGGACATTCTGCTTATGGGAACGAACTGCTGAAACTTCAGCCCGACAAACCATAATTAAGAATTGTGCCAAACTTCCTTGGAATGGCTGCTTGTCAAGGATTGTGACCCGCCTTATAGAAAACCATCTAAATTGGAAAAAGAAAGGTGAGTTTATTTTACAACTAAGATCTCAAGCAGAACTGAAGATTGCAGCCTTGATAGTTTTTTCTTCTTAGTTACGGGTTACTTCTGCAAAACCAGTTAACAAGTTTGCTCTGCTGCTTCTACAGGGTAGTGTTGGCAGAATAAATGTAAGATTAGAGGCTGAGAGATATTTTCCTGCTAAAACTAGAGAGCAAAACCCCAGATTTTACCTTTCCTCTTATAACACTGGACTATGAACATCTTTTTTCATGACTGTTCCCGGGAACCTAAGAGAACTTCAAAAGCATTGTATTCTTAGGCCCAAGTCCAAGCACATAAAAGGTGTTCAAAATATTTTGTTCAATGAATACACAAATAAGAAAAGCAGGGATGGCTCTAGGTAATACTTCCTATTAAATTCATTCAACAAATACTGATTTACAATATGGTGTTTAGTTGATTAAAAAACAAAAATTGTTGCCTTAATGGAGTTCACGTTCTAAATGGATAAGTGTGTGAGAAAGAAAAAACAAAATACATAAGCAAAAACTATATAAAGTGTGATGGTGAAAACTGCTCAAGAGAAAATGAGAGAAGGAGAATGGGACTGGGAGTTGCTTTCAAATTTTAGAGTGGCCTGGAAATTCCTTAACTATAGAGTGATTTGAGTCAAGACCCAAAGGAGGCGAAGGAGTGAAATATAAAAAAAAAATATTTGGAAGAGGAGTTCAGCTAGAGAAAACAGCGAGGGCCAAGTCCCAGAGGCAGGAACGTTCTTGAAGTGTTTGTGGAAGAGCAAGGAGGCCAGTGTTGCTGAAAGAGAGCAAACAAGAGGGAGAATGGGAGTGGAGGAGTTCAAGCCAGATCAAGACTTTGTAGCACCTTACAGACCCTTGTAATTTGGTATTTTGGCTTTTTCTCATTGTAAGATCAGAGGTCTTTGGAGGTTTTCGAGCAAAGAAATAGCAAGCACTAATCTCTATTTTAACAGACTCACTTCACCAGCTGAGTTGAGAATAAAATGATGGGGAGCCAGGCAGAAGTTGGGAGTCAGAGGGCTCTGGCATTCATCCAGGTGAAATATGATGGACCAGGATGCTAGCAGCGGAGCTGGTGAGAAGTGGTCACATTTTGCATATGTTTTGAAGGTAGAGACAATAGGATTTCTTATGGATCAAATGGTGGGTGAGAGAAAGAGGGAAAGAAAGGCATCAAGAATTACTTTCAAGTTTTTCTCTTGAGTAACTAGAAGAATGATGATGCAATTAACTGAGACGGGGAAAGAATGGTGTGATAGGTGGTTTGGGGGGATGATCAAGAGCTTGATTTTCAACCCGTGAGGATGAGGTTGAGCTACCTATTGAGAGTCCAGCAGGCAGTCAGGTATATGAACCTGGTGCTTCTGAATTACCACCATTGTCTCCTCTCTGGTTTCCTGGCTACCCATCCTGCCTCCCTCTAATTTTCACTTCATACTGCCATTAACTTTCTGAGGCACAGAACTAATCATGTGGCTTACTCGATCAAAATCCCTTGATCAGTTAAGACTGACTATACAATGAAGAGTAAATGCCTTAATAAGGCATTAAAAATTTGCCATAATTGGATTAATTCCAGACTTATTTCCCTATATCCATACCCAAGAACTCTAAGTATGACTTATTAGTCTCCATGATCATATCAATATACCACTGTTCCCCCCAAGCCCCCAAACTAGAATAAGATTCTCCTCAACATGTTGTTTCTGTGGATGTTCTAAATTCTGCAACCATGAGTCTAAGACTCAAAACCTCTCTTTGATCATCATATCAGATAGTGTGACTGCGTCTTTCAACACTTGTGTTCAGATATTGCATAAGTTTAGAGTTTTACAAATGTCATCGCTGGTACTTGTTAAAATGCCTCGATAAAAGCATTAAAAATTAAGTTTTCTCTCTCATACAGCACCTTGCAGGATGTCTTATATAGTAGACACTAAGTTTGCAGACATAAATGTGCTCCACAGAGGTATAAACATCTTCAAATAAAAATGTTTCATTTTTTTCTGATTACACAGGTTGTAGTTTTATGTTGTTCCCCAAGTTAAATATATTTCGTCAGCCATTTTTAAATTATTTTAGATTTACAGAAAACTTGCAAAAATAGAAAATTCCCGTATACCCTGCACCCAGCTTCCCCTAACGTTCATATATTATATAACCACAAAAGAATTATTAAAACCAGAAAATCACAGTTCATACAGGATGATGAATTGATATGCAGATCTTATTCAAATTTCACCAGATTTGCCACTAAGGTTCTTTTCTGATCCAGGGTCCAACTGATCCCACACTCCATTAGTTGCCATATCTAGTCTCCTCTAGTCTGTGACAGTTCCAGAGTCTTTCTTTGCCTTTCCTGACCTTGAAACTTTTAAAAGTCCTGGTCAGTTATTTTGTAGTATAACCCTCAATTTGGATTTGTCTGATGTATTCTCATAACTAGGCTGAAGTTACACATGGTAGCAAAATTATCACAGAAGTGATGTTGTGTCCTTCTACGGGCGTCATATGAGAGAATCCAACCTATTCTTCAGTTAATTATTATCTCAATAAAAATTGCTTGTTAAAGGAGGCGATTAGACAAGATTACTAGATAAATTATCCTAAATCATTTAATGATTTTCATATGGTATAAATCAAAATTGACAAATTAAATACTGTTCATCCATACTCTGTCAGAGGCAATTGAAATAAATAAATCAATCAAAACTTTATTTATTTTAAGGTCTCCCGTTCTGGCTGAAACAGGAGTCATACAAGAGTTTTAAAAAACTTACTAAGATTAATATTTTTGATACAAAACTAAAAAAAATCTGTAAAAACTACTAGAAATAATCTCCCTTCACCATACAGTTTCAGTTTGTGAAATACTAGCATATCCTCTAATGGTTTTGTTAATTTATTAGGTTATGACTGTCTGCTGTCTTTCAATACGCACATTTGGTCCTTTTTAAACAATAGAGATATAACACTTGCAAATTAGAAAAGAGTTTACTGCTTTACAACAATGGAATATTTACAAAAAGACCCCTAGGGTAATAAATACATAACTGAATAACGATTATTTGTACCACAGTTTTTGCTGGATATTACATTTTTCACATAGAAGATACAATGCCCCAATTTTGCTCATTAACAAAGCATTATGTAGAAATCTTTGTTTCTTATATTTTTTTTCCGTTCAAAATTCTACCCTTCACTCATGTAAAGGATATAGGCAAAGACTGAAGGCAGATTCAACAGGAAATAATGATAGAGCTTTGCTTTAATGGTAAGAATAAAAGTAATAGGGTACCAAAATATTTGTTCACACCGTCAATAGTCATAATGTTTTATTTTCCCCCAATATTTCTTATAAAGAAATGTCACATCTTATCAATTGATTCTACCCTTTCTAAGTTTTATTGAGATTGCTTTGCAAATAGCCTTTGATCGTATCTGCTGGAAAATGTCTTGAGCTTAGGCTATGGGAACATTCACAGTTTTGCAAGAAAGCAAGCATAGAAACTTTTCTAAGTTTTATATACACACACACGCTAATATTAATCATAACAGTTTTACATTAATTGAATATAAACACCTTTTCACTCTTGCGCTTCACTTGATCCACCCATGCTCAGCAGACCTTATAAATATTGGGTTGGCCAAAAACTTTGTTCAGGTTTTTCCCATAAGAGCGTTATCGAAAAACCCGAACGAACTTTTTGGCCAACACAATAATAGTCTCAATATGTGTCTGTCTTTATATTCTTATCTGTAAAATGAGAATAATAATTGTACATGTCAAACATTTATTGTGAAACTACATTAAGCTTTTTAAAGTGCTTGATTATATAGTAAATGCTCAATAAAAGCCATGTGTTACTACATCGTCTTTACTAGTATCATCATCTAACAGATTCTCACACAGAAACCATCCTAAACTTTCCAGAATTCAGTGGTTGAAAATTTATCTAACTCACACTTTTGGCAAAGTAGCACCTCTTTTATTCCTGAAGAAAGCACTTATCAGTGGATACATGTATATTAGTTTTATGCATTTTGCTGCATTCCTCATTGAAATGAGAGCATGTTAAATGTAGCCTACAGGTATTTATTAATCTTTGCTTCTTTCTAGTGTCTTCTGTATCAGATGCTCGATAAGAATTTAATGAATTAAAACCATCCTTACCACTGTTTATTGTTTCCACCTTTATGGTATCCCTTTATACACATCAGTTTAAAGTTAATGTTACTACGAAATTGAGTTATTTGTAGTGAGGTGGATGGACCTAGAGTCTGTCATACAGAGTGAAGTAAGTCAGAAAGAGAAGAACAAATACCGTATGCTAACACATATATACGGAATCTAAAAAAAAAAAATGGTCATGAAGAACCTAGGGGCAAGATGGGAATAAAGACGCAGACCTACTAGAGAATGGACTTGAGGATATGGGGAGGGGGAAGGGTAAGCTGGGACGAAGTGAGAGAGTAGCATGGACATACATACACTACCAAATGTAAAATAGATAGCTATACATACACTACCAAATGTAAAATAGATAGCTAGTGGGAAGCAGCCGCAGAGCACAGGGAGATCAGCTCAGGGATATCAGCTCGGTGCTTTGTGACCACCTAGAGGGGTAGGATAGGGAGGGTGGGAGGGAGACGCAAGAGGGAGGGGATATGGGGATATATGTATACGTATAGCTCATTCACTTTGTTATAAAGCAGAAACTAACACACCATTGTAAAGCAATTATACTCCAATAAAGATGTTAAAAAATAAATACATAAATAAAGTTAATGTTACTATACTACACCTTATTCCAGAAACGATTTTAGTGGTACAGTAGATTATATTGATATTATTTTTTCAAGTCATGCCCAAGCACAGATTTTTGAATCCATTTCTTGTTTCCACCATTGTTCTTTTCCCTATGCCATGAAAATGCCATGTTCTGGATAGTGGTTATTCCTTTATCCTGGATTCAAGAATGAAGAAGACACATAAAACATCGCCACAGCTGCTACATGGCAAATAACACGAGAGAGACGTAAACCAATGCCATTAAAAGGCACTGGGGTTTGGGAGTTGCATATTATCGTCGTTTAACTATGCAGAAGCTAACACAACTGGCTTACAAAAATCTATTCAACAACATAAGAATAAGAAGAGGAAAATCAAGGTAAATGGACAGCAAAGATGAAAGCATAAGCTAAAGCCAGGAGAAAAAGAGTATGCAGAGCTGCATATTACTGAGTTCTATTAAAAAATTACAGTACTATTCTTCTGTTTAACGTTTGTCTGCTTTTACGTTTTACCATTTTCTATTATTTTTCTCATTAGTAACTCTTGAAACTATTGCTCTTTCCTTTCTACCGGTCATTCTTCCCTCCTGGCTATTATGCTGCATAAAATATTCTCTGAAGGCTGAAAGATAGTTTTAAAAGGACTTCCCCTGTGACACCAGGATTTTTAGATACCTTTGCTTTCCTCTCCCTCATACTGCAAATGGACTTTGGGGAAATGGGTTACCACAGAAATCCACCACTGCTGCCTGCCCTTCTGTAGCTGGCTGCAAGAGACAGGCAACCAGGTTCACTCGGAAAATACTCAACACCCTTTCCAGAGTTCCCCTACACCGTCTTGAGACTGGAGCCAGCGCCAGGCTGGGAAATGATTCTCCTCAATTTTACATTGTGTTTAAAAGGCTCCTACATGATGCCTCTGGAAAAACTCCTATGGTTATTATTCAACATAGCCTTAATAATTTAAACACCAAAATAAGTTATAATGTTAAAAATGTTAAAGATTAAGTGATGACATTTCAACATTTCTTAATTCTCCTATAGTCTTTTTAATGTCTTTTAAATGTTAATCTGGCATTATCCAGTTACTGCAGGAAACTGATATAGTTTTACCCAGCTGTCAACTGTCAATTCTCCTATTAAATACTTGAAGGTGATGCTAAAATGCAATTTAGCAACTGGAGAGTTATTTGTGGACCAGCGAGATTTAACCACTGACATTTTTTTCCTAGTGAAATCACTAGTGTCATTCTGACATCATGCACTGAAGGATGACAAGTTCTCTTCTTACAAAATCAAAGATTACTTTTAAATGGGCTGAACCAGCTTTGGAAGTAACAGTATCTGGCTGAAGGGATGTTTAAATGCATTCTAGTTACCTCAGGGAAAAACGTAATAGCTTATGGATTCAGCTTCTTGTGTGTGCTTGAAAATGTAAAGTAATAAGATATGGAAGCACATGAAGGAAAATATGTATTCAAACGTTAAGAAAGAGTTACATGTACAAATTAAAATTGCTTCAGTGATTTTTACTGAAAAAGCTAAAAGCTAAAAGAAATAATACTTCACAGTTGCTTTATAGAGTTCTTGTTAAAAGTCAACAAAAACATTAGGCTAAGCTATTCAACATACTATGTTGATTCTGGCCCACTTAATTTCAAAGGGCAAAGTGACTTATAAAAGGTCACAAATTACATCAACATTATCATCATACATTTTAACATTTAGCTTTGGCAAGCCAATAGCAGTTGCTTTTGCTAATCATGCGTATGACATTTAAAAAGTTACAGACAGGAAATTATTTATTTTTCAAACAATTTAGGATTTTAGATATGTTAATTAACAAAAAAAGTAAACAGTCATTAAATAGAACAGACCTTTAAAGTTAAAATATCCTCACTTTAAAGTAGGGGAAGTACTAAGGGAAGATTCAAGTAGAGGAAGAGTAAAGTATTGTACATGTATCCACTACCTACTCAGGAAAACTTAAGTGAAGAAAGAAGAAAATCTCCAGAAAATTTTAGAACACTTTAAGCTTTATTCTGCTATGGTACCAGCTGATAAGTGTAGTTCAAAGGGGAAAAAAAAAAACCCTGTATGAAGTGCCTTTGTAATTTTTACCCAAATAGTAGTGGATGTTATTTCCATTACTTAAACTTTACCCCAGAGAACTATGCCTTAAGCATAATGTAGGTATCAACATTATAACATCTGTGCAGAGGAGAAAAAAAGAAACTTTATGTGATATGTTTTGGCGAAGAGCTTCTCCCCCCCCCCTCCATTTGTGTATGCATATATGTGTGTATGCGTGTGTGTGTGTGTGTGTGTGTGTGTGTGTAACTGTTTTTAAACAAAGCAAACAATCTTAGTCTAGCTGAGGCCAAGGTAAGCAGTAAGCCGTCTGGAGCAGCCTAACGGATTTTATGGTTGTGTGCAGTTGACACTGTGAGCGTGATCATCAGCTTGAGATTCAACTCACCACCTGCTCCTTCCACATAGCCTAGACCTAAGCAGGTTCCTGCCTCCACAATTTAAGGGATACTTAATGGGGTCAGCTCTGATACAAGCTCTTATGTTAATAACACCTATATTACTCACCAGCTATGTAATATTAGGCCAACCCCTTCACCCCATCTCTGCCTCAGTTTTCTCCTAACAATTCTCCCCTTGCCTATAGTCCCCAACATTATAGAGCATTTACTGTTATACCCGAGGCATTGTACTAAGCATTTTCAACACATTATCTTTACTGCACAATCAAAACAACTCTGGAAGGTCGTTACTGATAGAAATTCCACCTGACAGGCAGAGAAACTAGGCTCAGTAACTTCTTCCAGATCACACAGGAAGTACCCTAATCAGGATGCCTATTTAGAAGTGAAGAGTCCAAACGCTTTAACTACCAACCTGTATGATTATGTAGTGACAGTACAATTTAAAACTTACAAAGAGGCACGCTACTTTCACAAGGCTCACGGAATGCTGAGAGGGAAAGGGGATTTGAGTTAAATGTCTGGAGTCCCGGGTTCTAGCCCACCCATCTCATTACTTAAATGTTCATCACTGTGAAAGTCTTTACATAATTCATCTAAAACTTTATTAAGGATTTCAGGATTAGCACAAACTGACATGCTGGTATGCCCTCTAGAGCTAGGTTAGGAGAGAACCCATAATGAACTGGCATTAACACAAAGCAAAAATTAAGTTATAGTAGTCACGTCAAAATAAGTCAAACTCGTATAAAGGTTCTATTGATTTACAGGAAATAGAAAGTACAGAGAAACATGTTAAACTACATCTCATGGATGTAATCAGTAATAATCAGATTATGGGAAACTTCATTGAACAAATTATTTTGATTCTTCAACAAACAACCTGCAAGGGGGCAAAAAGATGGAGTGGGATCCTATCGATTCAAAGAGACAAAATATAAATCAACCAATCATTATGCATGGACCTTATTGGATCATAACTTAAATTTGAATATTGTCTATATATCTGATGATAAAAAGAAATTACTGTTATTACTTTAGGTGTGATAATCACTTTAAGTTTATGTTAGAAAGATTTACATTTATATCTATGTGTGAGATAATATGATAGTATCTGGGATTTGCTACAAAATAATACAACAGTGGGAAAACTAAACAAGGGAAAGGATGGGGCAGGACTAGCCATGGGTTTGTGATTCTGGTGACTGTTGAAGTGTGTGATAGGTACATGGTGGTTCATTACTCTTTACTTATTTTTTTTGTATGTGTGAAATTCTCCATAACAACAAAAAATTGGCAGTAGACCCAGAGAATTAGAAAAGCATTACTAAAGAAGCCTAAGAGAGGAGCCTCATGTAGGAAAACGGAGTTACAGTAGGGCTCATTGACATCTTAATGCCACTTTTTGAGTCTTGAGCTGAGGGAAAGGAACATCATCTTGCTAGACACTAGAGAGGCAAACCCAAGAACCGAAAGTGAATGTGGGAGTACAGTGAACTGGCAAGACAAGCATGGCCACCCACAGAGACTTGTTGAGAGAAGAGAGAACAGTGAAATCTGAAGGGGCCTAAGATGGGTAGAAAAAGAAGCAGGGCAATGATCTTATGTAACCATGATGGTATACATTTGTCAGTAGTGGAAATATATGTTGTAAACACAAAACTGCTATTTGTTAAATGTTAAAAGTGAAGCATGACACACCTATTAGGATGGCTTAATTCCCAACAGTGATAACACCAAATGCTGGTGAAGATGTGGAGCAACAGGAAATTCATTCATCGCTAGTGGGAATGTAAAATGGTGCAGCCACTTTGGAAGACAGTTTGGCATTTTCTTACAAACCTAAACATAACCTTACCATACCATCCAGCAACACACTCTTTTTTTTTTTTTTTTTTGAAAACTACCTTTTAAATGATTCTTTTTAATTATTATTTATTTATTTTTGGCTGTGTTGGGTCTTTGTTTCTGTGCGAGGGCTTTCTCTAGTTACGGCGAGGGGGGCCACTCTTCATCGCGGTGCGTGGGCCTCTCACTGTCGTGGCCTCTCTTGTCGCGGAGCACAAGCTCCAGACGCGCAGGCTCAAGAGTTGTGGCTCACGGGCCCAGTTGCTCTGCGGCATGTGGGATCTTCCCAGACCAGGGCTCGAACCCGTGTCCCCTGCATTGGCAGGCAGATTCTCAACCACTGCGCCACCAGGGAAGCCCCCAGCAACACACTCTTAAGCATTTACCCAAACGAGTTGAAAATTTATATCCACACAAAAACCCGCACACAAATATTTATAGCAGCTTTTTTCATAACTGCTAAAAATTGGAAGCAACCAGGATGCCCTTCAATATGTGAATGTATAAATAATCTGTGGTACATCCTTGCAATGTAATATTATTCAGTGATAAAAAGAAATGAGCTATTAAGCCATGAAAATATACAGAGGAAATTTAAATGTGTAAAGTGAAAGAGCTAGTCTGAAAAGGTTACACACTGTACAATTCCAACTGTATGACATCCTGGAAAAGGCAAAACTATGGAGACAGTAAAAAGATCAATGGTTACCAGCAGTTGGGGTGAGTTGAGCGAGGGATGAACAGGGAAAGCACAGAGGATATTTAGGGCAGTGAAACTGTCCTGTATGATATCATATTTGACATTATACATTTGTCAAAGCCCATAGAACTGTACAACACAAAAAGTGAACTCTAATGTAAACTGTGGATTTTAGTTAATAATAAATCAAAATGGTACAAATGAACTTATTTACAAAACAGAAATAGAGTCACAGATGTAGAAAACAAACTTATGGTAACCAAGGGGGGTAAGGAGGGGGATAAACTGGGAGATTGGCATTGACATATACACACTACTACATAAAAAATAGATAACTAATAAGGACCTACTGTGTAGCAGAGGAAACTCTTCTGAATATTCTGTAATGGCCTATATGGGAAAAGAATCTAAAAAAGAGTGGATATATGTATATGTATAACTGATTCACTTTGCTGTACAGCAGAAACTAACACAACATTTTAAATCAACTATATTCCAATAAAAATTTTAAAAATAATAATATATCAATATTGGTTCATTCTGTGATAAATTTACCATATTAATACAAGATGTTAATGGGGAAACTGTGGGGCGGAGGGAGAGGAAGTCTATAAGACCTCTCTGCATTTACTGTCCAATTTTTCAGTAGACCCAAAACTGCTCTAAAAAACATACTAATCTTTTTTTTTTTTTTTTAAGGAAAGCACAATAACTACTGAAATATGCAATCAGAACTGTTTGTAATCCAGGCTGATAATTCAGGACCTGAGGGAGAACTCAGTGATTTGTCACTTGTCTTCCTCCTCATGCTCTGAGCCAGGGATCTGGGGCAGGAAAATAACACCAAGTATGAGTTTTCTCTTTGGGATCCTTGTTTTCCCCAGAGGAGCTGGCATTGCTCTTGAGGGTGTGTCACTCTTCATACAACCACTCATTGCAGAAATAACTGTTAGAATCAGAAGCACAACTTAAAAGTCTGGAATTCTCCAGACTAGAGGAATTTAAGTGTCTTTGGTAGGTGGATGCTCCTGGAGACTTATTCAGGGAAGCAGAGTGTGAGATTGCTAATATCTGGTTTGCCACCTACTAGGAATCTGACCTAGCAGGAAATATATGCTCATTATTTCACCAGGAAACTTACCCTCAGAATTAAAGGTATTTTATTATGGAGATAAAGAGAGATGCAATGAAGGCAGTTATGTCAAATCTTTCCATAGAGAATGCCCCAGGACCAGTAATTAGAGTATTTATCTATCTTATCAGTCTATCTGTCCAACTAAAGGAAGAACTAATTAATTTATACACATTCAAACTAATCCCAGGAATAGGACTACAAAATGCATTCAGCAAAATAATTACAATTGATGATGATGATAATTATAGTAATAATAAAATGGATGATGATATCAAGATAAATTTAAAAAGAGAGACTTAACAGTGAATGTAGAATAACATTATAGAGCTGTTGATCAAGGAAGAGCGAAGGCTTGGCTTAGAGCTCTCCAGCCCCTGCACTTACAGGAAGCATGGCCAGTGAAGTCATTTGCAGAGTCCATGGGATAAAAAGAAGCCAGTTCTTCAGAAGAAGCACAGTATTATTAAGCACACTGTTCATCATCCTTATCTGAAAGCTCTGGGACCAAGATATGTTTAAAAAGCAGGCTTTCTGGATTTTGGAAATTAATACAGTATATATACCAAATATTTTGAAAAATCCCCAGGACATCCTGGGGAAGCAATCTAGAATTAAACATACTAATATTTCTGCACTTAAACATACAAATACTGAAACTTCAGGAAATAAATGTTTAGCTCAAGTTACCCTCAAATGAACTTTGGCATCAGACTTAGAGAAAGTATTGTTTTGAGAGATTTGTGGATTTGTGGATTGCAGATACTAGGAGGGCTGTTTCTCATACAGTCTTCCTCCAGTAAAGCCAGAAAGCCCGAGGGAGTTCAGTAAAGCTCTACCGCTATGACTGGGGGTCAAGGACAGCGGGCCAAGTGGACAACTCCAGCTCCCTGAGCTTCTATTTTGTCAAATAACAGATCTTTTTTGCTTGAATACCCAGAGCCGTGGTTCTCAAACTCTAGGATATATCAGAATTCCCCACACTGGAGTAAGAGAGTATCTGAGCCTTTGGGATTTTTACCAAGTTCCCCAGATGACTGATGGCCACCAAATTGGAGAGCCACTGATCTAGAGGAATAGAAAGAAAGCATATTCTTAAGGCCATCCTTAAATCTTATTATTAGAGACACCAAATTCTAGGTTATAGGGCCAGAACGGTCCCTGAAGTGCTGATACGCTGCACCATTGGTTAAAAGTAGAGGTTAAAACAGCCACCAATTAAGTTTGCCTTCTGTCTTTAAAAAAATTGAGAAATTTTAATGAGCATGAGCCAAAAATGTCCCTCCTCACACTTTGGGGGAGGTATTACTCTACAGCAAAGTAAAGAAGAGACAGAAATAATCATTTCCAAAATATTAGATGAGATTCTTTGATTAGTCTGTCCAGGATGGTCAGCTCATCCATACTGCCAGTGTATACAGGCACATAAACCAGAGAGTGTGCACAATTTAAAGCCTTCCATGAATTCAAATTCATTCGATAAAATGGAAAACCATATTTTTTTTCTGCTACTATGAAAAATGTCAAGAGCCCCGCACTGAGATTTACTGCACTGAGTTGGCACTGGGCAACTATATGTAATGTGAAATGCGCTAACATATCATGCAGCAGCTGAATATGCATGCAGAACACTGCTTTCTTCTCAGCAGTGGCTGATATGGCCACAGTCAAACCCTGCTCTTAATCATCATAGACTCCAATGGAAAGGTACATCTGACTAACGGCCACAATCCCCAATTACCACCAAGATAGGGTCAAATTGACTTTACAAATCTGTGTTATTAATGCTTTGACATTTTCAGAATAAAATGTATTTTAAAATACTGGTAGCCAAGTAAATTTTTTTTTTTTTGAAACTCTAAGTAAGCAAAGGAGGTAAAGGGGGGCAAAGTGGGAGAGAGAAAGGAAATTAACATCCACTGAGCATCTGTGAAGAGTGCACCCCTCTAAATGCTACACACATAATAGGCCTCTTGCTTCTCCCTAGTGAACAGGGGAACGTCCAGTTGATATGGGTCACTTACGATGGTGAACGCCACATTTAACTGGACTCTCTACCTGAGTCCAAGAGGTTGAATCATGGCGCTGGAACATCCACTGAATGTCACTATCAAGTGGCACAGTTAAAAGAAGGGCAGTGTTTAATTATATGAGGAGTAAAATGGCCTGGAGTTCTGAAATTGCAGAATGTTTGGCTAGGTGAACAGTGACCTCCTCCATGCTAAGCCAAATAAGAAGTTTATAATAATTTGGCTATATTCTTAGTCAGTTGTTGATAAGTGACAATGCCTTGACTCAGTAACAGTTTTTTGCCACTGGATCTACATAGACAATTAAGGATAAAGGACAAATGTATTCAAGAATAAAAAAAATTCAACGACAAATCAACTTCAAAATGAAATCATAACTGACGTCTAGAAAGTTTTCAATGCCCTAAAAAAAGAGTCAGCACTTCCCCGCTCATGATGTATCAGCATTTATGTACAAAAAATCGAAAGAATGCACTGCGGTGTTTTGGGTAACTAGTATCTCTAAACCCATTGTTTTCTCTTTAATGCTTGCAAGCACAAGAAGCTATTGGAAGGGCAGCCTCCCTGTATCATCTCTAGCAAAAATAGCAGAGCTTAAGAGTGGTTAGTAAAGTTTTCCTGATGATTTTCTGAATCAGTTCAATTTATAGTCACTTTGCATCTGAATCGGAATTGTGAATCAATTCACTTTACAGATGTAATGATGGTTAGTATGAAAATCTTCCCTTTCAAAGAAAAATAGGAAGCATGGGTTTTTTTTAGAAAATCACATTAACACTAAACCTTGGCTATTAAAAAATCCTCAATTATTTCTTCATGTAAGTTAATTTACATCAATTATAGAAAAGTTAGAAAAATGAAAGAGAAGATTAATTCCACAACCTAGATATAAAATTTTATTATACATATCCTTTTAGTCATTCTCTATTAATTTTCCCTAAACATACAAACACAAAATCATGAGTGTGTGCATTTATGCCTGTTATTTGAATAAAATCGATTAGGTAATAAATTAGTTATACATATCTAAAATATTCATATAAAAAGATTCTAGGGGCTTCCCTGGTGGCACAGTGGTTGAGAATCTGCCTGCCAATGCAGGGGACACGGGTTTGAGCCCTGGTCTGGGAAGATCCCACATGCCGCGGAGCAACTAGGCCCGTGAGCCACAACTACTGAGCCTGCGCGTCTGGAGCCTGTGCTCCGCAGCAAGAGAGGCCGCGACAGTGAGAGGCCCGCGCACCACGATGAAGAGTGGCCCCCACTCGCCGCAACTAGAGAAAGCCCTCCCACAGAAACGAAGACCCAACACAGCCAAAAATAAATAAATAAATAAATATTTTTAAAAAAAGATTCTATATGAAAATAAACTATATCCTCCTGAATTTTTGTAAACCACCTTAAATAGTGGAGCAGAAAAGGTCCCCATAAGTAGTGGTTTTGAACTGCAAAAGAGATGAAAGAACATGGGACAGATTCAATTGTCTCTCTCCAGTACTGAGTGCCAAATATAAAACCAAACATTATTGCTCATTTCTTAAATCAATGTTCCACCAAATAAAAATGAAGATTTAACCATTGATGTATGGCATTTAAAATTTCCCCATCCATTCATTTATTCAGTATTCTCATTAAGATGCTATTTCTTTTTTTTTTTTTTTTAATTTATTTATTTATGGCTGTGTTGGGTCTTCGTTTCTGTGCGAGGGCTCTCTCTAGTTGTGGCAAGCGGGGGCCACTCTTCATCGCGGTGCGCTGGCCTCTCACTGTCGCGGCCTCTCTTGCTGCGGAGCACAGGCTCCAGACGCGCAGGCTCAGTAATTGTGGCTCACGGGCCCAGTTGCTCTGTGGCATGTGGGATCTTCCCAGACCAGGGCTCGAACCTGTGTCCCCTGCATTGGCAGGCAGATTCTCAACCACTGCGCCACCAGGGGAGCCCAAGATGCTATTTCTTAACTAATACTGTCTAGGAACTGAGGAAACAAAGATGAATAAGAGTTCCCACCCTTCAAGAACTCACAGTCAAGTCAAAGATACAGAGAAGTAAGCAGGAAATTATAATACAGTATGATGAATGCTATGAGAGCCCTAAGTGGAACACAGCTGCTAAACCATCCATGAAAGGGGACTCAGCAGGGAAGCCTTCCTAGAAAGGGTAATATTAATTTTAGTCTTGAAGGACTAGTTGGTTTTAACTAGGCAAAGAGACAGAAGGTGCTTAGGGAGAAGGAAGGGTGAGACAAGCAATGGGAGCAACAACAATAAAAAACCTAAAGCAAGAGAGAAACTGGCAGGTTCTTCACTATTCAGGTAAGTTAGTTAAGTGGGAAGCGGGAAGAGGAGAGAAGTGAGGCCAAGAAGTTAGACAGGGGCCTTATGTGCTAGGCCATGGGTTTGAGCCATGGTCAAATGGTAATGAGGTAATATTGTGGGCTCAGACTATCTCACCTGTAAGCGCACAGTGTTCATTTGCCTTCCTTAGTGATGGTATTTTTGATCACCCTATTCAAAGTGTTGTTAAATTTCTTCAATGTATATTTACTACAATGGCTATTATTTTTCCTTTGGAACTATAAATAATTTGTGGGGAGATTATTTAAGACCATATGTTATAGACAGAGTGTTTGTGTCCCTCAAAATTCATATGTTGAAGCCTGAATCTTCAATATGATGGTATTAGGGGGTGAGGTCTTTGGGAGGTAATTAGAAAAGGTCAGGTGGGTGGGGCCCTTATGATGGGATCAGTGCCCAAAAAACAGACCAGAGAGCTTGCTCTCTCCTTTTCTCTCTGCCATGTGAGGAAATAGCAAGAAGGCCATCTTCAAGATAGGAAGTGGGCTCTCACCACATAGCAAATCTGCTGGCACCTTGATTTTGGATTTCTCAGCCTCCAGAAATGTGACAAATAGATGCCTGGTGTTTAAGCCCCACAGTCTGTGGTATTTTGTTATGGTAACCTGAACTGACTAAGATAGCATGCAAATAAGCTCTTCACGAAAGCTTGATGATTCTTGAGTGAAACAATCTTTGTGGAGGTTGACTTATGAGTTCCAATTTAGGCAGGTTAAATTTAAGGAGCCTGTGGGAACTCCAAATGGAGATGCAATGTAGCAATTGCTACATTGTACTGACACTCTAGAGAGAGATCAGGGCTGGTGATTTATTTGGGGAGTCCACAGAGATTTAGACAAGGGGATAGATAAGGAGACAGAGGCATTTACTAGAGCAGTGATTCTCAAAATGTGGTCCCTGCACTAGCAGCATTGGCCTCACCTGAGTACTTCTAAGGCCCCATTTCATATCTACGGAACCAGAAAATCTGGGGGTGATGCCCAGCATTGTGTGCTTTGACAAACCATCCAGGTGATTTTGATGCTACTAGAGGTTGAGGACCACTGAACTGGACAATGTATGTAAAAGTACTTTGTCTGTATCTAGTAAGTTTAGATGATGCTAAAGATGAAGAAGAAAGAGGAGGAGGAGGAAAACAAAACCACCACCACTTCCACCACCATACTGTAGGATAATAAGCCTAACTTCCAAGTCGCTTTAAAAACACTGTTTGTAAAAAACAGCATCAGCTTACGAAATGAGTCATTTGGATTATCCATGTATTATACTGTATTGTACAACAGGTGTTTGAATTACATATTAGAGATTAAGCTGATCTTGAGGACCCACAGATAGTAATTACATATTGCCATGTGTGACCAAAGGTACAGCTTAACTATTGTTCTTCATCCTTTAAAAAACCATTATCCAGAATTACAACTTGCTAGATATTTGTAATTTGCCTATTTCATGTGAGAAATGAATTATTAAAAGGTTCACATTATAGCTGAGGCACTTTAAAAATATAAATTTACTACTCAATAGATACAAGCCATCACTTACTAATTATATTTTCAAAATGCCTCTAATTTAAATTCACCAGTGATTGATGTAGTAAGACAAGCGGTAAGCACAGGAGATAATTTAATCAACAAATGACCCTGTGAAAAGTGATGAAGGTAAAAGTTTCATTTAATTTTATGTCACTTTTTCATTTCTAAATTGTTAACTTAGGTTCTGTTCATAGGTGGGCATTCAATTTGTTACTCGCATTCATTAGAAGGTAACTAACCACATTAAAAGGTCTTTTAGGGCTTCCCCGGTGGCGCAGTGGTTGAGAATCTGCCTGCTAATGCAGGGCACACGGGTTCGAGCCCTGGTCTGGGAAGATCCCACATGCCGCGGAGCAGCTGGGCCCGTGAGCCACAACTACTGAGCCTGCGCGTCTGGAGCCTGTGCTCCGCAACAAGAGAGGCCACGATAGTGAGAGGCCCGCGCACCGCGATGAAGAGTGGCCCCCGCTTGCCGCAGCTAGAGGAAGCCCTCGCACAGAAACGAAGACCCAACACAGCCAAATAAATAAATAAATGATAATTAAAGGTGCTAATAATTTAAAAAAAAAAAAAAAGGTCTTTTAAGGACCATGAACAGTGTTTCACTATCTTCTTATCTTTTCATTTTGCCCTGAGTTCTCGACCAGCTACGAAATTTAACTTTTCCTGCATAGCTAAGTATGTGAAAGTGAAACTCCCAAGATACCTTATGAAATTCTAATTATAATTAATGAACACGTTATTGAGAATAAAAATTTTAAATGGGAAAAATTAATCACAGATTTTGTGAAAATGTTTTTAAATTATGAAACCCAAGAGTAGTTATAATCAAACTTTTAATCACCTCTAGAAATTATCTCTCTGCAAAAACATATTTTCAACTAAAATGGGCACTCAACTCACAAAGCCATATGTGGAAAAAAATTATACCTGAAACCATTCCATTTGTTCTTGACAGTCTGTGTCCATGTCATTATACTGTAAAATTAGCTGTTCCTAGAAGCAGCCACTCTAACAATAAACTGAGCATTAAATATATGCAAGGCACTTTGTTAAGTCAATTAAATGTATTACCTTTAATTCTTCAACCAACACCAAGACGTAGGTAGAATTATCCATACTGTACAGATGGCATATTTGAGTAGTAAAAGGTTATGCTGTGACTCCAAAAATCTAAACTCTCAGCCACCTTGCTCTGTGTACATTAATTAACTAATCTCTGACTCCTTTTTTTTAATATTCCAGACATTTGTTTAAAAGTAAGCCCATATACATTTCTCAAAGGTCTTTCTGAGTACCTTTTTGCTTGATCTAATCCCTGTCTTCCCTTCCACTCCTTACCAAGTGATACACAGCAAAATGATGGCGGTCAGAACAGAACAAAAGCCCAAGTCTCTGAACTCCTGGTGTTCTACTCTGCAGAGTAAGATGACCATGCATTGCACAGCCCAAACCTGATCCCAGCTAGCAAATGGCGAATAAGGGACTGCAGAGAGACTTCCTGAATCTATTCACACGTATTTCTCAATTAGAGTAAGTTATCCTTCACATGCTCAAAAACAAAATAGCAAAATACATCGTTTATTCCTTGCTACATCTTTTCTATGCAATTTAGTTTTTCATAGGGGAGTCTAATGATTTCCTACAATCTATGAGAGTAGTATTATTTATTAGCGATACAGACTTTTCTGAGTAGTATAGGCTGGAGGGCAGGCTCTCACACACAGAGCTCCAGTATTTTTTATACCTCACTCATTTTTGATTGGTGGACAATTTGTAAATATCCTTTGGGTCAATTCTCTCCCACATCTTGACTGAAGAATTAAATTCAATAAAAATTTTTGAAATGCTAATTTTAGTATTTTAATATGTTACCATATTTTAAAAGTATATTTATTTATATTTCTGTAGTTTAATCATTAACTTGTAAATTAAAATTCCATCCCTGAAAACAATGGACGGGGAATAGCACAGTAATTAGGAAAGTCTGGAACAACAATGTCTATCACAAATACCACACAAGCCACAAATGGGAGCCACGTATACAGTTTTTAAATGTTCCTGTAGTCACATTCAAATAGGGAAAAGAATAGCTGAAATTAATTTTCAGAATATATGTATTTAATGCAATATATCCAAAAGACTACCATTTCAACATGTAATCAATATTAAAATATAATATTTTACTTCTTTTTCATATAAAGTCTTTGAAATTCAGTGTGAGTTTCACACTTACAGCACATTTCAGTTCAGACTAGCCACATGAGGACAGTGGCTACTATACTGGACAGCGCAGCTCCAAAATTAACCTTAAATAATTTTAAAATGTATTCGTAATATCAATAAAAAAGCACCACATTTTCTCTTCCTTTCTTGACATAGTTGCTCTTCCTTTGCATATTATAAGTAAACATAATGCTATAAAGACATAGCCAATAGTAATGAGATATCCCACAAAATCACATCAATACACATTGCCCACAATTTACTATGGAGTATGTCATAATGACATTTATCACAGAGAAGTCGTAACCATGTTTTACAGTTGAATATTTTCATATGTATCATCTGAATATCTTATCAAATTTGGTTTTAATCTGTTTACAAAGTTTCCTTCTAAACTAATTAAATTTTCAAGGATCTTTCTTTTCTTATGTTTCCCGAATATAAAACCACTCTAGAAATCTGCTGTTCTATAAGCGACATTACCCCTTTGCATTTATAAACCTGAAATGTGAAACTACACATATACTCCCAATACTGCCTGCTCTTCTATTTTTACATTGCCCTTTAGAAATTTCTAGTGCTTAGCCCAAGGGCATGGCTAGACAGTAAGAAAAGAAAGCTCTTTCTGAGCATGTCCTTCAGCATAATGTCAGAGCTAGGATCCATTTATTTCAGAAATGTTTCCAAGCATCAAGCCAGAGTAATATCAAACACGAGGAAGGCACTGCAACCAGTAGTCTCTTGCAGTGATTCTCCTCCATGTTCACCTTAATCCTGACACCGTTTAGTCTTTCCACGGTTATTAATTGCTACCTTTTTCTGCCTTTGCTAATCTTAAATTCATAAGTACAACCAAACTTTGGAAAATAAATACTTCAAAATGCTTTCTTAGGAATCTTAGGTAATACAAACATACAATGGTTTCCCTTTAGGCTCACGATGAAGTATGGAAAAGCACCCAATGTACAGCCAAGCAAGAGACAGCTTAAAAGCTAAAAATATTTGAACCAAAGTAAACTAATTTTTAAGAATATTTATTGTGGAATATTCATAGCAATTAACTTTTACGACTAGAAGATAATATTTAATCTAATCTGTTAATACAGGTTCACATCATAAGTGACACATACTGCTTTCTAATTAGAAATGGAGATTTTATTATACTGACAAAGACACATATGAAGATGCTAATTAATGCTGACTTAGAAGAGTTTAAATAATGATAGTCCACTTCTCAGTGGGTCATATTTCTTCTTTTTGGAACATCTTTATTGGAGTATAATTGCTTTACAATGGTGTGTTATTTTCTGCTTTATAACAAAGTGAATCAGCTATACATATACATATGTCCCCATATCCCCTCCCTCTTGCGTCTCCCTCCCACCCTCCCTATCCCACCCCTCTAGGTGGTCACAAAGCACCAAGCTGATATCCCTGCGCTCTGCGGCTGCTTCCCACTAGCTATCTGTTTTACATTTGGTAGTGTATATATGTCCATGCCACTCTCTCACTTCGTCCCAGCTTACTCTTCCCCCTCCCCGTGTCCTCAAGTTCATTCTCTATGTCTGCGTCTTTATTCCTGTCCTGTCCCTAGGTTCTTCAGAACCATTTCTTTTTTTTTTTTTTAGATTCCATATATATGTGTTAGCATACGGTATTTGTTTTTCTCTTTCTGACTTACTTCACTCTGTATGACAGACTCTAGATTCATCCACCTCACTACAAATAACTCAATTTCATTTCTTATTATGGCTGAGTAATATTCCATTGTATATATGTGCCACATCTTCTTTATCCATTCATCTATTGATGGACACTTAGGTTGCTTCCATGTCCTGGCTATTGTAAATAGAGCTGCAATGAACATTGTGGTACATGACTCTTTTTGAATTATGGTTTTCTCTGGGTATACGCCCAGTAGTGGGATTGCTGGGTCATATAGTGATTCTATTTTTAGTTTTTTAAGGAACCTCCATGCTGTTCTCCATAGTGGCTGTATCAATTTACATTCCCACCAACAGGGCAAGAGGGTTTCCTTTTCTCCACACCCTCTCCAGCATTTATTGTTTGTAGATATCTTGATGATGGCCATTCTGATTGGTGTGAGGTGATACCTCATTGTAGTTTTGACTTGCATTTCTCTAATGATTAGTGATGTTGAGCATCCTTTCATGTGTTTGTTGGCAGTCTGTATATCTTCTTTGGAGAAATGTCTATTTAGGTCTTCTGCCCATTTTTGGATTGGGTTGTTTGTTTTTTTGATATTGAGCTGCATGAGCTGCGTGTAAATTTTGGAGATTAATCCTTTGTCGGTTGCTTCATTTACAAATATTTTCTCCCATTCTGAGGGTTGCCTTTTCATCTTGTTTATGTTTTCCTTTGCTGTGCAAAAGCTTTTAAGTTTCATTAGGTCCCATTTGTTTATTTTTGCTTTTATTTCCATTTCTCTAGGAGGTGGCTCAAAAACGATCTTGCTGTGATTTATGTCATAGAGTGTTCTGCCTACGTTTTCCTCTAAGAGTTTGATAGTGTCTGGCCTTACATTTAGGTCTTTAATCCATTTTGAGTTTATTTTTGTGTATGGTGTTAGGGAGTGTTCTGATTTCATTCTTTTACATGTAGCTGTCCAGTTTTCCCAGCACCACTTATTGAAGAGGCTGTCTTTTCTCCATTGTATAGTCTTGCCTCCTTTATCAAAAATTAGGTGACCATCTGTGTGTGGGTTTATCTCTGGGCTTTCTATCCTGTTCCATTGATCTATATTTCTGTTTTTGTGCCAGTACCATACCGTCTTGATTACTGTAGTTTTGTAGTATAGTCTGAAGTCCGGGAGCCTGATTCCTCCAGCTCCGTTTTTCTTTCTCAAGATTGCTTTGGCTATTTGGGGTCTTTTGTGTTTCCATACAAATTGTGAAATTTTTTGTTCTAGTTCTGTGAAAAATGCCATTGGTAGTTTGATAGGGATTGCACTGAATCTACAGATTGCTTTGGGTAGCAAAGTCATTTTCACAATGTTGATTCTTCCCATCCAAGAACATGGTATATCTCTCCATCTGTTGGTATCATCTTTAATTTCTTTCATCAGTGTCTTGTAGTTTTCTACATACAGATCTTTTGTTTCCTTATGTAGGTCTATTCCTAGGTATTTTATTCTTTTTGTTGCAATGGTAAATGGGAGTCTTTCCTTAACTTCTCTTTCAGATTTTTCATCATTAGTATATAGGAATGCAAGAGATTTCTGTGCATTAATTTAGTATTCTGTTACTTTACCAAATTCATTGATTAGCTCTATTAGGTTTCTGGTGGCATCCTTAGATACTCTATGTATAGTATCATGTCATCTGCAAGCAGTGACAGCTTTAGTTTTTCTTTTCTGATTTGAATTCCTTTTTTTTTTAAAATTAATTAATTAATTTATTTATTTTTGGTTGTGTTGGGTCCTCGTTTCTGTGTGAGGGCTTTCTCTAGTTGTGGCAAGCGGGGGCCACTCCTCATCGCTGTGCGCGGGCCTCTCACTATCGCGGGCTCTCTTGTTGGGAGCACAGGTTCCAGATGCGCAGGCTCAGTAGTTGTGGCCCACGGGCCTAGCTGCTCCGCGGCATGTGGGATCCTCCCAGACCAGGGCTCGAACCCATGTCCCCTGCATTGGCAGGCAGACTCTCAACCACTGCGCCACCAGGGAAGCCCTGAATTCCTTTTATTTCTTTTTCTTCTCTGACTGCTGTGGCTAAAACTTCCAAAACTATGTTGAATAATAGTGGTGAGAGTGGACAACCTTGCCTTGTTCCTGATCTTAGAGGAAATAGTTTCAGTTTTTCACCATTGAGAACGATGTCAGCTATGGGTTTGTCATATATGGCCTTTATTATGTTGAGGTAAGTTCCCTCTATGCCTACTTTCTGGAGGGTTTTTATCATAAATGGGTGTTGAATTTTGTCAGAAGCTTTTTCTGCATCTATTGAAATGATCATATGGATTTTCTCCTTCAATTTGTTAATATGGTTTATCACATTGATTGATTTGCATATATTGAAGAATTCTTGCATTCCTGGGATAAACCCCACTTGATCATGGTGTATGATCCTTTTAATGTGCTGTTGGGTTCTGTTTGCTAGTATTTTGTTGAGGATTTTTACATCTATATTCATCAGTGATATTGGCCTGTAGTTTTCTTTCCTTGTGACATCTTTGTCTGGTTTTGGTATCAGGGTGATGGTGGCCTCGTAAAATGAGTTTGGGAGTGTTCCTCCCTCTGCTATATTTTGGAAGAGTTTGAGAAGGATAGGTGTTAGCTCTTCTCTAAATGTTTGATAGAATTCGCCTGTGAAGCCATCTGGTCCTGGGCTTTTGTTTGTTGGAAGATTTTTAACCACAGTTTCAATTTCAGTGCTTGTGATTTGTCTGTTCATATTTTCTATTTCTTCCTGGTTCCGTCTCGGAAGGTTGTGCTTTTCTAAGAATTTGTCCATTTCTTCCAGGTTGTCCATTTTATTGGCATAGAGTTGCTTGTAGTAATCTCTCAGGATCCTCTGTATTTCTACAGTGTCAGTTGTTACTTCTCCCTTTTCATTTCTAGATCTTTTGATTTGAGTCTTTTCCCTTTTTTTCTTGATGAGTCTGGCTAATGGTTTATCAATGTTGTTTATCTTCTCAAAGAACCAGCTTTTAGTTTTATTGATCTTTGCTATTGTTTCCTTCATTTCCTTTTCATTTATTTCTGATCTGATCTTTATGATTTCTTTCTTTCTGCTAACTTTGGGGGTTTTTGTTCTTCTTTCTCTAATTGCTTTATGTGTAAGGTTAGGTTGTTTATTTGAGATGTTTCTTGTTTCTTGAGGTAGGATTGCATTGCTATAAACTTCCCTCTCAGAATTGCTTTTGCTGCATCCCATAGGTTTTGAGTCGTCATGTTTTCATTGTCATTTGTTTCTAGGTATTTTTTGATTTCCTCTTTGATTTCTTCAGTGATCTCTTGGTTATTAAGTAGTGTATTGTTTAGCCTCCGTCTGTTTGCATTTTTTACAGATTTTTTCCTGTAATTGATATCTAGTCTCATAGCGTTGTGGTCGGAAAAGATACTTGATACGATTTCAATTTTCTTAAATTTACCAAGGCTTGATTTGTGACCCAAGATATGATCCTGGAAAATGTTCCATGAGCACTTGAGAAGAAAGTGTATTCTGTTGTTTTTGGATGGAATGTCCTATAAATATCAATTAAGTCCATCTTGTTTAATGGATCATTTAAAGCTTGTGTTTCCTTATTTATTTTCATTTTGGATGATCTGTCCATTGGTGAAAGTGGGGTGTTAAAGTCCCTTACTATGATTGTGTTACTGTCGATTTCCCCTTTCATGGCTGTTAGCATTTGCCTTATGTATTGAGGTGCTCCTATGTTGGGTGCAAAAATATTTACAATTGTTATATCTCCTTCTTGGATTGGGCCCTTGATCATTATGTAGTGTTCTTCTTTGTCTCTTGTAATAGTCCTTATTTTAAAGTCTATTTTGTCTGATATGAGAATTGCTACTCCAGCTTTCTTTTGATTTCCATTTGCATGGAATATCTTTTTCCATCCCCTCATTTTCAGTCTGTATGTGTCCCTAGGTCTGAAGTATATATGCTCTTGTAGACAGCATATATACGGGTCTTGTTTTTGTATCCATTCAGCCAGTCTGTGTCTTTTGGTTGGAGCATTTAATCCATTTACATTTAAGGTAGTTATTGATATGTATGTTCCTATTACCATTTTCTTAATTGTTTTGGGTTTGTTATTGTAGGTCCTTTCCTTCTCTTGTGTTTCCCGCCTAGAGAAGTTCCTTTAGCATTTGTTGTAAAGCTGGTTTGGTGGTGCTGAATTCTCTTAGCTTTTGCTTATTGGTAAAAGTTTTAATTTCTGCGTGGAGACTGAATGAGATCCTTGCTGGGTAGAGTAATCTTGTTTGTAGGTTTTCCCCTTTCATCACTTTAAATATGTCCTGTCACTCCCTTCTGGCTTGCAGAGTTTCTGCTGAAAGATCAGCTGTTAACCTTATGGGGATTCCCTTGTTCAATGGGTCATATTTCTAATAAAACTCATAGAAAAAATATTTCCCTAATAAAGGATGAATACTTCTCACCTATTGAATAAGTACTTTGTAGAGAATTATTGTATAGAAATGCAGAAATAAGTTACTTCATTTAAATAACATGTGGTAACCCACTTCCCCATCTATGTTTTTTTTAATGCTTATATAACTTAATTCACAGGATAGTTTAAAGTATTAAATACCACCTAGCCTGGCAAACATCAAGTGCTCTGTAAATCAGATTGTAAACTGGAAGTAACTGAATGGATGTGGTACACAGAATACCACCACCCAAAGATGTTCATGTCCTAATCCTGGGAACCTGTGAATATGCAATCTTACATGGTAAAAGGGATTTGCAGATGTGATTAAAGTTAAGAATTTGAGATGGGAACATCATCCTGGATTATCTGTGTTGGCCCAACCTAATAACATGAGTCCTTAATCTGGAGACCCTTTCCCACCTAGGATCAGAGAGACATGTTATTATAGAAAGACGGGTCAGAGACATGTGACTTTACTGGATTTGAAGATGGCGGAGGGGGCCACAAGCTAAGAATTATTCTTCATGACCTATTTGGTCACCCTAAAGTATCGTTTGGACTGGAAGGAAATAATACTTTAATTCTGATCTTCATTTACTGGTATAAAGAGGTAATAATTTGGCTCTCTTGCATTTTCCAAAAACTTCCAATTTTTTTTAAGTGTCTTTAGGAATTTATGGTATTAAACATATTTTACGTATTTAATTTCATTGAAGATATCAATCTTTTTGAAATTTCTAACTATTTCTGCAATTGGCCATTGTGAACCCCTTCCCTTCAGCTTGGCTCCTTAATTTTTGTCAATAAATCCAATAGTGTTTCATAGCTTTCCTGCTTTCTGATAGGGCCATATGTCCTAGATTTATCTTGACTATTCCCTGCTGTATACCTGGAAACAGCCATTCCTCCAAACAGATATGGTATTTTTTTAGTAGTAAATACTCTGGTGTTGTATGGGGGCTTCCCTGGTGGCACAGTGGTTGAGAATCTGCCTGCTAATGCAGGGGACACAGGTTTGAGCCCTGGTCTGGGAGGATCCCGCATGCTGCGGAGCAACTGGGCCCGTGGGCTGCAACTGCTGAGCCTGCACGTCTGGAGCCTGTGCTCCACAGCAAGAGAGGCCGTGATGGTGAGAGGCCCGCGCATCGCAATGAAGAGTGGCCCCCGCTTGCTGCAACTGGAGAAAGCCCTCACAGAAATGAAGACCCAACACAGCCAAAAATTAATTAATTAATTAATTAAAAAAAAAAAGCACTAGGTTTCTACTTTCTTAAAAAAAAAAATACTCTGGTGCTGTATCTAAAAGGACACTGACATACAGAAGTTCATCTAGGTTTTCTCCTATGTCATGTACTAGGAGTTTCATAGTTTTATGTTTTACATAGGTCTATAATCCATTTTGAGTTAATTTTGTGAAAAGTATAAGGCATGTGTCTAGACTCACTTTTTTGCCATGTGGATTTGAAGTTGTTCCAGCACCATTTGCTAAAAGATCTTTGATCCACTGTATTGACTTTGCTCCTGTGTCAAAGATCAGTTGACTATATTAATGTCAGTCCATTTCTGGGCTCTCTACTCTGTTCCACTGAGCAATTTATCTCTTATTTCTCTAATACCACACTGTCTTGATTGCTGTAGCTTTACAGTAAGCCTTGTAGTTGGGTAGTGTCAGTCCTCTGACTTTGCTCTTCCTCCTTCAATACTGAGTTGTCCATTCTGGATTTTTTGCCTTTCTGTATATATTTTAGAGTAAGATTGTTGATATCCACAAAATAACTCACTGAAACTTTTATTGGAACTGCACTGAATGTAAATATCAAATTGCAAAGAACTGACATCTTGACAACATTGAGTCTTCCTATCTGTAAACATGGATTTATTTACTTGTTCTTTGATATCAGAATTTTGTATTTTCCTCATATAGATCTTGTACATATGTTTTTTAAGTTTTCCTCAGTTTATTTTTTATTTTTTAATTTTTTTAGGCCACGCCCTACAGCATGTGGGATCTTAGTTCCCTGACCAGGGATTGAACCCGTGCCCCCCACATTTGGAGTGCAGAGTCTTAACCACTGGACCACCAGGGAAGTCCCATACATGTTTTTTTTAAATTTATACCAAAATGTATTTCATTTTGAAGGTACTAACTTAAATGGTAATTTATTTTTAATTTCAAAGTCAACTTGTCAATTGCTGGTATATAGGAAAGCAAATTACTTTTGTATATTAACCTTGTATCCTGCAACCTTGCAATTATCACTTATTAGTTCCAGGAGGTTTTTTTGTTGAGTCTTTCGGTTTTTCTATGTAGATAATCATGTAACCTGTGAACAATTTTGTTTCTTCCATTCTGATCTGTGTACCTTTTACTTCCTTCTTGTCTTACTGCATTACCTAAGACTTAGAGTCTGATGTTAAAAAGCAGTAGTGAGAGAGGACATCCCTGCCTTGCTCTTGCTCTTAGCAGGAAATCTTTCAGTTTCTCATCACTAAATTTGATATTAGTTGCAGGTTTTTTGTAGATATTCTTTATCAAGTCAAGGAACTTCCTCTCTATTCCTAGTTTGCTGAGAGTTTTATCATGAATGGGCATTAGATTTTGTGAAATGAATTTTCATCTATTAATATCATCATGTATTCCTTCTTCATTAGCCTGTTGATGTGGTGGATTACTTTAAAGGTTTTGCAAATGTTGAACTAGCCTTTCATACCTGGGATAAATGCCACTTGGAGACAGTGTATAATTCTTCTTATAACACTGTTGGATTCAAGTTGCTAATATTTTGTTGAGGATTTGTCCATCTATGTTCATAAGTAATATTGGTCTGTAATTTTCTTTTCTTGTAATGTCTTTGTCTGGCTTTGGTATCAAGGTAATGCTGGCTTCCCAGAATGAGTTAGGCAGTATTTCCTTCTCTTCATTTTTTTGGAAAAGTTTCTGAGGAGAAGTTGGATTTATTCTTATATTTGCTCCTCTATAGGTAAGAGGTCTGTCCCCCTGGTTTCTTTCATGATTTTTATTCATCTTTGATTTTCTGAAGTTTGAAAATGATATGACTAGGTGTAATTTTGCTGGCATTTATCCTGCTTGTTGATGATTTAATTTCCTCACCTTGGTTTGGTGTCTGACATCAAGTTGAGGGAGATTCTTAGTCATTATTGCTTCACATATTGCTTCCTTTCCTTTCTCTCTTTCTTCTCCTTTTGGTATTTGCATTACAAGTATGCTACACCTTTTATAGTTATACACAGTTCTTGGATATTGTTCTATTTTTTTTACCCAGTCTTTTTTCTCTTCACTTTTCAGTTTTGGAAGTTTCTTCTGTCATATCCTCACGCCTCAAGCTCAAAGATTCCTTCCTCATCTGTGTTCAGTCTACTAATAAGTCCATCAAAAGCATTTTTAAGTGCTAGAACTTTTTTTGGATTCCTTATTAGAATCTCCATCTCTCTTCTTACATTACCCATCTGTTCTTGCAAATTGTTTACTTTTCCATTAAAGCCCTTGGCATATTAATCATAGGTTTGTTTTTTTTTTAAAGTCCTGGCCTGATAATTCCAACATTCCTGCCATTTCTGTCTCTGGTTCTGATGCTTGTTCAGTCTCCTCAAACTGTGTATTTTGCCTTTTAGTAAGCCTTGTACTTTTTTGTTGAAATGTGAACATGATACAACGAATGAAAGGAACTGTGCTATGTGGGCCTTTAATAATGTAGTGTTAAGATGTCATGAAAGAGAACTATTCTATACTTTTATAATTCTCAGTCTTTCAGTGAGCCCCTGCACTGTGAACTTCACCAGTACATCTTAGTTTTATCTCCCTACTCCACCTTAGGTGGGACTGGATGGACAGAAGGGGCCGGAGTTTGGTATTTCCTTGTCCCCACAAAGACTTAGATAATATCTCAGCAGGTTAGGCTCCTGAGGGCAGGCTTTGTTAAGAATAACAAAATGCCCTGGAATCTTTCAAAATGGTTAGTTTTCCCTTCCCCCTACCAGAAGCACAGGGGGATTTTTCTCTGATATTCACTGTGAGGATCTGGTAGTGCTCCTACAGGTAAAACTCACAAAAGCTTGGGAGCCCTCAAGACTGAGCCCCGCTGGAGTTTTTAACTCTCAGATTTGTCCACACTGAGTCTCCAGTAATTTGTTAATTGCAGTTTAGGTTTTCCTACCACAGCACTGGTTCCAGTGGAGGTTTCTCCTTGGGGGTTTCTACTCTGGTAAACTCCTATTCTCTATATCTGCCTATTTGTCTAACTTTGGAAGCAGCATGTTACCCTGTGACTTACTTCTCTAATGGTTTCTATGAAGAGTTGTGGGTTTTTTCCCAATTTATTAATCTTTTTACTTGTTGTCATGACTGAGTGGAGACTTCTAAGCTCCTTACTTGCAATTCCAGAAACTGGAAATCCACCTAACTGTTGGCTAAGTTTCTTTTAAGTGTGCCTATAAAATGATCTTTTAATTTTGAGGAATTTTGGTCCATAAATGACCTTGACAAAAAGATGGATCCCACTCCCCGGACACGTGTAGAATACAGAATAAAATAAATGTACACATAATGTCTGCCTGGTGTTCTTTTATTATTTAAATATGATAAATGTATATTTATTCATCCTTTAGATATATATATATATTTATGTATATATGTGTACACATTTGTATTTTACTGTACTTAGTATATATTTAATATATTTACCTACATGTATGATTAAATACAACACATTTTTTGAAATGGTTCCAAGGACTCAGATTTGGGTTGTTTCTTATATAAACTATTTTCTTATTTTTGGATTAACACTTGTACTCTTAATATCTAAACATAATGCTTAATGACTCTTGATCTATATATTTTAAGTAATCCATTATGAACTAATTTTAAAATATCACTTCATACATGCTAGCATATAATATACATGTGTACAGTCAAAGCTACCGGTACTTATTATATTTTGTTGCAAGCCTAGGTCAACATATGTAAAAATTTCTTGACAATTTTACAGTTTTCCTCAAAACTAATTCATTTTTTTAAAAAATGGAGAAATTCCACTTAAAACATAACCTTCCAAATAATGTTAACTACCCACCTGAGCATAGTAAGTATGTTATTCCAAACTATATACATTAGAGTTTAACTTACTTTTACAACTTAGCAGTATAACATGATATATACTCTTGGCTTACATGACTATTTTCTTACGATATAATCATAGGAGAGGAAATTTATAGATTTGCTTTTATTCACAAATATAAATGGGTAGGGACAGGAACTCTTCTCAAAACTTCTGCATCTCTGGATTTCAGCTAATATAAAATCACAATAGAGTCTGTTGATTAGAAGGTATATGGTGGGGTGGGCATGCACAGCTTACAACTTCAGCTCCAGAATTTCCTGGTTTTGTTATGAGTAAATTATTTGAACTTCTCTGTGCCTCTTTTTTCACCCCCCCCACTTTCTGTAAAATAGAAATAATGCTATCTTTCACATAAGATTATCCGAGTGTTTTGTACAATTATACCTACAAAGTATTGTGATCACAGCTTGGCATGTAGTAAGCAGTCAATAAATGTTTCTACTATTATTATCAATATCTCACTGCTACTGCATTTATGTAAGCATACAGAAAACACATTTTAGCCATTCAGTACTTATACAGAAAATAAATATGCATGCAAATATGTCATACTGAGTATGACAAATGTTTATGCAGCACACATTTTAGTCTTTAGATTAAAATGTAAAAAAGAAAAATATTTTGGCATGATAGCCCATTTTGCAGTTGTTGATATTTGTTCCATCCCTTGTTGGAGAGAAAGCCATTTACATGTGTCAACAAATTCTTATCTTGCTAGTGAAATCACTTTCAATAACTACTGCAATGCTGAGATAGAGAGAAATCCACCTGGACAAAAGCGCTCTGGGGACTTTAAAATCAGCAGGTATATGAATGTTTAAGTGAACAACAAATAACAGTCATGTGGGATCTGCATGGAGTGTTTGGTATTATGATTGAGGAAGACATGTTTTGAAAGCCAAAGATAAAAAGAGCCTACTAACATTTGAGATGAATTATAAAATGCTATATTAAGAATACCTCTTCTATGTACCTACATACACATGTTTTCAAATAAAAATCTTTTATCCAAATTCTTCTCTCTTTGGCCTTTTAAATATTAAATGCCAGTTGTTATTGATAGCAAGTTGCCATTTCTTAATACTTTATCAGCACTTGTTTTATTTTCCTACACTTACTGTACATTTAAAATCACGTACAAAAATCACAAAACATCCAAAGCTTAAGCTTTATCTGTGCAATTTCACGAAGCAGTGTTTCTTATAGATATTGTTGGAAATTTTAAATCACAAAACTTATCAATTCAGTAACTTTCAATTGCTTATCTGTCCTTCCCTCTGGATCCTATTTTTCAAACTCTGAACACAGTTTTTCATTCAAAAAACATTTGTTGAGTACTGATTATGTATAGACAGTATGCTTGTCATAGAGCTCATCTATTCTATTTTAAGTCAAAAGCATCTTCTCTCAGCTTTGCTACAACCCTTCACCAGTGAATTATTAAATCTTGTTTGCATTTCAATGTTCCCTTGCACAGGATTCATTCTCATATTAAGTTCTTTCAGTTTTGCTTCCATCTCTTTTAATTGGAACTGATTCTCTGCAAAATTCATCGATTACATTCTAATGACACAATTCCTCTTCTTTAATTCTCATTCTCCTCTTATTGCTTCTGCATCATTTGACATTGCTGAACACCTTGTTCTTTTTGAAACCTTCTCCTCCACTGACACTATACCACCACCTCATTAGATAACTACATGAGATAATATAGATATGAAATACCTATCTCAGTACCATATACAGATGATATTCCACAAGACTGAATTCTTCATGACCTGAATTCTATATATCCAATACTGACTCTTCTTGGTTTTCCAAATGTGAACATCGTCTTCGGGGCATATCTATGACCAGTCTGACATGAAGCACTTTCATTTGGCACATTCACCGTCTCACATAACTGTCTCCATTTAGTACATGTATACACTTACCTCTATAATGTCTGCTTCCCCAGTTTTAATGATCTCCCAATTACTCTGCTGTATGTGGAACTCTGTGAGGAATATATATCATCGGCATATGCTATAGGCATTGCTATTTCTTTCTCCTCAAAGCAGCTATTCCCTCTGTCTTTCCTACTTGCTAATATTTTTGCCAACCTTTTAATAACCTGGATTCAAAAACCTCATCATCACTTTTTTCTTCACCACTTCACATCAAACCAGTTGCTAAATTCTATGTATTCTCCTTAACCATCACACCAGCTCAGACCGTTCTTTCAAACTGCTGAACTGTCGAAATAGCCTTTTATTTGTGTTTCTGTTTCTCATCTCTTCCTCCCTCCATTCTTCTCTTGACTCCATGAGATTAGTTTCCCTAAAGTATCATTTTGATCATGTCTTTCCCCAGATCAAATATGTCCATAATTTCCTCTGCCTACTGAATAAAATCTCAATTCTTATCTAAGCGTTCTAGAAATGGTACACAACGAGTGTGGTAAATATGTGAGTATACAAAATAGAACAAAACACCAGATAATGAGAGCAAGTAAAATGAAAAGAAGGTGGTGGATCATATGTGGCACATGTATACAATGGGATATTACTCAGCCATAAAAAGAAACGAAACTGAGTTATTTGTAGTGAGGTAGATGGACCTAGAGTCTATTATACAGAGAGAAGTAAGTCAGAAAGAGAAAAACAAATACTGTATGCTAACACATATATATGGAATCTAAAAAAAAAAAAAAATGGTCATAAAGAACCTAGGGGCAGGACAGGAATAAAGATGCAGACTTACTAGAGAATGGACTTGAGGACATGGGGAGGGGGAAGGGTGAGCTGGGACAAAGTGAGAGAGTGGCATGGACATATATACACTACCGAATGTAACATGGATGGCTAGTGGGAAGCAGCCGCATAGCACAGGGAGATCAGCTTGGTGCTTTGTGCCCACCTAGAGGGGTGGGACAGGGATGGTGGGAGGGAGACATAAGAGAGAGGAGATATGGGGATATATGTATATGTATAGCTGATTCACTTTGTTATAAAGCAGAAACTAACACACCATTGTAAAGCAATTATACTCCAATAAAGATGTTAAAAAAAAAAAAAGGTTCTTACTTTACTTGGGAGGAAAAATTAGACAACTGATTATTTTTTAGTTTGTAAAATAATCCATAGTAAAATTTTAAGGGTAACAACTAAAATAATAAAGAGTGCATAAATTCCAAAATGGAAGAGGAAAAATTAGAATAAGAATATAAAACTCAAACAATCCAAAAGAATGCAGTAAAGAAGGGGAAAAAAAGGAGCAAAGACAAAGCAACTAGATAGCAGAAAATACTATACTACATGTAAGATCACGTACAGTTAACCCTTGAATAACGTGGGTTTAAACTGTGCAGGTCCACCTATATTCGGATTTTTTTTTCCATAGTAAATACTACAGTACTACACAACCCACGGTGGGGTTGAATCTGCAGATGTGGAACTGCTGATATGGAGGGCTGACTATAAATTATACTCAGATTTTTGACTATATGAAGGGTAGGCGTCCATAGCCCCCTCTTTTTCAAGGGTCAACTGTATAAAAGTAATTATGAGAAATATACGTAAAAATATGAGTGAAATAAACTCTCCAGTTAAATGACAAACATGGTCAGAGTGGATATCTATCTAGACAGATACACGTAGTTTTTAACCTAGCAATATAGTGTTTATAAGAGACAGAAGGAGACATACCTGTATATATACAAGGAACACAAAGCTTGAAGATAAAATATAAGGGTGTGCCAAACAAATACAAACCAAAAAAACCCTCAGATAACTATATAATAATATATCAGATAGAAGCCATTTTAAACTAAATGCATTACTAGCAAGAAAAGGGTCACTACATAATAAAAGGACCAATCTCAAGGTGAATAAAATTGTTCTAACCTCTGAGTTTCTTAAAATAGCCTCCATATATATAAAGGGTAAACGGACCTGAAAGAATTATAGGATAAATGTTCAAATCCACAAGCTTAGTGGGAGATTTCAACACACACACGGAAGTTCCCATCAACCCATTTAACAAGCTTGATTTAATGAACATGTAAAAACCATATTCCCAAATGTGTGTCTAACACATTCTTCTTAAGCTAATCTAAAACAGTCACAAAAGGTTGCCATGCACTGTGCAATAAAGAAAATCTCAGCAAATTTCAAAAATCTGACATCATACAACACAATCAAGTTAGAAATAATGAAAAGATAATTAGAAGATATATCTGGACATTTTAAAACATCATTCTAAATAATTCATGGGTCAAAGAAGAAATCATAATGGAAATTTACATATACTTAGAAATAAACAAACAAAATACTTGATGCACTTGGAGGAATTTTTTGTTAATAGTTATAGGAGAAATTAACCTAAATATACATAATAAGCAGTTAGAAAAAGAACTAAATAAATTCTAACAAAGTAGGAGTAAAAAAAAAGTACAAAAATAAAAACAGAAATTAATCGAGAACATCAAAATAGCCAAGATTTGAAGAGAAGAATAAAATTTTAAAACTGCATGGAAAATTGATCAGGACAAAAGGAAAGATGACACAAATAAAGGGAAGAGGCATGCATATATTCACAAAAGAGATTTTGAATGATATTTTAAATGTATGCCCATATATTACCTAACCAAACTTAAAACCTTTTGCACAGTGAAAGAAACCATCAGCAAAACTAAAAAGCAACCTACTGAATGGGAGAAGATATTTGCAAATGTTATGTCCAATAAGGGTTTAATATCCAAAATATATAGAGAATTCATACAACTCAATATCAAAAAACAAAACAAAAAACCCAACCCGATTAAAAAAACAGACAGAGGACCTGAGTAGGCATTTTTCCAAAGAAGGCATATATATGGCCAAGAGGCACATAAAAAGATGCTCAGCAACACTAATCATCAGGGAAATGCAAGTCAAAACCACAATGAGATATCACCTCACACCAGTCAGAATGGCTATCGTCAAAAAGACAAGAAGTAACAAGTGCAGAGAAATGGGAACCCTCGTGCACTGTTGGGAGGAATGTAAGTTGGTACAGCCACTATGGAGAACAACAGTATGGTGGTTCCTCAAATAATCAAAAATAGAACTACCATACGATCCAGCAATTCGACTCCTGGTACTTATCAGAAAAAAACACTAATTCAGAAAGATATATGCACTCCAATGTTCATAGCAGCATTACTTACAATAGCCAAGATATGGAAGCAACCTAAGTGTCCATCAACAGATGAATGGATAAAGAAAAAGTGAGATGTATATATATGTGTGTGTGTATATATATGTGTGTGTGTGTGTGTATATATATATATATATATATATATATATATATATATATATATACACACATATATATAATGGAATAGTACTCAGCCATAA
Source organism: Balaenoptera physalus (assembly GCF_965194825.1). NCBI lineage: Eukaryota > Metazoa > Chordata > Mammalia > Artiodactyla > Balaenopteridae > Balaenoptera > Balaenoptera physalus. The sequence goes on along the minus strand of NC_138903.1, from coordinate 26,604,217 downwards.
AAAAAAGAAAGAAAATTTGCCATTTGCAACAACATAGATGGACCTGAAGGGTATTATGCTTAGTGAAATAAGTCAGACAGAGAAAGAGAAATATTGTATGTTATCACTTATATGTGGAATCTATAAAATAAAACAAATGAACAAATATGAAAAAAAAAGAAACAAACTTGTGGATGCCGGGGGGAGAGGGGTGGTGGGAGGGGCAAAATAGATGAAGGGGATTAAGAGGTATAAACCACTAGGTATAAAATAACTAAGTTACAAGGATGTAACGTACAGCATAGGGAATATAGTCAATATTTTATAATAACTTTGCATGGAGTACAACCTATAAAAATATTGAATTACCATGTTGTACTCCGAAAACTAACACAGTACTGTCAACCATACTTCAATGAAAAAAGTATGTCCCTAAACTTAAAAGCTAAAATATATTAAACAAATTTCTTGAAACTCAGAAGCTATAAAATCTTATCTAAGAAGAAATGGAAAAAACCCAAAGAGTTCTTTAATCATTACAGAAACAAAATCAGTAGTTAAAATATCTCCTTAACAAAACACCAGCCTTATACGGTTTTACAGGTGAGTTCTACTGAACTTGTGAAGAACAGATGATTCCAAACTTATAGAAACTCTCTTAGGAAACAGAAGTGGGAAAACATCAACCCCAAAATGAAGCCAGTATAATCTTGATACCACAACTAAGTAGGATAGTATGAGAAGAAAAAATCATAGGCCAATTTTACTTGTGAACATAGATGGAAAATCCTAAACAAAATATAAGCAAACAGAATCCTCCAATATATTACAACAGATACAAAGTATCATAAGCAAAAATCTATAGCAAACATTATATTTGATAAAGAAAGGTCAAAATAATTTCCTCTCAAGTCAGGAACAAATCAACGATGCCTGTCACCACTTCTATTCAGTTAGACAACCAAAGAAAAGATAAAAATGAGAAGAAAAATAAATCCTATAGTTATTTATATATAACATGATTTCCACATACAACCCCTTCAAAAAATCTGAACACAAATTATTGGAATTAGTAACAAATCAAGTCAAGGAGAGACTTAAACAAAATTTTGGAAAATGGTTTATAATATTAACAAAAATAATATAATATTAAAAAATAAAATCCCAAAAAATAAATCTAAAAAGGTTGTATATGACTTTTTTGAATAAGATTATAAAAGATACTGAATGACATTTAAGCCCATGCAAGTAAATACAGAGATACAATGCTAATGGATAAGTAGACCCATTATGCAAATATATTGATTCTTTCCAGAATATTCTGTAGATCCAATGCTTTCCAATTAAAATAACCAACTTTTCTTTGTGATACTTGACAAAGGGACAAATAATAGCTAAGACACAATGGAGGATCATCAAGGTAGAGGGACTTGTACTACTAGAGAAGAAGAGACCAATGCATACAAGGAAACCTGAAACAGCTGAGATAGCCAGCTGAGCACCACAAAAATCATACTCTTCCTTACAGGAGAAATGTCTCTGGGAAACAGCTGTCCACTAGAGAACCATGTTTCCCTGCAGCTTTTTCATTTATGTATGGCCACATGACTAGTTTTTGCCAATGGAATATGAGTGGCAATGAGATAGTTTTCTGACCAAGTTGCTTAAGAAGTTGGTAGGCCTTCTCTACCCTTTCTTCCTCCATCTTCCAGCTGGATACAGAAGATTATATAATGTCCTAGTGGATGGCAGAGACACAACAGGGAAGGAGCGTGGGTTTCTGAACAATCAAGGGGAGGAAAACATTGACCAGAACTTCTTACACTGTATGAGGCCCCTGACATTTGGGGGACTATTTTTTTCATAGCAACTGGCTTTATTCTAAAACATTTGCCATAGGATAGGGGTTACTACTGCAGTTCAGTGAGGATAGAATATATTATTCAAGACAAAGTGCTGGGATAACTGACTACTCATATTGAAAAGAAAAAAGAATTCAAATCACGGTGTCACACCATTAGAAGACTGAATTCCTTATGGATTATAGATTTAAAGGTATAAAGAAAAATTTTAATAATTTTTGAAGAAAATATGGAGAATATTTGTGTGATTTCATGGTAGGGAAGAATTCTTTAAACAAGACTCAAGGACAAACCACAAGGAAAAGATTAATAAACATGACTACATTAAAAGTAAGTGCTTCTAGTTTACAAAACATACCATTAATAAGGTAAAAATACAAGTTACAAACAGAGAAAAGATATTAATCAGCACAAAGCTGACAAAAATCATTATACACAATATGAGGGACAGATAGTTAACTCACACAAAAAAAGACAGGAGTGATAAATGTAAAACGTTATTCAACATCACTATTAATCAGGGAAATCTAAATTAAAAGAGACAGCATTTTATTAAGGCGTTATACAATACTAAGGGTTAGTTAAAGTGTGGAAGTATGTGAACTTTTACACACTAATGGTTTTGGGGTTATTCGTGAGTCATTTTGGAAAAGAATATTGCATCATCTTGAAGTTTGTGGACATATAAGATGACCCATCAACTTCACTCCTCGTCACTGGCTCTGAAGACATTCTTGCTCATGTGCACCAGGAGACATAAACAATAATTTTCACAGGAGTGTTGCTTGTTAGAGCAACTCTGAGATCAAGCCACTTCCCATCAACAAGAGCATAACTACAAAGTGTCATATGTTTATACCACAGAATACTAAATAGCAGTCTAAAGGATGGAACTACAGCTGTACTTGTTCCTGTGAGGAACCTCAGAGAAACTGTTGAATTACAAATGAGTCAGAAAAGATTACATGCATTATAACATTTATATACAGTTGAAAAACACACAAAAACTACTCAGTGTACATGTACGTGTGTATATATTTTATATATGTGTGTATATGTACTGAAACTTTTTTAAAATTAAGAGGATGATCAATACATCATTAAGAAGAGCAGTTATCCTTGCAAGAGAGAGAAAGGATTAATATTTCACAGGGATACATGGGACTTCAAAGCATCAGTACTATTCTGCAAAGTCAGGTGGTGGTTATGGGGTGTGTTTATTTTATTTTCATATCTTACACATGAATATATATTACTTTCTGTGTATAAAATATTATGTAACAAAAATATTGCTTTAAAGTGAGTTATAAAACAACCTGTAAAGCACGATACCATTTTAATTTTCAAAATATGTCTATGTATAGAAAGCATATATGCGAAAGATATACTCCCAAATGTTAAGAGTGGTTATCTCTGGAATGCAGGCTGATTTTAATTCTGTACAACTCAGAAGAAATTAAACACAATAGAACTCTCCTTACTAAATAAAAACAGTATCAAATGAGGCTGTTAGAATCCTGGCAAGAGATAACAGAAGAAGGTATAACTAGAATAGCAATGAAAGGAACTTAAGATTTTGGCAAAGAACTCGGGTGTCTCACAGCAACTACACAATAATGTCCCATGTGTGCATTGCATTCCGCAGTAGTTAAAAAAAAAGTAGAAATATTTGTTAAATCACCGCTAGAAAAACTCGTTCTGAAGTATGCGAAGCTCCAAGTCAGCTCAGCATTACAATTTTAGCAATATTAAATCAAGGCCAAGTTGATTTGGCACCTTTGGAAGAACAGACACTAGGAAAATGTCTCAAAACCACCTTAAAATACCTAAACCTAATCCAGTCTTTACAGCATTTTAGTGCAATGCTCTCTGAGGACCTGCTGCATAAAAACCGGCTTATCAGTGTTTAACAGACTTCAGTACAATGTTGAATATAGGATTACAACCAAATAGAACCACATGAGGTAGAATCATTAACTTCCAGACCAACAAAAGTAAAAATGAAGACTCTTTAAAAATCAGAGCATATATATAAGATTTATGTCACATTATTCTTTAACCTCATTTTAGAAAAGGATTCAAGAAAATGGCTCACCAACATAAAGGAGAGCGTAAGCGGGGTTGATCATTACATAAAGAAAGGCAGCAATATTAAGTACTTTGTTGTTGTTGGGGCCTAAATTCAAATTTAAAGAATTTTACCAAAGGCTTTTTTAAACAAAGACTTCTGACAATACAGCCCCAGAGTACAAAGCCTAAGACAAACGCCTTGAGGTTTAGAAAGTTGCTTAAAGGAACATCTTAAACAAAACGGAATAGTTTTATAATAGTTCCATGAAACCTTAAAAGGATAAAAGGCAAAGATCTTCCAGTAAAACTCTCTTCTATATTTCTTTTCAGTCTAATCTAATATTGGAAATTATTCCTCCTTCTCATCAAAGCAAACTGAACTACAGTTTTCTTCAAGCCAATGTTTCAAAATACCATTTGACTTTCTCACTTAAAATGACATGGAAGGAGACTTTTTGACAGTGAGAAATAAACTAAAAGAATACCATTGAACTAAGATTCATTTTTGAAAAATTTTAGCTAAATCAATTTAAGTACTTAATAATATTCTTAAAACTTTTAAATACTATGGTATTAGCTGTTATTTTAGGAAGATTTTTAATCAGTAAGTATTGAAAGCATTAAGATTTGTCGTATGCATACAAACTAAGGGCCCAGGTAAAAATGAAGATTCAGTTATGTCCTTCAAAGTCTGCAGACCATATATTTTATTATGTTTATGTTTGGATCATATAACAATATGTGTATTAATAATTATTGTTATAGTTAGTGATTACGGAAAGTTTATAATTTGACAAGCAGCGTGCAAAACACTTTATGGAAGTTAGCTTGTTTAGTGCTTACAACAACATTACTAGCTAGCAAAGCTATAATTCTCATTTTCAGATGAGGAGACTGAAGCCAAATTTCATAGGCTTATCAGTGGCACAGCAGGGATTTAAAGCCAAGTCCATCTGATGTTAGAACTTATGTCTGTAAGTTTCATTTTATACTGCCTTCCTTAGTGTATAATGTGCAGTTAGGTTCATTAGTTGAAGTAGCAATAAAAAAAAACATATCATAGTAGCAAATTCTCATCTGGGAGTTTGAGATTGACATGTACACACTGCTATATTGAAAATAGATAACCAATGAGGACCTGCTGTATAGCACAGGGAACTCTGCTCCTCTACACACAACACAGAATTAGTTTATACAAAATCTACTAAAAATTACATCAAAATCTTGTATCAAGATCAGATATCCTGAAACAATTGAATATTATTAAAAACTGAAATATAGGAAACTTGAATATAGCTACAAATATTTTAAGTTAATAATTTAGAAAAGAAGAAAACAACAGTGTTTTGGTGGCTAGAGTTATCTCCTGTGATCTGCTCCAAGTTTAATTTTCATGTTTTATAGGTGGATTTTATTTTCTACCAAAAAAAAAAGAACAGGTATGCTTTCTGAAATGACAAGTATTTATTTTCCCCTCAATGACCTATAAGATTCTTTAAAAGGGAGGAAAAAGAAAACTAGGCCACTTTTCAAAAACCTGGCTTTATCCTTTTTAACTCTCTAATACAGCCAAGGTATAGTTGTTTGCTTTTTTGAATATGTTCTTTTGTGAAGTAATATAAATATACTCTCCCCCCGCCTAGTTTTCATATCTTCATTTCCAATTAAATGCAATTCATTGCCCACATGCTTCAGTTTATATTTTCCCCCTGATGATTGGAAAATATATTTACAAAATTTAAAATATGATCCTCAGAATGAGGAAAAAGACGTCTTGCTCTGGAAGACTGGATGTCAGTATTTACTGAAGCTCAGTATACGTATGCCTTATAACTAGGTAATTCCTCTCTTACATAGATATCAAATAGAATTGTGGTCCTACGTTTACCTAAAGACATATTAAATGCTCATATATTGAATGCTGATATAGTATTATTAATAATATCTATAAACTGGAAACTACTAAAACAATAGAGTTCATATAAATTACAGCGTATTTCCCACTCTGTAACATTACACAGTAATGACTACAATCTTCTGTTACATGCAACAACACGGGGTAAATCTCACAAGCATAATGCTGAACAAGAGAAGTCAGACACAAAGGAGTACATCGTATATGATACCATTTATAAAAGGTACAAAATTGAGAAAAATAACCTGTTGTCAGAAGTCTGAACAGTGGTGGCCTTTGAAGGTTAAGGACTATAACAGAGCAAAAAGGGAGTTTCTAGGGTCTTGGTAAGATCAAGTTACATGCTAATTTTCCAGATATCTTCCATTTGTGAAGAATCATGGAGCCGTCTAACCATGATATGTGTTTCTAACCATGGAAACATCTACCCTCAAGCTCCTTGTAAGTAAATAGTAACCATCCTCATGGTCTAAACCTCTAAGAATTGATTATTATGTGAAGCCAAATGCATCCTGATAGATTCACATTCTCTGTGAAGGATCCAAGCAGTCAACCAATGGCTGACACTGTAGCATTAAAATTAACACTGTAATAAATTTAGTCTTATTCTGACTGTAAGTGGATCAGGTAAGATGGAGAGAAAAGTTTCTTGAAGAAGACTACTAGATTTTCAAAGAGACTAGGAAGAACCCTCCTTCTGTGGATCCTTAAAAAAGGAAGAGAGAATTTTGTAATGTTGCGTTCTTTTTAAAAAGTAGGCAAAGGTTCAAGGTTGATGCTGTTGTTCTTTTTAAAGTACCTACTGCTAAATCCTACTGAAACCTCTTTTGGATGGAAATGTTTTCTTTCTTTTCCTACTGATAACTATAAATTGAGTTGAAATGTCCCAATAAGGCAGGGAAAGTCTCTCAAATGCAAAGTGTTTTCAATGCAGATATCACAAGGAACATATGCCAAATCAAACAGCATCATAAAAGCTTGAATTCAGTAAGAACATTCCAATTTGAAAAGTTTATTTTTAAAAATGCTTTCAAGCCAAATATAAGTTTGCATACATTAAATGCTTTCAGCAATAAGAGAAAGGGTTTTGTAATTCCAAAGAGTGGGATCTTTGAGCCAAGACAGAACAAACAATAATTTAAGATTCAAACACTCGCTAAGATTCTAACTTCTTGGGAGACATTACAGATCACTGAAAAAGATTACCTGACTATGGAAGAAAAAACAAACTTACTCTTAAATAAGATGAAAAAAATTCATTTAGAGTTTAACTTGAATAATTAGATGTTCATGTAAAAGAATACATCATGAGCATTCAGTTTTCATCCAAGGGTGTAAAAGTGAAACTGAGTCCCCCTAAAATTGAGTTCCCCTGCTGAGTTTATGATTAATCTCTCTATCCAAAATTTATTCCCTTTCTTGTCCTGCCCCTGTTCCCCTTGGGGTTAAGGAGTATCAAAGGATGGATTGAAACCAAGCAGGAACCTGTGGGACCTTCCCGAGTACAAAAGCTCCCCATATCCCCCATTTCTTGTTTGTAGAAAAAAGGCTTTAGCCTCCTAGGCCTTCCCTGAGTTCCAGAGAACAGACTCAAGCAGTTAATGATCAGAACAACAGAGTCACAGGACTCCTAGTTCCTCCTCAAGGGATATACATAACAATCTGATGCATATCTTTGAGTTGTTCTGCAGGAACTAAGACCCCCACCCAATGGAGGATGGTGACTCCATGCTGACCACAAGCAGTAGACCCCAGACTGGTTGGAACCAGAAGGTTGATGATTGATAGTCCCAAAACATTACCCTGTTACCTCACCACCGACCAATCAGAAGAAGATCCACAAGCTGATCATGCATCCTAAGACCCTCTCCCCTAACACTGTCTTTAAAAACCCTTGCTTAAAAGTCATCCGGCAGTTATGTCTTTTGAGCATGAGCTGCCTATTCTCCTTGATTGGTGGCCTGCAAATAAACATTGTACTTTCCTTCACCACAACTCAGTGTCAGTAGATTGGCTTTGCTGTGCATCAGGCTAGAGAACCCGAGTTTGGTTTGGTAACAAAAGGAGGTATTCTTTATGTGTGTTTGACCATGAACTGAGACACTGAGTTATATCTTTCTTATGGTACCTAATACCCTTCAGTGAGTGAAAAACAATGTAGGCATAATAACTGGACAGTGCAAATATGTGTTTCAAACAAAAAAACCAAGGATAAGATGTTGCAAGAGAAACAAGAAAATATAGAATAATAAAATTCTGGAGAAATAGAAAAAAATCAAGTATTACTTATTTACATTTTTTGAGAGATTTTGAAAAACATGGTATACTGGAAAAACACAGAACTAGGATTAACCATCTTTTCTCTCTAGTTAGATTATGCTCAAATTTCTAGTCTGCTACCAAGTAGCATAACAGTACCACACTACATACATACAAAGGGGGAAAGATTCTTAATGTCCATTATTTTTAATTTCCAAATTTTAATAATATATTTTTTCCATGAATCTTCATTGAATCACATTATATGATATTTTCTTATGTTATCTTCTCACAAGTCAAGAAAATATTTATCCTTACCTCACTCCATCCTAATTTTTTCAGGTATTTCCCAGAATATTTTAGAAAACCTAATTTTTATTAGAATCCTATTGTATACATGTGGTTGAGGATGTAATTCAAAAAGAAAGAAGTAGAATGAATCCCTCTTTACTTTAAGAAACTTTCATTTCAGTGTGTGTGTGTGTGTGTGTGTGTGTGTGTATGTGTATTTGTGGGGGAGACAGAAGGGGAGAGTGAGGGACTTGATCAACTACAGCTCAAGACTTCAAAAAATTAGAGGCTATCCTAATAGTAGTATAAAATCATTCTTCCCCAATAGATTGTAATCTCCTTGAGAACACAGCCTAAATTGTTTATTTCCATAAATATTATGTTTAGCAAAAGGTCTGGCACACACAATGCTCCAAAAGTATTTGCTAGTTAATCAGTGAATAAATCAACGAATCAAGAAAGACATGTTGACAAGGAGAAAAGAATGAATAGAAAAATTTAAAGTGGAGTCAGTTTAGTTCAGGTCATCTTGCATTAATGAAACAATATAGGTCAAGAGTATCTCTTTAAAAGTAGAACGAGGAAGACTTTTTTGTGGAGATAGAAAGGAGAGGGTCTTCATGAATGTGAGGCTACTAGGGTATGGAAAGGGGAAGAATAGTTAGATCACCCTGCATTGGGTATAGCTTGTGGAGCACTTTCAAGATTAAAAACACAACAAAACAAAAATCCATGGAAGATAACTGAGGCTGGGGTGGAAAGCATATGGCAGTGTTATCAATGGATGAGTTCAAGGAGGACTGGTTAAAGACAAAGAGGTCGGGTAACAATTTCCTGAAATCACCCATCCACAATTGACAAAAGTTTGGGTGCTTACAGAGATGGAAACAGTGATAACTGAGCTGTCACAGAGACTCTACAAAGAAAGAAGCTACAAAACGTGACAACAAGACTATGGAGGTTAAAAAAGAATCAAGATCTCTCCAACATTGCAAAGAAGGGGAAAGATTTGTATTTATCCTTTGCACATTTTAATTTCTGGCAACTCCTATGATTATCTGCAGCAGCAAAAACACCTCTGAGTATTTGCTAAGAGCAGTTTTTTTCAGGGACTGCTCTAGGGACAATTTTTTTTTCCTGTCACCATGACAATGCTGCCAAAATAAATTATCTGTGCAAAGTTTCATTCCTTACTTCAAACACTTTAGTGGCAAAATACTGGATAAAGGGAATCACCATATTTAAATATATATATGGATTTCATTTTATATAAAAAGGCTAGATGCATTCTATTTAAAGGGTTGCATGTTGACTTTTTTCTTTGCTTCATTGAATGACCAATGAGTACTATAGTAGATCTTTTGGATCAGTTACCCTGAAGGCGTTCAGGACGCTCTTCTCCATTGTTTTCCTTTATATAGGGGCTAGAAAGCTAAAATATTTACCTTCCTAGACTCACTTGCAGCTAAATGTAGCTAGATATCTCATTTCTTGCCAAGAAGGTGCAAGCAGAAATCCTGTGATAGGAATATAAGGAAAGATTTTAGCATGGATAGATTCAGCAAGCATTCTTCACCCAGCCTTTTCATTTCTTCTTTTGCCCTTTTCCCTCCTATCTTTCTGGAATGTGAACACAATATCTGGCTTACAGTAGCAATTCTGTGAACATGAGGATAAAACACACAAACTAAAAAATGGTGATACAGAAAGATGGAAAAAACTTGAATTCTTTTTGTGGCATATCAGTACTCAAATGCATGCTTCCGGATTTCTTTTTATATGAGAATATATCTTTATCTGTTTAAGCTACTGATAGGTTTCCTGATACTTACAGCTGAACCCATCCCCCAAATTACCCATCATATACCAGAACTGGTATATACAAGGATGTATATGATAAAATCTCTATTATCAAGACGTGAATATCTAATAATATTAATAGATATGAGTGCTTAATTTACGTACAGCAATATGTTAAGCAATTTACATAAATTATCCAAAATAATCCTCAAAGCAAAACTGTGAGATAGATGCTCTTTTATACCCCCATTTTAAAGACGAGATCACTGAAGTAGAGAAGACTAATATGCATGAGGTCACATATCTTGTAATCATTGAAACCCAGATGAGAACCCAGTGAACTGAACTCCAGAAGTAAGTGTCTAACTACCATGTTATACTAGGAGGGAGAAAAACTAATACATAAATAATTACAAAGTTATTTTAAAATATATTAATAAATAGCAATACATGAGTGAAATGTTTTGAGGATTTTAGAAGTTAATTTAGTTTAATGTAAAAAGACTAAAATAAAGGGAAATTACTGATTTCACCATGATTATTGAAAGAATACCAACTTTTCATTGTAAAAACTTTACAGATGTCTAATTTTTAAATTTTTATTTTATAGGAATATAGTTGATTAACAATGTTGTGTTAGTTTCAGGTGTACAGCAAAGCGGTTCAGTTACACATAAACATGTATCTATTCTTTTTCAGATTCTTTTCTCATTTAGGTTATTAGAGTATTGAGCATAGTTCGCTGTGCTATACAGCAGGTCCTCGTTGGTTATCTATTTTCAATATAGCAGTGTGTACATGTCAATTTCAAACTCCCAGATGAGAATTTGCTACTATGATATAAGGTTTTTTTTATTGCTACTTCAACTAATGAACCTAACTGTACATTATACACTAAGGAAGGCAGTATAACATGAAGCTTACAAACGTTAAGTTCTAACATCAGATGGACTTGGCTTTAAATCCCTGCTCTGCCACTGATAAGCCTATGAAACTTGGCTTCAGTCTCCTCATCTGAAAATGAGAATTATAGCTTTGCTAGCTAGTAATGTTGTTGTAAGCACTAAATAAGCTAATTTCCATAAAGTGTTTTGCACACTGCTTGTCAAATTATAAACTTTCCACAATCACTAACTATAATAATAATTATTAATACTCAAACATATTGTTATATGATCCAAACATAAACATAATAAAATTTATGGTCTGCAGATTTTGAAGGATATACCTGAATCTTCATTTTTACCTGGGCCCTTAGTTTACATACATACGACAAATCTTAATGTTTTCAATACTTACTGATTAAAAATCTTCCCAGAAAAACAGCTAAAACCATAGCATTTTAAAGTTTTAAGAACATTGTTAAATACTTAAGGAGAATATCTCTGTCCTTACAAAGCTTTCATCGCAAAAGAAGAAAAAAGACTATACTCTTTCAGCATTTTTCCCCGTTAAATTACAAATAACTAACACTGTTTTGTAAACCCTTTCTTTAAATGCTACTTTACTATATAGAAAATGTATTCTAACGCAGTGCTTCTCACACTTTCAGGTACATTCCAATGACATGGGGATCTTGTTGAACGGGAGATTCTGATTCAAGGTCTGGGGAGGGGCCTGAGGTTTGGCATTTCTAGCATGTCCAAGCTGCTGGTTCATGGATCATACTTTGAGTAGTAAGTCTCCAATATGAAACTTGGTAATGAAAGCTTTAAATGATGACACATTACAATAATTTAAAACTGATGAATTCATACCAAAGGTAAACAGGATAACCAGGGAGAATACAGGTTTAAACTACAACAACACGAAAATGTAGGGGACACTGGGAGTAATTGGAAGATGCAAGACAAGAAAAAGAGAAGAGCAGGGAAAGACAGAGAGGCTGTGGTGGTGGGGAATGTGGAAGTGTAGCTGGATTCAAAGGGAATAGAGCAGAGGTTTACGAGAAAAAGAAAAGATAACATAGGGGAAACAGAAAGAAGAGAAAGATGAAAGAACTGTAGGCTTGAGTTCATCCATAGATGATAAGTTCCTCATTCTCCTCATTAAGTACTAGTTGGACAATCGTGAGGTTTCATTAGATCTTTCAAACTTTTCTAACAGACTATATAATTAACCAGAAAATTGGTGTCCTTTCTAGTAAAGTGGATATAGAGGTTTCAACTTTCATTTGACAAACTTGTATAAATCCATACATAGTTATATCCCAGAGCAAGAGCCTATCAACTCTGCCCACGATCAAAAGAAGAATTTAGAAGGCAGCCAGGTCATTTAAGTCTAGGCTATTCATCTCCAGCAGGTTTGCTGTGCCTATGATCAGGTTTGAGATGGTTTAAGGACATAATTAAGTCCATCCCATCTGATCAGTTCAAAGGCAGTTTCATGTAAGAGATGGTACATTATCAGTAGAAATTTTTAAAAATAATGAAAGTGGTGGAAAAAACTGCTACATGTCTAGTCTTTTGGTGAAACTGCTTTTGCTGACACTTTTCCACAAGTCATAAGTTCAACACCCATTCAATTTGTACAACACCCATGTGAGAGATGAGCTGAAATGTGTGTGTGTCAAGCTGTACAGTAATTGCTGAAATCAGCTTCTGAGTGTTGAGGGATAGGATGCTTAGCTCCAATCAAATGATTTTCAATGTAGATGGGAAAGTTCTGGACCTAAATAACCAATAAAACATAGACAAGCAAGGAAGAAATGGAGATGACTAGTCTTAACCACTGAAATCACTAATTCATATATATTGGATAGAAATGCATAAAAAGCTGAAAGCTGAACTCCTTGAACCCCTTGGGAGCATGAACAAATGGTCTTAACAATAGATTTTTCCTCTTATTCCCAAGTGGAAAAACTTCAGTACTCGCTCTGCACTTTTGGCAAAGAGACTTTGTCTTATGCGTGTATTTAAGACATTTAAGTGTGTCTACATTTACTAGACTGTAAGAATGAGAACTTTCCTTTTAGTTCTAAGAGTCCATCTAATACTCCTATGGGTTTATGATACCTTATGAAAGAACACTCAAAGTGGATGTGAAAACAACAAAAGCAAGAAAAACACAAACTTTGGCAGGCAAGGCACGATTACCTGGTTGATTATCTATTCCTCTTCTGCTTCCTAGGACACACTGATGACAATTACTGAAAGAAGAGTCAAAGTGTGGGTGGGTGTTCCAATATTTTCTCAGTCTTAGGGAGAAGTTATAAAGTATATTACTGATACTCCAACTGAATAAATTAACATATCAAAGTTATACTTAAAGATGAGCTTATTGACTAAGTTCATAGCTTAAATTAGTTGTTTCATATTTATGTTGCACTGATCCCTTTTGACATGGAAATCATGGCATGGAACGATATGCCCTATCTGTCCTTTCCTTTCCTTTATTTTTTTGCATAACAAATATTAGAGTTGAATCATTCTCACCATGGTATACTTTTCTGCATGGTCTTTGAATAATCTCAAACAATTGTGACATAACCAAAGTGTATGCTTTTGGAGTTAAACAGTGAAATATCTTACCCTTCAGCATGTGTAAAGGCCTAAAACCTAACACCCTAACACCTTGAAAAATCTTAATATATTTTATTGCAATATATATTACACTACTATATATTATATTACATATGTATTTACTCTCTAAATATATGTATACGCACACATTTCTTACATGTTTTTCTTGTTCAAATCATTTACTTCAAGGACGTGTTTACTTTCAGGTAAGGAATATTTTAAATTGAATATTAGCATCTGAATAAATTATTAAGAAACAACTTGATCAAATGTCATTGTGCAAGCACAAGTAATGACCACAGTGGGTGAATACTCTCGGTTTCCATCTAAACAATGATTTTTATAATTGGCAACTGTCCTTACATTATAGGTATTTTCCTTCAGGGATTGGCCAGTATTTGAAAAAAAAATCATACAAAAATTAGATTCTTTATGGGTAGGCATGTCTATAATGAAATAATATTGACATTAATACACATAGACTAATTTTACAGCTATCTTGGCTATACCAATACGCCCCTTTAGGCAGAAGACTTATATGAACAGTTGGATTGTAAAAAAAAAAAAAAAGGCCATATTTGATGGTGTTTCATTAAACTTTTTCTGGTTTTTTTTTTCCAACTTAAAAAAAAATCCCTTACCAGGGGACAATTAGATAAAGCAATCACAGGACTGTGTATTTGTATAGTACTGCACTGAAGAGTATATTAATAAGCAGTGTCTGGCATTCTAGTTTCAAACAGACAAATATATTTCAAGTAAATCCTAAAAACATTCATGGTGATTACCAAGGGGAATTAAACATTCAAAGAGCACTGATACCTCTTTAAATGTAAGAGAATTAAAGTCTGCATTTCTTAATCAATCAATCCCATTTCAAAGTGGTACAAATGAAGTGCTTGAGGCATTCACTTGCCAAATAAACCACCAAACTTTTATCAGCTATGTCTAAGATTTTTGGATTTAATTTTTATTGCCATTAAAAACAAAATAAAAACTGCTCTCAAGGTACTGGCGAAAATACAAAACACTCCACTTAAGTTCTTATCTCCAGGCAGCCTTCTCCAAAGATACTAAAAGATATGGCAAATGCAGTATTGCCATGACTTCAAATTATACCTAAAAGCTCATAGCATAAAATCAATTGTTTTGCAAGGGGATCATTATTCTTTGAGAAAACTGTGAGCATTATATAATTCATTTCTGTACAAAAGATTAGGGTCACCAAATAACAATGTTCTACATGCTTCTTACCCATCCTTTACATGGGTAAATCTTGCCAGAATTCTATTCATTTAAAACATATATATTTATCAAGCCTCCTGTGTGCCAGGTACTTATGATATAATGTGGGCTGGGGTTGGTTCAATCAGGAAGTTCTCAACCATGAAACATTGGGAATATCTTGTAGACTATGGCTGAGGTGGGGCTTGAACATTTGCTGTCTTTAAAATGGTAACCCTTTTAATGATTCATTTATTCAGCCAGTTTTGAAAACCACTGAATTGCATCAATGCAAAACTACAAAGAGAGGGCCTCTGGATTTGCAAAGACTACCATCAAGTGACTGATATTGTGAGAATAGCCTTCTTTACTGTGACTCTAGCTGTTAACAAGAGCAACCTAGCAAAAAGGGAGAACCAGAATCCTCCTAAAATTTAGGGGGAGAGAAAAGATAAACAAGTCTGTGAGAGCAAAGGAATAAAAGAAAACATTTACATCATTTGCATGGAAAATAGCATCACATGTTGTTGAAATATACAATTTCCATATCTTCTTGGGGAAGCAAAAATACTCTGTCTCTACTATAAATTAAAAAAAAGATAACATGACCCATAAGAAATAAGGATTTTTAAGAGGAATGAATATAAAATTCTCAACTAAGATAAAGAAAATTGCTCCCTTAAAGCAAAAGCCATGAAAAAGAAATGGAGTTCTCGTTTAACCAAAATTAAAAATCAATGCGAAGAAAGAAAGATATCTTAAGTTATTTTCTAAAATTTCTCAAAAAACAGGCATTTCTCTTAAGTAGAACAAAAAAAAATCTAGAAATGTAAAAGAAAACCAAGAAGTTGTTAACTAAGTTACAGCTAAGAAACCACCCAAGTAACCATAATGCCACAGTGAATGGATAGGCGTTCACTGTAATTTTCAGAAATGTATTACATATTTTAACATTTTCAGAGGACGCATTGCTATCATATTTTTAAATGGTCATATATACACAAAAATATATAAAATAGCTATATTTTTAAGGAATTCAAACATTTCCCAGAAGACTTATAAATTTGGAACTGGTTTTATTGGTCAGTGTCCCTGAAATGGGTATGTACACTCACGGTACAAGAAATAATTTTCAAAGTTATCCGGACTAAAGTGTAGGTACTTAGGCTCTGAGGGCTGGGTGAAGGGGAGGACTGCACCAAGTGGAACAGACATCAAGCAAGAATTAGAGAAAGATTGTCATTATTTCTTTCCCTGGCTAATCCTAATCACACACATCCTTGATCAGACTCTCTGTCACTGGGTATCTAGGGAAGGGGTGGGCGGGAAAGGTTGGGTGGATACTTGGGAATGATCCCTCAGGACTGGGCTGGCCTGCATCCTGGTTCCTGGGGAAAACCCATAGGCCAAGTCTGGAGCCAGAGACCAGGTCCTTTGGGCACAAAGACAGAGCTGTGGCATGCAATACCTTGTCATTGGCCACCAAGGCAGCGAGTTTAGCTAAGAGACTTCAGTCAAATTGTCTGACCCTCAGCTTGTTTAGCTACAAAATGGGAGTAATAATAGTACCCACATAGGAAGGCTGCAGTGAGGTTAAATGAGATAACTAATGTGAAACATTTAGCGTAGTGCCTGACACATAATAAATCTTCCCTTCTAGAAGGTGATCATTCTGCATTATCTCAGCCAGCATACTGAGAACATGTCTTCTTAATATTTATATATTCAATCCACCAACAATTATTGATAGCCAGGGTTACCTGACTGACCTCATTATGGAATCATCCGAAGACTCTACTGAAAATATTCTGTACAGTATGAAGAGATGGTTAAACGATTTGATATCAATTTTTGTAAGTATTTTCTAAGCAACATGGCAGCAATCAGTGGTTAATCCAGATTCTTTCTGAGGAAGAGGAGATGCCCTTCAAACGGCTTCTTTTTGTTTGTTTGTTTTGTTTTGTTTTTCAAGTACAATTGACCTGCTCTTCAAATGGATTCTTAATGCAAAACACAAGGTTTGTTGAACCAAAGTCACTTACAACATGCTTAGGATTGATCTCAGTGTCCAACACTATCAGAAAAACTAATTAAATGATGTTTACCCTTCCCTAGAACTTACATATGCAAGTTGTGATTCTCACTACTAGTTAACATTAGAACTAAAAGATAGAAACATCCTGTTGATGCCAAGAACCTTACTTTATCATGAATTAAGCCAGATATGCCATTATTGCTGACTGATGAAAAATTGTTCAATTTTTCTCCCTGAAAAAGTTATTTCATTTTTGGCAAATCAATTAGATATAATAATGGTTTACTTATTATATTAATTAACACAGCAATATTATGACTTTTCCCCATTTTTAAAAGTGATAACCTACTATTTATGGAAATTCTAGTTTTTCATTTATAGAAGTATTATAAACTTTCCTTTAAAAATATTTTTTAGTAAAAAAAATGAGAGTCAGTTTAAGGAAAGATATTAAGTATGTAAAGCACAGATAGTAATCAACATGGCCAACATAGACAAGCTGGGATTTATAGCACTCAAGTTTGGGAAACAATGTGCTATTTTGTATTTTTACTCAGGCGATGGCAACAGTACAATAGGTTCCTATTTTATAACTCAATTTTTCTTTCAAATGAGCCACAGTATGCAAATAAATGTTTGTTTGAATAGAGTCTTATTAGTGTAAATGTTTTAAATGAGAAAGACTTAGTCTATACTACCCTAAAGTAAACACTTATGTTGCATAGCAATAATTACAATTTGACAATCAATTAGCCAAATTACTAATCAGTAGGAGTCAGTTGAAGTGCTAACTAGAACCCCCAAGAGCTAAAGCAAGTGATCAAATTGATGAAAATGAGGGGAAGGGAATTATTTAAATAAAAATGTTACTTTTTTAGTGCAGATTTTTCTATTTACAATTGATCAAAAACTTTATTATGCATATACAACTATCACCATAAAATTAAATATAACATAAGAATTCCTTGCATCAATTATTTTGTTATATATATTTTCACCATCATTGAGGAAATCCAGGAAAAACACATCCTAATTTACTGCATGTCAAGGTCCTTATTCTTTTGCACTTTCTCAATATTCTTCAAGAACAAAAAATATTGAGAATTAATTACTTCGTTAACTTCTAGCTCCATTTTAGGTGGACAATTTTGATATCTTCAGTGTTTTTAGGTTATTGCACTTCTGAGCCCCTTAATATTAATATTATCTGAAATAATATGCATACTCCCTGTGTATTTCTGAATCATGTAAATATCAGGCATGTGTTTATTTTATAATCAAGATGCTATCTTTCAAAATGATCACATATTTTTACAACTGATTTTATAGGACATGACTTTTAATGAACTTTAAAGGCAAAGAAACTAAAACAGCCACAATCAAATGTTTTATTCTTTCCTCAAAGGAGCCAAAATTTCTCTTTTACACGCTGGATTATAATATCTGGATGTAGAATTGATCCAGCTCAAGCGAGAGAAGGCTCTGTCCTCTATGCTTTTTCTATACTAAGTCTGCCTACAAATCACAGTAACTACTGGAGTTGGGAGGGGTGGGAGGCTAAGACATGAGTAACACACTGAAAAAAGGAGAGTGCTGTCGGTTAAGATAAAACCGAATCCTCCGTATGACACCTGCTAGTCCGTAGGTAGACAAAACCCAACTACTGTAAAAATATAATGATAAGAAAAACTCATCATCTAGCATGAAAGAGAGGGTTGTTGATGATGTGTGAACATATTCATATGCGTTATGTTTTTATGTGTGGAGTATACACATCACATATAATTTCTCATTCAAAAGCAAAGCACGTGAGAAATGGCACCTGTTCTTTTAATGAGCTTCTATTCACAAGTTCCAAACTACTCAACTCTCCCCTTTTCAGACAGTCAAAACAAGCTATGGTCAGTGCCATTCCTTGGAAGCCGATAGATGGCATTGTTGTATCAGGCAGCTCTGTCCTGCCTTCAAAACATAAGATTTTCCAACATTATCCAGGTCTCTGTGAATTTCCCCAACATCTTTATATAAATCTTTGAAAATCCTTGTAGAGAAAGTTCTCGGCCTCTATGGTTTTGACTTGCTTTTCCACTGAAAGTGGAGAGGAATTGGGTTATTTCCTTCCTGAGTTATGTAAAAGTCACAGGATCAAATCTTTCAACCTTCAACATATTCTAATTTTCCAGCTTATTCTTTTCATTTTATTTAAACCCTAAGCACAATCTTTGTACTAGATATAAAGGAAAGTTCTGGCTTTCCATAGCCTGGTTTCTGACTGGGAGAACGGCAGCCAATTCTATAATGCTGCAGGTCATTTAGACTTGGTGAAAAACCAATTTCTGTTGAATTAAATATAGTTATCTTTAATAGCAAATGTATGGTCAACGTTTTTGGTCATTTTTGCTTTAATGAAAGCAAGATGTCTTTTTTTCCTCCCTAGAGATGGAATCAGATTTTATAAGTACATAAGTTTCAAAAGTCATCAAAATTTAAAGGGTTGAATTCTCATTAATTAATGTAAAAGTTTTCCTCTCAGTTTGAGTTTTATAAAAGAGCATTTAAGGGCTTCTCCTACTTGAATTGTTTTCTTCCTATGAGTATAATTTGGGGTGGGCAATTTTTAATAATCTAGGGTGGTGGGGCATAGGCAAAGAAAATACTAAGAAAATTTATGGATTTCAAATCCCTTATTTCTTCTAAGCTTTCAAACCAGCTTTAAGAAAATCATATTTCAAATCATCTTGTTCCCTGATTAACAGGCACTACTGAACAGTAAAAGAGCTTAAATAGATATAGAGGAAAAAAGAAAAATAAGGAGCTTGAGATACACACCCCAGTATGTTACAGAATGCAGTAGAGTTGAGATCACCTGCAGGCCACTTAATTACAGTTGTACTTTCATAGTGACTAGTCCTGTTGACACCTAGCCTGAAAACCTAAGCCATGCAAAGGTTTCCATCTCCCTAGGATGAAATGAGTAAGAAAAAGATCTCAGAAAACAAAGCCACACCATTTGTTTCGAGCATGCTAAACTGAATCATATGGGTTTCCCCTCATTTTCCAGCACAGCAGTTCACTAACAACTTAGGGCAAAACATGGAATGCAGAAAAGTAGAAAGAAGCTGCCCTTTATATGTATATATACACTCACATTTATCTACTTTCAAGTAGAAAAACTAATAATGACCGTGAAGAAACTAGAGGAAAAGATTTCAACTTTAAATGGAAATATGCTTTCGAGTGATCCAAGCTATGTCTGCCGGCCCTAAATCCAGCAGTGTTTTGTTTCTACCTTTTCCCGCTGCTCTCCTCTTTACTGCTCCCTCCCCAGGCAGAATAACTGGAAAAAATAACCAGTTAAAGCAATATGATCCAAATCAGAACATTAATAAAATGCAGGTGCATTTCTAGGACAAAAGGCATCAATATCAATTTGCTTACAGGTAAGACTGGTCTCATTTTCTCCAGGGTACAAACATTTTTCCCTGACAACTGGTGAACAGTGAAGCATGACACGGTGAAATCTGTAGAGAATAATAGTAGCGACTACAATTTTCAGGGCCACAGACAAAGACTACAATGCAGTCTATGTTATTTCTTCGTAAGGATATTCTATAACCCTTTGTTGCATTAAATATAATTGGGGATTTATTTCAATTTCATTTGCAAAGCACTATGTGTTAACTGGTAGTTATTTAAGATCTGCTTCTTCTGAAGACAGTTATTAGAATCTTCTACAATAGCCTAGTGTTTTCTTAAAGTAAATATGCAACAAAAACCACTTAAATGTCAACATTTACTTCCCAGTCACTTGGTAATACACGCCAATCCAGACCTGTACAGTGAAAGCAAAGAAACAACTGAACATTAACCACATAATTTAAAATTTAAAAAAAACAATTTTTTTCCTGGAGTAATCTTTTTCCTAGAAAACCATTGCCACCTTTTGATAAACATTGGTTAATATAGTGAGGCCAACATATTCTGAACAAACTATTACTAGGTACAGAGTGTTGAAAAGCAGACATAATGTGCATGTATTTTCATAGCTTTATGGAAGACCCAAGCAAGGAGAAAGTGCTATGAAGAGTTCTTGAACTTAAAAATAAGATCATCTGATGTTAACTCTTCAACTTACAATGTGTGAAAATATATGGCAGAGGGGAATAGTTCTGGAAACATTTTGATGTTTTCTTAAATTTTCTCTAGTGTCAGTTTTGTTGCTCAGTTATTTGTTGTTCATCAATGTATTGAGAAAATAAGCTCAATATGACAAGAGAATGTAACATTCATTCATACTTTTTATAGCAACAAACTTTGAGTTTCTATTAAAGTCAATTTATGATGTAATCTGTTTTGATGTTTATAGTTAGTTTAGAGTAAATGGTATCCTCTGTAATATCATAGAAATCATCTTAAATGATGGCATTACTATATATTAATAGTTTTTCTCTAGACTTCTTGAGGAAGAGCACACATTTAGAGGTCAATTACTTCTGCCTGGCAATTCAGGAACCTGATACCACTCTTAACTATTTTTTGAGGTGTCCACTACACTACTTAGGTATTTTTACAGATAGATTCATTTATTAAGCTAAAATCAACCTCCCGTAGCTTCCACACTTTCCAAGGCAGAATAACCTTTCAAACTAGCTAAACACTAGATTTTCATTGCTGACCTGAATATTTCAAAACTGCTATCATATTTCCTGTAGATTCTTTTTTTCGCAACTTATTTACGTGTTCCTCATAAGGTATGGTGTTGACACTCTTCACCATTTACATCACTCTACCGAGGACATGTTTTATCTTCTCAATATGTTTTTATAATTTCAATCCTTTTTGTTGTAAAGTAGTACCTGGTGCCAAAACAATCAAGTTATGATTGCATTAGAGGTCAAGGATAATATTAAGAACCCAGAAAAGACAGAATATGAGCAAACTGGGTGGGGACAAAAGGGAAAAAGGAAGGAAAGGAGTAACAAAGATGAACGCAAGCAAGACAGCAAGCAAGAAAACACCTAGTATATGTGTCAATTCTTTTTTGAAACAGTTCATGGCATTTGATACTGTCAGAAATATGAGCCCAATTCTACTTTGAGATTGCCAGATAAAAGGATTTAATGTTGTCATATGGGTTTCTAACAGGGCTTTATAACTTATTCTTCTGAGATAAGACTTTTCTTTTTTCCAGTGATCTTCATAATCTGGTATAAGAGATGTGGACTGAGACAGCTATAGCTCATGAGAAGTTAATCAGAGGAAACACAGGGATGCTCCCAATGTTGGAGCATAAATGCTAAGGCACCAAACTAAAAATATGTTGCTGAACTCTGATTTTACATGCTCCTATGTTTATTCTTAAAACAAATATTTTAGCACTGAAATCAACTCACTAAGCAATTAGGAATATTAATATTGAGTGAAAGTGCCTTTTAACTACTGTGTATTTTGTTCAGAGTTTAGACTACTAGAAACTTGGGAAAGTCAGTAAATGCTTCTGTATAAGGATGGAACAGTATACTGATGGCTCTCAGGCCATGGGGACTCAGTGATTGATGTGTTCTCTGGAGCCCACCTAACATTTTATCTTAAAAAAATCTTTAATTAACTTCCAAATATTTAAGAATTTGGAGGTTTCATTTTCCAAATACTTAATCTGGAGGTTTCCCTTATGAATCCAGATTTGAGACTCTACAAATTTGGATGATTTGATAACATTGGTACAGCATTGCTAGAGGGCCACAGTCGGCTGGGGTTCATTCACCACATGTACTGATGGATGGGTTTTAAGTTCTCCAGTTTACCATCCATCTTCTCCAGTTTGCCATATCATCTACCCATCCTAGCTATGGAGCAAATTATCCACATCTCTATTTGGCCACTGTAGATATTGGAGTGAAGTAAACCATCAGCACTTCTCGGTCCTTCTCTGGAATATTCATATTCACATTCCATAGGCATACCCCAATTTTAACAGCAACCATACACTTAACTGTGTGGCCTGGGGCAGGCTAACTCCCCAGTCCCTGAATTTCCCTAACTGTAAAATTGGACTAATAATAATACATATTTCTTTCTTTTTTTATAAAGTCATACTCACAGTTTATTAGAGTGAAAGGACACAAAGCAAAATCAGCAAAGGGAAAAGTCACATGGGCAAAATCAGGGGGAACCCCGGTGCAAGGCAGCAAGAGTTCTCTCCTGGTGGAGTCACACAGGATGCCCACAATCCCTCAGCAACAAGATGGGACAACATATATAAAAATCTACAAGGAAACTCATTAGAGACTCAGCACCCATGGTTTCTATTGGGGGCTGGTCACATAGGCACCCATTTATCTAGCATGTACCAAAATCCCAGACTCTCAGAAGGAAAGAATTTTTAGCCTAAACCATATTTCAAAGGATCACTGTCTTTAATCCATTTTGAGTTTATTTTTGTGTATGGCGTTAGGGAGTGTTCTAATTTCATTCTTTTACATGTAGCTGTCCAGTTTTCCCAGCACCACTTATTGAAGAGGCTGTCTTTTCTCCATTGTATATTCTTGCCTCCTTTATCAAAAATAAAGTGACCATATGTGCATGGGTTTATCTCTGGGCTTTCTATCCTGTTCTATTGATCCATATTTCTGTTTTTGTACCAGTACCATACTGTCTTGATTACTGTAGCTTTGTAGTATAGTCTGAAGTCCGGGAGCCTGATTCCTCCAGCTCCGTTTTTCTTTCTCAAGATTGCTTTGGCTATTCGGGGTCTTTTGTGTTTCCATACAAATTGTGAAATTTTTTGTTCTAGTTCTGTGAAAAATGCCATTGGTAGTTTGATAGAGATTGCATTATCTGTACTTCCTTTAGTTATATAAACTTAACTATTCAGACTCCCTAGGTGCTTGTTAAGCTAATACAAAAGTACAAATTCTCATGTATGAATATTCTAAAGTAACATTATATTGATTTAAAAGTCTTAGGCTGAATAAGAGCCCAATTCTTTTGCTGTCTTTAATTGCATATTTTCCAAAGCAGATTTCTTTATTTTGGAACGTGGGTCCAGTCATTTTTATAAAATGTGATTCTTTCGTTATACTTAGCCTAACAAGCTCACTGGTTGTTAAACGGTTTTAGCAGTTAGATATATTTTATTTCATTGATAAAAATCATAGCTCTATTCATCCAAGGACTGTTTCATCCTAGATTTTGTTCTATAAATGAATAATCTAATGAGACAAGTTGATTATCTATTGTATACCCCTTTTTATTGGATTGACAGGTATAGGTTTGTAAAAAAGTATTATTTTCCCACGGTTTGGGAGAGCAGAGTCGGTAATGAAATGTGCAGTCATGCCCCAATTTCAGTGCTCCCATTCTGAAGTCAGCACATAATAGCTCAAACAGAAGCGAGGGCTGAGATGCAAGCCTGTCAAAGGCTAAACCAGGGATTATCTCACCCATGTGCCCATCCCTTTGAAGAAGGCTCCCTTTGGTGGCTTTTCAAGCAGTTACTTGGCTACCTGTTTCCCAACAATGTAAGTCTGTCTGGTCTCTCTCTTTCTCTCTGAAGACATAAGCACTACCTTGGAAGGTTTTATCTCTGTAACTCTTTGCTTTCATATAATTTTTGTCAATTATTTCTTGAAAACAAATTCTTAGGCTGTTTGCCGTATATAACCTTTATCTGAATCACTCACTATACTCTATACACCCACCACAGGACAGGGTTATCATTTTTTTTACTATTATCCTAGTACTAAACTAATCAAATTGTTACACATTAAGAACACTGGAAGTCATTTAGTCCAAGTCTCTCTTCTCATAGATTGTTGTAGTATCAGGAGAGCTTAAGGGGTCTTCCCAAGTTCCCTTAGCTGATTGGTGGCAAGGCAAGTCCTCAAACTTTCAAGCACACCACACTAGCCACCACTGCATAGATATGGAGTGCTGACTAAAAACATGCCAAGCAGCAAAATTCTGACTCTCCAGGTACATGCTTCTATATTTAACTTGGGCAGCCCCTCACTTTGATGCTGGCCACGAATATGTTTAGGGATTTATTAGAGCACCGTGATCTCTTACGCATTATAAGTGCATGCTAAATGGGTTTCCAATTTGGACAACCAAGATGCGAGGTCTGGCTCTTTTATTATCAAAGCTTGCAAATGGAAGCCCTACTTGTTAAAGAGACTGTGCATCTTCTGATCTTTAGAGTTTTATTCCCTGGGATTTTCAGGAGGTTAAATTTGAATATATGCATCACTAGTACATATAGAAATTAATACAAGTTTTTAAAATAATATTTGTATCATTCCCAATGTTTCCACCCCCTAAATACTTTCCAATTTCTTTTAACTGATTTCCATGTAAGTAAGCAAATGCAAACCAAAAACCTTCCCAAAGAAAATTACATACCAGCATCTACAAATACAAGAGCAGTGATTATATGAGAGTCATTTTCATCCATATCTATAGAGGATTTAGCACTGCTAGGTGCATATAGATAGTTTAATACATAACTGTCAAATATATATATATTCAACAATGTAAAGATAAAGAGCATGTTACATTCTCTTTGGGTTTAATTTAGCCCCAGATCAATTGTGCTGAGGCTTTGAGAATTCAGACCGATATTTATTCCCACAGCTACACAGAAACATCATGATGAGAACATTAGGGAGACAATCATACAGCTATGTTCACAGCTGTGTACTGACTCATGACACCTGCCCCAATTTTTACACATGACAGAACAGGATTCCAGGTATAGGTAAAAGCAAACTGACCAAAATTTCATGTTCTTTGGGTATCTGATTTGACCTACACAGACTCTAGAGCCCTTCAGCGTTACGCCATGAAATGGATTACAGAATTTTCAATTTAGGGTATATGGCTGCCCAAAGCCAGACAGTGATTTTGTTTCAGCTGAGTGATAGGTAACAACTGCAATATGGTCAGTGTGCCCCAAAGTAACTTTTTATCAGAGTATACTTTAACCCTTTTCCGTACAAGTTTATTGGGTACATATTTTACTTGGCTAAACCCAGCAAAAACTACTGCAGCTTCACTGTAAATGTTCTCATATTTTTAAAAGTAAGAAAAATCTTATTTTGGATTTTCTGCATAATATCTGAACTAGAACAAAAGATTATACAGTCACCCTTTATGTACGGGGACACTATGAATAGCCAAATATTATAGTAAAAGTCAAAGGCTGATGATTACATCATTATTTCCAAATAAACTTCACTTAGAAACTACTAACAATGGGTTCATAGGAGGACTCATATTCAAAATTATATATATGACTGTGACATTGTGAAATCAACATTGTGTTTTCAGAAGGTCATGTTAATGGTTGTTTAGTAACATTCTATTATGAACACATTGATGATAACATTATAATCAAGAATTTAAAGTTTGGTGAAACCTACTACAGTAGAGGTCCCCAACCCTTTTGGCACCAGGGATCGGTTTCATGGAAGACAATTTTTCCATGGACCTGGGGGGTGGGGTGACGGTTCAGGCAGTAATGCGAGCAACGGGGAGCCGCAGATGAAGCTTTGCTCACTCACCGGCCACTCACCTCCTGCTGTGTGGCCCAGGTCCTAACAGGCCACGGACTGGGGGTTGGGGACCCCTGTGCTATAGAAATTCCATTTCAGAGCCTCTCCTATAAAAGACCTCTTACGGGTCCTCTTACAAAGAAATGATTTTGAAAGGGTTTATTATGAATAGGTAGTCTGCACTTTGGATATCCACAACAGATTTTCTGTCTCCTATCTGGACTCCCCAAGCCAGAGTTAGGACATAACATTGCCAGTAGAAGGCAGAAATGGTGTACTAGATCCACTTCTTACATGGTAAGAATATAGATGGAGGTTTGAAATTTTTCAGAGGCAGATGAAACTTCTAAAATCAGAACTAAACAATTTAAAACCAGAGCGATAATCTTTTCAGTATGTGTCATTCCTAATTGCAGCACTATTGTACATTCTCAGAAACAGCCCAAAGATAATCAATGATTCAAAGAAATTAACAACTTCCTCTTTAAAAAGTGAGCCATATTGATCACAAAAAACTAACATGTTTCTAATGTCTTTTCCTAGGGAGCAAAATCCTGCTGGTGCCTTGGACAATACAGATTAACTCTTACACTAATTAGGCAGGATATTCAAGCCAGAAAGTATTGCTCTGAAGAATGATAACTGAGGAAAAACAGTATTTTTTTTAGTGCAATAGAAGTACATTTTAATGTTCTTTAGTGACTTTGCTTTAAATGTCTTTGATTGTGATTTGACATGAAAAATAAGGTTAAGGACTCTCTGCACGCATTGATATTAGAACTCACCCTTCCCTCCATCCTTCCTCCTTCCTGCTTCAGACAAGGGTGAACTCTTTACCTCATTTATAGATCAAAGCCACTTCTTTGCTCTTAATCTGATTCCTCTTTCTTTCTTTCTTTTCCACCACCCCCCCTCCCGCTGGTTCTACCATATATAAACACCCTTCCCTCTAATATGTATAAACATGCTTAAATATTTACCACGGGAAACATAAACTAAACCACACAGTAAGAAACCTAAAGCAACAAAAAAAGACCCTGAACACCACCCCTCCCTTCCTTCACTATGAGAGCTCTTGGAAGAATTGGTCATAACTGTTTTACTGGCCTAGCCACCTTCTCCTCAAGTTGGCTTTCATCTGTTTGCAAATCTTTACTAAACATGCTCTCAGCAAAGTTGCTCATGACTTAATTTTCAAATCCAATGGACATTTTCACTTTCATCTTACTTCACTTCTATGGAACACTTGGCCTTTTCAACAATTGCCTTCTTGAATCTCACGTTCTTTACATTTAGATAAAACATGCTTTTCCTTTTCTCCTTTTCTGCCTTAACTATTCCTTCTCATTGTCCTCTTATAGTGCTTTTTCCGCTGCTGATCACCTAAATATTGATATGAATGCCAATGGACGTTTTTGCTTAATCTCCTTTTCAAATCATATCCTCTGTAGATAATTTCACTACTGCCTGTGTGTTGATAACCATTAAATCCATGTGTCCAACCAACATCTTTATTCTAAGCTTCAGATCCATGTATCCAACTTCCTCTGAAATATCTTCACTTAATATTCTCAGACAACACATAATCAAATATCCCAACTTAATTTATTATCTCCTCTCCAAATGCACTCCTTTCACCCTATTTTCTCAGTGAATAACCTCATCATACATCTAAGCCAAAAAGCTGGGAACCATCTTATTTCTCCTTTTCCCTTATCCTCATATAAAATGCATAACCACATTAAAGATGCAAACTGGAAACGAATGAAAAGGTCTCATATTTTTCTCAGATTGTTCATTGGCCCTTTGATTTTCCATTTCAAATATTCATCTTATGATACTATAATTATTGATATATGAAAAAATCAATCATAGATTTCAATCTAAGGCCACGTGATAATACCTACTTCACAGGGTTTTTTTGTAAGCACTAAATTGAACAATACAAGTGAGCATGAGCAGAATGTATGACACATAGAACATGTCCAATACATGTTGGTTATTATTCATTTATTATTCATACACTGATGGCATGGTTTCCTTCCCATTATTGCTAGAGTAATCTTTCTAAAATAAAAAATTAAGTCACCTTCTAATTTCAGGTACTTTTAATACCCCTCTACTTACACAAGCACAACCAAAATCTGAAAATACGGTACAAAATGTTCCTAATGGTCAGGCATTTGTCTTTTTTCCTGGCCTTATCCTTTGCAGCTCTCTGGACATAAATAATTACTTTTATGCCAAGATTCAAACCTCCCAGCCTTTCTCACACCGTTCTATCTTCCTAGAATGATGAACCCTCCACATGTGTGAACACACATATGCAAGTTCACGTGTGTGTGCACGGACACACTCACCTATAACTGGTTGCCTAATAAACATATTAAAACTTGGGTCATTCCAAGTAACTTTTGCTCCACCACTCATATAAACCTGTGCCCTATATATATTTCTATCATAACACATGTAATACTTGTAAAACATTTCACATTTTACAACAATGCCAATGACTCCCCAGGAACAGTGCAATATAATGACCCTTAGGACTTAATTTCACACACTTATTTATTTGTCTACCTCTGCCTGACGGGTGGAATGTAATGGTAGAACATGTGCTTCATTCACCCTCGTGGTCCCGAAAATTTAGCCCCACGGATAGCACATTTTTCGTCCTGAATAAATATTCATTGAATGAATGGACAGATGATGATTTCCTTGTTCCTGAAATTTTAGATCTCTGGTTATAACACTCATACACCTCCTATGATGGGCCCTTGAACAACAAGGAAAAAACAACTATGACTCAGAAAAGCTTATGAGAACACCACCAATTCATTCTGACCATTCATCCACAACAGTCTTCATGTATGCCATATCTGATCTTGGGTAATATACTATAGCAGTACTTCTCTTGCATGAAAGTAAAAATACTGTAAAAATATCTTTAAGCTCTTAAGTCTGTCTTATAAAAATACATTTTAAATTCACTTGAAATATTCATCCTCATTCTTTTGGCAAGTATTGCTATACCCCTCCTGAGTTCTGAAAGTGACTGTTTTGTGAAGGACCTGTTAAACTACTGAGTAAATAACACGGCTTTTGAAATTATCATAATTACACATATTTACATAACAGACCATGATATCTTCAAGGAATTGTTACCTTAATTGCATAAAATCTCACATATAGGGTTTCTATTTTCTTTATTCATGAGCTATTTTTAATCTTCATAGTCTATATTCAGTATAAAATAAATAATGATCTATTATCTCTCCATGGAATTCTGAAAGGAAGTAAATTATTACCATGAATAAAATAACACTTTGAATCTTCCTAGAACAAAATGTGCTTCCAACTAGCTAATCTATGGGATATTGATTTTATAACTTTTATTGGCCTTCAATTCTATGTCATGGCCTTACTTTTCTCTGGGTAACCAAACTGATCTGGTTGTAACCATACGAGATTAGGATTTTATTTGCAAGTGTATGAAGAGATGGGGCCACTTTCAAATCGCTGAAATATGAGTTATGCATCCTCAGTCACCTTAACTTTTTAAAACCATGATTGACAAACCTCCCTCTTTGCTTGCTGTTCATTATGTTGAAGTTCTGCAGGGTCTTATGTTGGGGTGACTTTTCTTTATCTACATGCTTACTCTCCTACTCCCAGCTCAGATCAACCCAAGGAAAAGTCTATACCTCAGTGACTCTCAGATTTATGACTGCTAGCCTCTCTTCCTAAATGTTCAACACTCCTCTACTTAGGCACTTCAAATGCAGCATGCCTCAAACTAAGCAAGACTGATTCCTCCCTAGATTTGTCCTCTCTTGTAATTGCTCCAATATTGTCTGTTGTCTCCATCAGCCATCAAACTGGCTACCTGAGCCTCTCAATATATTCTGGTTTGCTTAGTACTCTTTTGTTTCTTCTGCACTCACGTGGTAGGCTTTCTTATCATTTCTCACTGGACTATTACAACAGCTTTCAAATTGGCCTTTTTCTCCATTAGTTTTTTTTCACCCAGACAACTCTGCACACTTCCACTAGAATAACCTAGCTGTGCAGCTGCTCAAAATCCTCCAACAGCTCTCCATAATATGTTAGGATACAGTCCAAATTCCTTCATGTGGCCTTCAAGGCTATTCATGATCATCTCTATATTTACTGTTTTATTCACTTATCTCAACACTTCTTTTTGGAGTCAAGATGGCTTAGAAAGTCTCAGAACATGTTACATTTTTGCAAATTCTTTTCGCATTATCTGACCTATTCTTGCCCCCCTCTGCCCCTCCACCATTAGCTACATGGACTACCCATAGATCCTTCAGGATCACCTCATCCATGAAGTCTTTCCAAATCCACAACACAGCTGCAAGTGGTCTCTCTCATTTTTTGCTTTTCATTTCCCTTTCATACGCTTAAACAATCTAACTTATTGCACTGTAATTTACATATATACTTCCATCCTCTCCCATGAAAACATGCTTCAAGGGACAGAGAATGCTATGGATTTTTATATTTCCCATAACTAATAAAGTAGGTGAGCAGTAATGTTTGTGAATGAATGAATGAAGCCCATCAGAAAAACATAATCAGAGTTGGAGCTCCAAATATAAAGATGAGATTTCACAAGGGACAGGAAGGAAAGTTTTCCTTTCCCAGTTGAAAATCATACCCAGTGATTAGAAATAAAGGGAAGTTGCTTAGCTTAAGTTATAAAAATATAGTACAATGCACCTTAGGAGAAATACTGAATTTGTGATAGAAATCACATGGCTTCATGCCTTGATGATGGTAATAATTGTTTGGAGTTAGGTATACATTGAAATTCTCTTTTGTCTTTCTGATCTTTTCTCCTGTTGTATCTTCGTAGTTAATTTTTTGAATAAAGGAGAGTTGTATAGAAGAGTAAAAAAAGACAAATTAAAAAAGACTATCAGCAATATACTGTGTTCATGTCAAATATTAAAATGGAGTTAGAAAGAGTTGGAAACAATGAATATGAAAGAAGATAAAGTATTGTCTTTTCAAAATCAGGACAGGAAGAGTAACACTTTTAAACACTTCAATATGATTTTAAATTAATCATTCTAACTGATTTAATCTCTTTAGTCTTATTAGGCACTTTTGAGAAGGAACCATTTCTTATACAAGCAGTAGCCACATGTTTTAATGGAGTAAATTATTGAGTAACTGTATATTTAGGTATGTTTGTTAAAATACTTGAGATGTACAGTTTCAAGTACACTCCGGTGAAAATAGTTTTTAAAAAGGTATTAGGAACCATGAACTTTTTATTATAGGTGCACCAAGAGACAAAGGGCCCTAAAACATATACATCTCAGATTTTCCCTCTATGTATCAGTCCTGGGTATTGCCCAACTCAAGGATAAGTGCACTTATTTTTTTCTTCTTTTTAACAATAGTAAAACACATTTCAAAGATGACCCTGTGTACCCAAATATTAAGATAACAGGCTCACTTATACCCCTTTTCTATATAGAAATTGAACAAGAACATTTCATGCTTGAGAAAATATTACCCTTACAATACTCTCAAGGTTGGTTTAAATTTGATGAAAAAATGGCAAGCCTATGCCATAATTTCAACATTTAGTGAAGTGTTTTTTTCTGGCATTTTCTTCAAAATCTTTAGTTTAGTTTAGAGCTAAAGAACATCTTATTCCAAGGGTGGACAATTAAGTATTCCTTCTTAGGGAATGTATCATTGCTCTTTTTCAACCAAAGTAATTGCTGAGTACAGTGGTTACCCCCTTCAACCAAATAGATATATTTCTCTTGCTTTCTTCATCCTAGTTTGTGAGGTATTTCTATTTAACAGTCTACAGAACTTCTGAAATACAAAAAGAGATTACTCATTACTTTCATTGTTCAAGAGGCTAAGTGTTTTCCATGTCTAAATATGTCTGCATGCTACAGAGAAACCTAACTTTTGTTAAGTCCCTACTAACTCTAGTACACAAATTTCCCTAAGGAATCTGGCAGACTGATCATATAGCCACAGACTATAACAACTAGAAAGAAACAAGACGTCACCCAAACCAATCCTCTCATCATATACACACAAACTCTAAAGGTAGCGTTAAGTCTAAATCCTTAAAATTTTGTAAGAGAAGTATAACATGGCTATTAATTGAAATAAAACGCCTTGATTATTTACAGAATCCACCATGTTTGCCTGGGTTGAAATCTCTGATGAACCATCTGTTCTAAACAACTCTAATTTTACTAGATTTATATCATAGCTTAAAACTGAATAATGAGAAACTGAGAGCCTCTCTTCAATGATGAAATATAAATATCAGAGAATAATCATGGTCACAGTTGAGAAGCAGCATGTTGCAAATATTCTAAGTTAATGTAGATAAAATGTTTGGAAATCAACACTAGAAATACTGCTTTATGATTAACTGCAGACTTACTGGTGTTTCTTAAATAAAACTTTGCACAGTCTAATTGTTTGGATCACAATGTAATTAAAGTACAGTACTGGTGAACTCAGTTTTAAATTACAAGAATAGTACATGATTATTAATGAGAACATAAAAAATAAATCCAAAGAACAGCATAAAAAAGCAATATTTCTATGATACAAACCCATGGTTTTTTTTGCATGTGCTTTTATTTTTAAATTCCTACTCAATTTTGTTTTAAAGAGTAAATACTTAGGGCTCAGTACTGCCTATTAGACATTGTGAAAGCCGAAGAAAAACATGATTCTTTGTTTAAGATGTTTACATTTGAGTTATGAGGAAAGATATGTACAAAGAAAAGAGCGGTCACCAAAACTTACAATGTCACTTCAAGATATGTTCTACAGACTAAATTCTTTAGCAAACCTATGGAAGGAAGTGCAGTTATGCAGGAAGTAGGTTTCACTCAGGTGGGTCTAAGGCTAGGCTCTGAAGAAACAGTGTATGGACGTCTTATTAGTAAGAGGTAATATGATAAACAAAGGCAGCATGAGGAAGAAATAAATCTAGAGATATGTCCTAAGGAAATTACAGTAAGAAGAAAAGGGTCTTAGGACTCAGCAGGAATAGGACTGAAAGAAAACAGTGGGTAAATGAAGATATATAATTCTAGAGTATCTTAAAGAAAAAAATGGTATAATCAAAGCAGAGTGATCAGAAGAACAGCCTGGCAACGGAATGCAAAACAACTTAGAGTGGGAAGAGAAAAAGAGGCAAGAGACATGTTAAAAAAGTATTGCAGGGCTTCCCTGGTGGCGCAGTGGTTGAGAATCTGCCTGCCAACGCAGGGGACACGGGTTCGAGCCCTGGTCTGGGAAGATCCCACATGCCACGGAGCAGCTAGGCCCATGAGCCACAATTGCTGAGCCTGCGCGTCTGGAGCCTGTGCTCCCCAACAAGAGAGGCCACGATAGTGAGAGGCCTGCGCACCGCAATGAAGAGTGGCCCCCGCTTGCCACAACTAGAGAAAGCCCTCGCACAGAAACGAAGACCCAACACAGCCAAAACTAAATAAATAAATAAATAAAATTTTTTAAAAAGTATTGCAATAAATCAAACATAACAGAATGAAGCCTTAGTTAAGGTGAATAAAAGATAAAGATGATAGATACCACAAAGAAAAAACTTAATAAAATTTCTATAATTTTTATTATCTACTGATAATGTAATATGATTAAGATTTTTAAAAACTAAGAATGCAAGTTTTTTTTTTCTTTTTACTGGAGGCTTGTAGAAAGAGGACTGGAAATAGACATAGGTGAGGGAGATGCATATCTGTATTTCCCCTTCCTTATGCTTCGGTCAAGAGGAAGACGTATGTTCCATAAATCGTGAGAATCAGTGAGGACCTTTCTGTCTCCATTTTGAACACTAAGAGGAAGTTGTTGTGCAGGGTAACTGTGGAAACACAAGAGCATATAACTCAGCTCATGAAGCAGGCTGACATGATTAGGCACAGAGATGACTCAGTCTGCCCTCCCATGCCTTCCTCAGTTTTTGTACGCCAGCCACTGAGCCCATTATAAAGAGGGTCTGGTAACCTTACAGTGGAGAAATAGCCTGTACCTGGAGAAAGATGGAAGACAAGGCAGACGATTTTAGGGATGAGTTTACAGTGGCTAAATAAGCCAGGGATCTTAAAAAGACCTTAACCAAGTTGAGAGAACTTGGACTATGAATTTCACCAACTGTCAATTTCAATCATCACATACTAGCAGAGCACCCACTAAGTGGATTCTGCCATTAATCCCCCAAGAACCAGCATGAGGAGAAGAGTTCCGTTTCCTCTCATCTACACAGTGTCATAAGAGCCATTTCTCCATACTTCAGATACTATTTGAGGGAGAAATACAGGAATCTCAAATAGAAAGCTATCTTCAAATGAGACTGAGTTAAAGCTAAAGAGACTGATTGAATTATATAGATTAGAATGAGTTTAAATCAAATAATATCAAAATTAGTTTACCTCAGACCCAGGAGGAATGGAGATCAGAACAGTTTCTGAGAATAAAGGACTCTACATTACCCTACTCACTTATAACTGAACTGTCAGTAATTTGAGACTCCATTGCAAAACTATGTTTTCCTTTTATGGTTAAGGCATGCTGATATCATGAACGAATGATAATAAGAGGCTATAGAACAATTTTCTTCCTTTAATGAGGAGTCAGAGAATCCATGTAAGGTGGGCCCTTTGAGCCAAGTAAAGTTCTACAGTTTTTGTCCATAATACTTACATTAGTTAACTATCCTGTAGCAGGTCATTGGATGGGAGCCGTACTTTTAAAAAGAAGTTGGGTGGGAGCAGAGAAGAAACTTTAATAAATAGACTCTCAAGTTGGTGAGACCCAGCATCTGTATCTTGTTAAACTACACTGAAGATAATGGAAAGAAAAGAGGAGCACCACCTAAGGACAGAACTACGAAAACTGGTGAAAGTACTTCAAGCAAACAAAACAACAAAAAGACGTAGTTTCCCTTCTTCAGTGTTGGAGTGACCAAAGAATGTGCCTACAGTGCTAGGGTATCTACAGCATCTTTCCAGCTCTTACAATGAAAATATTACACTTATCCATGTCATTCTTTCCCTTTCTAGTATCACTGTCCTATCTACGTCTTCATCTCCACTCACCTAGAATACTATGGGAACTTCCTAACTCGGATACCAAGCTGCAGTCTCTCCAACCAGATAATAATAATTTCCATAAGGGATGGACCACATTACATTTGTCATGTTAGCCCCTACAGTGTCTAGAACAGAAAATGAAAGTGTGTGGGAGCTATACCCATACTCCCTTT
Organism: Balaenoptera physalus; assembly: GCF_965194825.1. Lineage (NCBI taxonomy): Eukaryota > Metazoa > Chordata > Mammalia > Artiodactyla > Balaenopteridae > Balaenoptera > Balaenoptera physalus. The sequence continues at coordinate 26,568,412 of NC_138903.1, read as the reverse complement.
CTTCAGTCATGATAGATGCTGTTAATTGGTTCTAGTGCTCTTTCCCTTGTTTCCTTTCTCACAAGGGAAAAAACACTATAAGTCTCTACTGAATCAGGAGTTGGCACATACGATAAAAAAGCCTACGATTTCTGGACTGACACATAGTAGGCCTAAATAAATGTTTATTGATTGAAGTGCTGCACAGACCCAGAACTGGAATTTGAGGGTGCATGAAAAGGAACTCTTAAAGACAGTTAGGAATCAGATTGAGAAATAAAAAAAAATTTCCAATCATTTCCAACCTTGATACCAACCCAAATATACCTCTAGCTAAATTATTTAGATTAATCTCATTGAAATAAAAGTAGATTCCTAGGACACAACCTAACAATTCCAGTAGGATTCACAAAGCAAACAAAGAGAGGAACTGAGATGACAAGGCATATTAGCATCATTTGCTTGTTTTCTGGGATGATCTTTTGCTTCAGTGTATAAATTCCTGAAAATACAAAATGACAAAGTGTTCATTTCAGCAGGGAAGAATTTCTGTATCCTGCTCCGTTTGAGGACATGGAGAAAAGGACTCAGCAGTTGGAAAAGCAAATAAGCAAACAAGGACAAGCAGTGCCTTTTCTCAATGAATGGGATCCTGGTGGTAGTGTCAACCCCGTGAGACTGTTTATAAAACTCTGATATTGCGCTGCTTAGAAATGTCCTTCTTCTGTCCATCCTTCGGGCCTATGAAGGATAGCAAACAACTCTGTGACTGACGCAATGTCCTTCTGTTATATTCTCTCTCCTTTATTAAGATAGGCTGAGTCAAGTTCTCTTTCTTACAACCCAAATACAAACACTGACAATACAAAGGAGGACTCACTGATGATGGAGACTTCACTAGGATTCCCTTGTAGGAGTTCTCAAGACCTGAAGAGTTTTAGCAGTTCTTTTTCAATCTTCATGTAACTCCAATCTTTAACACATGGTGATTTGATTTTTAATATATTTAGTTGTTTAAGTAACAAAAAGTATATTTTATGGACTGATACTGATTTCTAATCATATCTGACATATATAATAATCTTCTTTATAAAATTCTAGGACCCTGAGTTTTTGGGAAACATAGTCAGAAAAGTAAAGAAAGGCACAAGTAAAAGTCCTGATTAACATTAAGCTATTATTACCTTCATGAGTCAACATTTTAAAACTTTTTTCTACACTAAAATCATTTACAGCCTATTTTCTACTATCTTTAGAAATTATCAACTCCTTATTTTCCAGAGTGTACCAAATGTATAGCAAAAATATTAATAACCCCGAAGTGTTTGCATAACTTTTCATACTTCTATCAATTACATTCTCATCCCACATTCAATATATCAGGAGGGCCAGACTTACATGACCACTTGCTAATTTTGGCTCATGATGTCTCAGGCTTGAGCAATGAACATAGGAAAACATGCCACTGGAAGACGGGAAGCAGGATCCGGGGGAATTATTGCACAAAACAAATCTGGAATTACCCAAGGTCATACAAGACAACGGATGTCCATCTGTGTCAGGTCCATGTTTAGTGTCCCAGCCTCTGTTTCATTTGTAGTGCTGCCAACTTCTCAAGTACCAGGAGAGGAATGGTGGAAGGTGTTAATTAGGGTGCTGATATCTGCTGCGTTGAAGAAAATTGTGAACACTCTAAGGCTCATATAATAAAGATTAAATTATGGCTCTTGAAGCACAATGTAAGCCAGATAACAGTGTACTCTGTCTGGAAAGAATCTACATCATTTTAGTGCTTTTGACAATTAAAAGTAGGAATGTCAAAATGAAAACCATGTTTTTTAAAAAACTCTAACCATCTTTAGGAAACATGAGGATATAAAGAATATAAATGTGTTTTGTACTACTGGGCATTCAAAAGTATTTTTCCAAGAGAACCCCATATACGGCAAAGCTTCTAGGCATAGTTCACATCCCATGCATTCCAAAAACACTCATTCCTGAATTATAAGAGAAATGAACTGATATGCGACCAGATGGTCATGGGGTGATCTGTTCTTGAGCAAAGTAAGAGCTATTATCTCTGATAAAATTTCATTCCTACTTGTAAATCTACACACCCCACGTGTTAACTTGATAGCAACACCAGCAATGGCTGGTGGGGCTGTTACTGTTAATGTTCAGGAAGAAAGAACAATTTCAAAAGCACCTTCTAGCATGGGAACAGAGGTTAGAAATGAGAATGAGTTGCTGCAAAAAATATATGTCTTGATAGAATTACATGACAGAGGATCATGGGTTTCTCTGAAAAATAAAAATAATGGCAAGGAGGTAGGTATATATATGTATATTATATGTGTGTGTGTGTGTGTGTGTTTTCTGTATGAAAAAACTAAAGAAGGGCATGGTGGGTGAACATGTTTAGTGTGCCATTTAGTGACCTTTGCAACAATCTGTAGCTGAAGATAGCAAAAGAATGAATTAGGAACAACCACTGGAAATCATTTATAAAAGTCATATATAAATCTCAACTACCAACCAAACAAGTGATTACCATATGTATAAATCAATATATTTTTCTCATTTAATTTCCTCATTTGGAAGAAAAGAGCTCACTTTAAAACAACCTACACATCAGATTAAGTTCCCAAATACTTAACATTTCTCTCTCATCATTAGGGCAGAAGAAACATAAAATTAACTTTATTTCTGCTAAATGTACATTACATTATGTAGGTAGTAGATAATATCATTAGTAACAACATTTCAAAACATTTCACTATGTACTTCAATTTCTTCATTGCACTAAAATGCACAATTTCAAAGGTATCTGATATGTATTTCCCAAATTAGAGTATGCTTCCCTTACAACATGGACATCATTAAAGCCATTCACCTGAGCTGGCTAAGCAAAGAAAACTGGGTGGTTGTATCTTAACACTTTTAACAGTTTTATAAAACAAGACTAAATGCATTTTCTGGGGAAGAGGAGGGGGTTAGGAAGGAAACACTCTATTGCACAGAACAGAAAAGCTGTCTTGGAGCTAGCTATTTTTATCCAGCTCTGACCTGCCCTGACCTAGACCATTACAATAGAAATGTAAGCACTATGCCCTTCAATCATTCACAATGCAGGCAGAGTTAGTGTTCTAAAGACCTAACTGACCATGTCATTCCTTCTGGTTAAAATTCTCCCTGGCTTCCCTTTGCCTATAGGATGAAGCCCAAACTCTTTGAAACAGCATAAAAGTTCTTTACAACCTGGCTTTGACTTGCCCCTGCTGTCCCATCTTATTATCCTTCCTATCCCATCCACTGGATTCTCCAAATACCTGAACTTTTCAGCATCTTTTGAACAACACAACACTTCAATTATTTCATGCTTTCATGTCTGTTGCTCTCTGTGCCAGAAATGGCTTTCTTGCATCTCACCATACCAGGAAGATTCTTCATTGGCTTCTATAAACAACCTCAGATGAATGACCTTTCCTGTCCTCTTTGAAGCTTTTCTAGGGAGTCTTTGTTTTGTGTGTTTCTACAACACTTTGGAGGTATGGCTCCAATAGTACCTATCAAAATTTATCCTAGTGGTTTGCTTTCATGGCCATCTCCCTCTTTCAGCTGAAGAAATCATTTCTGCCTTCCAAATGCCTAGCAGAGTACCTGGCACAATAGAAGGAGACTGGGTAAAAGCTACTGAATGAACAGCAGGTGGAAGAAAGCCTCGCATAAAGATTCATCTCATTTCAGGTACTACATGGTGGGTGTACACAAAACAATTTGAGTTCTTAAAAAATTATGTGACTGTAAGGAGTGAAGGATATAAAAACATCTGTCATCAATAGTTTCATTGTTTAGTTTATCAACATTGATAAAACAATTTTATGTGGACTAGGCTAATATTTAATAAGAAGTATTATGTATTCTCACAGAGAAGGTATTAACAGAAATATATAATGTTTAAGAAAATCCAGTAAAATGAAACCAGAGATTATAAGAACAAGTTAGAAAATTCTTCTCTATTACTCAAATCTATACTTCATTAAATAATAAGGTTTGTAGGCTTCAATTTTTATTGATTATGTCAAGTTGCTAAGAGGATATTTCACTAATGAACTTACGATTTCTTACTTGTATTAATTACCATGTTAAGCTTATTATTATACATTAGGATTAATACATATATGTATTATTATTAAACATTAGGGATTGATTACTACTTTATAAGAATGATCAATGCCTATAATCCTCATAACAACCCTAAAGTATGTTCTATTGTCACTTCAATTCTTTAAATGGGAAACTGAAGTTTGGGGTAACTGTTTCAAAGTCTACAGCACATAGTGGTGAAACCAGGGTTCACACCTAAGCAGTCTGCTTCCAACACTATGCTATGCTCTAAGAGTGAGAGTTGATGAGGGCGAGAAAATTATATAAATTGTTGTCCCTCCCACCCTACAATCTGCATTATAAACATTGTTATTTGCATTCATCTTAAATTCTAGCTAGGCTCTTAAATGGTATGAAATAAGCTGTATGGTGGAACATTTCAATGATGAAAAAGTTCTAGCTTAACAATGAGAAATATTTTCTTTCACTTAAACAACCAAGTCCACATCCAATTGTGACTGAGAAGCTAACATCTGCCTCATTTCACCAAGACATTAATGCTTTGTTTCGAGTGTGTACTATTTCTTAATCTGAGTCACGAATGTTTGGAAAATCTTGCTTTACTTTTCTTATTAGTAGCATGAAACATACAAAGAAATATTGAACACTTAAGTGTTTTAAATATTTAAGCAACAAGGAGCCTAGAAGGCCTTTAAAATACACCATGGAAGACTTCTACTTCTGGAATGGCAGTATGAGGAGTTGCATAGTCTCACTCCCCAGGAAACAACCAGAACTGGTAAAAAATTATGAAAATGCACACAAAAACCAACTATTTAAATTTTCCTAAGGGCATACAGCAAATTATCCTAAGGGAATATAATACAGCAAATAAAAGAACACTTATTCAAGAAACTCTACTAAATCTCAATAAGAACAGGGACAGTGTGTGGCACTTGAGTTATCACCTGCTCCCTCCTTCCCTCCACCTTCCACATCTCAGCAAGATGATGGAAGCTCAAATCTGGGCAGGTGTTGCCAAAAAAGTAGGGCTCCCTCCCTCCCCAGATCTGAGTCAAGGGCTATGGTATCTTCCCAAGATGGGCAGGACACCAGCATTTCTCATCTGCTGCAGTTCCATGTTGCAGTGGCTAAATTCCTGATGAATGCAACTGAGAAAACGGGGTTCTCTTCCTCTACTCAGCCCCCACTCATAGGCAGAGGCCCTACTCCAGGTGTGATATGCTGAGAATACTGGAGTTGAGGCCTGATCATCCTCACCACATCTCATTCACACGGCAGAGGTAAGCTAAGAAGACAGAGGCTGCAGATCCTGCTCATAAAGCAGGTGTGCCAGTCCAAGAGAATCAGCCTACTTCCCCTGTTCCCAGTTTGGAAGCAAAGACTCAGAGATTTTGCGCAAGGGAAGAATCAATCAATAAGAGAGACCCAGCATTCTCCACAGGAACAGACTTTATCTGAGAGTATGGGGGAGTTCAAGCCTAAGGGTACTCTTGAAAACAATGGAGAGTTTGGTGGTAAGCAATTAGGAGCAACAAGATAAACCACAGGATAGCTAGTTTACCAGAGAGAATCAAGGAAAGAGACAGCTAAAAGCCCTTCTGAGGTCAGGAATAATTCAAAGATGTGCCTCAAAAACTGCCTGGCAAAGGAGCATGAGTTTAATGGTATCAGATTGTGGAGTGATTTATACTCCCAGGTATCCTCCAAAACAATAGAGCAATCAGCAGACAATTAACGAAGCCAAAAAACTGGGCCTAACACCAGCAAAGGCAAACAGCCTAATAGAAAGATCAGGGAAAGAGAAAGTCAGAGAGCCTTCCTAAAACTTCTATCAACCCAGGGTGGCTATGTGCATGACTAAAGCTGCACCCCTGAGAAGTGGCATCAGAGGCTTCATACTGTGGGGGAAATACACTTCATTAAAACAGTTCAGCCAATCACAAAACAAATAAACAATGAAACAACAACAAGGATCCCCAGAGTGTATATGTGTGTGGGGGGGTGGAATGTCACTATTCAGAGTTGCTATATTATCAAAAGTGTCCAATTTTCAATGAGAAAATTATGAGACATGCAGAAAAACAGAAAAGTGTGTTCCATATAAAGGAAACAAAGCAGGCAACAGAAACTGCCTGTGTAAAGGAATAGATGGCAAATTTAACAAAGTACTCAAAGCAGCCATTATAAATATGTTCAAAACAATAAAGGAAAATATGTTTAAAAAAGTAGAGGAAGCTATGATGACAATGTTGCATCAATTAAAGATATCAATAAAGACAAAGAAATTAGCATAAACAACCAAATGAAAATTCTGGAGTTAAAAATTACAATAAATGAAATAAAAAATTTGCTAGAGTGAATCAATAGTAGGTTTGAACTGGCAGAAGAAAGAATCAATAAACTTTAAGTAGATCAACAGAGAATATGCAATCAGAAGAACAGAGAGAAAAACAAATGAAGAAAAATTAACAAAGCCTCAGAGAAAGTTGGGACACCATTAAGCACACAACATACATGTACTGGAAGTATCAGAAGTAAAGGAAAGAGAGAAATAAAGGAGAAGAAAAAATATTTGAGGAAACAGTAGCTGAAACTGCCCAAATTTGATTTAAAAAGTCAATGTACACATCCAAGAAGCTCAACAAACTCCAAGCATGAAAAATACAGAGATCCACACCCAAACACATTATAGTAAAAATGCTAAAAGAGAAAATTTGAAACTAGCAAGAGGAAAATGACCCGTCACTTACGAAGGAACTCCAATACATCAACAGTTCACATCTTAACAGAAACCACATAGGCCAGAAGGCATTGGGAAAACATATTTAAAGTGCTGAAAAAAGAAAGCATCAACCAAGAATCTTATATCCAGTAAAAATGTCTTTCAAAAATGATTAAATGTGTCTTCTCTCTTTCTGCCCTATTCCTGGGTGTGGAGTAATGATTCTCCATGGAGCTGGTTGAGTATATGTCTTCCCCATTCACTCATCTTTCTATGGGTGGATCTCAAGGATCAGCAGGGCAGGCTGTAGGAAGCCAGACTGTGGCAGTAGTTCCAACATTACAGGGAAATAGGCCTATATAGTAACTTTGGCGTTTACATAGTAAAAAATTACCAATGCCTGAAATCCTATCCCCAACTATCTACTTAAATATACATTTTTAAAAAGCATTGGATTTTTAAAAATCCAATAGGGACAAATGCCAAATTTGGGGGGAAATTTCATCATCTAAAGTGTTTACTAGGTTAAATTGAATGCATACAATTCTGGACTATGCATAGTTTATGCCGTCTGGACAGGAACTACCAGGATACTGTCAAGAATGTAAGCTCTATTACTCTGTTATACAGCACTAGCTAAATAACTACAAATCCAGCATTTACAGTAGGTCCCTGCTTATCCAAGGAGGATATGTTCCAAGACTGCCAGTGGATGCCTGAAACCATGGACAGTACTGAACCTTATACATACTATCTTTTCCTATACATACTTACAATAAAGCTTAATTTATAAATTAGACACAGTAAGAGATTATCAACAATAACTAATAGTAAAATAGAACAATTATAACAATATAAGCAAAGTTATATGAATATGGTCTCCCTTGCTCTCTCAAAATATCTCATTGTACAAATTCAATGCCTTTTCCATCTTAACTAAGCAGTTATTATGCACTGTGGCCATAACTTTTGCAGTTTGAGGATGACAGCAAAACTAGAATGAATTTCTTTTTCCTTCTTCACAGTTTCACAGATAGAAGATTCATTCCATCTGTGGATCTTAGCAACCTCAGCATATGATTTTTTTTCTTTTCCTTATTAAGTCCAGAACTTTCACTTTATGACTTCTCTTTGGCATATCCGATTTGCCAGCATCACTGCTCTTCCTCTTTGGGCCTATTATTAAGTAAAAGAAGGGATACTTGAACACAAGCACTGTGATACTAGGACAGTCCATCTGATAACCCAGACAGTGCCATTAAGTGACTAATGGGCAGGATATACTGGGCAGGATACACTGGACAAAGGCAAGACTGATGTCCTTGGAAGGATGGAGAGGGACAGCATGAGATTTCATCACCCTACTGAGAATAGCACACAATTTTAAAATTATGAATTATTTATTTCTGGAACTTTCCATTTAATATTTTCAGGCCACAGTTGACCATGAGTAACTGAAACCGTGAAAGGTGAAACCACAGGTAAGAGGGGGATTGCTGTACTTCCCTGGTTCACTAGAACTACCAAAGTCTGTCTTAGCTTTTTTTTTTCCCTTTTCTTCCTTTGGCCTTTCCATATTAGCTTCTCTCTTCCTACATTGATTCCAATATTCTAACTCACAAGATCAAAATATAGTTGGGGAAAAAAAAAGTGGACAGTCGATCATATTGCATGCTCAGATAGGTAGGTATTTCCAGAAGAGCAGTGTAAGTGGGTGTAGAGAGGAGAATCTAGAACAGGGCATACTGGAGATCAATACTTCCATGTATAAAGCCTGTACAGAAAGTACAAAGATTGGTAAAATGTTTATACTTACTGAGATTTGCTTATGGGTATATGAGCCTTCATTGATTATTCTCTATTTTGTATATATTTCAAAATTTCCATAATAAAAGTTTAAGGTAAAATGTCTAAGTACAGAATGCTTCTGACTTTCTAGTACAGTTAGATGATATGGTAGTTTTATTTGGAGAAAACTCCACATGCATCCAAAAAGCAGCACTGGGTAAAGGCTGACTAGGCACCAGAAACGGGTTTAGACTGTGTACATGAATCTCCACTCATGAAGACAAAGAAGAGAAGAAGGTCCAACCACACAAGCTGTTACCAAACGCTGGGCCTAAACACTGGGTCTTCGTATTTAAGGTTCAGGGAGCAGTATAAGAAGTTGCCTATAGAAATTTTCCTAATCAATATCAACACACTAATCCTGAAGCTTAGAAAGTGAACAGGTCTTTGGAATTTTTTCCACAGAAACCAGAGAGAATTTTAGAAAACATCCTGATGCCATTCATGAAATACTAAAATGAATGGACATGACAAAAGAATGTGGGGTCAAAGGAATCATAGTAAGAGGATAAAAATGAAGGTAAAAGTTAAGGGGAAGCTCATAGAAATAAAACAAAAATATGGTAAAAATCCTAAATGTAATTGATAAAAGGAAAAACATAATAGGGTTGTAAAGAGAATTTATGCAACATACAATCAAATCAGTATGAATTTTTATTGTTTGAAATTTTATTGCTTTTACTATTTCTTCACATTAAGCACACCTCGGAGTACTGCTAATTATTACTTTAAGAAAATGTCTCTACATATTTTGTTTTTGATTTCCTTTGCAATATCCATCCTCTAGAATCTCACCATCTCATAACTGAATCACTGAGGCAACCATTTACCTGGTCTGAGACATTACTGTTTAATTATATACTACCTTATAGTATTCTTTAACTGATTTATGTTTATCATTACACATAATTTTTCCAGAAGAAATTTCATTATGACACTCTTCAGTGTTAAGAAAAATTATCCAACTTGGAAACAAGGCCTTTGCAGGAAAACAGAATGCAGGCATAGCTATTCCGTGTCACTTCATAATGCCATTCAAGAAGTATTTAATTTTCTAGGAGAATATACCTGTGCTTGACTTTGCACTTTTACTGTTATAGTAAAAAATATTCGAATTACCTATAACCAATCAGGTAAATTGAAGTTTCCTTCTACAATTGAAATGCAGTTCCTTATCACTGCCTTCAACTAACTCTAGTGCAATAACATTCTCATGTCTGAAAACATATTAATTCAATATGAATTACATATAAAAAACATACACAGCACAGACTACAGAATGGAAATAATTTTTCCTTATATCACATATCCCTCATATTCAGAATTTCTGCTATTAAATATCTAAACTTCAAAAGGGCTCAATTTTTGAAACTGAAAAAGTTCTAGTACTTGGCTATATCTGAATCCATAATGCTAAAGCTTTGTGCACAGATGAATTTGATTAACTTTCTTTTTATTTTTCTGGTATAGAGTTTAGCTTCAATTTTGAAATGACAACTGAAAAACAACCACACAATACTACCAACAAAAGGCACTATGGTGTCATATCCATTTTCTGAAGGCTAGTTTATAAATAAGATTTAAAATACATGAAATTATACAGTTCCTTCACTGGCAGAAGTAGATATAGCTTAACTACCTTCACTATATGACTTGTAATTGCAAGGATATCCATTAACTCATAACTTTAATGTGGTATATCATCACACCCTGCATCTGTTCAATTTAAAACAAGCATGCTCATTAGACCAGGTGCTATGATTTCCAAATTGATTAGTAAAAGCACTTTATAGTTTGGCACAGTGTTTTATAGTTGGTAAAGCATTTTCAGAATTATTGCTCAACAGTTCAGTCAGTAGTAAATAAACGTTTACCTATAGTGTTTGTTAAGTATTATATTCTAGTAATAAAAATATTGTATTAACGAATAAAATTAAAAGTATGGACTACCTTTCTTCAGAGACTAAATTAAACCTGTACGTATTAAAAAGGAGCTGCCCTAGTAAAACATTTCAAATATACAATATAAGGACTTGACATATTTAACTCCATTATAAAAATATGGAACACACTCTGAAATAAGCCACTCTTTTACATTTCATCCTAAGTGAAAATAACCTTATATAATAGCTGTCTATTACAAATAGTTAATTTTTATAAGTAACCACTACCAAACTCATTTTAACAGTAATAGTTAATATACACTATATATTTAATTGAGAAATACCGATAATAGCAGGAGAATGCCAAGGAAACCTACAGCGGCTGACTGTGCGGAGGACACAGATGAAGGTGGTGACTACAAGTTACAGGGACATTACATTTCACAGTTGTATGGTTTTTCTGTGTCATTATTCAGCTTCCAGGGTGTAGGCCTGGACAAGTAAATAAATCCATTTGACTTGGGTTTACACAGACAGGTGCAAGTCCACGTGATGGGAAAACACGGGCAACATTTTAGAAAATTTGTTTTGAAGTAGTTGCTCAAATGACAAAGATAACATAGAAAAAAGAACTTGAGACAGTGTCAAAGGCTTTGAGGAATGAAGGCTACCACCAGGAGGTTAGCACACCACAGCAACAAGGAAGAGAAGAGATGTGAAGATATTCAAAGTAGAATGGGCTACTGCATGCTGGTGGGAAAGAAACCGAAAGGGCAGTGAATAAACCACAGCTCCCAGGCCATTTGAGGACAAGAAAGAATAATAGACGTACACATTATCAAACAGCCTCAGAAGGCGAGGACCATAAACAACCACCGTTTCATCAGTTGAATATTTTGAAGTATTCCCTGCTTATAAAGAATCGACTTTACCTTTCCATACATCACCTTATTTTTACCCATGCTGGCAGGTCCAAAGATTTAATCATGTGTTACTTCTTTTAGCAAGTTTGGCAAAGTAATTTTACTTCATATTAAGGAACAAAAGCTCATACAGAATTTCATAAGTTTAGACTTGAAAAAAGTCTTTTATTTTTTCCTTACTATAAAATTCTACATTTCATTATATTTTAGCCTGTCCAAACTGTTTCTATAGTTTGTCTCCAAATTTTAAGTGTCTAGCATTTCTCTGAGTTCTAAAAAGTCTTTAATTGTTTTTCATATATTTACAATATCAGTTAGTAAATTTACTTTAATTAAATTTGGAAATTTTACATGATGTCTAGGAGTTGGTATTTTAAAAAAAGATTTCTCAACATGATGAAAAAAGACAGTTTCCATAGTGATTAATCAAGATATTTAAAAATATATTTATATCATTTTCATCTTCCCTTGCCTAATTATTGTACAGTAATAATACAGGTGCTAGAATTCCTATATTAGGTTAACAAAAATGAAGTATTTTTAAAATGGCTTATTTTTAGATAAAACTCTTAAGTGTTTGTATTATATTTTATTTTTAAAACTAATTTTTAATTTTGTTCATAATCTTAGATTCAAAACTTCAAACAAATTTAGTAAATATTTTCAAAATATGTTTAATTTAAATAGTTGTGTTGCTTGTCTTGGCACTGTACATGACATTAAAAAATTTAGAATGATGTTAACATCAGTCATGCAGACATATTTATCATGTATACTCAAAAGTAAGCAATTTATAACCACATTTATAAAGAATATGTACACGCTGGGTAAAGCTGATCAAGTTAAAGACATGGTTTTATAATGTTGGTCCAACTACTTCCAACAAAATTATAAATATGAAGAGAAAATTATTTTGGCCAAATACACTGATCATAATTTTGTATGCCTCATGCCATCCATGTGATTAGATTTCATACTGAAATCAGTGATAAATGTTTGTAAGTGATTAACGATGCATACACTTCCTCTACATAGTTTTTATTGACAGGCTAAGTATAACTGCCTGTGAATTTATTTAAACCTACCTCTGAAATATAGTCCGTCAAATGAAATCAATTTGACAAGCACATATAGGAATCTCTCCTTTGTAAAAGGAACTTTACTTAGTACTGGGGATAACAACATGAATAAGACCACTGTCCAAGTCATCACATATTTCACAGTCTAGGAGAGGAAACAGCCAAGATATAATTGTTCAAGGCAAACAGTGCACCAGAAGAACAGGCAAAAAGCTGAGACAGCATAGAGAAGGGTATAGACAATTCTGACTTAAGGAATTGGGGCCTCTAAGCTGAAAGAACATTGTATTTTGAATGAGGAGAAGGAAAAGAAAAAAAAAGGAAAGGGGGGCTCTCTCTCAGTAGCATACGCTGAATAACTGTGATATAAACTAGACTTGTAATGAGGACAAAAGTTATTTAAAAATGAGTATTTCAAACTTTCTCCCATTTCCGACTTTGATAGAGAAGAGCTTTGCTTCTAGCATCAGCTTATGAGTTTTCCTTTATTGTAAAAAACAAACCAAACAAAAAACTGAGTAATGAGTGAGGTAGATAAAATACAAAAGAAAACAGGCTAAATTTATTTACAACTAAAATGTTGAGGCAGGTAGAGTAGAAAAATAAAGCAATTACTGCAGAGTTTCAGAGAGTGGGAAGAGTTGCTGTGGAAGAGAGAATGAGAGACTGTCCTTCCAATCAAGATAGCACCCTGAGGAGACACGAATGGTGGGCAAGAATATTTAAGATGTTAGCTGTGAACTAATAATAGTTCCCCCTACCACCTTGGTGTTTCACTGTGAGATAGATGAAATAATTTTGAAATACTTTTATTTACTCTTTGAATGTCAGATGTTTCCATGAACTTGATACCATTCAAAAATTGGGCTTCATGAAGCCTGGTGATTATAATGGGTTTCATAGACTGGAGAGGCTACAAAGAGGAGTGACAGAGAAAAGGATGAACATGTAAGTGTGGAACAGGTTGTACAATTTTGAATGCCTTTTCAAGAAGCTTATATTCTATATGCAATGGGAAATCATGAAAATTGTTTGAGCATTAGTAATCATATGACCAGATACGGGTTTTAAAAAGAGAAATCGAGCAGCAGTGTGTAAGATACTACAGAAATAAGAACAATAATGGAGGTAAATATTAGAAATAAAAGCTGATAGAGATTCTAGATACATTTTAGAGATATAAACAACTGGTTATAGTGACAGGTAAGACTTAGTTGATGAGGGAGAGAGGGAAATAAGAAATGACTATTTCAGTCTCTCCAGGAGTGGAACCTTGCTTTTAAAAATAATAATTAAATAGAAACCTTAATTTCCATTAATAATAGCTCTTGGGTGTAGAAAATTATAGATTGAAACTTTAAATCTGGACATATTTCAACATATTCATTTTAGCCATTTCAAGTAGAAATAACTTTATCATGTAAGTTATCTATATGCCCCAACCCTCATGTTCAGAATTTCTAATTCTCAAGAGGTTAAAGACCTAGTTCTTATCAATCACAAAGGTTTCTTTGGTACCACCGGTTAGATTTCCTTCCCCTACTCTATATTAATATATGTTTACTTTGCATTCTTCCATGCATTCATTTGCTCATTAATTCAACAGACACTTAACTGCTAATATTTGACACCACCGTGGAGTGTTAGTCATCAAGAAGTCGTATAGTAATGGAAAGACATGTGAATAAATAAGTAAATGCAATTAATTATGTGAACAAATTAAGAGATGGGATCATAAGATTTGGTACCCAATTGAAGAGGTCAATGGTGGGGAAAATAAGAGAGACTGAAGTTAAAGAGATTATTAAAATATGCCCAGGATTATTGAGACTGAGAACTTAAAAAAATTTTTTTTTAATTGGGATGAATTATACCATTACCAATTTTCCTGTGATTTTAGGAGATAAATTAGGGTTGAAGTTTCCCAAAAGATATTAAAATCATTAATTTTAATTCTTTGGTGAACTTTCAATGCAGAGTAAAACTGATGTAACCAAAATCAGTTTCAAGTTTTTGGGGCATTTCTAGAGAAAATTTCTTTTTGAAGTTTATTCCTAAAAATGAAGTAGAATATGATATAACACAATGAAAAATGAATATTTAAATATGAGAACTTTTTAAATTTTTTTTAAAAGTTATTTATTTTTGGCTGCGTTGGGTCTTTGTTGCTGTGCACGGGCTTTCTCTAGTTGTGGCGAGTGGGGGCTGCTCTTTGTTGCAGTGCGCGGGCTTCTTATTGCGGAGCATGGGCTCTAGGTGCGCGGGCTCAGTAGTTGTGGCTCGCGGGCTCTAGAGCACAGGCTCAGTAGTTGTGGTGCACGGGCTTAGCTGCTCCACGGCATGTAGGATCTTCCCCGACCAGAGATCGAACCCGTGTCCCCTGCATTGGCAGGCAGATTCTTAACCACTGCGCCACCAGGGAAGACCAAGACTGAGAATTTTTTAAGTGTATGGGTCATTTGTTAATAGATCCACGTTGCTGTAAATGGCACTATTTAGTTCTTTTTTATGGCTGAGTAATATTCCATTGTATATATGTACCACATCTTTATCCCAGAATGACTTACTTTTGATTGTTATACTTATTAAAAATGAGTGTGTATATTCCTACTTGAATATGGCTTCATGAACTCAAAAAATTATAGCTATAATGAAATGTGCAATGGTTCTTAACTACTCAAACAGTCAATTGCTTATTCATTCGCACTTCCTATCAAGTCTGTAACTACTTTACTACATCTGCCTCTTCCTTCTTCCATTTCAACTAGACATTGGTTTGAAGGTGCAATTCTGTATGGGAAGTTGAAGTATTCTAGTGTTTTTGCCTTTGAGATAAAACATCATCAAGTAACATTTAGATGACTTCTAGGTTTCCACGAACAAGGTAAGTTGCTACCAACAGAGCCATATGAAATTCAAGGGTATAACATACTAAAACCAGGAGTCAAACACCTTTGTTTTTCATGTTAGTTTCTTTTAAAAACCATTCATGCTGTTGGTGATAGGAAATGTTTAAATAACCCTCCCAAATCCATGAGCAGGTACACTGAGGTTTCATTTACACCATTCATGGAGTGGTAACTAGTGTCTTTTGATTTTGGTAGCTATTCTAATTAAAGGCAGAAGCTCAATACTAAAATCTTACCAAATTATGTAAAGGCATCCCAACATCATTCTTTCAACTGGATAATCAAGTTTTTAGATGCTTGATCTTTCCATTGAAATCCTAGAAGTTCAAGTTCAAAAGCTTTATTATCTTTCCCCAAAAATGTTTATTCAGCAAGCTTCAGGTAATACTCTACTATTTCTTCAAAGATGTTTTGGTTTATCTTTTTACATTAAGATCCACAAAAACTCTATATTTTTAGGTATGAATGAATCAGGTTGCCATTTATAGAAATGAAAGTTTCTTGTATTCTGAACCTGTTTTCTCCCATTTTATTTATTCTACATGTTTTCATTACAGTGAAGTTATTGCAGCTAACATTTTGGGTATTGCGGACGTTCTAAAATACACAGAAAAATTCTGTTGGCTCTGGAGTTAATGTATAATAGCTGTTCTGGCTTTCCATCGTATAATATAATAATACAAGTACATTAACCTGAAAAAATATTTTCCAATATAAAATCTGCAGACTGTAAACCAACCATAAAGAAGAAGAAAAGGCAACCTAACCCTCATTAACATAAAACAAAAAAGACGGTAGCCTTTCATCACTGGGTTGCACAATGAAAATTTCCCTGGAGAAATCTTTTCATAAGTAAAGTTTCTGCCCTATCCCTGCTCTTCAAACAGTTCCTTAGCATCATTATTGATGTAAATACTTCACCCATCAAAACACTCCTGGACACAATTTCTCTCATTCTAAAGTTTCCAGATTCAGGACTGGCCACTAGCAATATTCCAAGCCCTAAGGGTCTTGGGCAAATCAAAATATTAAAGGAGCTATCGACTGTCTTTTTGACAGGGACACAAACTATGAGTCAAAGGGAGTCATGTTCTGCCTAGAAAGTGGAACAGCTGTAGGAGACATATGGAGCTGCTGTGGAAGAGAAGCTGCCTGGTTCGTGGAGTGAGACCCTAATCAAAGTGATTGACGCTGGATAAGAATCTGCAGAAATTTAGCAGATTCTCTTCTGAGGAGAGTGGCTCTGCAGATAAGTACAAAATGTCCTAATGAATGGGACAGGCTGTAGTACCTAGAATGCCCCGGGATAAATGTTAACTTTACTTAAATGTTAAATTAGCCACAAATCATTTTCTTCTAGTACTAAACATGAAGCGCAAAGAAAAAATGATTTTTTAAGTTTGCCATATTCAGAAATGTATACACAGAACTGCAATTCATAATGCTTTCATACAAATAGGCATTTCAATTACAGATGTGACACTGTACCTAGGAATGGTGTGAGTCTACTTTTTTTTCATATTTTTACCATTAATATATCGGTAATTTTTCATGGACAGAACATGCTTAATAGCCAGCCACATTCAGGAAGACAATAATAAATATAACTTAGAAGTACTGGTCATATATATACAATGACCCTGATTAACTAATACGCAATTGTATCAAAGCTAAATAGAGGGGATTTCCCTGGTGGCACAGTGGTTAAGAATCCGCCTGCCAATGCAGGGGACATGGGTTCGAGCCCTGGTCCGGGAAGATCCCACATGCCGCAGAGCAACTAAGCCCGTGCGCCACAACTACTGAGCACGCGTGCCACAACTACTGAAGCCCGCGCGCCTAGAGCCCGTGCTCCGCAACAAGAGGAGCCACTGCAGTGAGAAGCCCACGAGCCGCAACAAAGACCCAATGCAGCTAAAAATAAAAATAAAAAAAATAAATAAATTTATTGAAAAAACCTTAAATAGAGAATAGAGTTTTGAGAATTATCAGGTAACACCAAATGTTGATTCACAGTGTTTATTTTAAATATTTGTCGGGCTTCTACTCCTATTCCTAGAAGCTGCCTCTGCTGATACTCTCCAACTCTCCATTCGAATCTAAGCCATTCTGAACTAGCCATCCAGCAAGGACCTGCTTAATAAATGTGAATCAGTCATAAAATTAGGCTAAACAAACACGATCTGCTTCAAACTATCATAATCCATTCCCAAGACTCTGGGTTTAGCCACTTCATTAGATTATATTGCTACCCTTGCAGTCCATTAGTATAGATTATCAAAAACTAAAAAGTATATAAGCCCAGGAGACTTGACTAAACTAAATTAGGCAAAAATAAGTTATAAATCAAAAGAGAAATGGATAACTGTGCTATGTGAATAACATGATGAGATCATCATTTTTATTTTAATCATTGGATCCTGAACAGATCTCAATAATGTGCCATCAATATCCTTAGACATAATAACCAAGAAATAAAATGAGAATCCTTTGGCACTTTAATTGTCCTAATATGCACACAGCTGTCAGGATAGAAATTACCCCCGGGTGTAATTTTTGGAACTTCAATTACCGTTTTCAGATCAGTAGGGTAACACTTCTTATACCAACATGATCATTTAGGGAAATGAATCCTACCTGCCTGAAAGAGTTAATGTGATAATTTCATCTAATTTATTTTTAAAATGCAAAATAGAACTTTCTACTCATGTGTTTGGCATTTTGGAAATACTTTCACAGCCTAAAAAGTAATTAGTTATTTTTAAGCTTCAAAGTGGTTAAACTGCCATGACTACTGATGTTTCCCCATGTCTGATAATGAAGAACAGGTCACAAAGAGAAGAAAAATTATTTAGTGGAAGTAATGTGCATTCTATTAACAGGTGATATAAACAGTTACTTTTCTGTTAATATAAGTGCCCAGCATTACTCAAAGAAACTTAGTATAAACGCCTATATTAGAAATTTAAACCAAATCAGAACTAGTATTTTATTGACCTGAAAGGTTACAGTAACTACAAGCTACAGAAGAATGCACATGACAATGCACAAATCTCTTGTTAATATTATATACGACTATTTAGATAACTATAGTCATACATAACACACATATTAGTGACAAGATGTCTCCCGTTCTGTCAGTCTGTGATTCAAGATCAACTATAAATTGACCCAAATTTTCAATAAGATTAATTATTCTCAGCTATGAGCCTGAAAAATATAGATAAAAGCAATTATTCTAAGTAGAGACTGATCAAAATTTCATTTCTAATGAACTCATGCCATAGACTCTAATACAGTACTCAATATACTAAAAACCTCGATTAACAGCAAAGAATGACACGTAGCTTATCAACAGATTTTCTTCTGGATGGAAAGAAAAAAAGATCTAGGTCAAATGGCAACACAGAGTAGTAAAGGATTCCTTGAGACAAAGTTCTTATTTATGTGACCTAAATTAACTCCTTGAAACGCCTAAATTAATTACTCAAGTGAGTTTACTCTAATTTGCCCAACGTAAATCATTTTATGATTAAATCTATCCTAAAACAGACATGAGGGTCATACACATGCATCTAAATTAGAACACCAATATCCAGTAAGTTAAAAAGTCAATCTAATAGCACAATGATTTCTAAGCTACATATTGTGTGTATACAAAAATATGAGTCTTTAAGCTTCAAATATGTGTCATGTCAGTTTTATTATTTTTCTAATCTTAATCATGTACACAACTTTAAAAAATCATCCTCTTACAAATTTTAGTTGCTTTAAGAAAAGTGAAGAAAAACATGGAAAATATATTTTTCTACTCAAAACATACTAGGGCATATCTTCGTTTTCTCACTTGTCTAGCCCATGTTTTTTTTTTCTCCTATTGAATGAAATGACTATTTTTAGCATAGCACAGTCAATACTACATTGTGAAAGAATGTTACTATCAATCTAATACCATTAAGTGTTTTTGCAAGTTCTACTGATATGCATTTGACAATGATGACAGAAGCAAGTAACAGGAACATAGCTACACTTTCACTTCCAAATTTGCGTGACATCCATGATAATGTGAACCATAGTCTTTGACAGAGAAAACACATTCTGGAAGATACTGAATTATATAGATAGTATTATAGGCCCTGATCTATACTATAGTTAGACTTTATAAATTAAAAAAAAAACAAGATTTCAAAACTGCGGTAAAATAGTTTTAAAAACTGCACTGAAGAGAATGTTCAATAAGAAAAAGAGATATTAGATCTAGAGAAAAAAACACAATTGATGAATAGTAAAAGTTCCATGTAGTTTCTCAAATGCCAAAGGAGTTAAAATAATTGACATCATTCCCTCCCATAGCACTAAATATTTATAGTTAGGGAATATGAAAATACGTTTGAAGACCAGATTTGAATATGTGTAAATATAAACCATGCTATATATTCTACTGAAAGTTGATCTATACATGTGTTTGGCCTAGTCCAATTTAATGACAGTCTGTCTTTAAACTATATTCATTCAGTAAGTATTTATTGATCTCGTATATGTGCCATGTACAATTCTACACTTGGTGATAAGGCAACAAAACGAACAGATACATCTCTGCTTTCATGGAGCTTATATTCTAATGGGGAGAGACAGAAAATAAAATATGTTAGGTGGTGGCAGGTGATATGGAGACAACGTACAGGAATGACAGAGAGTGAGGAGTGGGTGGGAGGTGGTGGCCTTTGGTTTGAGGTAATCAAGAAGGGCCTCTCTGATGAGTGAAATAGGGAACAGAGGCCGTGAAGAAAGTAAGGGAGCAAACCTTGAGGATGGGTATCTTGGAGAGGAGCATTTTGGAAAAGGAAAACAGTAATTTCAAAAGTTCTGAGTGGGAGAGTTATGGTGTGTTCAAATATAGCAAAGCGGGTGGTGTGGCTGGTGTGGAGAGAAGAAAGAGAAGAAATGATGCTGTCGGGCAGATAAAGGAAGAGAGATTTTCTATATTTGGCGTGGAATTTGGATTTTGATCTGAGTGAGATGAAGAGAGACATGATTTGACTTACATTTTAACAGAATCACCGTGGCTACTTATGGAGAACAGAATACAGTTTGGCAAAGCTGGACTCAGGCTAGGTAGAAAGTTCTTAAAATAATCCAAGAAAGAGAAGATGCTGGCTTGGACCAGAATGCTAGTAACAGAGATGTGAGAAGTGATAGGATTCTGGACATATTTTGGAGATAAAGCTAACGGGATTTGCTGATTTGGACGTGGTGCATGAGAGAAAGAGAGGAGTCAAGAATAAGCCTCAAGAGAGGCTTTTGCTCTGACTAACTGAGGAAATGGAATAACTTCTTTGACACAGAGCAGACTGTAGGAGAAGCAGGTTCAGCAGTGAGAAATAAGGAGTTTCAGTTGATTTTACAGAGCAGAAAAATAAACATGCTTGATTTGATATAATCCATCAAAAACATAGAATGAAAGCCTTGTGAAAGATTAATAAAGGGATTAGAATCCCATTTAAATTTGGACATATATTTCCTTCCCCTTGATATGAAGGGAACACAGGGCAGGTAGCTATAGAGTCTCATTCCTTTATAGACATAAAGATATGATTTTATACACATGCAATGAGAAATCCAGGCAAAGAAATAATGCTTTCCACTGCTTGGCATCACTGAGAGAAACCTAAAAATACGAACTGCTGGACAAGTGTCAGCTAATCACAACCACATGCATTACAGCCACAGATGCAACATCACATGATACCAAGAAGGTGGCAGTTTTGAAAAATCTGAATCAAGCCTACTTACTGATCCTTCCAAAGTATTTTTTAACACTTCCAGCAGGAAGTCTGACTTCCAAATCTTTGAATGATGACAGAGGTTTGTAATCACAATCAGGTAGCTTAACATTAGAAAAACTCAGGATTTTAGAGTTGGAAAGCACAAAAAAACTCACCAAGTCAATATCCCACCCAATGAGGACATATGCTGTGTGATCCCTGGCCAAACTGCTTTCTATCTCCAATTTGGGCATTTTCTTGTGATTTATGAAGTTTACCTTTCAATACTTTAGCTCAAGAGCATCAATAGTCTCCTAAGAGAAAATATTCCCTCTGTTACATCTGAAAAATACTTTTCCAAGCATTATAGCCTTTTAGCAGAAAATTCTGTATTAATTGTACTATGTGATCTAGGACATAGCACCAAGGAAAGTGCCCTGCCCATAGCAGGAACTCAATCTATGTGAGATTAGAAATAAGCATAGCACTATTTACAATAGCAAGGACGTGGAAGCAACCTAAGTGTCCATCGACAGATGAATGGATAAAGAGGATGTGGCACATATATACAATGGAATATTACTCAGCCATAAAAAGAAATGAAATTGTGTTATTTGTAGTGAGGTGGATGGACCTAGAGATTGTCATACAGAGTGAAGTAAGTCAGAAAGAGAAAAACAAATACTGTATGCTAACACATATATATGGAATCTAAAAAAAAAAAAAAAAAAAGGTTCTGAAGAACCTAGGGGCAGGACAGGAATAAAGATGCAGACGTAGAGAATGCACTTGAGGACACAGGGAGGGGGAAGTGTAAGCTGGGACGAAGTGAAGAGAGTGGCATGGACATACATACACTACCAAACGTAAAATAGACAGCTAGTGGGAAGCAGCCGCATAGCACAGGGAGATCAGCTCTGTGCTTTGTGACCCCCTAGAGGGGTGGGATCGGGAGGGTGGGAGGGATGGAGACGCAAGAGGGAGGGGATATGGGGATATATGTATATGTATAGCTGATTCACTTTGTTATACAGCAGAAACTAACACAACACTGTAAAGCAATTATACTCCAATAAAGATGTTAAAAAAATAAAAAATAGAATGTGAAAAAAATTTTTTAATAAAATAAAATAAAGAACTTAGCAGCAAAAATGGAAGCAGTTCATGCATATGAAGTACCAGTATCTCCATTATTGAAAGGTAGATGGTACTTCTCAGTTTACATTTTACAAAAATAAAAGTGCACAGAATGTTAAAAAAAGAAAAGAAAGAAGCATATCTAATTTTAAGTTGATAACACCATTCTGGAGTAATTTTTTTTCATGTTTTCCTCAATAAATGAACACATCTCATAGCTATTTTATTTTCCCTCAATTCTTACTCTAGAGAAAGGCATCCGCATTTTTATACACATGCTAACCTATAAGACATTTTCCAGTTTGAGAGGGAGGGATTTCCATTTAACATTACTGGCATAGAAATTCTGGTACTGCTAAATGCTAGAGTATGAGCTTCCAAAGAACATGCATAAGCATATGTACAGACAGAGTCTGCTAAAATAACATTTTTGGAATTTTCTCCAATGTTATTTTTTTTCTATAGCCTAACTCTGAGAGCCGTCTATTCCTAGAAATTTTAAAAGTTCATTTGGAAAGTGGCCTTATCCTTTTCATCAATTCCCAAACTTGCAGGGACTATTAGAGTATCCACGTTTTCCTCCTCTGTACATGGATTGCTTTGCAGAATTCACAGAGTACTTTCTCCCTACAAATAAGGCACGCAAACAGAGAGCCAGCACACTTCCTTTGAGAAGTGAGATAAAGGGTGGAATCAACAAAACCTATGATTTCAAATCTCCTTCAGGTTCACAGAATTGTGATTATGCAACTAAAAAATTAGACAGAGCCCCCTTCATAAAAAAATAATTGCAATACTAACAGCGAACATGGTCCAGAAACTTAGTAAACCCAAATAATGTGGTGAGCATCAGCATATTAAGTACAATTATTATTATTGTTTCACAGATAATCTGTGATTCACAGTAATCTGAAGCCAAAAAATACTAGAGAGATACTAAGGAAGTAACGATTCCAATTTATAAATCCTGACTCAATATAACATAGTGTTCATGAGTTCAGGGTTTGTAACAAGACTTTCTGGGTTCAAACCCAGACCCTCAAATTACTCAACTGTTCTCTGCCCCAGTCACCTCACCTCTAAAATAGAATCATAACAGTATCATCTTATAGGTTGAGAAAAGTG
Source organism: Balaenoptera physalus (assembly GCF_965194825.1). Lineage (NCBI taxonomy): Eukaryota > Metazoa > Chordata > Mammalia > Artiodactyla > Balaenopteridae > Balaenoptera > Balaenoptera physalus. The sequence continues at coordinate 26,544,911 of NC_138903.1, read as the reverse complement.
AATTAGTTACCCATAATCCCAGTCTAATCATGGGAAGAACAGCAGGCCAACTCAAATTGAGGGACATTCTACAAAATACCCAATGAGTACTCTTCAAAATAGTCACAGTCATCATGCAAAACAAGGAAAGACTGAGAAACTGTCACTGATCAGAGGAGGTTAAGGAGACATGACAACTAAATGCAACTTGGTATCTTGGAATGGATCCTGGAACAGATAAAGGACATGAGTGAATAAACTTGTGAAATCCAAATGAAGTCTAGAACTTAATAGTAATGTATCAATGTTAATTTCTTAATTTCAACAAATGTACCACAGTTGTGTAAGATGTTAACATTTGGGGGAAATGGATGAAGGGTATATGAGAATTCTCTGTACTACATTTTCAACTCTGCTGTAAAACTAAAATTAATTGAAAAGATAAAGGCTATTTTTAAAGTAAATCAGTTAAATTGATTAATATGTGTGAACTATATTCAATATCTTATAATAACCTATAATTGAAAAGAATCTGAAAAAGGATATACATATATAACTGAACCACTTTGCTGTACAGCAGAAACATTATAAATCAACTATACATACATATACATACATATATATATGTATGAATGACAGAATATTGCCAGGCACATGACGATTGCTAAATATATATGAGCTAGTCATAGTAGCAGTGACAGTAGTGGTTGTAGTGGTGGTGGTAGTAGTAGTAGTAGTGGCAGTATATGCTAATCCGCTTCACCCATAGCAGAGATGAAGATAAATACGGGAGATAAAGGAGACAAGAAAGTAATGACAAAGGATCACAGGAGTAGGCTCGAGCAGTTTGCTGTCCTGCAATTGAAGGACTGAAGGTCAAATATGTGTAGAATGGACAATAGCAAGGCCAAGGCCCCCCCATCTTCGCTGTCCTATTCCAACACGCCCTTCTTACTTCACCCTTCTTATTCTAATTGCTGAGATTTGTACTCATACTCTCTTTGACTGCCATTAAAACATAGGGGGAGTGTAAGAATATGTTTGTTTTGCTGCTAGCTAATTGAAAGTCATTATACTAATGTTGGTGAAAGTTTTTAATGTTTAAGAATATTTAACTTTCTGTGTACAACAAACTGCTTTGAGTAAGCCTGCCATAGTATAGGCCAAAGAATGTCACAAAAAGTACCTAATAAAAGATTTGAAAGCTTCGTGGGATAGATGTTACCTTCTGGAAAGCTGTGGCAACACACGCTTTAAGTTTGTATGTAAGAATCTGAGAGAGTGAACAGACCTTCACACATCCAGAAATCAGAGTTGCAGTGACAGGTCTTGCAAAGCACACTAGGCTTTAGACAGTTTCCTAGAAGAGTAAGTGTCATGAACACCCTGTGTATCTTCACCCTTCAAAAAAGAAGGTTATCAATGTTGAAAGTATAGAGCATTGAATACACACTATATAACTACTTACTGAAAAAATACCGTATTTCATCTATTCTAAGAACCACACATTTAATCCATTTTAATATCTCTGAAATCAAGATATAGCTTAAAATAACACACATTGTTTAATTTGGCAGCATTTTTTTCTTCCTCCATGGTTCATAAAATAGTGATGCATTTTGAAATTGATGGCATCTTACATTTGAAAAAAACTGGTGACCAATTCTTTGTGTTTTTCATATGCAAGTTGGTACTATTATATTTAGCACTAATACAGAACCACTTGGGAGAAAACAACTGATGCAAATTATACTGTGAATGACTTCCACTTTTGTCCTACACATGGGATTGGCATCCTTCCCTAATTTTCCCCTCTACCTGAATGTTAATAGAGCAGCAAAGTAGGAATTGGTAAGATATTATGTAGAATATATTCAAGAAATGCTATGAACACTCTATTCCCTTAACCAATAGGCTAAGTGACTTGACAGTAAGTAAAAGATCTGTATGCTAAAATTGGAATCACATTGAGAAGCATATGTAAAAGCCTGGGAAAGGCTCCCCGAGCACCAGGACACTAATATTCAACATCTGATACTTACACTTGGAGATTTGGGGTAATTATCATTGAAATAAATCATTGATGAGTGGAAGTTTTGGCATGAGATGCTAACAAAATATACAAAATATTTGGCCAGTAATTCTACCACCTTTATGCAAGAAAAAAAAACCCCATATTATTAGTAGGATGGTGATTTTGATTCAAACTAAAAAACTTAGGGTGGATGGCCTACTTTACTTGGTTCCATGTAGTGAGCTAAACTACATCACCCATTTAATTCACTCCTCATTAATTCATTTCTTCACTCATATAATGAGACACTAATATGAGACAGACCCATTAATATATAACAGTAATATGTGCTAGAGGCTGATGACACACACATATACACATAAAAATTGCATGAGCCCTTCCCTCATGCAAAATACAGTTTTCTTAAGGAATGGGGTAGAGAAGGGACAGAGGAGTAAATGGGAAAGTATGAAACATAAATAGTTCCAATACAAGGGAAGAATATGACAAATATGTAAAAAGATGCAGGGCACATTATGTAACAGATAAGAGGAAAAAAAATAAAAGAGGATGTCCAATTAAGTGAAGGGAAGAAGCTTCAGGAAAAAGGTTGGATTTATATTGAAAAAGGTTAAAATTAAAAGAGGGTGCCTTCATTAAACATGATTCAGGCTCGATGGTCACAAGTAGTGTCAGGTGTTCACTACTCACACCCTGTCTAGTTCAAGAAGTGTTAGCTAACTTTAGCATTAATCCCAAATTCCTCCTTCCCATCAGAGACTGTTAGCAACAAATGTCCCTGCCATTTGGAAAATGCCAGTAATAGATGCATCTGTAACTCTCAAGAGGTTCATGCTAACAGATCGAGAGCAAATGAGAGGTTTTCATCCATAGCAGCATCTGACAATGTGCTATCTGTGTTATAACACTGTTATAGATCGTTAGTGCACTTTTTAGTCATAAGTACAAGACACGCCAGTGACTATCTAAAAACCTGTAAAGTCAATTAATTAGGAGTAGTGGCAGTTGTGTGATATCATATTGTCATTCTTCAACCAGCTGTAGTTTGGCTTGAAAAAAACTTCCCTAAAAGGGTTTTTTGTTTTGTTTTGTTTTTCCCTGCCATTCTTCATTAACACATCATGTAGAAACAAGCCTTTATTTAGAATGTCCCTTTTGATGGATTAAGAATGTATCTGAAATGAAAGATATTCTGAAAAATATCCAACCAGTTTTTATTTTCTATTCAAAGGTATTATCAGCCAAGCAACAACTACAAGAGGCTCAGGCCATCTGGACGGGTGGGGATTACACGGCAGTTACCATCAGAGCATGTGGATTAAATTCCAGACTGTGCCACACAAAAGTTGTGTGTGCTTGAGTACACCCCTTGATATCCCTTAACTTCAGTGTGTTTTATAAACTGTGAAGGGATAGGTACTTCTCACCCCCAACCCCTTATTTCTAAATAGCAGCAATTAGCACGACAGGATGTTGGCTGCGACCATTTTACCCATTCGAGCCTGTGAATGAATGTGAGTCTTCCGTCCACCACCAGCAAGCGTTCCTCCATTTTAGGACAAACAAAATCAAGGATGCTATAATTGCCTTGCTCCAAAGGTGGCGGTGAGACAGAGGATCTGGTGACACCAACTTCCATATCTGACAGTACTGAGCGAAGCTGAGGACAATCACTAGTTCTGGAACTGGAGGTGGAGGACAGGGTTGTGAGGTGACCTGACTCTGTCATCATCGTGCACAAATTCAGATCTCATTTCTGTGGTTATGTGATCCTGGTAAGTTACGTGGCTTCTTCAAGACTTGGTTTTGTCATCTATAAAATGGCGTGATTCGCTGGATTCTTGTTGTGAGAATTAAGTTACTAAGTGCCTGATCTGGCATATAATGAGTACTTAGTAAATAAGTACCTGCTGCTGCTGCTGCCCTTTACGCCTGTTCACACCTCTTTCCATCAATACATTACTTCAAATCAAATGGCATGCCACTTGACAGCAAATTTTTAAAATGACCAGAGGAGTAACTGTATTTTAGGAACATGATACACCAGTATGCAATAAATAGCAAGTTGAAAGCTAACCTTAAAAAAAAAAAAAAAGGAAAAAAATCAGCTGGCCTATGGTTTTTAAATGTTTTTGCATATGAATATGCACATGTAAAAGGAACATAATAAAGAAAAATATTTTTACTTGGCACTCACACACTCTTCCAACAAAAGAACTCGTATTTGTTGGTATTACTATATTTTCATTTATCCATTCAGTTACCATATTTTGAGAGCCTACAGTGAACTAAATAGTACAGTGAATTTTGCACTAGGTGGCAGGCCCAGAGACCCTAGCAGTTAAAGTATCCAAGTTAAAACAGAACTTGAGCTTCTGTTGCTTCTGATATCCACTGTATGTGGCTATAGCAAAGGCTTTGAGCTCTACCTGCCCCACTGTGATCTGGTCCACTGTGAGACTAGGAGCCTAATGAGATGCCTTGGAACCATTCAAGTTCCCCTGCCAAAGTTTTACCTACCATCTTTCAATCCTTAACATTGAATGATAGTTTCTGCCTCTTCCCTTGAGCTGCCTCTAGAGGGCAAAATAGTCCCAATCTATCAAATACCTAAGTATTTTATTCTTGACATAGACACATCCGTACAGACAGTCTGATGCAAATTGGAAAACCACCATGTGTCAAATACAGTATAGGCAATCTTGTCATTCATGAGAAAAAATGTTCTAGCTAATCATTATGAAAGTAACAGAGAGTAAGAGTTTTTCTGGTAACATTAGTTCATTTCCACTGCTAAACTTCCACTTAGAGTGTTAACAAGTTTCTAGACTTATTTTGTTTTCATTGCCCCATTTTTTTAAAACTCTATTACATGTGGGTATTGCCAAATACGGCCTACCTAGCCCCTTAGCATTCGTTATGAAGATTAATAAGACAATGCCAGGCAGCATTTTCTATTACTCTGAAGAAATAAGATCTGCAAATACAAAAGGACATTACTAATTTGCATATACCATGGTTTGGCCGAAAGAGTCTCTGTTATTGGCCACATATTAAACTTGGTTTAAAAAGAGCAACAAGATCTTTCTGGGTTTTTACTTGAAATAGGAAAAGTCATCATTAATATCTTTTAAATGACTTCTGTAACAAAGCCTAACTTCTAAGTCTTTAGGAAAAAAAAAAAGAAAGAAAATTCTTTCAAAGTTCCATCTGCTTGTTATTTTAATAAAATACTTTGTATAATTCAGCTTATTCAATTGTCTGAACAGCACTGCATTGCTAAAACCCAGGGGAGCTGTCTGTCAGCAGACACATTCCAAGTTCCAGAAAGATAATACTTAAAACATGATACCCTCTGAGCTCCCCTGAGATGAGCATCCAGTTTGAGAGTTTACAAGACGTTTGGGTTTGTTTCCTCCGCTAACCCTGTCACAAAAACCAAGGGAAGCCTGAAATTAAATAAATAAAAGCCCTATTAAGGCCAAAGCACATCACTTTGAAAGGCTAGGTTTTAAGATCCCACTGGGTGTCTTTACATTCATTTTCAATTAGCTATTTTTCCTTTAATGAATTTCAGGAGGGTTCAGATTCATAGATCAGCCAGGCTAATGAAGGCCATTGGCGTTCTGGCACAGTCATGTTTTCATGAGGTAGAGAAGAACACTTGGGGTGAATTTGTAATTCATGCCCAAATGGAGAGATGCCACATAGAGGGAAAGATTTAAAAATAGTGGCGAGCTTTGGCATCTCTGGGGATAGATTCTGGACAGGTAAGCTTTAGATGCATATTAAACAGGTGAAAAGTTCCAAGAGAATAGGTGGACTAGGAAAAAATAATAAGTGGCAACATGATGTGTTGGCCTTTCAAGACATTATTTGCAGGGTTTTAGGACCTGAAAGAAAAGAAGAGCGTATCTAGCCACACCCTTGGTAAGAGACATCGATTACGCTGAACAGATAAAAGAATGGATGGAGTTTGAAAACGAAATCCAGGAAATGGATTTTCAGAAGGGGGCAAAGGAAACTGATTTTACAGAGAAAGAGATCACAAGGTTAAAAAGATCCAAAGTCAATATAAAGCACCATGTCAGCCAGTGAGAAGCGTAAGTATTTTATGCATCACCACCAACAGTGCTGGTTCCCTAGAACAAGGGTTTTATTAGTACTTGGTAACCACCTCTGCTTCCTCTTAATATCATGCCCCTGACTGAATTGCTTTCGGGACAAGGACAGGTGTCTGACAGCCATAAGAATATTTATATCAATTTACCTACTTCTACCAGGTAGGAAATACATCCTAAGGCAATTTTTCGTTTTAAATTATTCCTAAGAGGTCCTTTTTTTCTTTTTTTTTGCTTTTGCTTGGAATCAAAACACCAATTAAGGTATATTATTTCTGTAAGTTTTCACAGAAAGCTCAAGTAGTTAGTTATGAATTTTCTCCCTAATTTATTAACTTTTATACCTAACAGTAAGATAATCTGTGGAGAAATACCCATTTTTATGTGTCTTCCATAATATATACAAATCTAGAAAGGAAAAGGATAAAAGTCTTATATCTCTTCTGTTCTCCAGGTCAGTAAAATTTTTCCTGCAATAAAAACAATAATGCGATAATTACAAATATAATGAGGGCTGAAAATGCCCTGGTCACTTTACTAGGCACTATGTGTACATGAGCTCATTAAGTCCTGAAACAGTTCTATTCCCATGTTATAAATGAGAATCTGAGAAAAGAAAGTTTAGGACTCTTGCCTAAAGTTACAGAGTCACTGAACACATTTATGTTTGGCCTCAGAGTCAATGTGACAAGCGTCATTCTTACAATGGAAGTTCCAATGGGAATTCGAGAACGGAGCCCAGTCACAGTCAAAAACCTTATGTGCATCATTGGTAGTTGTCTTCCTGCAGGATCAAGTGGAGAGGCAATTGTGTGACACCAAGTTCTATATGGCCTTAGACCCCAAACCCACTGGGTTTTTATGGAGTGAGAACAAGCTGAAACATCTAAATATAGTTTTTTTGCTCGTGGCAAAAATGGCCATGTGGGTCTATGTTCTTAGTTCCAGCTATTACTGGTTAACCGGTAAAAGGAAAATTGATATCTGCTTGGGGGGTGGGTGAGAGGGGGGAATTGGATATTCAATGAGAGACACTGCAGGTCGGGTTTACTTTTGAGACTATCCCAGAAAGTCACTTTAAGCTCCAGCTCATAGTTTTTCCCATCTCCCTTCTCTCTACTTCTTAGAGATTATTTCATAGACAGAACACCAGAAATCACTTTTCAGCTCACTGCCTTTGGACAGGGAGGATATTATTATCTATCCTTACAAATGAGGGAACAGAATCTCAGTGTTTACGTAAACTGCTCATGGAGAGAACATTTTGATACTGTACCTGGAACATACTGTTGTCATAAAACTATGATCTTTTTGGCTGAACCTAGTAGGTGCTCAGTAAATGTTTGAGGAAGGAGGGAAGCACTGATACAGTATGTGGTTTATTAGAATTCCCAGCACCTCTATCCCAGTGTAGTGCATCTTCTCCTTCAGCACAATCTCTGTTACTTATTGCCTAACCTATACTGTTTCTTTCTTCTCTTTTTTTCCCAGAAATGCGAGTGAAGACAAAAGTGACAATGAATCTTGAAAGTATTTTAAAATATACACATATTATCAACTTTTAACTGGACAATTTTCTGCTCAGCTTCTTGTGTAAGTTGAGACCAAATGGACTGCAAGCCCCTTAGGGGCAGGGTGAGAAAGCTCAGGCCTTTAAGGCTGTATTCACGGACACAGCACACTGCCTAGCATGAGTAGAGCCTAGCAAATGTTGAGAAATGAAGGCCGTCATCTACATGTAAATGAAGAATAGCAGATAGAAGTAATAAAGATGAGAGTAAATTCTCCCCAGTGGATATTTCCCATGGGATCTCAGGGAAAGCAGATTAGGATTTGAAAAAGGTTTACAATTTTTGCTGCATTATAGGCCTTTTTATAAGTGAAAAAAAGAAAGAGAGTTTTTCCTCAATACTCAAGGGTGCAGACATTCACTGGGCTGCATGAAGACGAACACAGTGACAACACTCACTAAAATATTTTTCCTTTTTGAGGAAACATGGGAACACAGTTATCTCTAAGAAGGATTCATACACTCTGCATTAGAATTCAGTCCAAAATTCACACTTCACTATAATAGAAAAAATTCCTATCACACTAGAAATGCTGCACCAATGATAATACACTGAAAGAAAGGCAAGACACTCCCATGATGTCCACCATGTTTGTATAGTCATACTGATCAATCATCTACAACATCTACAATTAACAAATAACCCTGAAAAAAATAAGTCACGGGCATTTAGTGGCTTGGGCCTGAAGGGGAGATGGATTGAGGGTGTGGCTAGCTCTATTAGGAATGTAGCTGATCTGATCTCCTTGATTACAGAGAGCTGACCCAGTTCCCGGTATTCACATGCAAAGAGCTGACACCATTAATGGTCTAGCGTGACTACATCCCACCTCCATTTAAGGTGATTAAAGGGTTTACATTTCTTTTCTTCTTCTTTCTTTCATTTCTTAGAGAAATAATTCGTGGATGGTAGCAAATAATTTTTAGCAGTGGTAAATGGAAAACAAATATCAGAGAACACAGACCTAAGTTTTGAATGCCAAGAAGATGCAGCTGTTGAAAACTGGTGGATAAATGTTGCTTAAACTCTGGCTACGCAGAGTGATCCCCGGACCAGCAGCAGCATCACCAAGGAGCTCATTGGAAATGCACACTCTCAGGCCCCACCTCAGACCTACTGAATCAGCACCTACATTTAACAACCTCTCCCACCCATCCCAGGGGATCCTTATGCACATTAATGTTTTGAGAAGCAGCTGCTTCAAGCAAGAGCCCTCCTTTGGATTCAGAGGGAACAGCAAAGAACCTTGGAGGACAGGCTGCCTGCCTGGTCCCCATTCACTGAGCCGACCCCTTTTTTTCCCAAACAGATTTACATCAGAAGGTGTGTTTTTCAGTTTCTGCAATGACTTCATTTGCTGTTGTAGAAGAAATTCCAAACTAAAAGGCACATCCATATGTAAGAAGGAAAACATTTATCATTTAGAAACTCACTTTTCCAAAAATACAACTATGTTTCATATATTTATTCCAGCGACTTTTCAAACTTGGCTGAAAATTGTAATCACCCGTAATGTTTTAAAAACTAATTCCTTCATCTGGGCTCCTGCTCTGGAATATTCCAATTTGGTGATTGTGAGAGATGACCCAGGTTACTGTATTTTCAAAACTCAACAGTTGATTTTGATGTACAATTAGGATGGGGATTTATGGCTTGATTCTTTGGCTGTTAAAATATGCAGGGTGTTGCAGAAGGGTGCCTCCTGAGGAATGCTTGCCCTGGCAACTTCCATCTCTTGATTTGGTCTGGAAGCAGTGTCCATTAGACTGCCCCCAAGAATTTTTTTCTATAAGGTTTATGAATTCTGGAGCCCCCGCTAGAGTTGATGCTCACAGCTCATCCTGCTTAAGTTGAGCGGCAGCCTCTGACAACACTCTGTGATAGATTGGGCAATTTACACCATTGAAAAACTAGGCAGGAAAAGAGGTAAAGCAGAGAAACAGGACTGAAGTGAGTTTCTTCCCTGGTCTTGTCAGGCTCGTAAATTCCTGGGCAGTCAAGAAGTGACCCTCCTCCTTAATAAATAAGACATATCAGAGGGCTAAAAATATCCATGGATTCCATTTTTATAGGAAGAAGAAATCAATTCATTCAGGAAGATGGCAATACAGTTGACCATTGAACAATGCAGGAGTTAGGGGCACGGACCCTCTGTGCAGTTGAAAATCCGAGTATAGCTTATAGTCTGCCCTCCATATCCGTGGCTCCCCCTTATCCACAAATTCAATCAACTTTGGATCATGTAATACTGTAATTTTTTACTACTGAAAAACTCTGCATGTAAGCGGACCTACACAGCTAAAATCTGTGTTGTTCAAGGGTCAACTGTATTCAACACGTGGTATTGACTGATTTTAAAACTGTATTTAACAGATGGTATTGACCTCAATCAAGGAAGCAGGTGAATAGAAAAGTAGAGCAAAGGCCAAGGAACTAAGAAGGACTTATCATGAACTCTTGGAAGGAGATTTTGAGATCAAGAATTTTTTTTATAATAGACTTTTTGGATTAAAGGACGTTTCTGTTCCCTCAACACAGTGTATGCTTCCTTATTAAGTCTACTTAATAAGTCTACTGTGTTTGTTCTAGAACCTATGTTTGCTAGTTTACTATATAATGTAATTATGAAATTACAAATTATGCAAACGGATCAAATGTGAGTCCAAAATAAAAAGGTTTCTATAAAAACTAAGTTGAAAATTTTGAAAAGGCTGGAGTCTCTACATATTAGTGAAATCATACAGCAGTTGTCATTCTGCGTCTGGCTTATTTCACTTAGCATAATGTACTACAGGTCCATCCATGTTGTTGCAAATAACAGGATTTCCTTCTTTCTTAAGGCTGTATAACAATCCATGGTATGTATATACTATATTTTCTTTATCCATTCATCTGTCGATGGACATTTACATTTTTTCCACGTCTTAGCTATTATGAATACTTCTGCAAGGAACATGAGAATGCAGGTATCTCTTCAAAACTCTGATTTAAATTTGGCATAAATACCCACAAGTGGGATTGCTGGATCACATTACTAAGAGGATAGAGCTCATGTTAAGTGTTTTTACCACACACCAAAAAAATAATGATGAGGGCGGGAGGAAACTTCAGGAGGCCATGGATTTATTTATGGTCTTGATGGTTGTGAAGGTTTTACGAGTGTGTATTTATCCTCAAACTCATCAAATTGTATATACTTTAAATATTTACAGCTTTTTACATATCAACCATGCCTCAACAAAGGGTTGTTAAAGAATTAAAAATGTCCCTCATCATCTGACCACAAAAAACCCAAAGGTCACTAAAACAAAAGTCCTGTTAAATTAGGTGTGGATGAGTCAACTCTTAAAGATAGGGGCAAATAAAAAATACAGGAGGATTCTGTAGTCATACTGCTTCACAATTACATTTATGTTTTACTCCCTTTTAAAGAAACTGAAATTGGAAATTGTAGATGATGCATTCAGAATCGAGTTCTTGCCAAAAAGACTTAGATTTCAAATAAGGAAACCGATATTTAAGGAAAAGGTCTGGCCCTACATGAAAAGATTAATAAATGAATGTACTTGTATTTTTCTTTTAAAAAATGTTTATTTCTTTTACATGTAGCTGTCCAGTTTTCCAAGCACCACTTATTGAAGACGCTGTCTTTTCACCATTGTATATTCTTGCCTCCTTTATCAAAACTAAGGTGACCATATGTGCGTGGGTTTATCTCTGGGCTTTCTATCCTGTTCCATTGATCTATATTTCTGTTTTTGTGCCAGTACCATACTGTCTTGATTACTGTAGCTTTGTAGTATAGTCTGAAGTCAGGGAGCCTGATTCCTCCAGCTCCGTTTTTCTTTCTCAAGATTGCTTTGGCTATTCGGGGTCTTTTGTGTTTAAGACCTAAACAGACATTTCTCCAAAGAAGACATACAGATTACCAAAAAACACATGAAAGAATGCTCAACATCATCAATCATTAGAGAAATGCAAATCAAAACTAAAATGAGATATCATCTCACGCTGGTCAGAATGGCCATCATCAAAAAATCTACAAACAACAAACGCTGGAGAGGGTGTGGAGAAAAGGGAACCCTCTTGCACTGTTGGTGGGAATGTAAATTGATACAGCCACTATGGAGAACAGTATGGAGGTTCCTTAAAAAACTAAAAATAGAACTACCATACGACCCAACAATCCCACTACTGGGCATATACCCTGAGAAAACCATAATTCAAAAAGAGTCATGTACCACAATGTTCATTGCAGCTCTATTTACAATAGCCAGGACATGGAAGCAACCTAAGTGCCCATCGACAGACGAATGGATAAAGAAGATGTGACACATATATACAATGGAATATTACTCAGCCATAAAAAGAAACGAAATTGAGTTATTTGTAGTGAGGTGGATGGTCCTACAGTCTGTCATACAGAGTGAAGTAAGTCAGAAAGAGAAAAACAAATACCGTAGGCCAACACATATATATGGAATCTAAAAAAAAACAGGTCATGAAGAACCTAGGGGCAGGACGGGAATAAAGATGCAGACCTACTAGAGAATGGACTTGAGGACACGGGGAGGGGGAAGGGTAAGCTGGGATGAAGTAAGAGAGTGGCGTGGACATATATACACTACCAAACGTAAAATAGATAGCTAGTGGGAAGCAGCCGCATAGCACAGGGAGATCAGCTCGGTGCTTTGTGACCACCTAGAGGGGTGGGATAGAGAGGGTGGGAGGGAGACGCAAGAGGGAGGAGATATGGGGACATATGTATATGTATAACTGATTCACTTTGTTATAAAGCATAAACTAACACACCATTGTAAAGCAATTATACTCCAATAAAGACGTTAAAAAATGTTTATATCAAGTGTATAATCTATTTTTATGGTACCTGCTTTAGCCTAATAACCATCTGTCTTGATTATGCCAGATAAGTCAACTCCACTTGGAAAAAGCTTCAACAACATGTTTTCAAACTCCATCTCCCCCTCCACCCCCCACAAAGATTGGTGCCAATGGCCCTCATTCCAGAAGCACAGTTTGTAGAGAGAGTATTACTGATAGGAATGTGCTGAGTCATGGGTATTGTGTTGAGGAATAAAACAGTGTTGAGAACCATTAATTTAAAGACAAATACATGCTTATTTCATGCATGCATTTTATAAAATTCTATTACTATCTGTACCAAATTTAAATACCAATATATGTTATAAAGCAGAAACTAACACACCATTGTAAAGCAATTATACTCCAATAAAGATGTTTAAAAATAAATAAATACCAATATATGTAGTTTACCATTTAATTGTGACACGCATCCAGAACATGTTTTCTAATTGCAGCTATTTAACTATATTTATGAGGACACACTCAGCAAATTACAAAATCTACAAAGAGTATATATAAAAGTGAACAGGTTTTCATCTAGACTTGTCTCATGCTGCCCACAAACATAGAGCTCTAGATTAAAATGTTACTTTCCATAAATTGTCACAAGAACCTCTCACCTGTATTACTTCAAATTTGTGTACCTGACAGGTCGTGAAGTCTCCAAGTATCTAAAACATTGCCCCTCTAAGAAAAAAAAGGCACCATGTGAACATCTTTTTTGCAGAGCAGCTCTGCCCGGATCTTGTGGAATGTGAACAGAGAGAAACTATCCTAGGGGCTGTCCTCCACTAACGGGGCCTGGGCTGAATTTGTGCACAAGCCAAAGGGAAGTCAGGGCACTAGGAGGCCAACTGCCTTTCTGACATACCTTGATTTGAAACCTTGTTTATCAGAGATGTTTCATATTGGATCACGGAAAAGCGACCCAATTGTGTCTTCTTAATGGGAAGTGTCAGAGATAGATGAACAAGGAGAGCAGGGGTCACTTGAGCTCGTGTTATGTCCCAATAAGGCAGAGCTATAATTTCTAGTTCACACCTCTGATGTACATTCCTATATTAGAAAGATTATGCCTTTCTATCCCACAATCCTCAAGGCATACCATCTTAAAGCTAGTTTGTACACTACTCTTCCTTGTAGACAATGTGCCAAACTATTATAACATGAATATTATCCTTCATTTTGAACACATGTAAAACATACTTTAAAAAACATAGTGATTAGAGAGGCCGCGATAGTGAGAGGCCCGTGCACCGCGATGAAGAGTGGCCCCCACTTGCCGCAACTAGAGAAAGCCCTCGCACAGAAACGAGGAACCAACACAGCCAAAAATAAATTAATTAATTAAAAAAAAAAAAAAAAACATAGTGATTTCTATGAAGTAGTTACTATCTCATTTAGAGGTAAATTGATTCCCAAAATAGAGAAGGGGATTATATGTTATAATTTTTTGCATGATTGTATTTTTAGCACAGGAAAACGCATAAAAGAAACTCGTAAGAAATTAAAAACAAGTTAAGCAATAGAAAACTCCTGTGTTAATCCTTGTCTAGGGACTAGCCTTTCCCACAAAAAATGTTAAAAGTGGCGATAATCAAAACATATTAATATGAAAAACATTGACAGGAATTCATACTTTACTTATTAACCACATGCACAATGGTTAAAAGAAGGTAAGACCAGTGAGCTGCCTTTTAAATTAAATAATCAAACTTGAAATACCCTCTCTTAGATGGCATGGAATTACTTGACCTGGTCATATTTATTTGTGTTCAAACATGAAGCACTGGATCTAAGCCACAGTATAAAGCTGAAGTAGAACAGATTTCTAGTTACAAAGCCATTCATCATGGCTTCTTCAAGGGAATGTCCTCAATAAATAGCATTTAGATGAATTAATAGCAACAGCTACTACAACATGATGTACAGCTTTTCATACTGGATATTCTATATGGCTTTGCAGTAGCAGTTTCCAACTTATATTCAATTTAGTGCAACTTTCTCAAAAGATATCAATATGTACTGTGTGCAAAATGCTTGTAGGACATGCTGGATGCTATGAACATCCCTTAGAGCATCAAAATACACTTTAGCAAATTAAAAGGTCTGAGAAATCCTGCAGGCATTTATTAAATTTACCTACAATGATTCCAATTTTTCCCAAAATTGTTCAACCATAGAACTATTTACCAAGGAATACTTATTAACATCTCATAGAAAATTGACATACTATGATATAGTTTGGCCCACTGTCATACATATGTCTTTAATCAAACTCTGGTGGAGTAGGTAAGAGAATTCACATATTTTTGCAGGTAAGAAGACTAGGGGAATCATTAATTCCCAATGCTTACTCAAAGATCAAAAAATAAATAAATAAATGATTGCTACCTATATGGACTCCAAAATTTAATATGCTAAAGTTTGCATAAAATTTGACAATATTTTCTAGCAGTAATTAAGAGATTTAAGAAACTCTAGAGTTAAAACAAATTGTTTTAAATAACTATTGTCTTTAAACACAAGAGAATTATAAGATTTTGCTTTCTATTTGTGTACTGATGGCTGGAAATGGCTTCAATTGCTCCGCTTTTGGGAATTAAATTATTATTGGCTGCAGATCCTTAAATATTTTATTTCAGAAAATCAGTGTTTTTGCTCTCTTTCTCAATTTCTGCAGAATTTCTTCTTTAATTTACAAGTGGAAACAGTATAAGAAGTTAATAATCATTCCTATGTTTGTGAACACTGTGTAAAAAAAGGAAAGGAAAAGAGTATGCATTCTTTAAACATGATTTTCTTCAAATATAACCGGACAAGATTATGTCTTTTGACTAAATTGTGATATGTTTCACAGCCACCTAGATGCCAAAGATGAAGTGTTGACAGCTTCTGTCTCAAGTCTTCTTGAAGCTAATAAGACAGTTGATGCCAACTTGGCAGCATCAATGCCCTGTTGGATAGGCGACTCGAGTCCCGGAGTCTGGGTGAGAAATTTGGCCTGGCAGCTGGGGGAATTTCTACAGAAAGCAATCAAAGGCAGAAAAAGGAGCCACATTTTGAATTGTTAAAACAAACAAACAAAAAAAACTATCATCTAAATATGACAGGTATATTACAGTTAAGATGAGAATTTCCACCATGGACTGTTGGCATTCTTGGATTTAGTATTAGTAATTCAAATATTTAATGACAACCTTTAAAGCTTATGATATAGTTAAATCCATTTGTCTTTTTCCAGTATGGCTTTCTTCCTTTATGGTTATATTTTTAAAAGCATTTTCTACCCCAATGTCACATAAATATTCATCTAAAGTTTTCTCTAGTAAAGTTTCAATTTTATATTTATATCTTTAATCCGCCTAATGTTAATTTTGGTGTATGCTACACAGTAAGGATCCAACTTCTTTCTTTTCAAATGATAAAACTTTCCCAAATGTAATTCGAAAAATAAACCTTTTGGGGGGCCATTATTTGAAATAAATATTTTAAAGTGCTACATTTGTATTTAAACTTGTGTACTCATTATTCTGCTCCATAGTTGTATCTGATGTGTCTGTCTATCCCTACAACAATAATACCTTTACAAAAATTATTGGAGCTTTAATATGTATTTTAATATTGGAATGTAAAATTGATCATTTTATTCTTGAAAAAAATTGAACACTTTGCACAGACTTGTTCTAGGATATTTTTCTTACTACATCTTGGGAATTGGAAGCACTGGTGAAGAAGTTCCTCTAATAAAAGCTTGGGCTTCAATAATTTTACCAGCAAACACTGGGAAATTTTCCAGCATCAAAAGATTCCAAAGCCAATGAAATTACTGCAAAGCACTAAAAGGATGAACTCCCAACTTATTTTGTAAAACTAGTGTAAATGTTATACTAAAAGATGACATGAAAAGTAGATCAGTCTCATGTCAAAAATATTAAATAAAGACCTATTAAAGGCATTTGATTAAATTCATTGTCTATTCTGAGGATTCAAAGCAAACTAAGAGTACAGGTATCTATTCTTTATCAAATAAAGATAATCTAAAATATCCTACTAAGAGAAAGACAAATACTGTATGATCTAACTTATATGTAGAATCTAAAAAAGCAGAACTGATAGAAACAGAGACTAGAATGGTGGTTGTCAGGGGCTGGGGGTGGGCAGATGTTGGTCAAACTGTACAAACCTCCAATTATAGGATGAATAAGTTCTGGATGTACAGCATGGTGACTATAGTTAATAATACTGTATTTTGTTCTGGAAAGTTGCTAAGAGAGGAGTAGGCTTTAAATGTTCCCACCACCAAAAAAAATCAACATTTTGTACACCTTAAACTTACACAATGTTATATGTCAATTATGCCTCAAAAAATCCTATTTAATGGTAAAAGACTAAGTTAAAAACAAGTAACCAGATCTTATGGCTATTATTTAATATTACTTTAGAAGTTCTAGCTAATGACATGAGTCAAGAAAAATAAGTATATAAGTCTTGGAAAGAGGACTGCCTGAAAAAATATGAAATACTAACTGAAAAACAATTAGAACTAATTAGAGAACTCAGTATAAAAATAAAAATATTAAAATAAATCAATAAATTTCCTTCATATCAACATTAGTAAGCAAAATAGAAAAATCCATAAATACCTAAAAATCTATACACAAATAAAATACTTTGAGACACAAAAGACGACATGCATAAAAAGAAAAACAGGTTAAATTTTCAAGTGAAAACAGTCAATATTTTGATGTGTGTGTTCATTTTTGTCGTAAAG
The DNA here is from genome assembly GCF_965194825.1 of Balaenoptera physalus. NCBI lineage: Eukaryota > Metazoa > Chordata > Mammalia > Artiodactyla > Balaenopteridae > Balaenoptera > Balaenoptera physalus. Next base: position 26,527,547 of record NC_138903.1, on the reverse strand, counting down.
TGTTTTAGGGAACAAAATAAAGGGTTGCTGCAGTTTCCAAAATAGCCTTGCTTGATTTATTCAGAATAAATTTACATTATTTTTGTAGGTATTTTCATTTCTTTTTATGTTATATATCCATTAGTTAATCCAGTTATCTTTTGAGTATGTGTGTATCCCCCTCTCCCCACCTTTCTTTCCTTTTCTTTCTATTCTCACTGGCACTGCCCTAGTTCAAGCACCTAACTTTTCCACAAGACTTCACCAGTAGCGGCTTTGAAACATCTTCTATGTCCTGAGTTTGGAAGGATAGTTTTGCACCTCCTTTGCCCAACTGCTATTTCACAATCTTGCTAATATTCTGAATACCCACATAAATGGAGTTTCTATTTCCTAATTCTTATACCATGAATATATTCTGCATATGGCTAAAGTAACTTTTCTAAGATACAGATCAGCTGATGTCACTGCCTTCCTCAAAAATCTTTACTCGTTCTCAACTGCCTACAACATGTCATCTGAAGGCTTTGTGGGTTATCATTTGATACCTCTAAGATCAAGATCCAATCCCCCTTTCAGCCACATCCCCCTAAACTCTCCATTCTGTATCTTTTCCCCAGCAAAACTAGGCTTCCCTTTCTCCATAACCATATTTTCACCATCCTTGAAGTCCCAGACTAAACACTACCTACCTCCTTCATGAAAGCTGACCTCACCCCTGTCTGAAATTAAAATTCTTTCTCCTCTGTGTTCTGATAACAGTTTGTTTGCAAATCTACACCAGCATTTATTCTATCATTCCATTATGAAATATTTATTATATGTGGTTATTTGTGTACTGTATAAATGGTAAGGTCCTTCAGGGCAGAGCTCGTGAAATATTTATACTTATGTTCCCTACTGCACCACAGGCACAGTATCTTGTATTTAGTAAGTAATCAATAAATGTTTGATGAATTTATTAAAATCAGTAACTTTATGGAATATAAGAGGGTACATATTACTCTCTTCAATTTAATTATAGCTATAATTTTCAGATGTTCAGCATGTTCCACATAATACGCTAAGCAACTTCCATTTTATTCTCACAGCTTGATGAAATAGGCATTATTAGCCTCATTTGTCACACAATATACTAAGCACCTTACATTTCATTCCATTTTATTCTCATACAACCCTATGAACTAGGTATTTAGTGGCCTCATTTTTCAGTTAACCAAGAGAGTGTATCTTGCCTAAAAGTGGTAGACCCACAGTTCAAACCTAATTTGACTCTAAGCCTCTGAGTGTGTGTGTGTGCGTCTCTGTGCACGTGCGTGCATGCGCACATGCAAACTAGTAGAAGTAATGATAGATATCAAGCCCTAAGGATGAAGGAGTGTGATGAAAGTTCCAGAAGAAACATGTACAAGACAATGTGTACAAACATTTGCTACTTTGGAGTCACGAAGAATCACAAAGAAAAGGGTGGGGGCACTTCTTTTTTTGTTTTCCTCTGGCAAAGGGCACTAAACTAGGGAACCAAGAGAGCAATGGTTCAGTATAATTAAGAAAGACTTGGGCAGCGTTGCTGCGCGGCGGCACCATGCTGGCCACCCTGAAGACCCTCCAGCAGCAGACCTTCAAGATCGATATCGACCCAGACGAGATGGTAAGAGCACTGAATGAGACGACTGAATCTGAAAAGGGTAAAGATGCCTTTCCTGTAGCAGGTCAAAAATTAATTTAGCATGCAACATCCTCAATGACGATACTGCTCTAAAAGAATATAAAACTGATGAGAAAAACTTCGTGGTAGTTATGGTGACAAGACCCAGAGCAGTGACACCACCAGCACCAGTTACAACTCAGCCATCTAATTCTGCCACCACTACCACAGTTAGCTCCTCCACAGCACCAGCTGTGGCTCAGGCCCCAACCCCTGCCCCCAATTTGGCCCCCACTCTGGCCCCCACTCCCACACCTGCACTGTCACTCCAGCATCAACGACAGCGTCTTCTGAACCTGCACCTGCTAGGGCAATGAAACAAGAGAAACCTGCAGAAAAGCCAGCAGAAACACCAGTGGCTGCTAGCCCAACATCAACTGACAGTACATCAGGTGATTCTTCTCGGTCAAACCTTTTTGAAGATGCAACAAGTGCACTCGTGACAAGTCAGTCTTAGGAGAATATGGTAACTGAGATCATGCCAATGGGCTATGAACGAGAGCAAGTAATTGCAGCCCTGAGAGCCAATTTCAACAACCCTGACAGAGCAGTGGAGTATCTTTTAATGGGAATTCCCGGAGATAGAGAAAGTCAGGCCGTGGTTGACCCCCCTCCAGCAGCGAGTACTGGGGCTCCTCAGTCTTCAGTGGCTGCAGCTACAGCAACTACGACAGCAATGACTACAACAACAAGTTCTGGAGACACCCTCTTGCATTTTTACGGAATCAGCCTCAGTTTCAACAGAGGAGACAAATTATTCAACAGAATCCTTCCCTGCTTCCAGCATTGTTACAACAGATAGGTCGAGAAAATCCTCAGTTACTGCAGCAAATTAGCCACCATCAGGAGCATTTTACTCAGATGCTATATTGAACCAGTTCAAGAAGCGGGTGGTCAAGGAGGAGGGGGTGGAAGTGGCAGTGGAGGAATTGCAGAAGCTGGAAGTGGTCATATGAACTACATTCAAGTAACGCCTCAGGAAGAAGAAGCTATAGAAACGTTAAAGGCATTAGGATTTCCTGAAGGACTTGTGATACAAGCATATTTTGCTTGTGAGAGGAATGAGAACTTGGCTGCCAATTTTCTTCTACAGCAAAACTTTGATGAAGATTGAAAGGGACTTTTTTTCATCTCACACTTCACACCAGTGCATTACACTAACTTTGTTCACTGGATCGTCTGGGATGACTTGGGCTCATGTCCACATACTTGGTATAAGGTAGTGGATTGTTGGGGGTGGGAAGGGGGGATCTAAGATGCAGGGTGGGGATGAATACCTTGCATGCCTGCTTCAATTAGCAGATGCCACAAATCCACACAGCGTGTAAAATATTGTACAACCAAAAGTCAGCTTTTGCATGTCTTTATTTCTTCTACAAAACAGTAGGTAACTTTTTCTAGGTTTCACTCTTTTTAGTGTACTAGATCCAGAAATTTAGTGTAATGCCCTGCTTTATATTTCTTTGAGTTAACATTGGTTTCAGAAAGAGTCTTTGCTACCTAGAATCTACGGTCCCTATTCTATGGCAACACTGGATAATGGCTTTGTGAAATTGAAAAAAAAAAATTGGAGCAAGTGTAAACAGAAATGCCAAATTACTGATGGTTATTGTTGCTGCTTCAAATAGGTATACATTTATGTGTAAGAAAGCCCATTCTTTCATGATAAATACTTGGGGTTGAGGGGGGAGAAGGGGAATCTTTTGTTAAAATGAAAATAATTACTGCTATTTTAAATTTCTTGATCATTGAATGTGAGACCCTTCTAACATGATTTGAGAAGCTGTACAAGTATAGGCAGAGTTATTTTCCTGTTTACATTTTTTTTGCTTTGTTTTGGGGGGAAAATTGGTAGGTGTCTAATTACTGTTTACTTCATTGTTATATTGCAGTAAAAAGTTTTAAAACCACAGTTGCATGTTTGCTTTTGATGTATCCCTTTGTGGAATTAGCACTTTGGGGCCAATGGAGAAATGCAGCATTCACCATCCCTGTCTTCCCCTTCCCTCAGCAGAAATGTGTTTGACAGCAAGTCGTGAATTCCAACTGCTGCCTTTTTTAAAACACACAAAATGCTGATTCAGTTCAAAATTAATGCAAGTGTCTCAAAACTGAGTTTCTGATATTTGTAAATGTTTTTCATTATTAGGTAAGAATGTATGACTATTAAAGTCATTTAGGATTATTTGCTTTCAAAAAGAGAAGGTGGACAGAACTATAATCTAGCATCTTTTATTGCATTGGACAGACTGGAAAAATCTTTTGGAAGGGTTGGGAGATGCGGCTGGAAAAGTACTTTGGAAAATGTACAATCAAGACATCTCATGGAATATTAAAAGAAAAATCTTAATAGCAAAAAAAAAAGAAAAAGAAAAAGACTTGGGCAAAATAGGTAAATCGTATGGTATGTGAATTATATCACAATACAGCTATTAAAATAATTATTTGAGGAGCTGTTTAAAGCACAGATCTATGTGTTCTACCTCAAGGAATTCTGCTTATGCAGATCTGGAGAGGGACACAGGAATCTGCATTTTTAGAAATCACTTCTAGTTAATTCTGATGCAAGAGTTTTTAACTGCTCACATTTTCAGAATCACTGGCATAGAGGGTTAAAAATGCAAAGTCATTATGTTGAGTTTTTCAGGTCACACATCTTCAGTGGTGCCATTCATATTATATGCTACATGAATGTCACCCTATGAAGTTGTCCAGTGCACAACATGTACGGATGTGAGCAACATCCCCTTAAAAGTACAAGGTACGATGGGAGAAGAGAGGACTAACATTTCCTCGGTACCTATGATCTGCCAGTTACTGTGCTATGCAAGATAGAGAGATTGATATATAACTTATATAAGCTATATCTATCTATCTTACTAACATCTTTAAAGTTAGGTATTATCACCTCTGTTGTACATATGAAGAAACTTACATTCAGAGAACTTTAACATTCCCCATGTTAAACAGCTAGAAATTATCCCTTCATCCATTTGATTTATAAACAGCAATTAATGTTTACTGTAAGCCTGGCACCAAGAGAACTAAAACCAAACAATCAAAGAAAAGTTATTAGAAGAACAGTACCACTGAAAGAATTCCAGCCTGGTACTCTATAGGGCAATGAGAACTCTATATGGTAAACAGACTGAAGTAGTCACCTGTGATGAGGTGGTACTTTGTATTGATACTGGAACTAGGAACATCATAAAAGGATCCATATGAATATATCACAGTATGCTCTCACCATAAATGTCATCTTCTTGCAGCAATGACCAAGAAAGCAATCAAATAGCATTTCGGTTTTTTTAAACCCACAAACATTCACTGAGTAAACACTCTGTCAAACCCTTGATAAGGATAACAAGAAAGTGCCCTGCGCTTTTGATGCAACCTCAAAGGAACCCACTTGTAAATTAGGACAGCCTTCCAAATGGTTTGATGAAAATCACAAGGCCATTAAAATGTTCATTTTTCCTAAAAATCTAACTGATCCAAGTGGCCACTCTTCTTCTCCATCTTCCTGGGCGAAGATACTGCATCCTCCTCCACTCAGTCTTCATGTCATTAAGTAAATATAATACCTGAAAAAGAAAACTATCCTCTAAAGACACAGAGTGCCAAGGGCTTATTATGGTAGCTTTTAAGGATACTTAAAAGATTTCTTGATTTGGAGTAGAACTGGCAATGATTGTGCTGAACCACTTCTCTGAAATGGTTAGTAAAATTAGAAAAGGAAAATAACTAACTGAATTCTTATATCCAAGGGGCATTACCAGAAAAAAACAAGAAAGTACAGTTCTGCTTTAGCCTCATAGTGTTTTCCTAAAGAAAATGCTATTACCTTCATTAAAGGTAAACCATTAATAATCAGGATTTTTAAAAGTACACGTAAATATGCTATGAGCTCAAAACAGAATATCAAGAAGTGTTATTCTTGCAAAACCAAAGTGAATTAATTATCAGCTTTACACATATCATTTAACAAGCTAACACTAAGCAAAAAAAGTTATACAAGATGATGAAAAGGGAAGAAAATATGATGGTACAGTTGAGAAAGAATTTAAGACAGTCTGTCACCCAGAAGGACCCAAGTATCATTTTCAATCTCGTCAGTACTTTAATATGATATTCAATTTGTCTTTGGCCTTCTCACAAACTTTGGTCTTCTTTGGAACACCCAGTAGGATATTTTTGCTCTTCAAATAGGAGTATTTCAAGATCTCAATGGAATTATCATTACACTCAGTCTGGTCTCTTCACCAACGCTCTTTATCACCAAACCACCACATGCAACTTTTACATTTAAAGCTCCTAGTAGGAGCTTTGAAATCGGAAATTCAAAATATCAATGTTCTATTTGACCTTCTGCTCCATCCTTGCCAAAAAATAATATCACAAAGGCAAAAATAGAAAATATTTTAACACATTACTATGTAAAAAGTCAAGCATATACAAAAATAGAGAAAGAAGTAAAATAAACACCCATGTATATATTAAACAGCCTCAAAAAATAAGCTATAGACAATCTTGTTTCCTCTCCATTCCCATTCACCCTCCCCTCATATTATTTTTATACAAATTCCATATAAGTATCTTTCATACATAAACTAGTTCAGTTTATGTTTTTAAAAATTAAGAAGGCCATTTTGTGCTAGTACCATACTGTTATGATTACTGTAGCTCTGTAGTATAGTCTGAAGTCAAGGAGTGTGATACCTACAGTTCTGATCTTCTTCCTCAAGATTATTTTGGCTATTCAGGGTCTTTTTTGTTTCCACACAAACTGTGAAATTATTTGCTCTGGTTCTGTGAAAAATGCCATTGGTATTTTGATAGGGATTGCACTGAATCTATAGACTGCCTTGGGTAGTATGGTCATTTTAACAATATCAATTCTTCCAATCCAAGAACACAGTATATCTTTCCATCTGTTTGTGTTGTCTTCAATCTCTTTCATCAGGGTCTTATACTTTCCTGGGGTCTTTTACCTCCTTAGGTAGTTTTATCCCTAGGTATTTTATGCTTTTTGATGTGATGGTAAGTGGGACTGTTTCCTTAATTTCTCTTTCTGATAGTTTGTTGTTGGTATATAGAAATGCAACAGATTTCTATTTATTAATTTTGTATCCTGCAACTTTACTGAACTCACTGATAAGTTCTAGTAGTTTTCTGGTGGTGTCTTTAGTATTTTCTGTGTATAATATCATGTCATCTGCAAACAGTGACAATTTTATTTCTTCCTTTCCAATCTGGATTCCTTTTATTTCTTTTTCTTCTCTGACTGCTGTGGCTAGGACTTTAAAAACTGTGTTGAAAAAAAGTGGCAAGAGTGGACATCCTTGTCTTGTTCCTAATCTGAGACGAAATGCTTTCAGCTTTTTACCATTGAGTATGACGTTAGCTGTGGGTTTGTCATATATGGCCTTTATTATGTTAAGGTATGTTCACTCTATGCCCATTTTCTGGAGAGTTCTTATCATAACTGGATGTTGAATCATATCAAAAGCTTTTTCTCTATCTATTGAGATGATCATATGATTTTTATTCTTCAATTCATTAATGTGGTGTATCAAAAACACACATAGATCAATGTAACAGAATACAGAGCCCCAAAATAAACCCACACACTTATCAAGGTCAATTAATCTATGACAAAGGAGGCGAGAGTATACAATGGAGAAAAGACAGCCTCTTCAATAAGTGGTGCTGGGAAACCTGGACAGCTACATGTAAAAGAATGAAATTAGAACACTCCCTCACACCATACACAAAAATAAACTCAAAATGGATTAAAGACCTAAATGTAAGGCCAGACACTATCAAACTCTTAGAGGAAAACATAGGCAGAACACTCTATGACATAAATCACAGCAAGATCCTTTTTGACCCACCTCCTAGAATAATGGAAATAAAAACAAAAATAAACAAATGGGACATAATTAAATTTAAAAGCTTCTGCACAGCAAAGGAAACCACTGATGAAATGAAAAGACAACATACTAAATGGAAGAAGATATTTTCAAATGGTATGACTGATAAGGCGTTAGTACCCAACATATATTCATTGACTAGCTCATACACTAATCAATGAATTTGGTAAAGTAGCAGAATACTAAATTAATGCACAGAAATCTCTTGCATTCCTATACACTAATGATGAAAAATCTGAAAGTGAAATTAAGAAAACACTCCCATTTACCACTGCAACAAAAAGAATAAAATATCTAGGAATAAACCTACCTAAGGAGACAAAAGACCTGTATGCAGAAAATTATAAGACACTGATGAAAGAAATTAAAGATGATACAAATAGATGGAGAGATATACCATGTTCTTGGATTGGAAGAATCAACATTTTGAAAATGACTCTATTACCCAAAGCAATCTACAGATTCAATGCAATCCCTATCAAACTACCACTGGCATTTTTCACAGAAACTAGAACAAAAAATTACACAATTTGTATGGAAACACAAAAGACCCCAAATAGCCAAAGCAATCTTGAGAAAAAAAAACGGAGCTGGAGGAATCAGGCTCCCTGACTTCAGACTATACTACAAAGCTACAGTAATCAAGACAGTATGGTACTGGCACAAAAACAGAAATATAGATCAATGGAACAGGATAGAAAGCCCAGAGATAAACCCACGCACATATGGTCACCTTATCTTTGATAAAGGAGGCAAGAATATACAATGGAGAAAAGACAGCCTCTTCAATAAGTGGTGCTGGGAAAACTGAACAGCTACATGTAAAAGAATGAAATTAGAACACTCCCTAACACCATACACAAAAATAAACTCAAAATGGATTAAAGACCTAAATGTAAGGCCAGACACTATCAAACTCTTAGAGGAAAACATAGGCAGAACACTCTATGACATAAATCACAGCAAGATCCTTTTTGACCCACCTCCTAGAGTAATGGAAATAAAAACAAAAATAAACAAATGGGACCTAATGAAACTTAAAAGCTTCTGCACAGCAAAGGAAACCATAAACAAGATGAAAAGACAACCCTCAGAATGGGAGAAAATATTTGCAAATGAAGCAACTGACAAAGGATTAATCTCCAAAATTTACAAGCAGCTCATGCAGCTCAATATCAAAAAAACAACAACCCAATCCAAAAATGGGCAGAAGACCTAAATAGACATTTCTCCAAAGAAGATATACAGATTGCCAACAAACACATGAAAGAATGCTCAACATCATTAATCATTAGAGAAATGAAAATCAAAACTACAATGAGGTATCATCTCACACCAGTCAGAATGTTCATCATCAAAAAATCTACAAACAATAAATTCTGGAGAGAGTGTGGAGAAAAGGGAACCCTCTTGCACTGTTGGTGGGAATGTAAACTGATACAGCCACTATGGAGAACAGTATGGAGGTTCCTTAAAAAACTAAAAATAGAACTATCATACGACCCAGCAATCCCACTACTAGGCATATACCCTGAGAAAACCATAATTCAAAAAGAGTCATGTACCACAATGTTCACTGCAGCTCTATTTACAATAGGCAGGACATGGAAGCAACCTAAGTGTCCATCGACAGATGAATGGATAAAGAAGATGTGGCACATATATACAATGGAATATTACTCAGCCATAAAAAGAAACGAAATTGAGTTATTTGTAGTGAGGTGGATGGACCTAGAGTCTGTCATACAGAGTGAAGCAAGTCAAAAAGAGAAAAACAAATACCGTATGCTAACACATATATATGGAATCTAAGGGAAAAAAGTCTACAAACGACAGTTGCTGGAGAGGATGTGGAGAAAACGGAACCCTCTTGCACTGTTGGTGGGAATGTATATTGATACAGCCACTATGGAGAACAGTATGGAGGTTCCTTAAAAAAACTAAAAATAGAACTACCATATGACCCAGCAATCCCACTACTGGGCATATACCCTGAGAAAACCATAATTCAAAAAGAGTCATGTACCACAATGTTCACTGCAGCTCTATTTACAATAGGCAGGACATGGAAGCAACCTAAGTGTCCATCGACAGATGAATGGATAAAGAAGATGTGGCACATATATACAATGGAATATTACTCAGCCATAAAAAGAAACGAAATTCAGCTATTTGTAGTGAGGTGGATGGATCTAGAGTCTGTCATACAGAGTGAAGTAAGTCAGAAAGAGAAAAACAAATACTGTATGCTAACACATATATATGGAATCTAAAAAAAAAATAAAGTAAAAATGGTCATGAAGAACCTAGGGGCAAGACGGGAATAAAGACACAGACCTACTAGAGAGTGGACTTGAGGATACGGGGAGGGGGAAGGGTAAGCTGGGACAAAGTGAGAGAGTGGCATGGACATATATACACTACCAAACGTAAAATAGATAGCTACTGGGAAGCAGCCGCAGAGCACAAGGACATCAGCTCGGTGCTTTGTGACCACCTAGAGGGGTGGGATAGGGAGGGTGGGAGGGAGGGAGACGCAAGAGAGAAGAGATATGGGGACATACGTATATGTATAACTGATCCACTTTGTTATAAAGCAGAAACTAACACACCATTGTAAAGCAATTGTACTCCAATAAAGATGTTTAAAAATAAAAAAATAAATAAACAGCTCATACAACTCAACATCCAAAAAACAAAAACAAAAAACCAAGCCAATTAAAAAATGAGTAGAAGAACTGAACAGACATTTTTCCAAAGAGGAAATGCAGATGGCCAACAGGCACATGAAAAGATGCTCAACATCACTAATCATTAGGGAAATGCAAATCAAAATCACAATGAGATATGACCTCACACCAGTTAGAATGGCTATTATCAAAAAGAACACAAATTACAAATGTTGGTGAGGAATGCTGATAAAAGGGAACCCTAGTACACTGTTGTTGGGAATGTAAATTGGTGGAAAACAGTATGGAGGTTTCTCAAAAAACTGAAAACAGAAATACCATATGGCCCAGCAATTCTACTCCTGGGTATGTATCCAAAAAAAATGAAAACCTAATTCAGAAAAGTACATGCACCCCAATGTTCAAAGCAGCATTAATCACAATTGCCAAGGTATGGAGGCAACCTAAGTATCCATCAACAGAAGAACTGACAAAGAAGATGTGGTACATAGATAAACAATGGAATACTACTCAACCACAAAAAGAATGAAATTTTGCCATTTGCAGCAAGATGCTGGATTTGGAGGACATTATGCTAAGTGAAGTAAGTCAGACAGAGAAAGGCAAACACTGTATGATATCACTTATATGTGGAATCTAAAAAATACAACAAGCTACTGAATAACACAAAAAAGAAGCAGATTCACAGATGCAGAGAACAAACTAGTGGCTACCAGTGGGGAGGGGGGAAGAGGGGAGGGACAATATAGGGGTGGGGTAAAAAGGGTTATTATGAGATTACATGAAATCATTTGTGTGAAACTTCTGAAAACTGTAAAACACTATAAAATGTAAAGAATCTTTCATTCAATAAAAAAGAGAAAAATAAATTTTAAAAAGGCCATTTTAAAACATAACCATTATCTCACATAAAAATAAATCATGAATATAATCAAATATTCATGTATGATCAAATTACTCTGATAAAATAAAAACTATTTGATGACATTTGTAAGCTATAATAATAATTACACTTACACAAATAAAACTGCAGTACTGTAATTTTCAATAAGCTTTGAAAAACAAGTCTTGCTGGGGATTAATGACTTTTAGAATCTGGCACAGAAGAAAAGAAGTTTATCATGTCTTCTGATAATCAAATGATTTCAGTAGTCACACTACCTATCATTTGCTTCATTTATTTAATTTAAAGTTAAAGTACTAGAGCTATCATCAATAACATTAGAGCATTTGGTTTTAACCAAAAAGATGAGAGAGGATGAAACTTAATCAGGAAGCTAGGGCCAAATGTGATCATTGGGCCTTCTAACCTTCTTTCACCCACTTCTTACATTTATTTCCCTTGGTAAAATTTAAAATTAGCTTATTAATTTTCCTGTGATTTTCTGTTAAGTTTGAACTTAAATTCAACAGACATTTAGCACCTTTAGAAGAAGTGTTGTGATTTTGGTTACTTACTGAGTCTCAATGTTTTGACATGTAAGATAGAAATGAGTAATTTGCCATGCCCCTCTCAAAGGGATGTTGGAAAGTTAATATAAAATAAGTATCTCTATAAGGAGAGATGCAAACACGACACATAAGTATTATTCCACGATTCAGAATAACTTGCCAACAATACAACTTAGAAAGTCATGTAGCTGAGTGTCTTTTCATATTTATCTTTACTCCTAGGCACCATGGTGTAATGAAAAATAGACTAAAGGAGGAATGTATTTTTTATTATCAAAGCACATACAGAATTTATTTTGATTTTAGTAGTAATTTATTTTAATGGGGCCTGATTTCAAGGATGATGCATGGTGGTGCTATTTATAATTGTTCAGTATTTCTATGTTGAGACACTATTCTTCCAATTCTTTCTTCCAGGAATTATTAACTCCTTGTGCTGGCAACACACACTATAAAGAAAGTTAAGGTTCTGCTGTAGGTTCTCATGGTTTAGTGGCAAAGGCAAACAAATAGTTTATTATAATGGAATATGTTGTAGGCTATGATGTGTGTTTGAAGAACCCTTGCAGCACACTTGGTCCCATACAAAATGTCCATAAGACATTTGGTCCACACCAAAAGGTCCTTGGTATTTTGTCTCATTTAGTCCAAAGCCAAAAGGTCCTCGATATTTGGTCCTGTCCAAAACCATTTGGCAGAGACCACATATGTTCATGGACGTTTTGGATAGGACCAAATATCAAGGACCTTTTGGTGCAGACCAAATGTCTTATGGACATTTGGATAGAACCATATATCTGCTAACCTTGAAGAACATGTTATGAGTCAGTTGAGAAGACACATCTAAATCTGAAGGGTATGAGGATTAGGGTAGAGACCTGTGTCTGAGAAGATTTCTCATAGAAGGTAATGCTTCAGTTGAAGGTAATGTTTAAAAAACATGAAGGTATTAGCACACTGAAGGTAGAAAAAAGGACAAAGGCATACGCTAGAATGAAGAGGGTGAATGACAAAATGGTAAAATGTTAATGCAAAATTAGGACATAAAGATCCATCTGGCAGAATGTGGCCTACACCAAAGCAGAGATCTTTATCTTGGTTGTTCAGAGTTGATTTCCCAAACAACAAAAGAGCCACTGAAGGCCATGAATGTGAGATTAACATGATCATATTTAAGATCCAGAAAGATCACCCTGGCAACAGTGTAAAAACATTCATGAATGAGCCGGGCCAGAAGCTGGAAGACCAAGTAGGTCACAGTGGTTCTCATAAGATACAATCAGGCTGTCAACCCAACAATTCCACTCCTAGGTATACACCCAAGAAAAATGAAAACGTGTTCATGCTCGTACATGAATGTTCATAGCAGCATTACTTACTCATAATGGCCAAAAACTGGAAATAACCCAAACGAATATAACTGATAAACAGATAAATAAAATTTGGTATAGTCACACAATGCAATATTTTTCAGCAACAAAAGGAATCAAGTATGGATACACACTACCACATGAAAGAACTTTGAAACATTATGCTAGGTAAAATATCCAGGCAAAAAAGACCTCATGTCACGTAATTCCATTTATAGGAAATGCCCAGAATAGGCAAATCCATAGAGACAGAAAGTAGATGACTCGTTACCTAGGGCTGGGCAGGGAGGGGAGGGATATGGGTACAGTATCTCTTTTAGGAAGAACCAAATTGTTCTAAGATTAGATTGTGGTGATGTTTGCACAACCCTGTGAATATATTAAAACCACTGAGTCGTACACTGTAAATAGGTGAACTGGATGCTACTTGAATTCTATCACAATAAAGCTGTTGAGAGAGAAAGAGACAGAGAATGAATGAATGGGAATGAATCAAGGTAGGGATGGGTAGAAAATGTGGAAAGTAAGTACTGATATTAAGGACACTCCAGAACTAAGTGGAAGATATATTCTCATTCATGATAAGAAATACATGAGCTGGAGACACTGATTCTTAAAATGGTAAGCTATAGCTGCCATTCACTAAGCAGTTACAATTTTGCAGGCCTTGTCTCAATTGCTTTACATTTTTACAACATTTATTATTCATAACAACACAAGTATGCTTATTTTACAGGTCATTAGACTGAAGCATAGAACAGTTAAGTAACTTGCCTGCAGTCACACATCTACAAAGCGTCACCGCCATAGTTTGAACCCAGGCAGCTGGTGTCCAGAATCTGTGCTGTTAATCACTATGCGATTCAACCTATCATGTTCAGTATACAAGAATTGCCAATTACAACTCTAAAAAATATAGGATTTCACGAAAGCAGAGACCTCATGCCTAATTAAGGTGTTTTAATGACTTAGGTAAACACACCTGACATCTTTCAAAGTAAAAGCTAAGATTTTCCTTGAGCAAATGCTCTAAGAGGCAGTGTAACCCACTGCATAATAGCTGAGATTTCTGAGCCAGGCAGACTTGAGTTCAAATCCAAGTTTTATGACTTACTAGCTGTGTGGTCTTAAGAAGGGCATTTAATTTATCAGTATGATAATACATACCTCATAGTGTTCCTCAACAGATTACATGAGACAACATACAGTATCTGACACAGATATAAACCCAATAAATAGTGAATTATTATTATTTATTATTATTTCGGCAATCAGCCTTTGTATCGCCTGGAGTTTAACTATTTTCACGGTTATGCTTCTGATTTGTTAATTCTTTGAGAGTAAATGTTACTGAATTGCTAGATAAAACAGGGTACATTGCTAATATATTGGTTTTAACTAGAAATCCTACAAAGGAGAAATCTAATGCCACTAGATTTTGTAGGAAAATCTGATGGACATAAAACATTGTCATATAACACATTAACATTCACTTGAATATTCACCTAATTAATATAGATAACTCATAGATTCTCCATAGAAAGATATCAAGACATAAGTGGCAATTTAAGTCAAATAATAGATGCTATAAATGCAATTCCATTTCACATCCACTATAAGTAATATCCCTCTTTTGCATAACACATCAGCGACAGCATCTAAAATTAAAATAACTATTTAAAGGTTCTAAAGAAAGCTTTTCAAGATCCAAGTTTTTTATTTGTCTAGGAAAAAAACAGTTGGATGTTCTGTTATTTCCTATTTGCAGATGCACAAAGCAATCACTTTAGAAAATGAACTCTTTGTTAAATTTATAGCTGGTGAGTTCTCATTTAGTCTAAATCTATGCTGGCTCAGTTTAACTACCTCATTGTCAGTGCCTGTCTTACTAAGCACACCCAGAAAATTTCACAATGGCCAACATGGTAATAATGCATTATATATATTTTCCAAACATTACAATGTAACTGCACATTTTATGGAAAGGGAACAACAGGAGAAAATTTAAAAGGAAGAAAGATGCAATAAAGATGAATTTCCATTAAAAGCCAAGCACCCGAACACTGACGTGGTTACTTATTTTTCCTCACTTGTAGATTAATGACAGTGTTTACCCCCTTGATATTGACAAGCACATAATACATCCTGACAAATGACTAAAGAGGCTGCAGTAGAGTTTATTTCTTGGTAGTGTCAACTGCCCTTCCTTTGGCACGATATGAAAAGCTTACGTCAGCTGTAATTTTTAGTAACACCCTTCTGTGGGGTTTTCTTACAACTTTGTAAAACAAGTGTGATAAATTGATTATGCTAACAAGTGTGGGCTGCAGTGAGTGGTTTACTGGAGATTCCATCTGGTTTTTAAATCAGAAGAATGATGACAATGTTATACATTAAAATCAATAGTTATTTAATATTCCTATAAAGCCTAAAGGTTTGTGATACAGGGTTAAATATAATCCACTCTGCCTTGTAATACTTGTTTAAGCAAGACTATTGCATTAAATTACTGCTCAATCAGGAAACAAGTAATCAAATGAGGTGCAGTTTTGGGTGTTAGGTGAGAAAGAATAATGGCAGCTTTAAGCATAAGCCCTCAAAGAAGAAATTTGAATTTTTGTTTTTTAATTTCAAAATGGGATTTCTAAGCTAATTTAGGACTCTGAGAACTCTGATAAACATTTAACATTGTGGCAGATGTGCATTTCAAAACTATTTGGGCAATGTTTGGAACTAAAAAAGAGAATTGCAAAAGAATTTTTATTTTCTCAATGTTCACTTTTTATTATGCTCTTCTACATCCTGATCAATTGAATTCTGTATTTGAAATAATATTTTTCTTGGTGCACATTAATGACATGTGTTGAGGCTACCTCTCTATCTAGCAAGAAATCTACTTATCTATCAAATACAGCTTTAAGCATATCAAATTTAAAGTTACAGTAGGAACGATAAGTGAAAGTATTTAGGTGAAAGTGAGAGAGAGCAGACGGGGTCTAGTAGGAGGCAGAGACTAGGGAGGGATATACATTGCAAAATTGGTGACACAGAGGTGGTGAGAAGTGTCTTGAGAAAGGTGGGGGTGAAAAGGGAGAATAGCACAGAGGGTAAAAGCTGTCGCCTCGTGTATACAAACAACGGAAGGGAGGAATGAAGAGAACCACTAAAGGAGCTGGTGGAGGTGCCAGTGGAATGCAGAGAAAGAATCAGGACATCGGGCAGGTAAGAAATTCCAGAAAGAAATCCAAAAAAGTGGAAAAAGGGGTAATTAACCATCTCTACTTTTGCCTGAATTTCAGGGAGAATGAAGACTATCAAATGCTACTAGACTGATAATAGAGATCGCTGCACTTCAAAAGCACAGTTTAATTAACAGTTGAGGGCAGTGAGTGAAGGAGTCAGTATATACGTATTAAAAAAAAATAAGGGGGCTTCCCTGGTGGCGCAGTGGTTAAGAATCCGCCTGCCAATGCAGGGGACACGGGTTCGAGCCCTGGTCCAGGAAGATCCCACATGCTGTGGAGCAACTAAGCCCGTGCACCGCAGCTACTGAGCCTGCGCTCTAGAGCCCGCGAGCCACAACTACTGAAGTCTGCATGCCTAGAGACTGTGCTCTGCAACAAGAGAAGCCACTGCAATGAGAAGCCCACACACCACAACAAAGAGTAGCCCCCGCTCTCGGCAACCAGAGAAAGCCCGCGTGCAGCAACAAAGACCCAACGCAGCCAAAAATAAATAAATTAAATAAATTAAAAAAAAAAAAGAGGAACGATAGTTGTAGACCTAATTCTGGAATTCTCCATCCTTAAAGGAAGGAAACGGAAGATGGAAATATATGAAAGGTTCAAATAAAACTTGTTGCTGTTGTCACACAAAACAGAAAGACAGCCCCCTGCTTTTAGTCACAGGCAAGGAAGACACTGAGTAAAACTGATTATTAATTTTTGAATGATAGAGAAAAAGGAGGGATCCAGGGAAGAATCAAAGAAGAAAGCACAAAGTAGGAAAGGGAAAAGGGATCTTTCTCAATGACAGAAATGCTGGTAGAAATGTGTGCTTCAACAGTGCATAATGAAATGTTTTTAAATGTCAATATGTATAGCTTGTATAACAAATACCTGTGGAACTTTTATTTCTAGGATTTAAGGCAGAGATTTACCAAGAATAGAGAATGGGATGAATAAAACAGACCACTGCAGAATTACTAACGATGGAAATGTCATCAACTTGTGATGTCTCTTACAGATATGACAGCACTAAAGTCCCAGGTTTTATCAGTCAATTCTAAAAAAAAAAAAAAAAAAGATTGATATGTGAATTTAACCTCCAACTACAGGGTTAAGTGGAATACAGAGAAGCATGGCATTTTGAATGGATGACCTGTTAACGACCTCTAAATTACATAAATTAAGAAATGAAATGATCAGAAACTTGGGGGCAGCTTAATTCTGGTATCATGGGAGAATTAAAAATTGGTTAAATAGGATTCCTGAATAGCATCATAGGAATTCTTATTTAGGAGAAGAATGACTTGATATTGGAAAAGTAGTATTCAAACTTCTTCCAGAGTCCTCCTATGTTCTCAGTCCCTCTCTCCTTTACCACCCACATTTCCTAGGAGTATAGTCCACACCCATTGCCTTCCCCTCCTCCCCGCTTACTTCACTAGTCATCCTTGAAATTCAACTTACTAAGGTCATCTAAGCCCTCCTAATTGCCAAATCCAATGGATAAGTTTGTTTCATCTTGCCGAATTTATCTCTTGATTATGAAATGTTTGATCATTCTATCATTCCTGAAATTCTTCCACTGGCTTCCTTGAAATCACATTAATTTGCTTATTTATTCATTTACTAAATAAATAATAATTTTAAAACAGTGATTTGCCAAGAGTCTTTCCTCCAGTTGGTTTTCATTCTTTATTTGAGCATTTTGGTACTGTACTTCCCTCTCTGACCCCTTAAATGTTCTCCTCACTTGACATAAAACTCTAGGTAACCGTACCTAACCTCAAGGTTTTAACTATCACCGATACCAATAATTTCTAAGAAGGACATGGGGAGCACGGACAGAAATACCCTATGGAACACATTAACATCTCTGATAGGCAGGCCTTTATAAACTGTAATTCTCCACATGGTAGATTCTAATATACCCTATTTCTGGAATGAGAATCACTGGCATGCCAAGAGGGATGCCACTAATGAAGTTCTGTTGTACTTCTGGAATACATGGAGGCAGAAAAATTGGGGGAGCTACTGAAACTCTAGGATAGGTGTTACCAAATTTATATCTATGGAGTAGGCCAACCACCAGTTCAAGTGGATGCTACACAGACCTCAAACTCTCTACATCTGAAATCAACACCACCTACCCCCAATATCACTACCCCTCCCAGCCAACAATGTCCCCTTCTCTGGTAGCCTCCATTATATTTTGTAGCACAATCATCTACCCAGTCACCAAAGCATGAAACTTGTAAATCTTCTCAGGTATTTCCATCTCTCTCCATTTTTCATTCACCACTAAGGCCTTTTTAAATGACAGCTCTTTTGAGGCATAAATCACACACCACAAAATTCACTCTTGTGAAGTGTACAATTCACTGGTCTTTAGTATATTCACAATATTTAGTATATTCACAATTCACCAAATTCCAGAACATTTTCATTATAATTTTGGTAATCATTCCTGGAGTCCAAATCCTCATTTGCATCCCTGCTCCTCTGGACTATTCTGATGATCTCCTAACATATCACTGTGACATATAGCCAGTAGATTCATCTAAAGTATAAATCTGACCAGATCACTCTCCTGCTTAAAACTCCTCAGTGGTTAATAATCACCCACAGATGAAGTCCAAGTTCTTTAACATGATTTAAAAGCCACTCCATGATCTGACCCCTGCCTAACTGTCCTGAGTCTCTTTTGACATCAAATGCCTCATGCTTTAATATCTGCCAACACTAAATTTCTAATAGTTCCCTGCAAGCACAATGCTGCTCCTCCCCCTTTGTGTTTGCTCAAGTCCCTTCATCTCAGAATATTCTCCTTGGGCTTCCCTGGTGGCGCAGTGGTTGAGAGTCTGCCTGCCAATGCAGGGGACACGGGTTCGAGCCCCGGTCTGGGAAGATCCCACATGCCGCGGAGCAACTAGGCCCGTGAGCCACAATTACTGAGCCTGCGCGTCTGGAGCCTGTGCTCCGCAACAAGAGAGGCCACGATAGTGAGAGGCCCGCGCACCGCAATGAAGAGTGGCCCCCACTTGCCGCAACTAGAGAAAGCCCTAGCGCAGAAACGAAGACCCAACACAGCCATAAATAAATAAATAAATAATAATAAAAAAAAAATTACCCAAAAATGAAGATTTAAAAAAAAAAAAAAAAAAGAATATTCTCCTTACCTGGCCAACATTCACTTGTCCTTTAAGACCCAGCCTTTGATTACTCATGAAGCTTTTCCTGACACCCTAGGATAAGATGCTCCTCCCAAATGTTTCCAGAATATTCCATGAAGATGCATATTACTGCATTTATCACATTGTTTTATAATTATCTGCTTAAGTATCTCTTGCCCTCACTATACTGTGCAGTCTTTGGGATGACAAGACCAAGTAGTCATTTCTATTTCTCAAGTTCTCTGTAGAATTTTTAGAATATGGTAGGCCTTCCAAATGTATTTGCAAATGCATGAATGAATGAGTGCATCAATGGATTAATATATAAACACACTGAGGAATGATTAATTGAATGACCTTAAACATTACTAGACATCCTATAAAAAACTGGTCTGGTCCATAAAGCAATGAAACATAAGACATAGATCAACTGCTGGAGGAAAAGTATGAAACAATCAGAGTAGAAATTTGGAAATTAGCACAGTGTGAATTTTCTTTAATCAGAAAATTTCAATGTAAGCATTGATAATCATAATTGGAGATGGTGAAAGGGGGAAATGAAACTGAGAACTGAGTCAGATTTAATGATTTCCATGACCATGCAAATGAGGATTCTATTATTTTATTATGGAACAATAATAAATGATATGTCTATGTAGATACAGACAACTTTGCATTGAGAAAATGGAATGTAATGAGTGTCAAGGCAAATTACTGACTTGGACAATCAACAAGGTCATAATTAGAAGAAAGGAGATTTAATATATTTTAAAGCGTATCAACTGTTTTTAAAATGAGCTCCACACCTACCATCACTGGTGTGATGATAAGTACAGATCTTCCAAATAATATTATGTCAGAGAAAACTGCAACCCTGTATGAATACTATACTTCTTCAAGCATCCAAAACTGTCTATTATATGCATGTAGTGATGGTCATCCTTAATAAACAGATTGAGATTCTTTTTAAAGTCTGGCTTTTTTTTCTCCTGCATGTACTTAAGGTTCCTTCCCTTCAACATCCACCATCACTATGGTGAAGCGCTAGAAAATCCTAACACAGCCTTCAGGCCTACCTTTGTAAACCTCTGTTGCAATGGAAAATAAAGCAGAGGTATTAAAACCTTATAAAAAGAAAGTCCCTTTTTGCTATGGTAATGTCTATTTCCTAAAGGCTCAAAGAAAGAACTCTTTGATTCACCTGGGTCCTATTTTTGCATTGGTGATATTTAGATGATTAAAGGTTTTTGAGAGAGAATCATTTGCTGTAAGCAAGTAGAGACTCGACTGTCATTTTTAGTCTATCGAAGCAGATTGTGGGCACACAAATCCACCTTCAATTAATTCATGGAGGCAATATGCAATGTGTGGTAGTGATTCACCACTCATTCAGAATGCTCCTTCCATGTTTTCTTTCCTCTTAAAATGTCCTAGTACAATTAAACACTATACCTTTTTGCATTATTCAATTTGCTTCTAACATTTTCACACTGAATCATATCATGTGCTCAGAGTTTATAGGGAAGAGTTATATTCAATAACAATGTTCAAAATAAAGAAAAAAGGGAAGCACTGATTTACTATTAAATATAATCCATAATCCCAATTTTTAAAAATAATAAAATATAATAGTTTTTCTTGTTTGCAATTCACCATTGGTTTTTGTTCAATAACATATGACTCTAGGAAATATATAACTTTCAGACCGCTACTGGAAATACATATGTATCTGTGTATGTGCATATGTGTATATGAATTATTCTGTTTAAAAACATTTTCCAAATTTCACAATTAAGTCCATAAAAATGGCTTAAAACTTGAAATGCTTTACAGTTACTATACTGATGCTATACTAAGACACATACACACAATGTCTGAATACCTGGTATGTAAAAACCTCCATAGCAAATGATACACTGGCACACTGAAAAGACAATTATCCAAATGTACTTTCTGCTTCTTTTCTGTATGGATATACATATAAAGCCTCTTAGGTGCCTAGAAATTCAAACTACAATGATATTTAAAATAAGATGTTTCATTTTTAATTACTTTGAAGAGTGTACAAAAGCTGATCTACAGTAATACATATTGGTAAAATTCAAGAAGAAATACATTAAATTTACTTATGGTGTTTTTACCCATTTGAGCCCATGGGGTTAAATATCTATACATGTTTCCTTGAAAGAGGAACAATAATGTAACAAGGTGGCACATTCTGAATTATTCCCTCTATTGTACTGCTTGCTTTGCAAACACACCTATACAACAGTGAAAGCCACTAGAAAGAAGTTCCTCAAGAACACCTGTTCACAAAAAGAACAAGATGCCGATGCTTCTTCCTCTACGCTCCCTGTGAACCTTCTAGTATAGATTTTACCATTCTATACTGTTTGTGCTTACCTTCCACTTTATACTGTGAGCTCTTTGAGACCAGGGATCATACTTTAGGCATTTTGATCTTCCCAGCAATGGAGCCAGGCTATAAATAGTTACTGAATTAATAAATGGTAATAAATGCATAGCACTTATCACAATTTACTGTGTATTATTATCAGTTAGGTACATGTCTAATGACCACTTCCTCTATCCACTGAATAATAAAATGCTTGAGAAATGCAGGTCTGTTCTATACCTATCTGGATACCTTTTTCCCTGGCACACTACTTAGATGTTTAGTAAGTATTAAATTTTAATTAGAGATGTGCGAAGTTTAGGAGTAATAAAAGTACAAATCACAAAATTTCCTATCATTGTTTCAATGGCTTTTTTTTTTCCAATGGCTTTTTAAGACAGTAACAATGATTCCCTTTTCTGTATTTTCTTCTGAGTTACAGTGGAGAAATTTTGCCCTCCACAGGCATAAGGCTTCTGATATACATGGTTCTAGTTTCCAAGATGAGCTGCTTTCTGAAAATAATATTTCTTGTCCTTTCTTTGGGAGATGGATTTGAGGGGCCTTACAAGTACAATGGATACTGCTCTATCCTGAAACCTCAGAACTATTCCCCAAATAGACTACAAGTCCACTGGTATCAGTAGAGATTTAAGTCTAATATAAGGTCTTTCTTAGTACTCACCTTTAATTATCCTGTTGAGAAATTTTCTTTTAATAATACACCTTACAACTGAACCATCCTGGCTCTACCATCAGTAGAATACTTCTATAATATAGTTCAAATTTTAAACAGAATTTTATACAGTTCACTGTGCTATTAAAAAGTGTTTTAAAATAGAGTAATATGACCAGTACGAAATTTCATAGTCAAAGCTGCAATGTCATACTGACCTTTGAAACTTAGGAGGCTTA
Organism: Balaenoptera physalus; assembly: GCF_965194825.1. NCBI lineage: Eukaryota > Metazoa > Chordata > Mammalia > Artiodactyla > Balaenopteridae > Balaenoptera > Balaenoptera physalus. The sequence goes on along the minus strand of NC_138903.1, from coordinate 26,504,708 downwards.
TTTATAAAAGAACATTATTACCATCATAAAGTTAAAATAACAGCAACCATTAAATTATTTTAGAATTCATATTGAATTACCAATATGTAATTCCTGAGAATAATAAAGGCTTCAGATATTCAGACACCAATCTGACATTGTTAGCTATGTTTAAAATCAAACAAAGCATTTTATTTCGAGTTCAAAGCTCACAAAGCCTTGTGAACAGGTCAAGCAGACTCTAATATACTACATCTGCTCCTGTGGTTGCTCCACTTTTTTAGATAAAATGTCATTCAAACAGTGTTTTTGCTATTCTCACATGAATTCTCAGACTATTCAGAAAACTCATGAGGAGAAAGATTACTTATTCATGAAAGCAGGGTTTCTTCGGTCATCTTAGATTTGATTGGCATTAGCAGCAACTATGTCTGACTCCAAAGATTTAAATATTCATTATAGCATAATCATGGCATTTAAATATCTAAGCATTAGAAGTTTCAAAGTAATTCTCATTTTGGAATAAATGTAGCCTATTTTACATAGATGACCTAACATAATGACAAAGCATCACATTCCTGATAACTTTACTGTTTGGCAGACTAAAATATAGAATATTCAGAATTCTGTTAAAATACCCTACCAAAGGTTGCTTATTATTAGCCAATTTTATCCAAAAACTGATAAATAAAAACATAAGAAATGGCTCCTTACAATAACTGTATGCATATACCTCCCTTTGAATGAATGAAGTCTCCTTATAATATATGCATAAATTAAAATTTTATGACTCAATCGCTGTATGTAAAATCGAGGATGATTCAAATCACTCTAGGAGAATACTTTCATAAGCTGCTCGCCTCTTCAAAGAACTGCAGTGTAGATATACATGTGGGATTGAAGATGTACACACACAAATATTTCCATGAACTGAACTTGCTGAAATCCATACATAATAGACAAAACATACTCAACTGAAATACTGCAATATAAAATAGCACTCTCTCTAGTTTCTAATTTATTACTGGGCATTAATAATCTTCTACAGAGTATAGGACATCTTTTGACAGTGACCCTAAGCCGAAGTTTAAATTTTAGCGATAAAACTCCAATTGAGCTCACTATTAAAAACAAGCAATAAAACAACCCAAGAAAAGGTTAAATTTTTATATCAATTTAGTTTATGGAAGAAATGTATTTTTATTTTTTTAATGATTTATTTATTTATTATTTATTTATTTAATTTATCTTTGGCTGCGTTGTGTCTTAGTTGCAGCACACGGGATCTTCGTTGAGGCGTGCAGGATCTTTCGTTGTGGCGTGTGGGCTCTTCGTTGTGGCACATGGGCTTCTCTCTAGTTGTGGTGTGAGGGTTTTCTCTTCTCTCTAGTTGTGGCATGCAGGCTCCAGGGCAAGTGTGGGTTCCAGAGCGCGTGGGCTCTGTAGTTTGTGGCACATGGGCTCTAGTTGAGGCACGCGAGCTCAGTAGTGTGGCACGCGGGCTTAATTGCCCCATGGCACATAGGATCTTAGTTCCCCGACCTGGAGTCTAACCAGCGAACCCTGCATTGTAAGGTGGATTCTCTACCACTGGACCACCAGGGAAGTCCCTGTATTTTTAAAGATAGCCTTGTTGACCTTTAATTGTCATACAAGTATAAATGCCATTCATATTTAATGGGTAGAATTTGATAAGTTTTAGCATATGTATATACCCAGGAAACCATCACCACAATAAAAATAATGAACATATATATCACACCCAACATCCTCCTCAAGCCCCTTTGTAACTGCTCCCTTTCCACCCCACCTCCGCTGTCTTTAAGTAACCATTGGTCTGTTGTCTCTCACTATAAATTAGTTTGCATTTTCTAAAATTTCATAGAAATGGAATCACACAGCGTATACTCTTTTTCTATATGGTTTCTTTCACTCAGCATGATCATGTTGAGATTCACCCATGCTGTTAAACGTATCAACAGTTCATTCCTTTTTATTACTGAGTTGTACTCCACATATGGAATAACTACCGTTTTAAAAAATCAACTCACCTGTTCATAAACATCTGGCCTGTTTCCAGTTTTTAGCTATTACAAATAAAGTTGATGTGTTCATTCATGTACAACTCTGCATGGACATATGTTTTCATTTCTCATGACTAAACACCCAGGAGTAAAAAGGCTGGGTTATATAACAGGTGTATTTTTAACTTCTTAAGAAACGTACACACTGTTTTCTAACATGGCTATACTATTTTACATCCCTGCAAGTAGTTGGTCCCTATAGGCTCTGTGTTCATTTAGTCAGACAGCACAAGGGCTATATGTACATTTATTAAGACAGAAGCATCCCTCCTGTAGTCAATGCAGACTATATATGATGAAGTCCATTTATTGGAAGTGAAAAAAAAGTTGACTATTCTAAATAATAATAAAAGTGGATTTTTCCTCCCTTCTCACAAGTAAGAGATTGTGATGAAGTACATAAATAAGAACAGCTAACACTTGAGTGCTTACCACGTACCGGTCTCTAAGTGGTTAATATATATTATACCATATAACCCTACAATATCCCTATGAGGAAAGGTACTAAAATTGAATCCATCTTATAGATGAGGAAACTGAAGGGATAAATAAGTTGCCCCTGGTCACAAAACTAAGTAGCAGAGCCAGGCTTTGAGCCTGGCATTCTGAGCTCAGATTTTCAGCTCTTAATCACAATGTGACACTGACTCCCATCATGTACACATTACTAAACAGTTGTAATTTATACTACAAAGCTATGAACTATCCCTCAGATGACTACATGACTTTGGTGAATTTGCAAAGTGCTAAATTGATTCTTCTCATTAATTCTGTCCAGCTTTATTATTACTTTTGGGGGGAAAGGGTTCATTGATCTTCATACCTGACCAATAGCCAAAAATCTTCTCTCTAAAAATGTATTTCTGAACACTTAGCTTTTATTAATCATTTTCTTTCTTTAGTCATTACTTTCAAAATTTATATATGTTTGTTCTACTAGAAAATTTGTCAGTGATCTTGATTTGTTTAAAGTGTACAACTCAAAACTGCTGAACATAAATCCCAGATATTTACCTAAAAGTATTTTATGAGTATAATTCTTTAGTAAAACTCATACCAATTACTACAGAGTCAAATTCCAAACTCTGAAATGACCCACACAAAACATTTTAAAAAGCAGCAAAATGAATGGTCTTCCTTTAAAACCACTCCTCAACTACTTGATATATATTTTATTATGACTAAAAATGAATGAATGTAGGCATTTTATAAATACATAAATGATATAAATTTAAAATCTCAGTGTATTTGGAACTGACCTCCAATTGTCACTTTAAGATTTTCAAAGTCAATTAGAAGAAGTAGATTCCAGATATTTTCCTGTTTCCAGGAAACAAACAGCATCATTGAACCGAGAAATTTGAAGAGAGTTTAATTTTAAAAGATGGTATTGTCAATATTGTCAAGACAAATCAAAGGGATGGAACAGGCATCAGAACCCAGTGATAGAGGGTGAGTTGAGTAGAGAGGGCTTTCTGACAGGAGCTGTGATTTTGGATCTGATCACCAGTTCACTTCAAAAACCACCCTGAAGAAAGGGAGCTGGAAAAACAAATATCCCACACTCAGTATTCTTCTCCCTCTCAATGAACTCCTTCTGGTGTTTCTTACTGACTACACCCACGGGGAAGAGCGAGGACAGGGAGGCGCTAATGCATTCGTTACAGGTCTTCCTCCCAGGGTATTATAGCATGTTGGACAAGACTACAGATGGATCTGGGGAGACAAACTAGAGATATCCAAGACATTGCCTCTGAGTTTATAGCTGAAACATGACTTTCATCTCTTTTTTTAACACATATACATTTATAAGTAAGATTTCTTTAAAAGAGTATATTGTAGTAAATATATTTGTTAAATTACAGTCCATTTACAAGATTTTATTTTAGTAAATTAGATTTTCCAAAATGCTAACATCAAGACATATAATTGAGTGTTTCTATGTTTCTACCTTGTTGTAACTATGTACACTTACAACTAGAAGGGGAAGTATGATGATTACGAAGCATACTAAAGCATTTGGCCCTTTATTGTGATTTTCCCTTATTTGTTTTAGTTGTGTATTTAAAACATTTTAATTAAGATATGTCTTTATTCACAAACATGGACAAATCCAAATGGGGAGAAATGTCGACCATTTTTTCCCCTAAGAATTTGGTTTTAAAAGTAGCATCTGGTAAAATAATGGTCAAACATCTTTCTTGCTGCTACAAGAAGAATGAATTGAATTTCACCACTCTATGTATAATGAAAACTCTAGAGCTATATAAGTACCTTCTGCAATTGCTTTTATGGATTTCTCAACATGCAAAGTTTACTATTTTTAAAAGAAGAGATAAAACATGACACAAAGACTCATTTTATAAGGCCTTGGAGGAACATATACTCAATTTTGCCAGAATTAGGTGTGCTAAAGTTTCAAATGGGAGGAAAAAAACCCACCTAATTCTAATCTCATATATTCTATACTAATATATACAGTACGCATTTAGCTTCACTTTTTTTCTTTTTTAAAAAACTAAAGTATAGTTGATTTACAATGTTCTGTTAGTTTCAGGTATACAGGAAAGTGATTCAGTTATACATATGTATTTCTTTACAGATTCTTTTCCCATACAGGTTATTACAGAATATTGAGTAGAGACTTCCCTGTGCTATACAGTAGGTCCTTGTTGTTTATCTGTTTTATATATAGTAGTGTGCATCTGTTAATCCCAAGCTCCTAATTTATCACTCCCCAACCCTTTCCCCTTTGGTAACCATAAATTTGTTTTCTATAAAGTCTGTGAATCTGTTTCTTTTTTGTAAATAAGTTCAATTGTATCAGTTTCCTAGATTACACATATAACTGATATCATATATTTGTCTCTCTCTGACTTACTTCATTTAGTATGAGAAACTCTAGGTCCATCCATGTTGCTGCAAATGGTAAAATTCCATTCTTTTTTTTTTTAACATCTTTATTGGAGCATAACATTCTTTTTTATGGTTGAGTAATATTCCATCATATATATATACCACATCTTCTTTATCCCTCATCTGTCCATGGACACTTAGGTTGCTTCCATGTCTTGGCTATTGTAAATATTGTTGCTAATTAACACTGGGATGCATGTCTCTTTTTGAATTAGAGTTTTCATCTTTTCCAGATATATGCCCAGGACTGGGATTGCTGGATCATATGGTAACTCTATTTTTACCTTTTTTAAGGAACCTCCATACTGTTCTCCATAGTAGCTGCACCAATTTACATTCCCACCAACAGTGTAGGAGGGTTCCCTTTTCTCAACACCCTCTCCAGCATTTATTACTTATAGACATTTTAATGACGGCCATTCTGACTGGTGTGAGGTGATACCTCATTGTAGTTTTGATTTGCATTTCTCTAATAATTAGTGGTGATAAACATCTTTTCATGTGCCTGTTGGCCAACTATATGTCTTCTTTGGAGAAATGTCTATTTAGGTCTTTGTCCACTTTTGATTGGGTTGTGTGTTTTTTCGACATTGAGCTGTATGAGCTGTTTGTATATTTTGGAAATTAATTCCTTGTCAGTTGCACTGTTTGTGTATATTTTCTCCCATTCCACAGGTTGTCTTTTCATTTTGTTTATGGTTTCCTTGCTGTGCAAAAGCTTATAAGTTTGACTAGGTCCCATTTGTTTATTTATGCTTTTATTTCTTTTGACTTGGGAGACAGATCTAAGAAAGTATTGCTACGATTTATGTCAGAGAATATTTTCTCTATGTTCTCTTCTAGGAGTTTTAGGGTGTCATGTCTTATATTTAAGCCTTTAAGCCATTTTGAGTTTATTTTTGTGTATGGTGTGAGGGAGTGTTCTAACTTCAGTGATTTACATGCAGCTGTCCAGCTTTCCCAACACCACTTGCTGAACAGACTGTCTTTTCTCCATTCTATTTCTCTATTCATATATCCTTAACTCCTTTGTCGAAGATTAATTGACTGTAGGTGTATAGGTTTATTTCTGGGGTCTATATTCTGTGCCATTGATCCATATGTTTGTTTTCATGCCAATACCACACTGTTTTGATTACTGTAGCTTTGTAGTCCTGTCTAAAGTCTGGGAGGGTTATGCCTCCTGCTTTGCTCTTTTTCCTCAGGATAGCTCTAGCATATTTGACTCTTTTGTGGTTCCATATAATTTTTAGGATTATTTATTCTAGTTCTGTGAAAAACGTTATGGGTAATTTCATTGGGATCACATTAAATCTGTAGATTGCTTTGGGTAATATGGCCATATAAACAATATTAATTCTTCCAATCCAAGAGCATGGGATATCTTTCCATTTCTTTGAATCATCTTCTATTTTCTTTATCAGTGTTTTATAGTTCTCAGCATATAAGTCTTTCACCTCCTTGGTCAGGTTTATTCCTGGGTATTTTTTTCACATGATTTTAAAAGTGATTTTTTTTTAACTTTCTCTTTCTGATATTTCATTGTTAGTGTAAATAAATGGAATATTTTCTGTGTTAATCTTGTATCCTGCTACCTTGCTGAATTCATTTATCAGTTCTAGTAGTTTTTGTGTGGAGTTTTTAAGGTTTTCTATATAGAGTATCATGTCATCTGCATATAATGATAACTTTATCTCTTTCCTGTACCCTTTATTTCTTTTTCTTGTCTGACTGCTATGGCTAGGACTTCCAAAACTGTGTTGAATAGAAAGGTGAGAGTGGGCATCCTTGTCCTGTCCCAGAATTCAGTGGGAAGGTTTTCAACTTTTCTCTGTGGACTATTTTTTTTTTTTGGCTGTGTTGGGTCTTCATTGCTGTGCGCAGGCTTTCTCTAGTTGCGGCGAGCAGGGGCTACTCTTCATTGTGGTGCACAGGCTTCTCATTGCGGGGCTTCTCTTGTTGTGGAGCATGGGCTCTAGGCACATGGGCTTCAGTAGTTGTGGCTCGCAGGCTCTAGAGAGCAGGCTCAGTAGTTGTGGCGCACGGGCTTAGTTGCTCCGTGGCATGTAGGATCTTCCTGGACCAGGGCTCGAACCCACGTCCCTGCCATTGGCAGGCGGATTCTTAACCACTGTGCCACCATGGAAGTCCCTCTCTGTGGACTATTATGTTGGCTGTGGGTCTGTCATAAATAGCTTTTATTATGTTGAGATGTGTTCCCTCTATACACACTTTGGTGAGAGTTTTTAACATGAATGATGTTGAATTTTATCAAATATTTTTTTCTGCATCTATTGAGATGGTCGTGTGATTTTTGTCTTTTCTTTTGTTGATGTGGTGTAGCACACTGATTGATTTGCATATGTTGAACCATCTTTGTGATCCTGGGATGAATCCAACTTGATTATGGAGTATGATCCTTTTTATGTGTTGTTTGATTTGGTTCACTAATATTTTGTTGAGGATTTTTGCATCTATATTCATCAAAGATATTGGTCTGTAATTTTCTTTTTTGGTAGTCTCTTTGTCTGGTTTTGGTATCAGGGTGATGGTGGCTTCATAGAATGACTTTGACAGTGTTGCCTCCTCTTGAATCTTTTGGAAGAGTTTGAGAAGGATGGGTATAAGTTCTTCTTTGTATGTTTGATAGAATTCCCCAGTGAGGCCATCCAGTCCTGGACATTTGTTTGCAGGGAGTTTATTTTATTAGAGATTCTATTTCACTTCTAGTGATTGGTCTGTTCAAATTACCTATTTCTTGGGAACTCCCTGCTGGTCCAGTGGTTAGGATTCCACGCTTCCACTGCAGGGGGCACAGGTTCAATCCCTGGTTGGGGAACTAAGATCCCGCAAGATGTGCGGCACGGACAAAAAAAAATTATCTATTTCTTCTTGACTCAGTTTTGGTGGGATATATGTTTCTAGAAACTTGTCGATTTCTTCTAGGTTGTCCAATTTGTTGGCATTTAACTGTTCATAGTTTTATATTGTGATATTTTTTTGTATTTCAACAGTATAGGTTGTTAATTCTCCTCTTTCAATTCTTATTTTGTTTACTTGGGTCCCCTCTCTCTTCTTCTTGGTGAGCCCAGTGAGAGGTTTGCCGACTTTTTTATCCTTTCAAAAAACCAGCTCTTGATTTTATTGATCTTTTCTATTGTTTTCATCTCTCATCTTTATTACTTCCTTCTGCTGACTTTAGGTTTTGTTTGTTCTTCTTTTTCTAATCATTTTGGGTGGTAGTTTATGCTATTTATATGAAATTTTTATTGCTTTTTTGAGGAAGGTCTGTATCACTGTGAACTTCCCTCTTAGGATTGCTTTTCCTGCATCCCATAGGTTTTTTTTTAAGGTTGTGTGTTCATTGTTGTTTGCCTCATGGTATTTCCTGGTTTCCTCTTTGATTTCATCGTTGACCCATTGGTTTTATAGTAGCGTGTTGTTTAGTCTCCATGTAATGATTTTATTTCTCATTTCTCTTTCCATAGTTGATTTCTAGTTTCATGCTGTTGTGGTCAGAAAACGTGCTTGAAATAATTGCTATCCTCTTACATGTGTTGAGGCTTGTTTTGTGTCCTAGTATGTGGTCTATCCTAGAGAATGTTCCATGTGTACTTGAAAAGAATGTGCATTCTGGGTTTTTTCGGATGTAGTGCCCCGAAGATATCAATTAAGTGTAACTCTTCTATTGTGTCATTTAGGATCTCTGTTGCCTTATTGACTTTCTGTCTGAAAGAGCGCTCCAATTATGTCAGTCAGGTGTTAAGGTCTCTTACCATTACTGTATTCCTCTCAATTTCTCCCTTTATGTCTGTTAGTATTTGTTTTATGTATTTAGGTGCTCCTATATTGGATGCATATGTGTTAAGGAATGCAACACCCTCTTCTTTTATCATTATATAGTGTCCTTCTTTATCGCCTTTGTTTTAAAGTCTATTTTGTCTGATATGAGTATTCCTGCCCCTGCTTTCTTGTCATCTCCATTTACATGAAATATGTTTTTCTATCCCCTCACTTTCAATCTATGTGTGTCCTTCACTGCAAAGTGGGTCTCTTATAGGCAGCATATTGTAGGCTCTTATTTTATGATCCAATCTGCCTTTTGATTGGAGCATTTAGTCCACTGACATTTAAGGTAATTATTGATAGATATATATTTATTGCCATTTTAAACCTTGTTTTCCAGTCGATTTTGTATTTTTCTTTGTTCCTTTCTTTCTGTTTTTCCTTTTGTGGCTTGATGGTTTTCTTTTGTATTATGTTTGTGCTCTCTTCTTTTTCGTTTTTGTAACTGTATGTTTTTGATTTGTGGTTACCCTGGTTTTCAAGTATGTTAACCCATTACTTTATCTACATGCTTTAGACTGGGAGTCTAAACCATTCTAAAAGATCTACATTTTCTTACTCCCTCCCCCACATTTTGTGATTCTGATGTCTTCTTTCACATCTTCATATTTATCCTTTTGCTGTTCATTGTAGTTATTATCGCTTTCACAAGAATTTTTTGATTGTATTTTTTAACCTATGTACTGGCTTATTTAAGCTATCTACAATCCTTTTATATATTTACCTTTCCTGTTTTGATTTTCCCTTTACTATAGATTCTTGCTTCTTTTCTATTTAAAGAAGACCTTTCAATATTTCTTTTAGGATAGGCTTAATATTGCTGTATTCTTTTAGTTTTTGCTTGTCTGAGAAATTCTTTCTCTCTCCTTCTATTCTAAATGATAATCTTGTGGGGTAGACTATCCTACGTTTCAGGTTTTTCTCTTTCAGGACTTTGAATGTATCCTGCTACTCCCTACTGGCCTGCAATGTTTCTGTAGAGAAATCAACTGATAGCCTTATGAGTGTTCCCTTGTAACCGACTCTGTTATTCTCTTGCTGCCTTTAGAATCCTCTAACTTTTGCCATTTTAATTATGAAATGTCTCAGTGTAGGTCTGTTTGGGTTCTTCTTGTTTGGGAACTTCTGTGCTTCCTGTACCTGGATATCTGTTTCCTTCTTTACGTTTGGGAAGTTTTCAGCCATAATTTCTTCAAATACATTTTCGATCCCCTTTTCTCTTTCTTTTCCTTCTGGGATCTCTAATAAGCATAGATTGGCACACTTTATATTATTCCATAGGTCTCATATGTTGCTTTCGTTTTTTCATTTGTCTTTCTGTCTGCTGTTCTGAGTTGGTGATTTCCATTATTCTATCTTCTAGATCACTTAATTCAATCTTCTTCATTATTTAGTTTGTTATTTATTACCTTTAGCTTGGTATTCAACTCAGCAATTGAGCTGTCTAATTTTGACTGGCTCCTCTCTATAATTTCTAGTTTCTTGTTGTAATGATCTGCATTTCTATTGATAGTCTGCTTTAATTCCTACAGCATTTTTATTACCTCCTTTTTTGAATGTGGGGTCTGCTACACTAGAGAGGTCTGTTTCATTGTTTGTTCTTTCAGTTAATTTCTCTTGTTCTTTTAATTGGGAGTGGTTTCTCTGCTTTTTCATTTTACTTATATTTCTCTGACTCTGAATTTAGGAGAAACAGTTATCTACTGTGGTCTTGAAGGGCTGTTTTTATGTGGGAACATCCCTGTGTAGCCTGCATGAGTCCAATATTTTTGGTACAAGGGCTGTTTTTGGTATGGGTGCCTGTCACATCTTTCTTCAGGGTGTGCTGGCTGTTTTCCCCTTAATAGTGTGATTGGTGTTGTGGTGACCAGAGCCTGTGCTGGGTGTTGAGCAGGGCCTCCACTTTGCTCTGTGGTTGTCACATCCCTGTTGAGGGCAGGGTCTGCTCACCAGTTGTTGGAAATAGAAGCCCCCAGATCCGGTTCTAAGCTGCAGTGTGAGATAGGTGGGACTGGAGTGCTCCCGCTGGGAAAGAAGCCATTGCATGTTCCTCCCCAAGAGCTGTCCATCTGGACATGCGCTCTGTGACATCACCTGCCACTGGGTGTGTGCATCCACAAAGTACAATGTTGGTGGCACTGCCCTTGGCCCCACCTTTGCTGTGGGAATGCCATTAATCAGCTTGGTTGTCCATCAGGTGCTGTGCTCACAAAGCTGCCAAAGTAAAACTGCCAAAGCCATGCACCCCCACCCACTGTGGCAGCACCAGGCATCAACTCAGATCTCAGCCCCACTTCTGTGTATGCACACCTGCAAAGCCTGCTTCTGCTGCCACTGGACCTGCCTCAGCTGCGGGAGCACCAGTAATCAGCTTGGATGTCCCCTAGGGTCAGTGCTTACAAAACAGCCAGCATAAACCCACGGAAGCCACGCACCACACCCAAGGTGGAAGCACCAGGAATCAGCTGAGATTTTTAGTCTCCACACGTGGACAACTTGCCTGTGTGTGTGTGCTCCCATAGTTCGGAGAGGCAGAGCTGCACCCGCTGTTAGCATGCTGAGGATGAGGCTGCTATGGCAGGGCCACACCCTTCCCTTTGCACACATGTTAACAACAGGGCTCCTATGGCAGAACCAGGCTCTGTCCTGTGTACACCTCCAGTTGCAGTACAGACCACACTCCAGGACCTCTGGGTTGTCTCCATGCAGCCAAACCAAGTTCTCTCCCTGGGTCTGTCCACTGAAGCCCGAGTTTCACCACCCAGCCACCACGAACACCAGCAGGCAGGTGTCTCAGGCTGGGAAGTGTAGCAACGTGGCAATGACCATCTGTGCTGGTTTCTCTCTGTCCTGCCTGCTGCAAGCCGAATGCTGTACTCTCTGAGCTTCTGAAGCTCCCTATGTGTCCCAGCTGAGCTCCCAGCCGGTGAAGGAGGTTCCCAGGGTGAGGGAATCTTTCTTCTTTCACAGCTCCCTCCCAGGGGCACAAGTCCCATCCCAATTCTTTTTTTTTTTTTTTCCCTTTCATCCTACCCTGTTACATGGTGATCTTTCTTGCAGGTTTGGTTGTATTAGATATTTAGCCAGTGTTCAGTGGGTATTCTGTGAGAACTGTTCCACATGTAGATGTATTTTTGATGTATCTGTGGGAGGAGGTGAGCTCCATGTCCTTTATTCTACCACCTTGATCTCTACCTCCCAGCTTCACTTTAAGAAATGCAGTGTGTGTGTGTGTGTGTGTGTACACACACACACACACACATATATGTATATATATAATATACATATATGTTTGTATATGCAGATACACACACAACACATTATAACTTTGGTGTTTTATCTCATTTGTTTTACAATATTCCTAATTACTGGCAAACTTGAGGGAAATTTTTACTACAGTGTTTAAAAGAAAAAAGCCATGTAAAACACCAACAATAACACACTGTTAAACAGATCCTGTGAGTAAACGCTTCATTTTTACATAATTAGTTCTAAGGTAGTTTAGTCTACCAAATTTCTTAAGTGCATGCTATTCATAATCTTTAAGTTGGTTTTCTCCATATTAATAAAGTTCAAAAACTCAATTAATTTCAGATGGATCATATTAATTCACAGTTTAAAACACTATTAATAGCTCTATTTTCCATGTCTTTAAATAAGTTCAAAATGTCAGATGGAATCCATTAAACAACATGATTTGGCTCACTTCAATATTTCAAAAGGTCAGCAAGACCCTGTACCTGTCACTACCACAAGTAGTAGCCACAATGGGAGCTGACTAGGAGTTTTCTCTTTATGTTCAGTATATACCTGATGAGATTTGTAAGAATCTTCCCAAAGATTTTCACTAAAATTGAAGCTGTGTTTGTTAGAAATGCTTTGTGGATTATTTATTTTACCCCTTTATGAAGCCTTCCTGGTGTTTCTACCAAATACTCAAAGATAATTTATTTTCTATTATCTTCTCTTTGGTAAGACTTAGATCACACTCCTTATGTGTTCACTGCCAAAGAAAATTAGTTTTCTCCAGATAAATTTCTTGTAAGATATTGAGTATATTTTATACGTCAAGTCCTTTACCTACTCTGGCTAATTTTCAGCATTTGCAGAATACCTCAAATCAGTTTTTTCCTTCCTACTTAGAGTACACACATGAAACTAATACATTTTCTATAAAGACTTTGATTTCAAAGATCTGCTATCATTTAAAAAATCTGTTAAAATATTTAATGAACATATACATCTTTGTTTTCAAAAACGATGATATACATTCATCATATACATTTATTAAACCAACTATACCTTACATATATAACATAGGGACTTCTTTCAGAATACAGTTTCGTTTTTCCTCATTTCCCAAATTAATAGGTATTATGAGACCTCTGATCTACAATGCTATCAAATTAGCATATATGTTATCAGCTTATTATCAAGTATACTTTCATTTTCAAGTAACTGAACAAAATAACATGTACTGAGACTGTGGAAATGAATAAAATTGCCAGAGTTCCAATCTGTACTGGACCTCATGCAAACTTAGTAAAATTTGAGAAGAACCAGGATCCCTTTAAAAGCATTTCCCCATTATGTCTGACATGCCATGTACCAATACCTGGAAAATAAAACCTCAGAAATCACCCACAGTGGCTTCCCTTCCACTTTTCATCCACTGCCTATCAAAACACGAGTTCCACCAATTTTATTGTCTAAATGTCTTTCAGATGTACCCTGATCACTGCAATCATATAACCCTTCCCTTGTTCAAAGCCTTCTTAAAAAGTCTTTCTGCTTTCAGGTACTCATCACTTTGCTATCCCTCCCCTGATTCAAATCTCTCACAATCTCCAAGTCCCTGATTAAATACAGCCCAAACTCTTTAATAAATCAGGCTTGATGATATGACCCCTACCTCTCTATAAATCCACCCTCACATACCCACTTGTAGTACACGGAAGAGTCTATGCTATTTCTCACCTCCAAAGTTTGTCACACAGAGTACTTTACGCTGAGAATGCCTTTCCTCAACTTCTTTATTTGCCCCGAAAACTCCTTTTATACACCCAAAATCTTACATAAACAATCTCATAGGAGGGGCCTACTCTTCTCCCCCTAGGTCCCATAACAATATTTAATTCAATACTTTCCTTCAGGCACGGTCCATTTTTCCCTTTTTGCCTCCTCTGGCTAAGACATTTCTTTGGACACTGTACACATGCAACCATCATTACAATTAACTTCTTACTTTATGAAATTGTAAATGTGTGTGTGTGTGTGTGTGTGTTCAGACGCACAGGATAACTGGTTGAACTTCTTAATTTTCAATTAATTATTTCATGTTGTACAAGGGCAGCTTAAGTTGGAAATTTTTTTTAATGGTGCTGTCATCAGAAAAATAAAAACAAAAAACCTGTCAGTCATCTGATCTTTCTGGTAGTTTTAACCAGTTTTCCAACCTCGTAGTTCATCTTTTACCAAGATGATTTTCTTTAGGTATTTCAATTAAAACATAGCACCTTATCCTATTTTCTACTAGATTTCACCAACAATATCTCAAGAAAGAAATAGGACTATTTTTTAAACTCTTAAGTTAAAATTATAATACGTAAAAAAAGCCAATGATATTCAACAATTTTCTTGATTATTTTTTCAAAATTTTAGTTTTTTTAAAACCAAAACATACATACAAAATAGTACATACATCACAAGCTTAATGAATTATCACAACATGAACATGCCTGTATAGCCACCAACCAGATCAGGAAACAGAATATTACCAGGACCCTTAAGCCCCACTGAACTCCTCCCAGTCCCTATGCCCTCCCTCTTACTAGCAATACTTACTATCTTGATTTCTAATCTGATAGATTTGAAACTTACAACTTCATATAAATAGAATTGTATAATAAGTACCCCTTTGAGTCTAATTTCTTTTGATTATGTTTGTAAGCTTCATCCATGCTATAGCACGTAGTTGTACTTCTGTCATTTTCATTTCCAAATACTTCTCCATTGTATGAATTTAGCACAATTTCTTAACGGTTCTACCGTTGAGGAACATTCGAATTGTTTCAATTTGATAATATGAAGAATAATGCTGATAAATGCATTGTTTTAATATCTGATGATCTCAGAAAGAATTTGCATTTAATGTTACTTTGAATAAGTTTGCTCATTTTCCATAAATTCATATAAGTTTTCTGTCTTTTATTTTATTTAATTTTTTTTGGCCGCACTGCGCTGCATGTGGGATCTTAGTTCCCTGACCAGGGATCGAACCTGTGTCCCCTACAATGGAAGCACAGAGTCTTAACCACTGGACCACCAGGGAAGTCCCAAGTTTACTGTCTTTTAGATTAACTTTTAAAGGTCTTTTAAAATACATGTATTTAAACTTATTTTCCTAAAAAATAAAATTTAAAAAATTCAAATCCACTAAGATCATACTTAAATGTGAAAAATAAATGTACATACCAGAAAGTATTCACTCATTTAAGCTATGCAAAGGCCACCATATTTTTTTTCTGTGACAATCCACACAATAAAAGACAAGGTCAATATGAATAAACCCATGAGTCACCATGATTGATACATGGTCTTATGATTATGCCAGAAGACTTGGGCTATATAGTCACTCTGCCACTGACTACTGGTGTGAACATGAAGTAACTTCCTACCTTCTATATACTTTATTTGTATCTAGTCTCCCTAAGGCTCTTTCCAGATCTCATATTCAAAGAATCTATTTCTTTCCTTGTTAAGTGAGGGAATCTTGGGTACCAGGGAGAAATGAAAAATTATTATTTTAAGTAGGATTTTCAAAAAATACTTTTGGATTACAATGAAATTTATGGGACTATTCCCATATATGTTATGCCTTATTTTCCAGAACATGTAATGCATACTGTGTCATATGTGACATTGTTCTTAAGGAGAACGCCTTCTAGGGTAAACAAAGATAATCGCATGTCTCACCTGAGAAATGTAGAAAGAAAGGTGGAGGTGATGAAAGTGTGCAGGAGGCTAAGAGACTATGACATACAGATCCTATGACAAGCTAAAGACAATCTGAAGAGAGGGCAGAAAAAGCATGAAAAGACCACGCAGAGATCAACCTGTACAAAAATGAATTGAACAACAACTTTTTATCAAACACCATGCTAGGTCCTGGGAATACTGAGAAATTGCCTCCTTTTTGAAAAAAAAACATCACAGTCCACTAGGAAGACAAACTTGTAAAAACGGAACTACCACAAAATGGGATAATTAATCTTCATAAGAGAGAGATAATCAATGTCTTTAAGACTAGTTCAAAAGAAAAAAATGATGAATACCTGAGCAGCTGTGTTCATCCACATTTTCTGGCCTGATGGGATAGCATGCTGAATTGTGAGTGGTATGAAACTGGTAAGGGAAATTAGGATAGAAAAGCTTTTGTAGAATAAAAGGAAATCATCAGGGTCCATTATATAGACTAGTTTTCGAAAATGACTCAATTCTGTTCAGCAAACGGTTATCGAACATCTGTTATGTATAAGGCACAGAGATAACTATAGGCATCCAAAGGTGAACAAGACATAGGATCTGTATTCAAGGGCCTCAGAATTGAGTAGAGGAGAATCAGCAAGCCATGGAGAAGAAGAAAGGTGGTGTCATATTATTGCCATTCACCTATGGGACTTCTGGGGTGGGAACAAGAGAGAGAAAGAACTGTAATTTCCAAGATTAAAACACGGGATGTGAGTGAAAATCCCTGTTAACTTCATCAGACTGTGCTTTTCTCCCGTGGTGATGCCTAATCCTTTTTCTAGTCAAAAGAACACTACAGGGGCTTCCCTGGTGGTGCAGTGGTTGAGAGTCTGCCTGCCAATGCAGGGGACACGGGTTTGAGCCCTGGTCTGGGAAGATCCCACATGCCACGGAGCAACTGGGCCCGTGAGCCACAACTACTGAGCCTGCGCATCTGGAGCCTGTGCTCCACAGCAAGAGAGGCCGCGATAGTGAGAGGCCCGCGCACCGTGATGAGGAGAGGCCCCCGCTTGCCACACCTAGAGAAAGCCCTCACACAGAAACGAAGACCCAACACAGCAAAAATAAATAAATAAATAAAATTAAGAAGTGTTGTAAGAAAGGTTTAATTAAAAAAAAAAAAAAGAACACTACAAATTGGGAAAGACACTAAGCGGCATCCTGTACAAACACAGGCAGGGGATGGAGATTAATTTTCCCCCACTTCTTGATCATATCACAGGGAGATTCAGGAACTGTTCTCTTTCTTTGGTCAACACAAGATTTTTAGCACCAGGATACACCAACAGGTTAACTCTGAAATCTTCTTGTACCAAGCAACAGACAAATTTTTCAATGGCTTATAAGGAATATAATTTCCACGAGTACTCTGGAGGAACTGGGGAATCGGCGGGATTGCTGGAAGTTCACGGTCAGTGTTTCTTCACTTCTTCAATGTTGCAAAGTGACCTGGTTTGAATTACATTTGATAAGGCATTACTACTAACTGTGTAGACAGCAGAGTAACTACCCCTAGAAAGAATTAAAATGAGTTAGAAGTTGTATTTTCTTTAAGGAGCCTAAGATGTGATTGATATTACAGAGTAAAAACCTTGCCTGCAGCTGAGCAGAATGTATCCTCCTCCCCACAAAAAAAGGGAAGAGTATGATTACTAGGTGAGACTGGTCTGAGGAGGGTTATGCTAGAAGATGCTTTTTAAGGTGCATCTTGATAGAAGTAAGTGTTGAGTGTGAGAAGCAAGAGATACCCATATTAGAGAGAACAAAGAGAGAGAAAATGTATAAGCCTGGATATGGGGTCAGAAGAGTGACAAGGAAAGAAACCACTGGGGTTAAAACAAAGGATATAAGGGAATAAAGAGGTTGCATGACCTTGACATGGGGAGAGGGTCTGAAGCATAAAATAACTTAAGGATTAGAATAACATCAACATGAGGTGGCAGGGAAAATATAACAGAGGAAAAGAAAAATCTGTAAGATATTTTTGTCAAAGGAATCGGTGGGCCTGACTGACTGGCTTTACATGAAGGAAACATAAGAGGCAAGATTAAGTAGAGTTACACTTTGATGTGGATTATCAAAAAATAGAGAACAGACTGTGTGTGTGTGTGTGTGTGTGTGTGTGTACGTACAGGGGGCAGAAAGTTGGGAGGAGGAGAAGAAAAAGAGAGAGTGGAAAATGTTTTAAGGTATGTCTATGCAGTGAGGGGAGATGACATTTCCTCTTTCTCCTTTCTTTCTAACTGCAAAGAGCTCATAATTATGAACTTGTCATAGTGTGGAGCTCTAACAGCCTGTTCTCTTCTACGTGGCTGAAGAGTCAAGTTCATTATGTCTGTAGGGACTTGGAAAGCTCACAAATAACAGTGGTCATTAATCACGCTGGCTAAATTCCTGAGCTAGAGATGGCAAGGTATGGAAAAGTGCGAAATTCGAGGATTTTCCTCACGTTTTTTTAAGTTACTTTTTGACAGATAAGTTCAGGCCCGAGTTTACACTCTGTTGTGAAAGAAGGCTTGGAATAGCACCTGCTTTGTCCTCCACACCATAAATCTCAATGGCACGGAACACTGCATGTTTCGCACACAACAGAAAAGATACATCATAGCCATTAACCTTCCCCTTAGTTGCTGATAAAGTAAAATAGACCCATTCTTTACAGAAACACTTTTGTATCTGTTCAGATAAATATACCTCTAGCTGCAATAAAGCCTATTATTTTGCATATAGATTTACTTCAAAATCATTTTTGCAAAAACATTGAGTGTCAATTTAAAATCCATAGGCTGTGAGTGCAAAAATAACATTTTAAAGGCAAAAGTAGAACAGTTACTTACATTTAAACTTATCACATAAACAGAGTAAAAGTTCTCTCTCTCTCCTCCCCCCACCCCCTGCCTCCCTCCCTCTCTCCCTCTTTCTCTCTCATCATAAACATCAAAGAACTAAATGCAGGATTCTCATTAGTAAATTGAAGGAGATTTAAGATGACATCTTTGAGAAGGAGAATCGTAGCTGTCGAATGACCAAAGCTGGCAGAAATAATTCTCCTTTGCAATCCTTTTGAATCTAGGAATTGTGTTGAAGTTCACTTTCTCTTTTGGAAGAATGCCATTTTTTCCCCCTGAATAGTCTCAGTTGTTATTTCTGATGCTAGGCAGAAAAGGCCTGCTAAGAGGTGAAAACTTGGGGGAGAAAAGGCAATTAAGCCATACTGAGCTGAAAAAAATTAACATTGGCTCATTTGTGTTTTTTGTCAACTTGGTTCAACAGAACTGGTTTAACTACTCTAAGTACAACAGACTTGCAAACGCCCAGTGTAGACAGAACACAAACCTGGGAAAAGCCTTCCTTGGACAAGCCCAGCTGCACTAAGGGTAAAGGGGATTTTTTCTGCCATGACAACTTTTTCACGCAGAAACCAGAGGCTTTAACCAAAGTAATCATAAACTTTGTAGAATGATCTGCACACCATCTGGCTCCTTTCAATGTCTTGGAGACTCCTTCAAAACTGGCTTTAAAAGTGAATATTTTCCCTTGCATACCAGGTGTATTTACTATTGCCTAGAATAAATCTGGTTGGGGGCGGGAGGGTTGGAGATGGGAAGAGCCTTGGGATCTTGGAAAGGACTAAACTTTTTCAAACACAGACTGAGAAATTGCAAATAGTTAGGATAACCAGGATCTTGGTTTTGTCATCACTTCCTTTTCAGTTTAATAATAATTGTACATATCTGTAGTTACCTACTTGCAAGTAAAATGACCTCTCACAGTCTCTCACTTGGCTCTGCCCTGCCACACAAAAATAAATGATGGACCTAAAAGGGGGCAAAATGTCCATCAGCTATCCTAACTCTTATCTTGAACCACATTCCATTTCAACTGCGGAAACGGAAAGTTCCATTCAGCTCTCAAAAACTATAGATCAAATGTGCTCAACATATCAACTCTTAGAGGCAACTTGCTAATAAGTACATGTATGTGAAGAAATGTGGAATAAGAACTTTTTATCTAATACTTTCCTCAAGAGTATGATTTAAGAAAAATCCTCTTCAAAGCACTTTCTGGTAGTTTATAACAAAACAAATTCATATCCTATAAATTAATGTTACACCACAAATGCTTCTATCTTTCAACGTATTTCTTCATGTGTGTTTTTCAGAGATGGACGTTCTCAGAGACAAGGGTGTGAAAGTGTTTGCTTTTTGGACAATTTCTTCCACACTATCTTGAACATAAAGTCACCCAACCTAAATGTTCTGATGTCATATATTAATACTAGGTAAGCCCAGGATCATTGGCAAATATATATATATTTTAACATCTTTATTGGAGTATAATTGCTTTACAATGGTGTGTTAGTTTCTGCTTTATAACAAAGTGAATCAGCTATACATATACATATATCCCCATATCTCCTCCCTCTTGCGTCTCCCTCCCACCCTCCCTATCCCACCCCTCTAGGTAGTCACAAAGCACCGAGCTGATCTCCCTGAGCTATGCAGCTGCTTCCCACTAGCTATCTATTTTACATTTGGTAGTATATATAAGTCCATGCCACTCTCTCACTTCGTCCCAGCTTACCCTTCCCCCTCCCCGTATCCTCAAGTCCATTCTCTACATCTGTGCCTTTATTCCTGTCCTGCCCCTAGGTTCTTCAGAACCTTTTTTTTTTTTTTAGATTCCATATATATGTGTTAGTATACAGTATTTGTTTTTCTCTTTCTGACTTACTTCACTCTGTATGACAGACTCTAGGTCCATGACCTCACTACAAATAACTCAGTTTCGTTCCTTTTTATGGCTGAGTAATATTCCATTGTATATATGTGCCACATCTTCTTTATCCATTCATCTGTAGATGGACACTTGGGTTGCTTCCATGTCCTGGCTATTGTAAATAGAGCTGCAATGAACATTGTGGTACGTGACTCTTTTTGAATTATGGTTTTCTCAGGGTATATGCCCAGTAGTGGGATTGCTGGGTTGTATGTTAGTTCTATTTTTGGATTTTTAAGGAACCTCCATACTGTTCTCCATAGTGGCTGTATCAATTTACATTCCCACCAACAGGGCAAGAGGGTTCCCTTTTCTCCACACCCTCTCCAGTATTTATTGTTTGTAGATTTTTTGATGATGGCCATTCTGACTGGTGTGAGGTGGCAAATATATTTAAAGTGACAGCATTGGGTGGTTGATTTCTTTCATGTAACACACTCATGGTTAACTTGAGTCTTTTCACTATTACAACTCAATAAGTGAAAAGACAAATAATTTAAAAATTTACAACAGGTTTTAATACACATTTCTCCAAGGAAGATGACAAATGGCCAATAATCACATGAAAGGATGCTCAAAATCATTATCAAAGAAATAAAAATTTAAAGCACAATGAGATACCAACTCACACCCCTTATGACAGCTATAATCAAATAATGAAAACATTCTGAAACTAGATGATGTTGATGGTTGCACAATGTTATAAATGTACTTAATGCCACAGAATCGCACACTTTAAAATGGTTAAAACAGTAAAATTTATGCTATGTGTATTCTGCCACACAAAAAAAGGACAAATACTGTTGGCAAGGATATAGAGAAATCAGAACCATAATAACAGTGCTGTTTGGAATATAAAATACTGGAGCCAGTTTGGGAACAGTCTGGCAGCTTCTCAAAAGGTTAAACATAGAGTTACCATACAATCCACCAATTCCACTCCTAGTAATATACCCAAGAGAATCGAAAACATATATGTCCACACAAAAACTTGCCCCAAAATATTCAGAGCAGCATTATTCATAATAGCCCAAAGTGGAAACAATCCAAATGAACGTCAAATGATGAATGGGTAAATAAAATGTGGTATATCCATACAATGGACTATTATTTTGCAATAAAAATAAGTGAAGTACTGATGAATCTGCAACATGGATGAATCTTAAAAAACGTATTAAGTGAGGGACTTCCCTGGTGGTGCAGTGGTTAAGAATCTGCCTGCCAATGCAGGGGACACAAGTTCAATCCCTGGTCCGGGAAGATCCCACATGCTGCAGAGCAACCAAGCCCGTGTGCCACAGCTACTGAGCCTGCACTCTAGAGCCTGCGAGCCACAACTACTGAGCCCACGAGCCACAGCTACTGAGCCCACGAGCCACACCTACTGAGCCCACGTGCTGCAACTGAGCCCGCGTGCTGCGGCTACTGAAGCCCACGCGCCTAGAGCCCGTGCTCCACAACAAGAGAAGTCACTGCAATGAGAAGCCCACGAACCACAACGAAGAGTAGCCCCCGCTCGCCACAACTAAAGAGAAAGCCCACACACAGCAGCAAAGACCCGATGCAGCCAAAAAAAAAAAAAAAAAAAAAAAGGTGAAAGAAGCCAGTCACAAAGGACAACATATTGCATTCCATTTTTACAGATGTCCAGAATAGGCATACCCATAAAGACAGAAAGTAGACTGATGGTTGCCTAGGGCTAAGACAAGAAGGGGAGCTGTATTAGGGGAAATGCGGAGTGACTATTAATGGCTATGGAGTTTCTTTTGGGGGTAATTAAAATCTTCTAAAATTAATTGTGTTGATGATTGCACAACTCCGTGAATGTGTAAAAACCAATGAATTTTACATCTTAAATGAGTGAACTGTATGGTATGTGAATTATATCCCAATAAATATGTTTTTGAAAAAAAAGAGAATGAGCCTTTTTCTGGTAGAAGTTGCTAAGTGTGTGGGAGTTTATGTCAACACACAGGAAGCTTTGGGGGATGCATCTGCTATATTGATATTTCTCAAAGTTAGCTTTCTACATCTCTCCTTGGTTGACAGTCTTTCTTTCTGCTGCTACACACTTTCCCTGCTATTGACCTGAGAAGAGAAAAGAAGATTAAGGTAGGAGGACAGGAAATTTCCAGGTACATTAAGAGGACAGATAGTAGTAGAAGAATTTGCTTGGCAATGAGATGTTCTAGAAGGAGAGCCTCAAATTCATCACTTGTCAAAGACTGGGTGGAATGCTCTTTCAACACTTATCCTCATAGCTCCCTCCCTCAGTTCCTAATCAACAAGATCTTTCCTAGCAACTTTATTTTAAATTAAAATCCATTCCAGATCCCAATCCCTTCCTCCCCTCATTTTACCAGTTCTCCTTCTCTGCTTCATTTCTGTCTCTATATCATCTGACTTAAGAATCATTTTACTTATTGTCTATTTTACCCATAGGCCATACATTTAAAGTTATTTTTCTTAAATTGTCTGGTTCACCTCTACTAAAACATATTAGAATGTAAGCTCCATCAGGGCAGAAATTTTGGTCTGTTTTTTTCAGTGGCGTATCCCCAGCAATCAGAGCAGCACCTGGTACAAAGCAGCCACTCCACACATGTTGAATGAACTGACAAATTACATACAAATGTAAAAATTCATAAGAGCAGATTAAGAATATCTGTTGGTATCATTATTTTCTTTAATATATTTCACAATTTCATGTTTCAAAAATGCATTCAATTAAAAATCTCAGGATAAATATGAGAAAACCCAAGTGAGTTAATTTATTTATAGCCAATACGGCATCCATCAAGCTAAATTTGTCACTAAAGCTACTAATCACAAATACTCATAAAAGTATTGTGAATTGTCTGTTTAGATTTACTTTAATAATTTACTTATAAAATTAATCAAGTGTCATTATTTGTCAATCTCTTACTTCAACCTTTGCCTTCTCAGTAAATACCATTGGCACCTATCCAGTGGCTCAGGCCTGAAACTTAAGTCATCCTTGATCTATTTCTGTCACTCCCTCTCACAGCCAATCCATCAGCAAGCCTTGTCAATTAGAACTTCAAAGCCTACTACTATGCATTTGCCCACAGCTCTTACACCACCATCATGACAGACCAAGGCACCACCATTTCTCCTCTGGACAATGGTAACAGTCCCTCTGTTGGTCATCGCACGAACATTAGTTCTCTCTTCCAACCCATTTTCCACACCACAGAACGAATACTTTTCCTAAACACAGACTAGATCCCATCACTACAGTGCCTCCACTGCTTAAAACCCTTCACTTTGCTTTTACAGTTGTTCTAGTTACTTTTTTAGATTTTCATTTGCAAATATTTTCAGACTTACAGATAAATTTCAAATACAGAACAAAGAGATCCTGCTGTATACTTTTCACCCAATCTCCCCAAATATTAAGGTCTTACTTAATCAAAGTATAATTTTCAAATTAAGGACATTAACGAGAATAGGATGTTCAACTAATCACATGCAGAGGCTGCTAGTCTGGTAATCACAGGAGAGCTACTGCTCTAGTCCCATGACTTCTCTCAGGTCCTTGAAACGTCAAGCTCATTCCAGTCTCAGGGTCTTTGCACTAGTTTTTTCCCTCTGTCTCAAATGTTCCTGCCCACATCTTGGCATTGATGGCTCTTTTAGTCATTCGGGTCCATTTGGGAAAAACTTCTTGATCATCTAGTCTAAAGTAGTTTCCCTGATTTATTTTCACCATAGTGCTTATCACTACTTGATATTTTTCCATGTATATCTTTATATTACCTATGTTTCCACACTAGAACTTGAGAAGCGGGACCTTGTTTTTTGTTTCTGACAATATCCCCAAGATTTCAAACCATGCTTGCCAAATAGTAAGCATTTAATAAATATTTGATTATATAACTAAATTTACAAGAAATATTAAATCAAATTGAGTAACAATTATGTTATTTCTATAAAACTTCGCAGTTTTCATTCTCTCCTATACACTTATTATCTAACCTAGAAAAATGGAAAATGTATTAACTTAAGGGTGAGATAAGCTTGATCTCATTTCCCAGCTCCATCACTGACCACCAAGTTTTAAACTCTATTTAAGCCTTAGTTTTCTCTAAAATTATTCAAATTCAAAATCATCCAGTCAGTAAACATTAAAGCCAGAATTCAACCTATGTTTGTTTGAAAGAGCACCAAGTTTTATAGCAAGAAATTCAAACGTAAGCCCATAAGGTCAGTAATTGTGTCCGTCTTATTACTCGCATAATTACTAGTGACTACTATAGTATCTCCCACAGAAGAGACATTCGATAAATAATTGTTAAATAAAAGATAAACACTATTAGTGAATCATATGGTGTGCATCTATATCCTATTTGAGTTTATATATTCTACATTTTCATTTATTAAAAAGGTACTCTCCTTGAACCTAAAATTCTATCTCAGCATTTTCATTAACACTGCTTTGTTCTCAGGTTCTATGCCATGTAAATAGATTCAGGTCTCTATGTCACTCTTGAAAACAGAATTTCAAATAAGTATCATCTCAGTTCCTGCAAAATCATTAGCTCTGGTCCAAATACTTACATCTTGTTATTTCCATCAAATTTCAGGATTTTTAAAAATCTCAATATATACTACTTCAGAAAGATCAAGAATGAGATATACATCTGCTATCATGGGATTTTTATATTTTATTTATTATGAAATCAAAGTATGAGGTCAGAAGAACAATAACCCCGTCACACTATGTACCTTTCTTTGATACACTTTTAAACTATCTTAAATGGATCCAGTTACATTTTTGTAACACTGTTTCATATTTTATCTGATATGCAGAGAGTGCTCCAACTTTTGAAGCTCTTGGTAGTCATGCTTTAGTGTTATAGTTTTAACATTTTCTGAGGAAGCTAGGTAAAAAGTAAAAGTATTTTGTGCATTCTCTCACAGATAAACACATGCACACACACACAGCAGAATCTATCTGGTTTTTATTTTGACTGTGTTTCTGTCTCTTTAAAAGACTCCCATAATGGCACGGGATTAAGAGATACAAACTACTATGTATAAAATAGATAAGCAACAAGGATATACTGTGTATCACAGAGAAATATAGCCATTATTTCAGAATAGCTTTAAATGGAGTATAATCTATAAAAATACTGAATTGCTATGTTGTACGCCTGAAACTAGTATTGAAAATCAACTATACTTCAATAAAAATAATAAAAAATAAAAGACTCCCATAACAAACTCAAAAAGAGACCTAAGAGTTACATTTAGAATAGAATTAGAGTCAAATGTAGGTTGATATAACAGCAAACTATGTATTTCTGATTTCTAAGAGCAAGCCTCCATTACCAAAGCATCTGTACGTGAGGATGCATATGTCCACACACACTTGTTTAGCCATTTCTTTTTACAAATTACAGCTTGTGTCCCAAATTGTATGAGAAGTTAGAGTTCTGAGTTTCTTACCTGTATGTCATTCAGGTGTTTGAAATTATAGAAGAAAAATCCCTATTCCAAAAGCCCCCACAGACTTAATAGAAACAGAGTCCAAAATAAAACCATCTTACATATACACATCATTACTATTGGGTGAATCACACAAGAGTGCTCAAACTTGGCGTTTCAAGTCTTTGCTTGGAGATGTCCAAAGGTCATTCAGGTGTTTGAAATTATAGAAGAAAAATCCCTATTCCAAAAGCCCCCACAGACTTAATAGAAACAGAGTCCAAAATAAAACCATCTTACATATACACATCATTACTATTGGGTGAATCACACAAGAGTGCTCAAACTTGGCGTTTCAAGTCTTTGCTTGGAGATGTCCAAAGGTGTGTCCTGGTCTCATATATCTTTGTAGCTGGGGGACTCTGCATATGGAAAGGCCTTTAATGGATATCCACTGGCAGAGTGGCTGGCCTCAGATTCCACCTATCTTGTTTCTCCTCTGGCAACTTTATGGCATATATCTTTAGCCTCACTCTTACATATGAGTCAAAAGTGAGCAAGAGAGGGGAAAAAAACTACAAAACTTAAGCTTGAGATAACAGAAAAGAAAAAGTGAATACTTGTCTGTTTCACGGATACAGAGAACTATTTAGTATGTCAAAGGATTTTAGATTAATTCACATTTGATGCAGATATCTCCTCTCCACATCTATGAAACTTTACTTACCAATGATATGATTCTTGATTTAGCTTTAAGAAACTTCCGAGATCTAATACGACAAGGTAAGCTTATTCTAGATATGATCTCAAAGGGAAGCTAGAGGATTTGGCTCAGAAAAGGGACTGAAACAAAGACTAATGAAGTTTGAGTATAATGCCCAAAGCAGATTAAGGTTATGCCCATTCAGGAATGAAACCGATCAGATGGAGAACAGAGGTATCAACTTGGTGGCTGCTGGTTCATCAGAGTTTTTATTTGTGTTTGACTTTGGAGAGATGACTCTCTGAGATTTTTACCTTTGTTTGGTTGCTCTGATACAGGTTTAACAGATTATAATTCAGAACATAAGGAACAATATCAGAGAAGACATCTGCTTATTAAAATACAAAAATTTACCAAATCATTGAGCGTCTTGAAAATATTGCACACTTGATTTGTTTTACTTGACAGTCATTGTTTTTTGTCATAACTGTTTAACATAACTACCTAGAAATAATTTTTTCTACCATAAACTATATTAGAATAAAGTTGAGCAATATATGCATGACATGTTTTAAGAAAATTTCAGTTTTTACAAGCATACATTTGTTTTCCCAAAATATTTACTACACAAAGAAACGATGGAAATTTCAAGAAGGAATAAACATTGACTATTCTATATTTTCTGTTCACATGGAGATATTGATTAAATCACCTAAGAACAGAAATGATATTAGATGTGCTTATAACTTTGTCTTAGAGACATTTAAAATCTATATAATTATTTGATACAAAATTGAAATGTCACAGTCAATACTCCACAGCAGAAATTTCACTGACCCTTGTATAT
Organism: Balaenoptera physalus; assembly: GCF_965194825.1. NCBI lineage: Eukaryota > Metazoa > Chordata > Mammalia > Artiodactyla > Balaenopteridae > Balaenoptera > Balaenoptera physalus. The sequence goes on along the minus strand of NC_138903.1, from coordinate 26,477,074 downwards.
GTATTAGTATATCACTACAGGTATAGGTTTTTTACAAAGACTATTAACATATCTTTTTTTTTTGGATTTTATTTTATTTATTTTTTTATACAGCAGGTTCTTATTAGTTATCTATTAACTTATCTTAACGTGGCATCTTGAATACAAATTAACACCTGATCTGGTTTCTCAAATTTGAAATTAAGATTTTTTTTCAGTGTGTTAAGGTAGCTTGTTCTGATATTAATAATTAAATAACACTTTCGAATTTACTTTCTGCCATTTGTGATCTTAATAGAACAACAAAAGAATGAAAGCTTTAGGTAATTTAAGAGAACAATGAATAGGTAATGGACAGAATAGAAAGTGAAAAGCACATGGCTTCCATTACAGCTGATAAGAGATGTACTGGGATGGAACCACAGAAACAGTTCACAGAATCTTGGCCTTGCGACCGGCAATTCCACTGGCTAGAATTCTGAGAACAGTTGTGATGGCTCTTTCCCAGCACATCTCTCTTTCAGCTATAGAAGTCAGTGATAACGCTAAGAAAATGGTGAAACATGCCTTTATGAGAATTATCTCACTGCTTGAATAAAACCCAGAAGTTAAACATCAAACCTAAAACATACAAAGAGAAGAGACTATATCAAAACACGTCTTGAACAACTGGTGTCCCTGTGTATGCATTTTTAATACCTCGTGAAACCTTCTTTTATATCTGTTACAATGTGAAGTGATATTTACATGTGCAGCCCAACTGGACAATAACACTCATTGATAAATTTCAGCCGCTATAATCACTTGTGCTGTAAGAGTAATAATAATCTCTCTTTGAATTTTTAGAAGCATTTTCCTTATGAATTTACATACACTAACGCTCCAAGATGAACATATGAAGTACAGAGATCCGGCTTTTTCAACCTCCATTCTTCAAATGCAGATTAGTTAAAAATACAGCTAACCACAGGTGTTTCGGGTCTTCCTCCCAGGTCTCCAGATCCCCAGCACACAAGCAGCTCTTCCCACTAAACATCTAGCAATGACAGATATGTAGGTGGTAGGTGAGAAATCCATCCTGAAGTGGCTGCAACTTCATGTACACTCCTATGCCCCCAAGTTGTGAAATTCTCTAGCCTGCTTGCAGGAGGTCCTGAAGGAGCTATATGTGGGGGACAGTGAAAATGCCAGATGGCAGTTTGTGAGAAAATCTGGGACCAGGGCAGTCAGCCAAAAACAGTGGACTGAATAAAAAACGATGATCACCAAGAATATAACCCCCCACCAACAATCACGAATGAATGGAAGATGAATTAGGGCTCTCTTCCTCATGCAGGTAAAAAACCTTCACGCAATTTTTCAGCCACGTGTGGAACAAATGAAATAAGAGTTGTACAATTTTAAAAAGGATTTGTACTGTGCTGATTTATCTTACTATCATTTTCATTTGCTTCATTAGTAGCAAAAAAAAAGAAGTAGCCCATTGACAAGGAGAGTGTAGGCAAACTTAGAAATAAAGTGTTTCCAAAATTTTAATTTTATCACCAAAAGCAGATGAGATTGCTTCAAGGAACCACTTTCTACTTGATTTGTAAGTAACAGGGGTATTTGCATTGTATTGATTGTTATTGTGTGCCTTTATCACTTTTATTGTCTGCTGCAGTATAGCCCTTTGAAGGTCTGCCAAACCACTGCGGCTTGCTCAAAAGCAGGGCTGAATTTTAATTAAGCCGAGCCAAATAGACACAGAACAGTTGAACTTGATTAGACCACTTGTCCTGATGCACACACACAGGGCATTCAGCACACTTATTCTAATAAATGGCAAAGTCAATTCTGACATTTGGTACAATTATGAAGATAAAAACCACCATTTGTCAACATATCCCTTCATGTAAGACTTGTGCTTCTCTCTTTTAATCCAACAAGCCACCAAGGAGAGCTGAGAGGAAAGGTAGCCAGTGAAGATATGTGTGGCATAATATCTTGATAACAATAATACTCTATATTCCCTGGGAAGGAGCAGTATATGAGCTTAGTAATTAGGATTCAACATCATTGTTCAAGTAAAGAAATATATGTATGTGTGTCTGCATGTTTGTGTGTACTGATTTTCCTTTCAAATATTTCAACCTCAAGAAAAGTTTACCGCAGCATTTAGCCCAGATAAGGGAGCAGGTGGGATGTCAGATTTCGTGAGTTTTTATTTTTGATACTTCAGGAAGAACAAAGCATCCAGGTTTCCGGCTTCAGCAGCAAAACTGTGCTAAATAAAATGTGTTCCCACGGTAACTTCTGAAATCAGCCAGTGTAATTTTCCCACCCAACAGTGGAGCACCGAGTCTCTGATAGGGCCACGTTTCTGCAAAGAAAACTGCTATATAAATTGACTTTGCTTCTATATTAGACCAAGTAACCTCTGGAATATTATCTAAAACAATTTTCCTGTGCAGACTTTCAGACTCTTAGCAAAACCTGCACCTTCCCTAATGGTGGGAAATTGACCATAGGCATTATTTCAAAATTAAACACACAGGGCTTCCCTGGTGGCACAGTGGTTGAGAATCTGCCTGCCAATGCAGGGGACATGGGTTCTAGCCCTGATCTGGGAAGATCCCACATGCCGCGGAGCAACTAGGCCCGTGAGCCACAATTACTGAGCCTGTGCTCCGCAACAAGAGAGGCCGCGATAGTGAGAGGCCCGCGCACCGCGATGAAGAGTGGCCCCCGCTCTCTGCAACTAGAGAAAGCCCTCGCACAGAAACGAAGACCCAACACAGCCAAAAATAAAATAAAATAAATAAAAAATTTAAAAAAATAAATAAAGGAATTCCTTTAAAAAAAATTAAACACACAAAGGAGATACTCTTTCTATATATGTGTATCCAGGATGATGGAAAGATAAATCCTAAAATATGAATAAGTTAATGTTTCTTATGGTATCAGTGAAAATTCAAAGATAAGGTCTAAAAGTTGAAACAGAACTCTGCATATACATCAAGGTACAAATACATTAAAGAATGGCTCTTCGTTTGCTAAATTCAAATCGCTAAGTCTTTAATAGAATTTTGTACTTAACTTCCCAACTTCCTAATACCAATTGACTACACTTAATCCTAAAAAAATAATCCTCCCTTTGGGATTAGCAAAAAAAATTAGTAAATTTCTAAAAATAAATTGGTGCCTTTTCTGTGCAGGAAAATAAATTAGGTTTTAAAAAGAAAACAGGATCTAAAGTTCTCATCCTTGACAACAGCAGGAAAAAGGAGCATATTTCAACTACTCCTTTGTCTGCTGCAATTTTACTCTTTACTTCTGTCTACATGAGTGAAGGAAGAAAACAGTTTTGTGGTGATTCAACTAAAACCCTTGATAGATATACTTTTAAAAATGTCATTCACCCCCCCAAAAAAAAACCAAACATGAGCTTGGAAGCCAGATCATTCTGAATTTGAATCCTATCTATGCAATTTCCTAGCTACATTATGTTCCTCAAGTTACTTAATATCCATTTTATCAGATATAAAATGGAAAGAAATAACGCCTTGGGAATAAATACAATATATAAGAAATACTCCAATTAATGTCTATATAATGAATTTTTAAATGAAGTTTTCAATGTGCAAAAGTTGAATAGACTCATATGACAGGAATCAGGTTCCCATTCCATGAGACTTAGCATATATTTTAAAAATACTCAATTAGATCTCAACTTTTGGGTTCAACTTTGAGGATGCTGTAGTACTAACATGTCACCTGTACTCTTTGATTTTGTTATTTTTCTTCCCAGTGGAGCCCACTATCTACCACTCTATGTTTCATGTTAGATGCATCTAAGGCTAACGCGACATATATAATTTTCATGGGACTATCCTTCTTATCAATGTCTGCATTTCATTTTTTGATTTCCATTCGTTTTCATAAAATAAATGGACAACTTTTTAAAATGCAAACAACTGCATTGCTAGTGCTCATTAGGCAAAATGGGAAATGTCACTCAAACTCAACTTTTGACTGGCATTCAGCACCTTCATGGAATGACCTGAAGTTTTCATTTCACATCTGCTATTCAAAAGGTCGGACTATGTTTTACCAAAGGCCATTTATGGATAACAATGTATAATATATAAAAGGACAGATACCAAAGTCAAATCTAAAAAACATGAAAGAAAACCTCTGCATATATCGTACTCTGTATTTTATGGAGGACTTAGTTTCTAACAGCCACGCATTTGTACAGCATCCCTATCCTGCTATATTTTATCATTCAACTGCATTCATTCCTCCATTACAGCGATCTCAAATGGTAATTTTATATTTATGTTATGGGTTTTGTTGTTTTCTGTATGCATCCCTTATAGTTTGTAGGTTCTATATGGGCAAGGACCACAATCTTTTTTTTTTATTAGCAGTACATATAAATCATCTTAGGGCAAGGACCACAATCTTATTTTTATTAGCAATACATATAAATCATCTTAAAAACAGTGCCTAACACACAGTCAAGACTCAACAAGTATTTGATGAATGAATCCCAAATGAATAAAACCTAAAGTCTAAAGGATAAGCTCCCAATTCAGGGAAGATGGAGGGCAACTGGTTTTTTGTTTTTCCCTCTAATTACTTTCACTTACAAACTCATTTGCTCATTGGTTTGCATCATATCTAGTGTGTATATTTATTATACAATTTTTCATCACATCAAAGAGGTAGAAGAGACCTTGAGATGTTATTCTTGCCTTGGGGTACTGCTACTACTCAAAGCATTCAGTAAACATTAGCTTTTTCTAAAACTCTAGAGGCTTCATGGAATTCAGATTAGAAATAATCTTGCCTAGAGGGTAGAAAAAGGGTAACATCTATCTATAAATGATTCTAATATATAACCCAAAGTTAGACCTTGCAAATATTTATTCTTATGGCAGAATTACAGCCTGTCCCATCCACTCTCTGGGGATGAGGGTTTTGTGCTTCCTTTTCTTAGTCAGGGGCCTGTTGATGTGTTGGATGGGAAAATGGGTACAGAGGCAGAACTGAAAAGGTCTAGAGCAGGGGTGAGATGAGGGGGCCAGTGAGGGAGTGGAGGGACATATGATATGAAAAGATAAGTTGGGGACAGTGTTTGGAGGGGAAGTGAGAAGGGAGCACTGAAGCGTGGTGAGAGGTCTTCAAGAAGAGCAATGAGTGAAGAAAACATTTAAATATTTTTGTCACTTTTCCAAAAAATTAGTAAATATCAAAATTGCTTTTTAAATGTTGCTTTATGTTTGGTTTTGGTTGGTGGGTTGTTTTGTTTTGTTTTGTTGGTTGTTGTCAGATACAGGATATAGGACTTGTGTTTCTTTGTAGGGTGGCACGGCCTGAGAATGGCCACACAGTGACCTAGAAACCTTGTGTGGGTGACAATCTTAAGGGTAATTTGGAAGTCTCTTAAGTCTCTTAAGACAGTGCAGATATAGGAAATTTCTATCAGAACAGAAAATTCTATTGGACAGCACTGTTCTAGAACTTTGGGCTTCTGTCACACACAGGCTATTCAAATGTTCTTGGTCCTATTAGTGGCATAAAATATTCCAAGAAAAATATTTTATCATTATTCCACTTCAAGCAGTGAATATAAAATAGTGATGGTGATAATGCATTTTTATGTCTTCTGTGTTCTAATTTCCAGAGATGCTCAGACTTGTTTCTACTTCTGCTGTTGAAATTTTTATCACACAGATTTTTGTGACATATTCTCATTCCCTCCTTATATTACTTGGCTACTTTATTCATTCAGGATTATATATGTATTTTTTAATTATAATTTTTATTTAAAAAATTTTATTATAGTCAAAGCTACCCAGTGGATAAGATAAATATCAAGAAAATAAAAACTATATTTTGTATCATGATTTTCTTTTCACATCAGAATAATATGACATGGAAATAAAATGCACTGCTGATTAATACATAAAACAAACAGATGAACAAAAATGCCCTCAAAAAATGAACCTCAAGGTCAGTGTGAATTGGAAACGTCTAAGTATGGCTGAGAGAGGATTGGAAGTACACTGTTCCTAGGCTAATGCTAATCCTTAGTAAATCATAAGCTGCCAGGGAAGAGAACCCAGGAAGACATGCCTTAGATTAAAGCTGTTGCTAAAGGAATATAGAACGTAGAAAGAGGCAGTGATGAACACTTGGTTAACTTTAATACTGCTTTACACAAATGACAGGGAGTTGCCAAGAGGGCTGGGAAAGGGTAAAGACTGAGAATCCCAGAGCCTTCTTGGAGTAGAGCACTCTGCTGCCCACATACAGAAGGGAGAAAGTTCCCACGTGAGCAAGTAGCAGTGGAGGGACAACTGGAGATATTTTAGTCTGACAGCCACCCTGGCTATCCAAGTAATTTAAATAATTCTAAGGTAGGCAGGCAGATGGAAGCTTCAGCAAAGTAAATAATAGTCAAGGATTCCTGTAAACAAAATTATATGCATGTTTATTTCATATAAGGAGAAGTTCCTTAAATAAAGTGGTTGAAACATATTTACATTATATGTAATAATAGTTGAATTCTGGATTCTTTATAATTAAGCTGCACAGGCACACCTTGGAGATGTTCCAGGTTTGGTTCCAGACCAGTACAATAAAGCAAATATCACAATAAAGTGAATCACATGAATTTTTTGTTTCCTAGTGCATATAAAAGTTATGTTCTCACTATACTGTAGTCTATTAAGTATGCAATATTATGTCTAAAAACAATGTACATACCTTAACTTAGAAATACTTTGTTGCTAAAAATGCTAACCATCATCTGAGCCTTTACCAGTACTCTTTTTGCTGGCCGATGGTCTTGCCTCAATGTTGATGGCTGCTCACCGATCATGGTGGTGGTCGCTGAAAGTTGAGGTGGCGGGGTGGCAATTTCTTAAAATAAGACAACAGTGAAGTCTGCTACATCAAGTGACTCTTCCTTTCACAAACAACTTCTCTGTAGCATGCAATGCTGTTTGATAGCATTTTACCCACAGAAGAAATTCTTTCAAAATTAGAGTTAATCCTCTCAAACCCTGCCGCTGCTTTATCAACTACGTTTATGTAACATTCTAAATCCTCTGTTGTCATTTCAACAATCTTTACAGTATCTTCATCAGGAGTAGATTCCATCTCAAGAAACCATGGATCCACAAGAAACAACTCCTCATCTGTTAAAGTTCTATCATGAGATTGCAGCAATTCAGTCACATCTTCAGGCTCCACTTTTAATTCTAGTTCTCTTGTTATTTCTACCACATCTGCAATTACTTCCTCCACTGAAGTCTTGAACCCCTCAGTCATCCAGGACAGTTGGAATCAACTTCTTCCAAACTCCTGTTAATGTTGATATTTTGACCTCTTCCCATGAGTCACAACTGTTCTTAATGGCAACTAGAATGGTGAATCCTTTCCAGAAGGTTTTCAAGTTACTCTGCTCAGATCCATTAGAGGAGTCACTATCTATGGTAGCTATAGCCATTTGAAATGTATTTCTTAAAATAATAAGACTTGAAAGTCGAAAGTACTTGACCCATGTGCTGCAGAATGGATGCTCTGTAGGTTAGCAGGAATGAAAACTTCCATCCCATTCACTGTGCATCTTCATCAGAGCTCAAGTGACCAGGTGCATTGTCAATGAGCAGTAATATTTTGAAAGGAATCTTTTTTTCTGAACATTAGGTCTCAACAGTGGGCTTAAAATATTCAGTAAATCATGTTGTAAACATGTATGCTGTCATCCAGGCTTTGTTGTTCCATTTATAGAGCACAGGCAGAGTAGATTAAGCATAATTCTTAAGGGCCCTAGTATGTTCAAAATGTTAAATGAGCACTGGCTTCAACTTAAAGTCACCAGCTGCATTAGCCCCTAACAAGAGAGTCGGCCTGTCCTTTGAGGCTTTGAAGCCAGGTACTGACTTCTCCTCTCTAGCTATGAAAATCCTAGATGGCATTTTTTTTCCAATACAGGGAAGTTTTATTTACAGTGAAAATTCACTGTTTAGTGTAGCCACCTTCATTAATTATCTTAACTAGATCCTCTGGGTAACTTGCTGCAGCTTCTACATCCACACTTGCTGCTTCACATTGCACTTTTACGTTATGGAGACGACTTCCTTCCTTAAACCTCATGAACCAATGTCTGCTAGATCCAAACTTTTCTTCTGCAACTTCCTCACCTCTCTCAGCCTTCACAGAATTGAAAAGAGTTAGGGCATTGCTCAGGATTAGGTTTTGCCTTAAGGGAATCTTGCAGCTGGTTTGATCTTCTATCCAGACCACTCAAACTTTCTCCATATCAGCAATGAGGCTTTTTGGCTTTCTTATCATCTGTGTGTTCACTGTAGTAGCGCTGTTCATTTCCTTCAAGAGCTTTTCCTTTGCATTCACAACTTGGTTAACTGGCGCAAGAGGCCTAGCTTTCAGCCTGTCTCAGCTTTCAACATGCCTTCCTCACTACGCTTAATAGTTTCCAGCTTTTGATTTAAAATGAAAGATGTGTGACTCTTTCTTTCATTTGAACACTTAGAGGCCACTGTAGGGTTAGTAAGTGGCCTAATTTCAATATTGTTGTGTCTGAGGGAATAGGGAGACCTGAGGAGATGGAGAGAGACAGGGGATTGGCCTGTCGGTGGAGCAGTCAGAACACACACAACATTTACCAATTAAGTTCGTTATCTTATATGAGTGTGGTTCACGGCACCCCAAAACAATTACAATAGTAACTTCAAAGATCACTGATCACGGATCACCATAACAAATATAATAATAATTTTTAGGGCTTCCCTGGCGGCGCAGTGGTTGAGAATCTGCCTGCCAATGCAGGGGACATGGGTTCGAGCCCTGGTCTGGGAAGATCCCACATGCCGCAGAGCAACTAGGCCCGTGAGCCACAATTACTGAGCCTGCGCATCTGGAGCCTGTGCTCCACAACGAGAGGCCGCGATAATGAGAGGCCCGCGCACCGCGATGAAGAGTGGCCCCCACTTGCCGCAACTAGAGAAAGCCCTCGCACAGAAACCAAGACCCAACACAGCCATAAATAAATTAATTAAAAAAAAAAAATAATAATAATAATTTTTAAAGTTTGAAATATTGTGAGAATTACCAAAATGTGACACAGCGACACAAAGTGAGTAAATGCCTTTGGAAAAAATGGTGCCAATAGACTTGCTCAATGTAGGGTTGCCAAAAACCTTCAATTTGTAAAAAACACAGTATCTGCAAAGTGCAATAAAGTGAAGCACGACAAAACAAGGTGCGCCTGTATTGCTCTCTAATTAAGAATGATGTTGATATGTTTAAAACCTTTGAACAAGAGTAACTAAGTAAAGAAACAGGAAAGTTAATGACATCTAGGTTTAGTGGCAGAAACACTGACCCTGTGGTCAGATCTTTGCATTTCACTACTGAATTTATGATCCAAGATGCATAATTTAATGTATTGGTGCCTCTACTTGATTTGACTCTGAAATATAGCTCAAGCTCCCTTAAAAGCAAAATGTTAAAAATAAATGGAATACATACTCTTATTTGATTAGAAGAGTCAGTAAAAGAAAGGTACTGAATGCAAACTGTGTGGTGTTATATTTTGATTACTGAAGAACACCATATGAATAGTAATATTTACTGAGTGTGTCCTGTATCCTAAGTGCTTTACATGTAAAAGCTCTGTTAATCCTTACAACAACTCTGTCAGGGAGGTACTATAATTATCCCCATATTATAAATGAGGAAATTGTTAAGACGGAAGCCAAGTTTTGATTCCAGTGCTCATGAGTTGGTTCCCAAAGAGCTTTCTCACAAATGATTATAGCAGGTTGCCCAGAGGACCTAAGAAAAGTATATATACCGGCAAAAAGTCAGACAGTGCTACTGGAAAACAACTGCAAATCAAACAGGCAAATGGATACACAGCCCCCTAAGGTGAATCTGCTGTTTTTAGAACAATGACACTGAAAGAGAAACCAGATACCACGCCACCCATCAGATGTTGTTTAACTAATCAGTTGTCAAGAAAAATGGAGAAGAAAGTGCCCTCAAATTAGAGGGATACCTGCTTTGCCCTTCAATTCTTGTCAAAGAGCCTGATGTATTAAAAGCTTTCAATAAATGTTTGATACATACGCATAGGACAGGGATGGGAGCTCGGTGGAAACCCAAGAGCAGTCATGGGAGAAGGGCTGGGGGAGTGGAAGGGCGGGCTAGATGAAGGAGACAACACCACCTCTGGGCCTTAAATGATGAGGAGGGTTTCATGAGGTGGAAAAAATTAGGGGCTGAGTTCGGATACTGCAGGAGTAGTTATGAGCACGCACAAAAGGGAGAAGGTTCAGGCTTCCCTTCAGTCCTTCCCCTAACTGCGGTGAACAATGCCTCTGGGTTAGGCCCCTTTCACCACCCAGGAGGGCAGCTCTACATTTTCCTCATATTGAGGAGGTGAAGAGGAAGACAAGGCTGGAAGGAGAAGAGAAGGAACCACAGCATGGATCACCATGCATTATGGACATCCTGCTAAAGAGTATGGGAGAGGCAAAAAGAGGTTTCACTATCTTGCCAACTAGATGTTGAGTGCCTTGAGGGAGGAACCATCCCTTTAAACATTTTAAATGCCTTAATACACTTTCTTGCATAGAGCTACTAATCAGCAAATACTTATTTGAGAGGCATTACGGTATAGTAGAAAAAGTATTGGTTTTGGAGTCTTTAAATAGAACTGTTTCCATTTCTTTGTCTGTAAAACAAAAACAAAACAAATAAAAATGCAGATTTTTAGATCATTTTAGGATTCTTTTCAGATGTTTTAATTAAAAATCCATGATTACGATAATCAATTACTTAGCATCGCTCTTAATAAGGAGGTCTCCTTTGAGGGGCATGCATGATGCGCGAGAATGTGCACTAGGCCTCTTGTCAGGTGAACCTACTGGAAGCTCATTCTACCTGCAACACTGGGCTAAGCACAGAATTTGATCACATTTCAGATACCTGGTCTGTGGGGTGAGCTGGAAATAAAGAGTATGCATCTTATAGGGAGGGAGGGAGGGAAGAAGGGAGAGAGGGAGAGAGGGAGGTAGGGAGGGAAGAAGGGAGAGAGGGAGGGAGGGAAGAAGGGAGAGAGGGAGAGAGGGAGGTAGGGAGGGAAGAAGGGAGAGAGGGAGGGAAGGAGGGAGGGAGGGAGGGAGGGAGGGAGGAAGGGAGGGAGGAAGGAACTACCTAGGTGACTCAGATATGCATCTGTCTTCAACACAACTGCAAACCCCCTCTTGACAGAAAACTCTTACTCCAGAGTATTTTACTTAAAAAGTCAAATCTCCAAATCAATTACAATCACACACATGGGCAATGTGGCAGAGAATGTACAGAGTGAGGTCCATGATCTATACTAAGGGGGACCAACTCCAGGTTTCAGCTATTTGATGAAGCACTTCTGTGGGAAAGGCATATCGGAAGTGAGATTGTTAATATAAGTAGGATTATTTAAATAGACAATACAGCACCTAATGAATAAAAGAAACTTCCCACATGCTGACAAACTTTGGACTTGATCTATAAATATGAGTGCCTAAGACTGGCCAGGAACATTTAGTGGAGTGGGAGTATGATCTAAATTAATCCGTAAAGATATGCTGGAAGAGACAACGGCAACTTAAAGAGGTGAGAAAATTGAGGTAACAAAGAAATTGGTTTCCTCTTGTGAAATAGCCTGTGTAAAGGACTGGAGGTGGGAGAAGAGAACTCCCTCCAACTGACAGCTATTCGGTCTCAATGAATCTGCCAGGAATTGAGACAATTTGCATGTTTAGTGATTGATATGGAGCCAGGCAGTGAATCACAATCTCAGCTCAAAAGCTCTGCTATCTCAGACATAGAAAGGTGAACATTTGTACTCCACACCTCAAGTATTCACATTGTTCAAATACACTATAATTTCAGGGATGGTCTGAAAATACCCATCAGTCAGCTCTGAACTTGGAATACAGAGAACTCTATCACTGGGAATCATTTACCATTTGATGTGGTGGATTAAGGGCTTCAGGTATTTTCAACTTTTGAAGTATTTAATAGGATTTTTATCAACATGCTGCATTTTTCCTATAACATACTGCCATACCCAAGGGGAAAACAAAAACAAACCGCCACCACAACAAACTTGTTACCCAGGAGATTGAAATACATATTCAGTGTGCTGGTAATTTTTCTGACTCTCTGTTTTCAGAAAAATAATTATTTTCTTTTTGCTTTAGGATTGCTGATTTTGCTTTCAGATTAAGGCTAATGTTAAAAGTGAGAGCAAGAAAAACAAAATGTATTCTCCAGGGAGAGTAATTCTATTACCATTGCTGGACCAATCTTGTAGCTAAGAGGTATATTCTTTCAAGAAGAAAAATTGCCTCTACCCAAACAATGACTGGATATTCTATCTTTAAGTGTAAAAAGCAATGATGACACGATTAGCCTTAGAAACTAGTGAATCACTAATAGCCAGCATAAAGTAGGGCAAAAAGGAAACTGCTAATATCTGGTTACACCTGAAAGTATCTTGAATTAAGTACAAGAAAATTCACATTGTTGCATTGTTAAGTGTCTAAAGAGGAAATGGTCTCTGTGAAAGTAGGAGAATAAGGAGCTATCCAAGTGAGTGTGATGCCCCCTCAATGCCCAAAGATTTTAGCTCCTGGCTTACTGTCACTCTCTCCAATGTGACTCTTGTCATGATTTATGGTACTTCAAGTATCCATTGAAAAACAATTCTCTCACCACTTTGGCCTACTAATTCACTGAACTCTTTCACTCCAGAGATCTTGTCTTCCACTCAGCCTTGACCACTTGGTCCCATGGTCATACCCTAGTTTTGACATAAGCTCAGCTTTAAGCATTACACTTTCAAATCTTCACTTTCTAAGTTTCCAGAGGACTCCATCTAGTACCCCCCATTCCAACAACTCTTTGATATCACCACACCCAGCAATCCATTCATTCCACTAGCTTTTCACCATCCCTCACACCCTTCCTGTCCTCACGTCTCTTCTTATCAAGCATAAACTCCATGGTTACCATTATAACCACTTTCTTGCATAAACCCCTCAAATCCCTTTGCCCCTCTCACTTCTGGCGCTCACTTGAGAAATCTCAAACTCCAGCTACAGCCAACCCTTCAATCACTCCTTGCTCATTCTCATGTTGTTCAATCCTCTGGGGAGAAAAACACACAATCACTCTGACTAGTCTCATTCTAAATTCAGGACCACTAACTTCAAGCTGGCACTTAGCATGACCCAGCAATCTTACTCCATTTCTTAGTTGACACCTTTTCCTGTACTCCTAGATCGGTGTTTCTCAAATTTACTTGCATACAGGGGAATTTTTTAAAAGTGCTAAAGTCAAGCATCACCCCAAGATTCTGAGTTAACTGGTCATGGTTGCAACCATGGCATTGGAATTTTTAGATGTTCCCTCGGGTAATCCAGGTGAAGCAATATTCAAGAACTCTTCTTGATGACTATTTTCTTTTCTTTTCTTCTTCCTCAAACTTCCAAGACCTCCTTCCTCATTCCCAGTTGATGACATTGCTTCTCATTTATCTGAGAAAATTGAAGCAATCAGTAGAGGACTGGTCCCCAGCCTCCTGTCACCACATCTGCCCACATGCTGCATTGGTGCCCAACACTGTGGATCACCAAAGTGTATTCCTATTACAAGCCGAGTTTCCTGTGCTCTAGATTCCATCCCCTCTCGCCTACTCAAGGACATGATTTCAGCAATTAGCCTCCCTCTCTCCTGCATCACCAATTTCTCCCGCCCTTCTGCATCATTCCCATGAGTATTCTATGCTATTATTTTCCCATCTTAAAAACAGCTTCTTTGACCCCATTTCCCACCCACAGTTATGGCTCCATTTCTTTGTTCCCCTTTAAAGTGAAACTTGTTCTGAAAAATTCAACAGTTACTATTATCTCCAATTATTCTCCCCAATTCTCTCTTGACCCAAATATTGGATTGGCTAAAAATTTCGTTCAGGTTTTTCCATAAAATCTAATGGAAAAACCCGAACGAACTTTTTGGCCAACCAACTTCTTTCAATTATGCTCTCACTCCTAATACTCCCCGAAACTGCCCTTGTCAAGGTCACTAAAAGCTACCAAGTTGATAATCTAATGGTCAATTCTTAGGTCTCATCTTCTTTGACAAATCATCAGCCTTTAATACAATCAATAACTCTTTTCTCTTTGAAATAGTTTATTTGTTTAGCTTCTTGAACAAGGATCTGCAAACTACATCCTGTGGACTAAGTCAAGTCCAGGGCCTCTTTTTGTAAATAGTTTTACTGGAACACAGCCATGCTCATTTTGTTTATCTGTTACCTATGGTTGCTTTCTGCTAAAAGAGCAGAGTTGTGTAGTTGCAAAAGAGACCTTTTGGCAGGCAAAGCTTAAAATATTTACTATCTGGTCCTTTTCAGAAGAATTTTGCCACTGATCCCTTCCCGCACACCTGTTCCTCACAACTTTTCCCATCTCAGTAAATAACAACTCTATCCTCCCATTTGCTCAAGCCAAAAATTCTGGATTCTTTTTGACTCTTTGCCTTCTTTTACACCATACATAAAACTTCTCAGCAAATTCTGACCTCTGTATCTTCAAAATATACTCACAATCCAATCACTTCTCACCACCTCTACTGCTGCAGCCCTGGACCAAGCCATCATTTCTTGTCTAAACTGTTTAACGGATTCATAATTGGTCTCCCTGTTCTTTCCCGTGTCCCTCTGTTCGACCTTACACATCACCCTCCCTCAGTTTATTCTCAATATAGAAAGAAGCCAGGGCTACCCTTTAAAAATATTAAGTCAGATGATATTATGCCGTTCTCAGAGCCTTCTACTCACTTCCTACCTTACTCATATTAATTAACACTTTTAACCTATAAGAATTTACATGATTTTTCTAACCTTATCTCCTCCATCCTTCACTGTGCCCCAGTCACTCTCATCTCCTAGCTCTTCCTTGAACACACCAGGCATGTTCCTTCCTTGGAGCCTTACCATTGCTCTTACCTTTGCCTGGGATGCTCTTCCCTGAGACTTCCTCATGCCTGGATCTCTTACCTCCTTCCACTCTTTCTCAAATACCACCTACTCAGTGAAGTCTTCCCTGTCCATCCTACTTAAAACTGCAACCCCCTCACCATATTCCATATCCTACCTTCCTGTTTTATCTTTCTCCAATGCATTTATCACCATGTAAGATATAGCATATTTTACATATTTATTTTATTATTTGTCTCTCTACATTAGATTGTTCATTGCTGAATCCCTGATGACAAGAAGGCACTTAATAGGTGTTCATGAATACTTGTTGACTGAATGAACACATGGAGTTGAAAGAAGACAATCAATTGAAAGTTGCTCATTTTTTCCTTCTTGTCCTTTCAACTTTCCTTCAGTACCCAAAGACACATGTACCTTCATTCTTTTGAGCTCAATTCAAATATTTATTGATCTCACATTTGTGCCAGGTTTTGTGCTAGGACTAAGGAATGCCAAAATGACGTAGATCAATGCCATTTGATGTGGAAGGACAACTAAAGTATTATGAGGTCCAGGGAGAGTTCAATCTAGAGAACTCAAAAAAGGCTCCATACAGAGGGCAACTCATTTGCTGTCTTCAAAGATAGCCCAGCATTTCCCAGGAAAATCCTGGGTTGACAGAAGGGCAGAGAGACTGCTGGCCAAGCAAGTATCACAGGAAAAGAAGTACAGATATAAAACAAGTACTAAGCACAATATTTCCATACCACTGAGTCTTACGATGAGTTTGGAAAGGGGAACAAATGGCAGGGCTTGAAATTGAAGAGATGAGTACTGGCCAGATGACAAAAGACCTTATCTTAAAAATTTTACAGGTGGGGACATAATGTTCTTGAATGCAAATTAACTTCACATTTATGGTTAAATTTCTTTAAAAAACATACTCTGAGTCAATATAGAAAAATTCTGTGTTCCACTTTACATGCATTTAAAACGTATAGGCAGAGTCCATGTGTGTTTATTTACCTACCTTTATATCTATAAAAACACTTAGACCAATACCTCTATCTGCATCTCCCTATATTCCTCTCCAAATAAATATACTATATCCATATTATATTAATTACATAAAGGATCTGATCATTCTCCAGTTTTAAACTGGCCAATATTTAGGGAGGAGAGGCAGAAAGTACAGAAATAAGTATACCTGAGTTTTAGGACTTGGCTTGCCATTTACAAACCAAATGGCACAGCTCAAGTCTCTTAATCCCTTTGTGTATTAGTCATGTTATATTTCTTGTTATAAAACAAGGAAAATAACACCAGCCCTCACATGAATTTCTTTAAGGATGAAAGGAGGTAATGGACAAATTCTATTAAAATATAAATGCTATGGAATGGTGGTAGTAGTAGTAATACAAAAGGAAACATTAATTCAGGATTTCTATACCTCAGCTCTTGATAGAGTTTTGTTTACCTAAAACCCAAAGTACAGTTTTTATAACTGTGTCAGAAATTCAAAACAGATATACACGAAAAGCATCACAGTAACATGTTTATTTTTCATTAATTGACAAATATTTATTGAAAACTACCATTAATAATTAAACAGCTAAAATTTAATGCTTATCAAATACCATACACTATTCTATGCTTACATTCATCATCTCATTTAATCATCAAAAAGTCCCTTTGAGATAAATACTACTATTATTTACATTTTATATATGTTGAAAAGGAAGTTCAGAGTGTTTCAATTACTTGCAGGCATCACACAGTAAGCCTGGGTAAAAGCCAGAAGTCACAGCCAGGACTCATTCTAGTATCAACATCTATAACCACTACACCAATTTATTACAAGCACATGCCCCCTTCTTTAAGCCCATACTAGGCCTCAAGAAATGTGTGTTTAAGTGGAACTATATGGCTAACTCAAAGATCACAGCATAACCATAAAACAAATACAAATTTTCTCCAGAGAGGTCTTCAAAATTAATGTCTTTGTACTCTGGGCCAGACCATAAACCAAAGGATGCACTGTGGGTTTCTCAAAAACAGGAAAAGTACTTGATTCATCTTAGCTAAACAATTTGCATATAATAGACATACAAAATATTTCTTGGATGGTTAAACTAGAAGCTAGCTATAACCCAGATACATGAGTTATAAAAACATTCATAATTACTACAACCGATATGTGGAAAGGAACCTGGGCTGATGGGCTCAGCAAAATTATAGAGAATCATTCAATTTTCAAGGTGGATATTTATTTTTTAAAAACTAAGCCAAAGACAGAACTAGCATCAACAGGGCAGAATAAAAGAAAACTAATGAAGAACTGTGAGTCCACCCCTAGGACTGTTTACCTAATCAGTCAGAGAAGGTATAATCAAGCATAGTTGGTCTACCCAAGGCCAGAATTAAGGTGTTCTCTGCAACCAAGCTGATGAGTTATGTCGGAAAATTTTTTAATAGGGAGCTGTGGTATTTGGGCAGGAAAGAAATCTTACGAATAACCAATTCTCAACTATTCCAGTATATGCAAATTTGCACTATTAAGTAACATGAAAATACCCTTGGTTTACTTTTCTAAAGTGATTTCTAAACCAAAGAGTGGTGTGTATATTTTAATGCTATTGCCAAAATGCACTGAGTTGAGGTGGATAGAGAATTCACTAATCAAGTACCTACAAGCAGTTATGATGGGACATCCACTGCACTGTGAAAGAGAAAGTATGAAAAAAGTGCTCTGTTCTCAAGAAGTAATGGTAACTGATAAGTACATAAATGAATAACTGTAATATAATGGGATAGGTACAATAAAGGTATGAACCCTGTGCTCTGGAAACACTGCCGCATTGGAGGACAAACTCAATAGGGTTAAAGAAACTTTGGAGAGTAAAAGTCACATGAACAGAAACTTGATGGATGAGTAGATGTTATCTAAATGAGAAATAACTACAGACAAAGGAAATGCCAACGGAGTGAAGGGCATGACCAATGGAAAAAAGGGTGACAGATTTAAATCACGGTGGGTGAGTAGGTCTGAATATGTATAATAAGATGTACAAGAAGGTGAAAGTGGCAGGGATGAATCTATAAAAGTGAGACGGATCAAGTTTAAATAGAACTATGCTGTAACGGAAAATGCCTGTGCTCTATACTTACAGGACATGTTTTGAATTCTAGTTCTGTTCCTTACACCTGATCTTGGAACTTGGAAAGATGTATTACCTCTGTGTATCAAATTCCTGTTCTGCAAAACAAGAGATAACAACACCCCATCTCCCAAGGTTAGTTTGGGAGGTAGAGATAATTGTTATGTACCTAGTAATATAAGTTTCTTAATAAATGATAATAATTATTTAAATCCATGCTAAAAATGTTGTATTTCATTGGGTAGAAAATGGGGAGTTCTGAACGATTTTTAAGAAAGGAATAACTGTTTTAGGAAGATCTCCCTGACACAGTACAAACGATGGACTGAGGAAAATGACAGAGAAGCTAATCAGCAGATTATTAGAACAATTCAGGTGAAAATACAGGTGGCTGCGAGATAAGATGCCAGCACTAAGCACGGAAAGAAGGGAGTAGACAAGTTATAATTTGACGGTAGAATTGAAAGGATGTGGTGACCAATTAGATGTGAGGTTAGAAAGTTGATTGTATTGATTATGGTTTCTTGAAAAAAATGGAAACTTTCAACTGCTACAGAATATATATATTATATATATGATATACGAGTTCTTTGTCTTCTACTTATGCATATGTTTGCAGCCATAGTATAACCCACCCCCTTCCATTCTCAAATACAGACAGGGCCGATTAATTTCTATGCTAAAACTTGTAATTCTCCTGGTCTTCCTCTTCAACTATACATACACCCTTTCACTTATGTCTCACTGATCATTGTGCCATATCCTAGGTAACATTTTTCTTCGAAGTTTAAATGATTACAGAATTCTTCCAAGACTAATGAGCTCAATATGAGAGAGATCTGGTAGTGCTAAATAATTTGGTACTCTACCCATGTATTAGTGAGAAAACACAGCTGTGCATTGACTACTGCTAATGATATCATGTTGCCTGAGCACCTGCAGTCCTTGTCTTGTGCTTGTAGGTCATTGGGATTTATAGATTACCTGCTAGAGATTACAAAGGAGAACCCTGAGTGACAATGGCAGCACATTTCCTTTGACTCCAGTGGATTGCTTCATCAAGAATTCTGAACTTGTTTCACCAAAAACATTCATCCTGTTTTTGTTCATGCAATTTAACACTATGGAAAAATCACTCAGAATTTTCCAATTTCCTGGTGCATTATGAAAACTTTATAAATAACTTAGAGGTGAAGATGGGGCAGGAGGAGAACATTCTGGCCTCCCATGATAGTTTTGCCTTTGTAGAACAATACGGCTCTGCATTTGGCACTTGCTAGTTACTGAGGTGGTTGTGAAACAGGCAATCCATCACTTCAACCAAGAAAATAAGTTAAACCCATGTCTCAAGGGATTTTTCAAAATCAGAGAGAGCAGTGTGGCTTAACTATATTGAAAATTCTGTACTTCTCTTTCCTTTTTGACTTGTTTTTCGTGGGACTGGATATGCAAGGTAGTTGAGCATGCATATCACGTATAAATATTCTACATGTACTTTTTTAGACTGGTGTTATGTGGCTGAAAAGTAGGGTGGCTGGAAGGGATGAAAATGGTACATATAAATAGTTCTGATAAAATATGGCAGAATAAGTAGGGTTTTTTAAAGGAAAATCTTTGAGAACATTATTTTAAGGGCTTGTAACTTCAATGCTACTGTTGCTTTTTATGTCACATCCATAAGCTTACACAAACAAAATAGTATTTTAATTATTATGATTATCAAATTTATTTAGATTCAAAGATTCATTGAGGGTTATAAACTTGTGAAACACAGAAGTTAAGATTAGTTAGAATACCAATAGACAAAATCAGAACTTTTATAATTGGCATGGTAATTGATAAACAGTACACATTCACTATTGTTGAAAGAATTAATGTTTGTTGAGTAAATTAACTACCTGTTCTTGATGTACCAATTTGGTTACTTTCTCAATTCTTATAAAGGAGTAAAATGTGCTTACATAGTTTAGATTTTTATGTCAGCAGAAAACACACCAGTTTTTAAAGATTAACGAAAGTAAGCAAAAACTCTGTCTATCCAAAGTCCCAAATATACACTGCTACATAGAAAATGTGTACTCCTGAATACCTGAGAATAAAATTTCTCTATTCTATAAAGAAATTAACACTAGAGAGAAAAACAGCTGATGCTACCACTGTGACAGTCTAATAGCTATAATTTTTTCATCTTCCTTACCAAGGCCAGCCAAGATTATAAACCTAACAAACATCATCAAAGAAACTGAAGTACATGAATTAATAGCTGGGATTAAGAAATCAGTATGTGGCTATTGAAGTATTATGTTCTAAATCTTCTAAAAACTGGACAAAAACGCCTACACCAAATAAAAGAGTTTCTATATAAGGGCAAGCTGGCTTGTAACAATGCCTTAAAATTCAATATTTTGCCTGAAAAACTCAATTTACATCTCCAAGTCTCTTGAGATTGAGACTACAAACCATGTAACTTTAAGAAGAAAATTCAAGAAGCTCAGCTGAGAAACAGCATAATTTAATGGCATAGGAAAAGTTTTAGAATACCAAAATTAACTTCAAACACACATTTTCTGTGTAGGTTCTGGTAAGTAACTGAAACTTAGGCTTGAAAATCTTTTTAAATGAATAAATAAATAAATCAAAAAATACACCAGCTTCAAACCCAGCATGATCTAGGGAAGTTGGACACTATGTGTTTTTTTTAAATAAATTTATTTATTTTATTTATTTATTTTTGGCTGCGTAGGGTCTTCATTGCTGCACGTGGGCTTTCTCTGGTTTCGGCAAGTGGGGGCTACTCTTCATTGCGGTGCACGGGCTTCTCATTGCAGTGGCTTCACCTGTTGCGGAGCACGGGCTGTAGGCATGCAGGCTTCAGTAGTTGTGGCATGTGGGCTCTGCAGCTGTGGCTCGTGGGCTCTAGAGCGCAGGCTCAGTAGTTGTGGCGCACGGGCTTAGCTGCTCCGCAGCATGTGGGATCATCCCGGACCAGGGCTCGAACCTGTGTCCCCTGCGTTGGCAGGCGGATTCTTAACCACTGCACCACCAGGGAAGCCCGACACTATGTGTTTTAAACTTCCTCCTACTGCATCTTATATTCTCAGTTAGTTGGCTGGTCATATGGCACATATAGCCTTGATACAAAAGCCAAAGTATGTTGGATGGATGGATACATGATTAGATACACAGACAGCTTTGACTACATGAAAAAATTTAATTGCTCTACTGTTGAAAATAACTTCTGTTTATTCAATAAATTAGTCAATAAAAGTACATACAATACCTAATCAATCAGATTAACAACTAATCCCTTCTAAAGACACATATAAAGAAGAAAATAAAAACATGTACTTCCACCATTGTTAGGCCTCTCCAAACTTCTCTCTTTTCCTTCTACATAATGCTTAACTCTTAATATGTTGTATTATGGAAATACTGTGATTTAATAACCATTTCCCTTGGTTATAACAGAATCTTCTTACAAATGTATTTCCTAATTTTATCCTCACGGTGTTCCTGTGAGGCCGACCTTATTACTCCCATTATGCACTTAGGACAAAAGAAGCTCAGGGACATATGTGTCTGCCTAAGGTCAGAGAGTCAGGAAATGGCAGGATCAGAACTTCCATATGACTGATATGAAGTAACTCAAAATTTGCATTTCTGAACTTCCATAAACTTGTTTTACCTGATATCACTTTATATTTGAACTCCCCGTATTAATAATGAACTACACCTCATTACCTAATACTTCTATACAGTAATAATTAACTAATGACTTATGGAACTAATCACTCTTGAATAATAGTTGTCAGTATTCTAAGTACATCCAAAATAATCTAAGGGATCAAACAAAGGCCAAGAGCTTATACTTACATATTAGGTTTTATAAATGAAATCTTTGCCTAAAAGACATTCAAAATTACATTTTAGATTAGATAACTCTTATGAAGAAGAAATTGCCTTTTGATCCTCTACAAGCAGAGAGCATGCCATATGGCCCCACTGCCCTTAACAAAGCCCTGAGAAAAGAACGCGGGAAGCCACTTACAGTAACTAAGGGCAGACACACCACAGGGACCAAAGGTGCATGACATTCTCCCCGAGCACACGATTTCTGTCTGCTTCATCAATATTTTTTTTCCTCTTTAAAAATTAAGACATAAGTGAAGATGGTTTTTGCTCCCCTTAGGGGTTATCTGAAATAACCTTTTAAGTGGAAGACATTTTCTTTGCTTCAACACAGATTTATTGAATAACACCTGCTTGTTAGATTTAGGCTATGCATGTCTGCATGGTAGCACTCTCCATAATACATGTCAGTCTCTAGCCAGACTACTGGTGACTTTCATCAGGAAATTAGAAATTGGGCTGCGGAACACAGGAATGGTCAGTTCCTAGGAATGAACTAGGTGTCTGAAAGTCATAATTGAAAGTAAGTCGAAAGTACGAAAATAGATCAATTGCCCATGTAGTATACCTAAAAAGACAAGATTTTAAAGATAGAGGCTTGGCAAAACGCCTTTTTTTTCTTTTTTTTTTCACATCTTTATTGGAATATAATTGCTTTATATTGTTCTGTTAGTTTCTGCTGTATAACAAAGTGAATCAGCTATATGCATACATATATCCCCATATCCCCTCCCTCTTGTATCTCCCTCCCACCCTCCCTAGCCCACCCCTCTAGGTGGACACAAAGCACCGAGCTGATCTCCCTGTGCTATGCGGCTGCTTCCCACTAGCTATCTATTTTATATTTGGTGCTGCATAAATGTCCATGCCACTCTCTCACTTCGTCCCAGCTTACCCTTACCCTTCCCTGTATCCTCAAGTCCATTCTCTACATCTGTGTCTTTATTCCTGCCCTGCCCCTAGGTTCTTCAGAACTTTTTTTTTTTTTAAGATTCCATATATATGTGTTAGCATACGGTATTTGTTTTTCTCTTTCTGACTTACTTCTCTCTGTATGACAGACTCTAGGTCCATCCACCTCACCACAAATAACTCAATTTCATTTCTTTCTATGGATGAGTGATATTCCATTGTATATATGTGCCACATCTTCTTTATCCATTCATCTGTCGCTGGACACTTAGGTTGCTTCCATGTCCTGGCTATTGTAAACAGTGCTGCAATGAACACTGTGGTACATGACTCTTCTTGAATTATGGTTTTCTCCGGGTATATGCCCAGTAGTGGGATTGCTGGGTCGTATGGTAGTTCTATTTTTAGTTTTTTAAGGAACCTCCATACTGTTCTCCATAGTGGCTGTATCAATTTACATTCCCACCAACAGCGCAAGAGGGTTGCCTTTTCTCCACACCCTCTCCAGCATTTACTGTTTGTAGATTTTTTGATGATGGCCATTCTGACTGGTGTGAGGTGATACCTCATTGTAGTTTTGATTTGCATTTCTCTAATGATTAGGCATGTTGAGCATCCTTTCATGCAATGAAAGGATGTTGCATGCATCCTTTCATGCAATCTGTATATCTTCTTTGGAGAAATGCCTATTTAGGTCTTCTGCCCATTTTTGGATTGGGTTGTTTTTTTTTTTTTGATATTGAGCTGCATGAGCTGCTTGTATATTTTGGAGATTAATCCTTTGTCAGTTGCTTCATTTGCAAATATTTTCTCCCATTCTGAGGATTGTCTTTTCATCTTGTTTATGGTTTCCTTTGCTGTGCAAAAGATTTAAGTTTCATTAGGTCCCATTTGTTGATTTTTGTTTTTATTTCCATTTCTCTAGGAGGTGGGTCAAAAAGGATCTTGCTGTGATTTATGTCATAGAGTGTTCTACCTATGTTTTCCTCTAACAGTTTTATAGTGTGTGGCCTTACATTTAGGTCTTTAATCCATTTTGAGTTTATTTTTGCATATGGTGTTAGGGAGTGTTCTAATTTCATTCTTGTATGTGTAGCTGTCCAGGTTTCCCAGCAGCACTTACTGAAGAGGTTGTCTTTTCTCCATTGTATATTCTTGCCTCCTTTATCAAAAATAAGGTGACCATATGTGCATGGGTTTACCTCTGGGCTTTCTATCCTGTTCCATTGACCTATATTTCTGTTTTTGTGCTAGTACCATACTGTCTTGATTACTGTAGCTTTGTAGTATAGTCTGAAGTCAGGGAGCCTGATTGCTCCAGCTCCATTTTTCCTTCTCAAGATGGCTTTGGCTATTCGGGGTCTTTTGTGTTTCCATACAAGTTGTGAAATTTTTTTTTCTAGTTCTGTGAAAAATGCCATTGGTAGTTTGATAGGGATTGCACTGAATCTATAGATTGCTTTGGGTAGCAAAGTCATTTTCACAATGTTGATTCTTCCAATACAAGAACGTGGTATATCTCTCCATCTTTCTGTATCATCTTTAACTTCTTTCATCAGTGTCTTATAGTTTTCTGCATACAGGTCCTTTGTCTCCTTAGGTAGGTTTATTCCTAGGTATTTTGTTATTTTTGTTGCAGTGGTATATGGGAGTGTTTCCTTAACTTCTCTTTCAAATGTTTCATCATTACTGTATAGGAAGGCAAGAGATTTCTGTGCATTAATTTTGTATCCTGCTACTTTATCAAATTCACTGAATAGCTCTCGTAGTTTTCTGGTAGCATCTTTAGGATTCTCTATGTATAGTATCATGTCATCTGCAAACAGTTTTACTTCTTCTTTTCTGATTTGGATTCCTTTTATTTATTTTTCATCTCTGACCGCTGTGGCTAAAACTTCCAAAACTATGTTGAATAATAGTGGTGAGAGTGGGCAACCTTGTCTTGTTCCTGATCTTAGTGGAAACGGTTTCAGTTTTTCACCATTGAGAACAATGTTGGCTGTGGGTTTGTCATATATGGCCTTTATTATGTTGAGGTAAGTTCCCTCTATGCCTACTTTCTGGAGGGTTTTTATCATAAATCGTTGCTGAATGTTGTCGAAAGCTTTCTCTGCATCTATTGAGATGATCATACGGTTTTTCTCCTTCAATTTGTTAATATGGTGTATCACACTGATTGATTTGCATATATTGAAGAATCCTTGCATTCCTGGGATAAACCCCACTTGATCATGGTGTATGATCCTTTTAATGTGCTGTTGGATTCTGTTTGCTAGTACTTTGTTGAGGATTTTTGCATCTGTGTTCATCAGTGATATTGGCCTATAGTTTTTTTTTGTGCCATCATTGTCTGGTTTTGGTATCAGGCTAATGGTGGTTTCACAGAATGGGTTGGGGAGTTTTCCTCCCTCTGCTATATTTTGGAAGAGTTTGAGGAAGGATAGGTGTTAGCTCTTCTCTAAATGTTTGATAGAATTCACCTGTGAAGCCATCTGGTCCTGGGTTTTTGTTTGTTGGAAGATTTTTAATCACAGTCTCAAGTTCAGTGCTTGTGATTGGTCTGTTTATATTTTCTATTTCTTCGTGGTTCAGTCTCGGAAGGCTGTGCTTTTCTCAGAATTTGTCCATTTCTTCCAAGTTGTCCATTTTAGTGGCATATAGTTGCAGTAATCTCTCATGATCCTTTGTATTTCTGCAGTGTCAGTTGTTATTTCTCCTTTTTCATTTCTAATTCTACTGATTTGAGTCGTCTCTCTTTTTTTCTTGATGACTCTGGCTAATGGTTTATCAATTTTGTTTATCTTCTCAAAGAACCAGCTTTTAGTTTTACTGATCTTTGCTATCATTTCCTTTATTTCTGACCTGATCTTTTTAATTTTTTCCTTCTGCTAACTTTGGGGTTTTTTTGTTCTTCTTTCTCTAATTTCTTTAAGTGTAAGGTTAGGTTGTTTATTTCAGATGTTTCTTGTTTCTTGAGATAGGACTGTATTGCTATAAACTTCCCTCTTAGAACTGCTTTTGCTGCATCCCATAGGTTTTGGGTTGTCGTGTTTTCACTGTCATTTGTTTCTAGGTATTTTTTGATTTCTTCTTTGATTTCTTCAGTGATCTCCTGGTTATTAAGTAGTGTATTGCTTAGCCTCCATGTGTTTGTATTTTTTACAGATTTTTTTCCTGTAATTGATATCTAGCCTCATAGCACTGTGGTCGGAAAAGGTACTTGACATGACTTCAATTTTCTTAAATTAACCAAGGCTTGATTTGTGACTCAAGATATGATCTATCCTGGAGAATGTTCCATGAGCACTTGAGAAGAAAATGTATTCTGCTGTTTTTGGATGGAATGTCCTACAAATATCAATTAAGTCCATCTTGTTTAATGTGTCATTTAAAGCTTGTGTTTATTTATTTATTTTCATTTTGGATGATCTGTCCATTGGTGAAAGTGGGGTGTTGAAGTCCCCTACTATCATTGTGTTACTGTTGATTTCCCCTTTTATGGCTGTTAGCATTTGCCTTATGTATTGAGGTGCTCCTATGTTGGGTGCATAAATATTTACAATTGTTATATCTTCTTGTTGGATTGATCCCTTGATCATTATGTAGTGTCCTTCTTTGTCTCTTGTAATAGTCTTTATTTTAAAATCTATTTTGTCTGATATGAGAATTGCTACTCCAGCTTTCTTTTGATTTCCATTTGCATGGAATATCTTTTTCCATCCCCTCACTTTCAGTCTGTACGTGTCCCTAGGTCTGAAGTGGGTCTCTTGTTGACAGCATATATACGGGTCTTGTTTTTGTATCCATTCAGCCAGTCTATATCTTTTGGTTGGAGCATTTAGTCCATTTACATTTAAGGTAATTATCGATATATATGTTCCTATTACCATTTTCTTAATTGTTTTTGGTTTGTTATTGTAGGTCTTTTCCTTCTCTTGTGTTTCCTGCCTAGAGAAGTTCCTTTAGCATTTGTTGTAAAGCTGGTTTGGTGGTGCTGAATTCTCTTAGCTTTTGCTTGTCTGTAAAGGTTTTAATTTCTCCGTCAAATCTGAAAGAGATCCTTGCTGGGTAGAGTAATTTTGGTTGTAGTTTTTTCCCTTTCATCACTTTAAATATGTCCTGAAAAAGTCCTTTGTTTAGAGATAAGAAGAAAATTTCTTATCTTTCAAGCATAGGAAGAAAGTTATTTATCTATTGGAAGTAGGTTTTCAAAAATGGTTTATCTTTTTCACTGGCCATTGGGATTAAGTTAAAGAGTTGTGACTTTGTAAGTAGATACATGGGCAAAGAAGAAAAGGAACCTAGTTATAAATCTAAATGCCAGATTTGATACTAGCTATTTGTGAGACTGAAAGAGGAGTATGAGACTTAAGAAATTAATTCTGGCCATTAATGCTGTCAAACTGCAGAGCATGTTTTATATGCCTTCAGTGATGGATGGGTGGATTCAGTCCAGTGGGATGAAGCTACAAAGTGATGTGTGTGCAATGGGAGCCTCGTCTTTTTTTTTTTCGGTTGTGTTCGTTTCTGCTATACAGTGAAGTGAATCAGTTATATTTATACATATATCCCCTCCCTCTTGGACCTCCCTCTGCCCCCCATCCCACCCATCTATGTCTTCACAGAGCACCGAGCTGAGAAATCTGTGCTATACAGCAGGTTCCCATTAGCTATCTATTTTACACATTGTAGTGTATTTATGTCAAATCTAATCTCATCTTTGGTAGGGAATCCCCAAATATTTTGAGTGGTAGAAGTCAGATACTGCCCAAATGTTCACTGAACTGGCCAAAAGAGATCATTGGTCAATGCTTTGGCCTAGTTTCTTGCCCACTGGTGGTTGCGCTATATCACAGCAACAATAAATCTACAAGCCAAAAGGTGGAATTTGCAACCAAAATAAAGCTGACAAAAATTGGACAGCTCCTAACTGAGTTGGCCAGCTCTTGTGGAAAACCATTCAGAAAACTATAATTACAAAACTTTTTGTTGTGATGCCTAAAGGGATTACAGGTAAAGCAAAAAAAAATCATACTCAACAGGCAATAACACTAGTCTCAGGGAAAAAGTACTGAAAGTGTCTACCTGAACTCAGCTGTAATAGTTCCAGCAAAAGTTTCATGCAAATAAATGTTCACATTAAAATTTAGATGATGACACTAGAACCAAATACTTGATAAAACAGTCTTTTAGTATTCAACATCTGCAGTTACAGCAAAATAACCTTTGGGTGTATTTAACTTATACAATGCTCCTTGATATTTATACAAAAGACCACCCAAAACTGACTTTTACATAGTACTGTGTCATATACACTTAAACCTACAAGGAGGGAGAAGAAGAGCTAGGATAGGATCACCATTGTGAAAGGCCACAAAACGAAGCCAAAGCACTGGCTATTAGAATGCATATTAATTGTTCAAGGAATAACAATGTTCTGCCTCCCAGCTGTAGATGGCATCTGAACACCTCAAGGTACTCTCCTCTTTAGAATTGTGGTTCTGTCAGCTAATTGGAAGAAGAAGAAATAAGACGAGCAAGAGTAGCAACTTCTGTTTATAAGTGACTAAGAAAGGACATCCATTTACACTTCAAAAAACAAAGCATAATCATTTCTTTTTCCAGAAAAGTGGAGAAACACAACTTGGCAATTGAAATGTTAAGGATCTGGTTGTTATAACAAGTATTACAAGCTTCTTTGGAATTCTAATTATAAAATAGCTGGTTTTGCTGTAAATTGGGATCTGTGTGTTACATATGTTTGAAAAGATAACTCATCCTAATTGCTTTAATATTTACTTAATATCTGTGCCATTATGTGGCCCCACCACCTACTCCAGTCCAAAGAATTACATGGGTTATGAAGGTCTTTCAGGTATATGCCTAATCTAGTGGCCCAAGAATAAAAGGCACAAAATAAATGTTTATCAAATGAACAAACTGTTATGAAAAAAGGTTATTTTTACGTCATTCATCATGAAGAAATTGTATTTCTAACAGTACTTTTTATGATAGATGGATTTACTAAATAACTTCATGGTATAAAGGAAAATGAAATCTCACAAGGGCACAACTGCTAAGAGCATACAGATTGCTTCATTATTTTTATTGTGTTAGCACTCACATTCCTGATAGACAGAAACTGCTACCAAGGCCCATATGAAAGTTACACTGAAATCAGTGTGAATCTTATAGGCAAAGAACTAGAGGATTTAAAATGAAATCCAGTGCAAACCTCTCTGGTGTTATGCCAGTTCAATGACTTGTGAAGTTTTGAATCTGTCCTTAGAGACTATAAATTAATTCCTAAGGATTACCTTCCCTGCTAGGTAAAAGGCAGAACTGAAATTGAGGGAGGAAAACTTTGTTCAATTAAGTAAATTGCTTTATGCAAAAGGAGGTTTTTTTCAGACCTTCAGAGTTGTTGCCTGGATTCTGATAGAGAAAAAGGTTCACGCTCCTTCCACAAGCTCAACACGTTTTTAAATAAATGATCCACCTGGAACCTGCCTGAAATTCTATATCTTGAAATTCAGGTGTTGATGTCAGGGTATTAAGTACATGAAAAAGATATACTGATATATACATTAATAGTTATCTCACTAAGTCAATTTAAATTCTATTAAATGAGCTGTTTAAAAATAAATTTGAAGTTCTTTCTCAACTTGAATTACGAGGAAGGAATGAAAGTTTTCTAAGTACGAACGTAAAACAAAGTGTTGTTTACTACTTCTTTGCCTATTTCTTAATAGACTTTGAATTCTGAGCTTATGTGAGAATAAATGCCTGAGTTTTAATGACTTGCCTTTTTTTAAACATTCTCCTATAATTCTACACAAGTGAACAATGAACAGAGCCAAGAATAAGACAAACAAGCTGTCTTATGACAAGCACCAAGCCAAGGTGTACAATCTAGCAAGAGTAAAAAGGAAAACACACACAGTATAAATAAACTACAGCAAAATCGTAGAATGGGAACCTCATCGCAAACCTTAAAGAAAAACCAGAGTTTAATTCAAAACTACTTGGCTACTTTAATAGAATGTGAGGGAAAACCTAGGCCTCACAAGACAGGAACTTTCTGAGGTGCTAAAATGAGAAAAAAAAATCAGAAAGAAAAATAAAGTGGAAAAAGTAAAATCAAATTGAAAAAAGAAAGATCAAACAAGCAAATCTGTATCACATAAATTAGCACAGTCTCTCAGGAAAGTAATTTGGTAATATCTAGAAACATAATAGGCACATACCCTTTGCCCAAGGAAGATGGCTACTAGAAATTTATCCCACAGCTACATTCCCCAGGAATATGCGAAAATGTGTGTAAATGTATGTGCACCATGTCACGTTTCACAATAACAAAATTTATACACAAACCAACCATTCATGAGGAAATGAATTGTTAATATAGCCATTAAATGGAAAATATATCCACTGTATGGAAGACTGCACAGTACATAAAGAAAAATAAGGAAATCTATATGTACAGAGATAAATCTATATTTTTATGTGAAAAAGAAGCTAGTTACAGAGCAGAATGTTGTGCAAATAAATAAGAACATATGTCTGCATATGCCTAGATAATTTATGGAAGACTAGACAAGCAAGTCTCAACTGTTTATTCCTGGGAAGAAAAATGGTGGCAGCAGATGTGGGTGGAAGTTTAGGACGCCTTTTTCTTACTTTACACCATTCCTTACTGATGAATCTCTTAATCAACTAGCATTTATTTAGAAAATTTAAAAGAGTATGAAAAATATAGTCAAAGTTTTCTTTAAATTGTATTATATCTAAATATACACTCAAAAATTTTTCCTAGATTTATTTTTAGGTCACAATAAAAAGACACAGAAATGTATGTCGAGTATAATTACATAAAATACATGTGTACATACATATACACAAATGTATACAGAAAACCTTCCAGAACTCTACCTATCAAAAATTATTAAAGGAATAAGATTGTGCCAGAAGGCGGTATATGGTGGGTGGATCAAGGTAAAGTAAGGTGTGATTCTTGTGTTTTATTCTACTATATCTCCTTATTTTGAAATTTTTATTTATAGGGGACATGAATTCCTGCATTATTTTTGCAATTCTGTAAAATAAAATTAAAGACAGCTCCGATATGTAGGAATTATTTAAGCTTCTAAAGCAGAGAGGGAAAAAAATGGCAAGAAATAAGAGAGATGCAACAATGTGAATATACCTAACACTACTGAACTGTAGACTTCAAAATGGTTAAGATGATAGATATTATGTGTATTTTACCACAATAAAAATTTTTTAAATGAAAGAAAGGAGAAATAAGATAACAGAAGTGGTGCACAGAAAAACAAACCAACCTAAGAATTACAGAGGATTTGGAATGATACAACAACAGACTACTGCAAACTTTCCAGGAAAGTAAAAGGATCCAAACAAATATGCATGTTTAAGGTTTCCCCATTATACAGATCAGTGATCTCCCAAGGCAGACAAGTACATTCCTAGAGGTGTTACTGATCGATCCCTTGCAGCATAGGAAGCAAATACTGGAGGTTCTATTTTCATTCATTTTAATCTCATCTTCTTGTATATCCATTTATTAATTTCTACATATTAATTATTGATATGATTTACAGATATATTAGAAGAGCAGAACATGGACATAATTCATAAATAAAAATACCTATACTGGGGGCATGATGAGAAGGAGCATATAATGTAAAATATTTGAAGATTACCTTTTTTAAGGCAATATTTCTGAGGGGCAACCATGAATGGACATATTCTTGCCAGATATCTAAAGACAAAGAAAAACAAAAAGACTTCTAGGCAGAAAAAAACAAGTTATGTGTAAAAGAATAAAAATCCAAACTGTCCTCATTTTACTCTGCAACACTAAAAGTCGAATAAGGTTGAGCAGTGCCTGAAGATTTTTTCAGAGAGAACTCTTGTGATTCAATAATTGTATTTCCAGGAAGAAATTACAGAAGAGAAATATATGTTCTGATTCACAGCATCTTAGAAAATATATTACCTGTGTATTTTTCTTGAACAAAATACTTGAGAGAGTAATCCAAACAACTGAGGGAGTTATCACAACTATGGATCAAAAAATGCCACATTATGAAAAGTTGATGGCAGTTAATGAAGCCAAAGAACAGTATGTATAAAATTAAAATCAAATGTAGTCTTTGGGAGAAAAAAAATTACATCAACATCAGGAATCTGGGTCTTCAATGTGAAATTTTGCTACCTAAAACTTAGAAATGGGGGATTGAGGAGAAAGGACAATTATCTAAAAATAAAGTGGTACTGCCAGGAAAAGAAGATAAAGATAAGAAAAACTGGAGTTTTTGTTTTAAAGCCAAAAAACCTTCATTGGCATTTTTTAAAATTAATTTTATTAGAGTACAGTTCCTTTACAATGTTGTGCTAGCTTCTACTGTACAGCAAAATGAATCACCTATACATACACGTATATCCCCTCTTTTTTGGATTTCCTTTCCATTTAGGTCATCACAGTGCATTAAGTAGAGTTCTCTGTGCTATACAGTATGTTCTCATTAGCTGTCTATTTTATACATAGTATCAATAGTGTACATGTGTTAATCCCAATCTCCCAGTTCCTCCCACCCCCCCTTCCCCCTTCGTATCCATACATTTGTTCTCTACGTCAGTGTCTCTATTTCTGCTTTGCAAATAAGATCATGTATACCATTTTTCTAGATTCCACATATATGCGTTAATATATGACATTTGTTTTGCTCTTTCTGATTTACTTCACTCTGCATGACACTCTCTAGGTCCATCCACGTCTCTACAAATGACCCAATTTCATTCCTGTTTATGGCTGAGTAATATTCCATTGTATATAATACCACATCTTTATCCATGTCTCTGTTGATGGATATTTAGGTTGCTTCCACATCCTGGCTATTGTAATTAGTGCTGCTATGAACATTGGGGTGCATGTGTCTTTTTGAATTATGGTTTTCTCTGGGTATATGCCCAGGAGTGGGATTGCTGGGTCATATGGTAGTTCTATGTTTACTTTTTAAGGAACCTCCATACTGTTCTCCATGTTGGCTGTATCAATTTACGTTCCTACCAACAGTGCATGAGGGTTCCCTTAACTCCACACCCTCTCCAGCACTTACTGTTTGTAGACGTTTTGATGCTGGCCATTCTGACCAGTGTGAGGTGATACCTCATTGTAGTTTTGATTTGCATTTCTCTAATAATTAGGGACGCTGAGCAACTTTTCATGTGTTTCTTGGCCATCTGCATGTCTTCTTTGGAGAAATGTCTATTTAGGTCTTCCATCCATTTTTTGATTAGGTTGTTTGTTTTTTTGATATTGAGCTGCATGAGCTGCTTGTATGTTTTGGAGATTAATCCTTTGTCAGTTGCTTCGTTTGCAAATATTTTCTCCCATTCTGACAGCTGTCTTTTTGTCTTGTTAATAGTTTCCTTTGCTGTGTAAAAGCTTTTAAGTTTAATTAGGTTCCATTTATTTACTTTTGTTTTTATTTTCATTATGCTAGGAGGTGGGTCAAAAAAGATCTTGCTAAGATTTATGTCAAAGAGTGTTCTGCCTATGTTTTCCTCTAAGAGTTTTACAGGGTCTGGCAATACATTTAGGTCTTTAATCCATCCAAGTTTATTTTTTGTGTATGGTGTTAGGGAGTGTCCTAATTTCATTCTTTTACATGTAGCTGTCCCGTTTTCCCAGCAACACTTATTGAAGAGGATGTCTTTTCTCCACTGTATATTTTTGCCTCCTTTGCCATAGATTAGGTGACCATATGTGCGTGGGTTTATCTCTGGGCTTTCTATCCTGTTCCGTTGACCTATATTTGTTTTTCTGGCAGTACCATACTGTCTTGATGACTGTAGCTTTGTAGTATAGTCTGAAGTCCGGGAGCCTGATTCCTCCAGCTCCATTTTTTTCTCAAGATTGCTTTGGCTATTTGGGGTCTCTTGTGCTTCCATACAGATTGTAAAATTTTTTGTTCTAGTTCTGTGAAAAATGCCATTGGTAATTTGATAGGGATTGCATTCAATCTGTAGATTGCTTTGGGTAGTATACTCATTTTCACAATATTCATTTTTCTAATCCAAGAACATGATATATCTCTCCATCTGTTTGTGTCATCTTTGATTTCTTTCATCAGTAGCTTACAGTTTTCTGCATACAGGTCTTTTCCCTCCTTAGGTAGGTTTATTCCTAGGTGTTTTATTCTTTTTGTTGTAATGGTAAATGGGAGTGTTTCTCTAACTTCTATTTCTGATCTTTCATTGTTAGTGTATAGGAATGCAAGACATTTCTGTGTATTAATTTTGTATCCTGTGACTTTACTAAATTTATTGATTAGCTCTAATAGTTTTCTGGTGGAATCTTTAGGATTTTCTATGTATAGAAAATGTCATCACGTCATCTGCAAACAGTGACAGTTTTACTGCTTCTTTTTCAATTCGGATTCCTTTTATTTCTTTTTCTTCTCTGATTGCTGTGGCTAGGACTTCCAAAATTATGTTGGATAATAGTGGCATGAGTGGACACCCTTATCTTGTTCCTGACCTTAGAGGAAATGCTTTCAGTTTTTCACCACTGAGAAAGATGTTCACTGTTGGTTTGTCATATATGGCCTTTATTATGTTGAGGTGGGTTCCCTCTATGCCCATTTTCTGGAGAGTTTTTATCATAAATGGGTGTTGAATTTTGTCAAAAGCTTCTGCATCTATTGAGATGATCCTATGGTTTTTACTCTTCAATTTGTTAATATGGTGTATCACATTGATTGATTTGCATATATTGAAGAATCCTTGCATCCCTGGGATAAGTCCCACTTGATCATGGTGTATGATCCTTTTAATATGCTGTTGGATTCTGTTTGCTAGTATTTTGTTGAGGATTTTTGCATCTGTGTTCATCAGTGATATTGGCTTGTAGTTTTTTTTTGTTTTTTTGTAGTATCTTTGGCTGGTTTTGGTATTAGGGTGATGGTGGCCTCATAGAATGGGGTTGGGAGTGTTCCTCCCTCTGCTATATTTTGGAAGAGCTTGAGAAGGATGGGTGTTAGCTCTTCTCTAAGTGTTTGATAGAATTCACCTGTGAAGCCATCTGGTCCTGGACTTTTATTTGTTGGAAGATTTTTAACCACAGTTTCAATTTCATTACTTGTGCTTGGTCTGTTCATATTTTCTATTTCTTCCTGCTTCAGCCTTGGGAGATTGTACATTTCTAAGAATTTGTTCATTTCTTCCAGGTTTCCCATTTTATTGGCATGTAGTTGCTTGTAGTACTCTCTTATGATCCTTCGTATTTCTGTGGCGTCCACTGTAACTTCTCCTTTTTCATTTCTAATTTTGTTGATTTGAGTCTTCTCGCTTTTTTTCTTCATGAGTCTGGCTAATGGTTTATCAATTTTGTTTATCTTCTCAAAGAACCAGCTTTTAGTTTTATTGATCTTTGCTATTGTTTCCTTCATTTCTTTTTCATTTATTTCAGATATGACCTTTATGATTTCTTCTGCTAACTTTGGGGTTTTTTTGTTCTTCTTTCTCTAATTGCTTTAGGTGCAAGGTTAGGTTGTTTATTTGAGATGTTTCTTGTTTCTTGAGGTAGGACTGTATTGCTATAAACTTCCCTCTTAGAACTGCTTTTGCTGCATCCCATAGGCTTTGGATCATCATGTTTTCATTGTCATTTATTTCCAGGTAATTTTTGATTTCCTCTTTGATTTCTTCAGTGATCTCTTGGTTATTTAGTAGCATATTATTTAAGCCTCCATGTGTTTGTATTTTTTACAGTTTTTTTCCTGTAATTGATTTCTAATCTCATAGCACTGTGGTCATCATTAAGGACTATATTCATAATGTGCAAGTGTATTAGACAACAAAACATCTGAACTTCACATGAAGCTTCACAAGAAGTTATTTCAATGCTTATGTTTTCCAATATAGAAAAGGCTAAGTATTGAAGGCTAAAATAATGTTAATATGTGGATTTGGACAATTTATGCTTTCTTAAAGTAAAAGTAACACCTTATATTAAAAATATAGGATTAAAAAAATCTAGTTTATGCTTTGGCTGAAGCAAATGTCTGCATGAATAGAAACGTTTATAACAGTTTCTCAGAAAACCTGCAATTATATCTGTCTAGATCAATGGTTCTCAAAGGGTGGCAATTTTACTCCCCAGGGGAAATTTGGTTATATATGGAGACATTTTTGGTTGTCACAGGTGGGGAGGGAGGTGCTGTTGGCAGGCATCTAGTTGGTAGATGCCAGGGAGGTTAATAATCATCCTACAATGCACAGACCCGCTGAACACAACAAAAAACTACAAGCTCAAAATATATGTAAGCGCTGAGGTTATATAACCCTGACCTAGATAGATGGGTATAATTTCAGTATTTTCTATAGCTCTATTACAAATATGTGTGTGATTCTGCATACACAGGAATTAATGCAATGATAACATAACTTGGGAGGAGGAAAGTCACTTTTTATTTTTCTAGTTACAGCAATAAAAAGGACTCATATGCTTATTATATATAACTAAATTTTTATTTAAGCCCTAACAGCATTATCTTTTAAGCTATTCTTAAATGTGTTAGGGAATACAAGGTTTGATAATTTTGAGTGGATTTTAAATAGCCCCAAAAGATTTAAGTTAGAAATAAGGTTGGGCTCAAAATGGAAGTCAAAATAGTACCCTGCTCAACTATTTATCTTAATTTCAAAATGAGGCATTTGAGTAAAATCTTAAAACAAAAGTACGATTTAGATGTGAGACATCTAAACAGCACTGGAAACAAAAGCAAGAGTATACTGAAACAGTATGGCAGGCATTAGGAATACAGGAACAGTGAATGACTCAGTTGGTTAGAAACCAAAGTAGGTAAACACTTGTAGAGGCAAGAGGCCAGAAAACAAACAAAAAAAAAACTTGGCTGGATAGAGTTTAGGCTTAGACTTTAGAGAATTTAAATACTGTGCCAAAGCAATCACAAATAATTTGAGGGCAATGAAAAGTCATTTGGGTAACAAAATCGGCCATAGAAAAAAAGCTCCCCAAACTTCATTTACAGTTATCTTCAGAGTCTATTTCCAACTACTCTAATTGTGGTGTGTTTGTACTGCTATGTGGTCCCTATGAGAATAACAGTACAAATGAATATGTACAATAAATGCTTTCATTGTGTTGGTAGTGGACTCGAACTCTTCCCCATGTCACATAAAATACAGCAAATCAAACCAGTGATTCAGAAATTGAGGAAAAGACAGAAGCAATGATTTTTTTAAGTTATTTCTGAGATATACATTGTAAAGTAATAACTAGAATTATGACTTATAACATTATCCCAGAACATATAAGATTTTTAGAAATTTCATGTAATGAGAAATGAATAATTTTTAATATTAAAAGTTAAATGGGTCTTCCCTGGTGGCACAATGGTTAAGAATCCGCCTGCCAATGCAGGGGACGTGGGTTTGAGCCCTGGTCTGGGAGGATCCCACATGCCACAGAGCAACTAAGCCTGCGAGCCACAACTACTGAGCCCGTGTGAACTACTTCACAACTACTGAAGCTCGCATGGCTAGAGCCCGTGCTCCGAAACAACAGAAGCCACTGAAATGAGAAGGCTGTGCACCACAACGAAGAGTAGCTCCCGCTCGACACAACTAGAGAATGCCTGCCTGCAGCAACACAGACCCAATGCAGCCATAGATAGATATAGATAGATAGATAGATAGATAGATAGATAAATTTATTTTAAAAAATTAAATGTATTTATAGGATAGATGACAATGATCCAACATATACATCAAAAATTGTTTCTGCAGAAGGCAAATAAGGATTGAATGATTATCATATAAATAAATGCATTGATAAATAAGAAAAAGAATCTTTGATGGATAACTGTATTTTACTTTGCATTTCAGACAAAGTAAAATACAAACAAGCAAATAACCATATCAACAGAAAGGCACATTCTATCTTTAACATTTCTAAGATGAAAATCTTAATATTTAAAGAATGTAAAATATTAATGGCCTTAACAAATCCTGGACTTATTAGCTATTAGTTTTATTTCTACACTGCCTACAACCATATCTGTATAATAAAGATATCTTAGTAGTTCGGTGGAAAAAATTTTATTGTCCTTAATATATCAATATAAACAATTCTTACAAATCAATGAGAAAAACATGAGTAAAAATGCATAAAGAACATAAAAATGAATTCCATATAAGAGAAACACATTTCCATTAAACAGGAAAATATGGTAAAATTCAAATGAACTATTAATCATGTGATTAGGAATTATAACAAAATACTACTTCTTACCTGTCTAATTGGTAAAAGCTAAAATTATATTGGGGATAATAGGATAAAACTCTCTCATGATACTGGGGAGTGTACATTGGTACAATTTTTGCAAAAGGATATTTGATAAGAATTAAGGATATTAACTACATTCCAAGAAATTTCCTCTCATAATTAGGGATTCATGCAAAGATTTATATCTGAGTATATTCATCACATTATTATTCACTATAGGGAAAAGCACAAAAATGATATTAGTAATATGAAACACTATGTACCATTATAAACAAGGTTCTTAAAACTAAGTGTATTAAAGAAAGCTCTCTGACATGTAAAAAAGAACAGGATATGAATAGTTTACATTGAATGATCCAATTTTTTTTAAAAAGAGAAAAACATACTCATAAAGATTTAGAAAGATATAAAATAAAGTCAATTTTCAAAATCTCTGCATAATAAGATTATAACTGATTTTTGTTTAATCATTTGTCCTTATTTTTCCATTCGAAAACTGATGTTGAATTCCTTTATAGTTAAAATATGCTGATTGTCATGTTTCTTTTTAAACATTAAAGAGAAAATATAGGTTAATTTTCTAAGAGCTGAAAATATTTACCCTCAGATTTTCTCTCTGTAACAAAAAAAGAAAATGATAGTAAACAACATTTATGTTCCCATCTTATTACTTGACAGACTTTTTCTTAACCACTTCTATCACTTTCCTTCATCATCCTAGAAATTAATGTCAGTCTCCTCTACTATTCATCACTTCCCCTCCCTTATTTCTAAGGCACAAAGTATAGACACTATGTAGCTTACTTTTCCCAGTATGAATTTGGATGCATGTCCATAGAATTCTGCAAGGAAAGGTTATTATCCATGAACTTATATACATTCAGGTTTTTAATCACACCCATAGGAAATGAAGACACATATAATGAGATGTAAACTGACTCAGAAAAGTTGTCAACCAAATTCACACTCCACAAAAATCACTGATATACTAACAAAAAAGAATTAATGAACTAACAATGCTTTTGTAGAAAAAAATAGGACTGAGCATTGAAACCAGTGAAAGACATAAGAAGAGGTAACATACATGCAAATAATGGTTATATGTTTAACGAGAATAAATATATAACAAAATTATAAAATAAACATTAAACATAGTTTAAAAGAAAGGAAGAATGAAAATAAAAACAGTATTTAAATCTCAGTTGTACTTAATGGAGATGAAAATGAAATGTCAGGCAAGAAATAACAATAAGAATTCAAAACTCGGTTAAACTATATGAAATTATCATTCTTATAGATCAAAATCAATTGGGTGTTAGCAATTTCAGAAGAATCCATCTAATGTTTTTGAAGTCCTAGCTTATTAGATAAATGTCTAAGATGTGAAGTGCTGTAATAAAAATCCAAAATGAATGTAACACAAGCTGACTACTCTCCAAACCATCACAAACGAAAGAAGGAAAAAACACAATTTATCAAGAAAAACAAATAAAAAACAGCACAAAGTTGGAAGTTAGGGTTTAGTATCCAGATTTCATTGTTAAAATCTCTCTCATAGATGAAGAGATCATTTCAATTACAGGAATCTTCCATGATCCCAAAGTAATCCATTCCTGTCACATGTTGGACAGAAACCATTGGTCAGGGGAAGTCTATACTTCATTATTTTAAATAATAAAAACAATAATGCCTACTCAGCCCATTCAAAAGCCCCAATCGATTTTTTTCAAATGTCACAAAACACTTCTTAACAGCTACATAATGATCCACCAAAGACTGCCACATAATATAGAACATTTAAAAATCAATTATATACTTAACATCATTAATAAGCTAATGTTTAAAATGTTAATGCATTCATTAGTATTTAGGCATGGTATATAATGACACAATGCAGTTTCACTGAAATGACTGTATACTATAATATAAATAAACCAAGAAAACACACGAATGTAGGTAAATAAGGATATGTGAATGGAAATGCTTATGTTTTTATTGAATTTCCTTCTATATGTTTTATCACTTCTAACTTTACTTGTTATGCACAGGCATTTTTAGGCTTCCTAAGCACACTTACTTTCTTCATAATCTTTCCCATTTCCTTTGAAGATGTTTTCCCACCATCTTTGTGGGAAAGGTGACAACAAGACTGTATATGTTTAAGTAATACGAGCATGACGTGTTGACCTACTGGTGAAAGGTGACATAATTTTTAATATTTTAAAATTTTAAATATTTTTGTTGGAAGATGGGTGAGAATGTATCGTAGCAGGTTACTGATTCAGATTTGGGGTAAATATTTTTGCAGATCACTATAATTAATACTCAGAGACTGAGATTTCAGGTAGCAAAGGATTATCTTTTTTTAATTAAATTAATTATGTTCAGAAAATCTATAATTTAAGCCTTCTGTAAATGTGTGACTATGTAAATGCTGCTAATATGTTCACAGAAACATCAAAATTTATATAAGGCCTTCTTTTTGAGAAATATGTAATACTTGAGAAAATAAAGTGGGAGCAATTCAGTCACACACATTACCACAAAATCTCAGATTTAGAAAAAATTTAGAAATTATGCAGGTCTCTCTCCTTCTCCTTTACTCTGAAGAGGTAAAATGATACTTGAAATTGCAATAAAGATGGAACAGAGTTAGAATTCAAACCCCTGGTTTTCGGACGCCGTATCAGTGCTCACAAGTCTTATAACGTGAAAGAAACTATATGAAACTATTTTCAAAGGTTTTAAAATAAGTAACACTGCTTGGATTGGAAGAATTAATATTGTTAAAATGGTAATACTACCCAAAGCAATCTACAGATTTGATGCGATCCCTAACAAATTACCCATGACATTTTTCACAGAACTAGAACAAATAATCCTAAAATTTATATGAAACCATAGAAGACCCAGAATTGCCAAAGCAATCCTGAGGAAAAAGAGCAAAGCAGGAGGCATAACCCTCCCAGACTTCAGACAACACTACAACGCTACAGTAATCAAAACAGTGTGTTATTGGCACGAAAACAAACATATGGATCAATGGAACAGAATAGAGAGCCCAGAAGTAAACCTATACACCTACAGTCAATTAATCTTCGACAAAGAAGGCAAGAATATAAAATGGGAAAAAGTCTCTTCAACAAGTGGTGCTGGGAAAGTTGGACAGTTGCATGTAACTCAATGAAGTTAGAACACACCCTCACACCATGAACAAAAATAAACTCAAAATGGCTTAAAGACTTTAAAATAAGATATGATACCATAAAACTCCTAGAAGAGATCATAGGCAAAACATTCTCTGACATAAATCGTACCAATGTTTTCTTAGGTCAGTCTCCCAAGGCAATAGAAATAAAAACAAAAATAAACAAATGGGACCTAATCAACCTTACAACCTTTTGCACAGCAAAGGAAATCATAAACAAAATGAAAAGACAACCTGTGGAATGAAACAAAATACTTGCAAACGATGCGACCAACAAAGACTTAATTTCCAAAATATAGGAACAGCTCATACAACTCAACAACAAAAAAACAAACAACCCAATCAAAAAATGGGCAGAAGACCTAAATAGACATTTCTCCAAAGAAGACATACATATGGCCAATAGGCACATGAAAAGATGCTCAACAACGCTAATTATTAGAGAAATGCAAGTCAAAACTACAATGAGGTACCACCTCATACCGGTCAGAATGGCCATCATTAAAAAGTCTACAAATAACAAATGCTGGAGAGAGTGTGGAGAAAAGGGAACCCTCTTACACTGTTGGTGGGAATGTAAATTGGTGCAGCTACTATGAAAAACAGTATGGAGGTTCCTCAAAAAATAAAAATAGAGTTGCCATTTGATCCAGCCATCCCACTCCTGGGCATACACCAGACAAAACTATAATTCGAAAAGATACATGCACCTCATGTTCATAGCAGCACTATTTACAATAGACAAGACATGGAAACAACCTAAATGAATGAATGGATTAAGAAGATGGGGTGTATATATTTATACAATGAAATATTACTCAGCCATCAAAAAAGAATGAAATAATGCCATTTGCAGCAACATGGATGGACCCAGAGATTATCATACTAAGCAAAGTAAGTCAGAAGGAGAAAGACAAACACCGTATGATATCACTTATATGTGGAATCTAAAATACGATACAAATAAACGTACCTATGAAACAAAAACAGACTCACAGATACAGAGAACAGTCTTGTGGTTGACAAGGGGGAAGGGGGGTAGGGGAGGGAAGGAATGGGAGTTTGGGATTAGCAGAGGCTAACTATTATATATAGGATGGATAAACAACAAGGTCCTACAGTATAGCACAGGGAACTATATTCAATATCCTGTGACAAGCCATAATGGAAAAGAATATGAAAAAGAATTTTATATATATATATATATATATATATATACACACACACACACACACACATATATATATATACACACACACATATATATATATATGTATAACTGAGTCACTTTGCTGTACAGAAGAAATAATTAACAAAACATTGTAAATCAACTATATTTCAATAAAAATCTTAAAAAATTAAAATTGTTTTAAATTTAAAAAATTAAGTAACACTGAAATTCAACTTTTATACTATGTCAACTGCATTTTTCTGGTTGTGAGCAATTGACAGCTATCAATGGTTGGGAATTTGAACATATACAGATAATGAAAATATCTAAGTCAACAGCGTCATCTATACAAAAGGCACTATACAAAAGTAACCAAGTTTTTAAAGTATTAGTTAAATGTAAGAGCAAAACATCACCTGACATAATTTAATCTATATGCAGTCTCAATGTAAATGAAGGCAAATGAAAGCTTGCAGGGGGAACTCTCTATAGTATTTTATTTCTTGTAGCTATAGCACAGCCATTATGCACATGTGTTCTTGATTTGGACTCCACGGCCTGAGTCTGCCTCCTGGCTCTAACATTCAATGGCCCTGTGACCTTGAGAAAGTTATTTAATCTGTGCTTCAGTTTATTCATCTGTATAATGTAAACAATAATAGTACCTACCTCATGGTGTTGTTCTGAAGATTCCATCATAGAATGCATGAAAGTACTTAGAATAGTATAAAAGTACTTAGAATAGTGCTTGGCAAACTTAATAAATATTAACTATCATTATTCCATTTTATACTTTTCTAGTCTTTGGTTTTAAAATATAATTATGGTACATTTAGTCATTCTGAATTAGGACACAGTCTATCTTCATTGCCTACTAGGTGTTACACCATCAAAAAACAAGTAGATTACACTTCCTTAAAAAACTGAAATAATACAGTTATTGCAGAATAAAAATACATTGACTTAGAGATGATATTTCCATTTTTAATGTATAAACAACATGGATGAACTTTTTTTACTTGCTGTAAATATCAAAATAAATGTGGCCTAATACTCTACTGGTAATTACCACTATTTAACAATGTTAATGAAATGCAGTTAATTATTTCTGAGTAACAAAATAACTATCATTATTTGCCACTTTTATATTACTTCCTAAGTTTTCTTATGTACTTGGGTTTCTTTTTTTCCTGAATCATTCAACTTTAAAATGGTAAGGGCAAATGTGAACGATATTATTTACTGATCATCAAGTAACAGTTGAGTAAGATTACTGATGATAATAATATTATAAGGAAGAC
The DNA here is from genome assembly GCF_965194825.1 of Balaenoptera physalus. Taxonomy (NCBI): domain Eukaryota; kingdom Metazoa; phylum Chordata; class Mammalia; order Artiodactyla; family Balaenopteridae; genus Balaenoptera; species Balaenoptera physalus. The sequence continues at coordinate 26,433,050 of NC_138903.1, read as the reverse complement.
AGCATAGATTTGAAATTTCAAGAAAGATATATAAACACACTACAAAATATACTGGTCAAAATGCACATGGTGTATTATTTCTCAAAAGTTTCTAAAGAGTTATTTAAACACCACAATATAAAAATGACTGTGCAGTATGTGCAAGAATGTTATATGTAATCTTTCATACTTTCCTCACAATTCAGACATAACTGAAACTATGAGAGGATAAATAAGTTGCCCACAACCAGACAATATATAAGTAGTGTTACTGGGCCCCAGTCTCAAATCTCCCTGACACCAATTTTATCCTTCTTAACACTTAACATATACTGCCTTCCAGCCACTGATATAATGTCATTAACAGCCAGCACCAGAATAAGCTTTATTTTACTGTAGCAATTGGTATATTTTCTATTCCCTCATGATAAAAAAAAATATTTCACTGCATTTCTCCTTTACCATATAGCCTGCCAGATCTCAGAGGTTCAACTATAGTGAACTATACTGTCCTAATCCATTGCAAGTTGATACTTTTTCAGTTGCCCTAGGAACTGAGGAAAGATAACTTAATTGAGACTGTGGGACAAGTGATAAAAGTAGAATCCAGATTTTTGGAACTTACCACAATATTCACTTTAATGAGACTAAGTAGATACCAACTCTGTCCCTCAAAAATGCAAATACATTATATTTGAACAATTTTTACTTAAATACTGCCATAATATTAATATTCACAGTTATCAACAGTAGTCATAAAATATTGATATTCTGTAAGACACTAAATTTCAAACACTATAACACACTAATTGTAAAGTTTGTTAGTAGTTGATAAACTTTTTCTGCAAAGAGCCGAGAGTAAGCATTTTCAGCTTTGCAGGTCATATAGTCTCTGTCAACTCTATTGTAGCCTGAAAGCAGCCACAGACAATATATTAACCAATGAGTATGGCTGTGTTCCAATAAAACTTTATTTAGAAAAATAGGCAGTGCACCAGATTGGACTGCAGGCCCAAGTTTGCCAGTCCTAGCCACAGTCCACTAATACTGTGTTGACAGTCTAAAATCCTTCACATAGAGACTGCAAATGAAGACACATGGTTTATTCGTGTTAAGCAAAGAAAAATAATTTTTCCAATTAACTTTCTTCAGCAGTTATCTCTGAAGAAGTTTCATGCAGGATGGGTGCACAAAATATAACCCAAATAGAGCTGATTTTTTTTTTACCTCTTTAAAAACTTATTTTTAATTTTTATTTATTTAGTTTATCCTGGTTGCACCAGGTCTTAGTTGTGGCATGTGTGCTCCTTAGTTGCAGCATGCATGTGGGATCTATTTCCCTGACCAGGGATCGAACCTGAGTCCCCTGCATTGGAGGGCGGATTCTTAACCACTGCACCACCAGGGAAGTCCCTGAGTTTTTTCAAAAGACCACTCTGTTGACCATCTATCTGTCACAGCGTTGTTTAATTGTGTTCATTCCTAACCCAAAGCACTCTGGTACTCAATAAAGATCTATTTACCAAAACCTATTAGAGGCTAATTATTTCATTCAAATACGTATTAGTAGTAATAATAACAATAGCAACTTCCCTTTAGATGTGTGTTGAATGTCATCACATTATTGTTAAGGGTGCTAAATGTTATAGCTGCTTTACATGTACTATCTCAAATTCTGACAACAGTTCAGGCAGATCAATAACTATTCCATTCTTTTTTAAATAAGGAAATTAACCTTCAGTACCATGACCAAAGCCACCCAGCAAGTAAGTGCCAGAGTTCAATTCCACATCTCGATTACAACTTGCTGCTTTCCATCTTCAAGGAGTCCAATCCTCTCAGTTTCCTGAGGATTGGGGAAGGGGACTCTGAATCCAGCTCAGGCCACGAATAGTGAATCTTTCTCAAAGGCTAGGGGCAGAATGGGTCTTAGGGAAGAGCATCAAAAAAAGCAAAGTTACCCATTCTGAGATCCAAGGGAGTGAGTAGGCCCAATGAAACTTATGTGCTCAGAAGGAGGGTCTTCATTAATTTTAGAAAAAATAAATGAAAAAAGTAAATCCATCAAATAATTTTAAAAACTTAAAAAAAATTAGGTGCTGAATCTCAACTGAATTTCTCAAACCCACTTGACCCTAAGCAGTCATTATAAATTCTACAGTTGTCTGTATGCCGTAAAAGTGAACTGCCAGTCAGTGAGGAGCCATATTTCTTCTATAGATCAGTCTTTTTTTTTAATAAATTTATTTATTTTATTTTATTTTTGGCTGCATTGGGTCTTCATTGCTGCACATGGGCTTTTCTCTGGTTGCAGTGAGCAGGGGCTACTCTTTGTTGAGGTGTGCGGGCTTCTCATTGTGGTGGCTTCTCTTGTTGCGGAGCACGAGCTCTAGGCACGCGGGCTTCAGTAGTTGTGGCACGTGGGCTCCGCAGTTGTGGCTTGTGGACTCTAGAGCGCAGGCTCAGTAGTTGCGGCACACGGGCTTAGTTGCTCCGTGGCATGTGGGATCTTCTCAGACCAGGGATCGAACCCATGTCCCCTGCATTGGCAGGAGGATTCTTAACCACTGCGCCACCAGGGAAGCCCTATAGATCAGTCCTTTGCAGTTAAGTACAAGCCAATTAATTCCGGCTATTAATTACTCTATGCCTGCTAGGTCTCATAAGATGTGTGGCGGTGGAGGAAACATTCACAGCCAGTTTAATGTTGTAGCCATTTTCTCTTGCTAGAATGTCCTTCTACCCCATTTTTCCATTTCCAAAGCCTGTCCCACTCTTCAGTTTCCAGCACAAATGATACATTCCTTGTAAAGCTTTCTTTGAGCATCAAAAGCAAATGTATTTTTTTCACATCCTTACTGAGGATATTTCTCTATATAGTGTTATTTCCTGTAAGTATTGTACAGTGCAATAGTACAGTCTCATCCCTTAGCGACCAAAGGGGATTGATTCCAAGACTCACACCTCCTCCGCACCCCAGTATATCAAAATCTGTGGACGCTCAAGTCCCTTGTACGAAATGGCATTGTATCTGCATATAAGGTATGCACATCCTCCCGTATACTTTATTTTGATTAATTAATTAATTAATTTAGGCTGCACCAGGTCTTAGTTTCGGCACGCGGGCTCTTAGTTGCAGCATGCAGGCTCTTAGTTGGGGTATGCGTGCGGGATTCAGTTCCCTGACCAGCAATCGAACCCAGGCCCCCTGCATTGGGAGCGCAGAGTCTTACCCACTGGACCTCCAGGGAAGTCCCCTCCCGTATACTTTAAATCATCTCTAGATTACTTATGATACCTAAAACAATGTAAGTGCTATGTAAATTGTTGCCAGAGAGCGGCAAATTCAAATTTTGCTTTTTGAAACTTTCTGGAACTTTTTCCCCCAAGTATTTTCAATCCATGGTTGGTTGAACCGACAGATGGGGAACCCACAGATATGAAGGGCCCACCATAAAGTTACAGGTGGATTTTCAAGTGTGAGGGTTGAAGGGTTAACTGTACTTATAAACACCCGTGTGCTTGATTTATTACCTCTGCTAAATAGTTAAGTTCTTGGAGAGCTTTCTGAGAGAATGGACTATGATATCTTCACCTTTGTACCTCTTATAATATCTAACATAATGTTAGCCATTCTCTACACTTTGAATGAATAAATAAACTGGTATACCTTTTGGTATGTAGTGAATCAACTCAAGTGGATAAACTTCAGAGTGATGAAAATTAAAACCCAGCACTGAAGGAAACTCCTTAAACACACAGGTGTGTACACATGCACACACATACCCTTAGCACTGCTATGGGACCCTGCTCCTCTCATAACACAAACTTCTTTTGAGTTTGAGGCATAAAAAAACAGGCCAAAACGGACATTTATATAAAGAAGGGTATTTAACACTGCATGGTAAAAAGGAACATGGAATGACTTAATCATCTTAGTTCTGATTCATGCTTACTTGGCCTGCAGTTCCAGACATAACTTTGTCAAAGGCTGTGAGTGTTAATTAGCATTCATTATTTTTCCCTGTTTCTCATTGTTCAAAACTGTTAAGTGGATAATAGAATTGGCACTGATAAATACTCATTGAACTCTTCAGGAGGAAAAAGACATTGTGATAAACAGAAGCAAAAAGCACTGTGTTTTTTATGAAGTGTTACCATGTCCATGTTCTTTACTACCATCAAATGCTGCAGCTCATCAAAATATATGGGCACTGCCTTCAAGAAGTATACTAAATTGTAAGAAATTGAGAGCGGAAATCCTGTCTTACTCATTTTTATGTCCCTAATCTAGCACAGTGCCTTAAACATAATGGGGACTCAATAAATATTGCTTGGGTTGAAATGAGAAAATCTATTAAATATCTAGTGCTCCAGAATTACCATACTCTGAAAGATAAGTTTTACTCTTTTTAATAATAATGGCTAAGCCAAATGCTTACAAGGTACCAGGAACTCTCCAAAGTAGTTTATATAAGTTATCTCACAATATTTTCTCATATTTTAATTCTCACAATAACAAATGAGGCATTGAGAAGATAAAAAATTTTCCATAACTGCATACAAATGGTTGAGTCAGGATGTCAAATAAGACAGCATCACTTCAGAAACCATGCTTTAAATCACTATACTTTCTTGCCCTCCCATACAAATTTTCACAAAACAATTTTACTTACTTTTAAATAAGGTAAATAAATTATTAAACTTAGTGTACACACAGGGAAAAGACAGCATCAAGTGACTGTTACAGATCCATTAATCAAATCAATCTTTAGAAATTTGACTAATCTTTTTTACAGCAGGTATGAATTAATGATTTGATCTTAACTCTGATCTAGTATTTTGTACTTATGCAAACCATTTGTGGATTAAACTAACAATATACCTCATATTTTATCAAGTCTTAATTAGTATGCTGTCTATGTTTGTATCACACTGTATCAGTTATTCATAAGCATTCATCATTTAGAAGTATTTTAGACATAATTTGTCTAACTTTAATATATTTACTAGACAAATACATACATTTAAATACTTGAAAATAGTGTCTTTATATATATATATATATATGTGTATTCCATTATATAATAAATACCTAAAATAGTAGGCATGTGTATGTATGTGTGTGTGTATATGTGTGTATATATATATATATATATATATATATATATATGTGAATGAATATATTTATATTCATCCCAATATCCTATAATTAGTATCCAATACTTCCAGAAACCTATAATTTGGGTGGGAATACAACCTATATAAACAACTAACTAAACTATATTCAGTCAAAAGCTAGTGATAAGCAAGGGAGCTCTATAAACAGACATGTGTGCATGTGTGTGTTTACCTCAATGCCACATACAGACTTGGTGAAAATGCCAATCACAGACTTTGAATATGATTGGATAATTAATAATAATGAAAATGACATGCTGTGCATTTACTGATTAAACAAGATTAAAAACTGCAGTCAGATAAAAAATGATCTGCTTTTGTCTCATCTGAAAAAACTAAATCCTTCTATACCAACATTAAAAGATTTTTTCCATTTGAAGATTTTAAATATAAATCCCATGCAGTTTGTTTTTACTTTGTCTTTACTCTTCAAATAAAATTCCGAACATTCTAAATGTTTGATGTAGACATTCTTTGTGTTGGAAAACTTACTCTTTTTGTTATAATAACTGTTTTTTAAACAACTGGAAACAAAACAAAATCCAAGAAGTTCCACAAGTTTCAACTTTATCACTGACTTCATAAAAAATGTTTAATTACATGCAAATAGATCTCTATTTGTCATCTGAACACATAATGTACCGACTAAAAGCTAGAAAGCAAAGTATGTTGTAAAGTCATTCTAAACTTCAACTGCATTCCCAGTGGCCATACTCGTAAAAATGATGTGGAGAGGGCAAGCATAAGGAGATTTTCTTAGAAACTCTGAAATAGGATCCAAAGATGAAACGTCAAAAGAGAACTTTCACATGCACCCCAGTGTTCATTGCAGCACTATTTACAATGGAAGCAACCTAAATGTCCATTGGCAGAGGAATGGATAAAGAAGATGTGGTACATATATACAATGGAATATTACACTCAGCCATAAAAAAGAACAAAATAATGCCATTTGCAGCAACATAGATGGACCCAGAGATTGTCATACTGAGTGAAGTAAATCAGACACCTAAAGACAAATATCATATAATATCGCTTATATGTGGAATCTTAAAAAAAGGGTACAAATGAACTTATTTACAAAACAGAAGTAGAGTCACAAATGTAGAAAACAAACTTATGGTTACCGGAGGGAAAAGGCGGGGGGATAAACTGGGAGATTGGGATTGATATATACACACTACTATATATAAAATAGATAACTAATATAAGGACCTACTGTTTAGCACAGGGAACCCTACTCAATACTCTGTAACGGCCTATACGGGAAAAGAATCTAAAAAGAAAAAAGAGTGGATATATGTATATGTATAACTGATTCACTTTGCTGTACACCTGAAACTAACACAACACTGTAAATCACCTATACTCCAATAAAGTTAAAAAAAAGAGAACTTTCAAATCATCACCCTAAGGTCTCATTACTTGTGACACCAGATACAAGGTTTAAGTAAGTATCATAAATTACAGAGAACTTACCAAAACTTATCTGAAAAATCTTTGATTTTTTTGCCTTGTCCGTGATTATTTTAAAATAATATTATTATGATCTTCTGCTAACCATAACAAAAGTAAAAACTAATTTATCCATGATTATTAAAAGTAATAAAATTCTGAGCTTCTGTTGTTGTATTTAAAAATAAAAACTAAATTGACTTATATTTACAAGATACGTCCACATAAGTTAGTTTGTTTTATCTTCACAACAACTAGGGAGGATTTGAGGTGACTTTTCCAAATGTAGCAGTTGTAGAACGTGCATTCAAGTGCTCTGATTAACAAATCTATCTTGAGGTGAATGGTGACTCAAATTCAGGAAATGCATCAAGGAAATAATAGTAAAGGCCAATGAGGCCAAAGGGAACTGGGAATAGGAATCAGTATTTCAGCAGTTCGTGGAATTCAAACTAAGGTACTGGTTGCATTTCGCTGGTCTCTTGGAATAGGTTCTTCTGGTACATTGATTATACCCAGTGGATTCATTCTTGTTTTCCATTATAACCTAATATCAATAATTTTTGTGCCTACTAATATGCTTGACAACTCTAGACAATCGAGTACATATTAATGAGAGGTTTTAAGATAACATGACATCCTATTTAGAGGCTGGGCAAGTTTTAATGAGACAAAACTATCCCCCATCCCCCTGGTTCCCAACCTTACTCCTCATTTCAGTGTAGTAAATCATGAAATTATGTCAGTTCTTCCTCCATGATGTCTCTAATGGCAAAGGTTAGGGCAATATCACTGGTTTCTTAGCCCTGAAAATTACTTCCATGATTATCTCCCTCCTTTTAGTGGTTCCTGTACATTACTGATAGATTAAATCTTACTTTTTTAACCTTTTTGTCCTGATCAATAGCTCATAATACTGCACACTACCAAATTCAAATTCTTCAAAATGACAGTCATTCTAGTTCTTTAACTGGCCTCACCTTAATATTATTTTTGTCTCCCTATTCCCCTACCAAGGTCTCAGTTCCAATCAATTGAACCTTTAACACAGATTCAATTTGCTGTAATTAGTTTTTTAAAAGCTGCTCTAATTATCAATCCTTTCATTGTCAATTATATATCAGGTAATCTATCAGAGAAATACAGAAATAGATTCAAGTGCTAAGAATAAAAGGTAGTTCTTCCTTTTTCAAAATCTAAGTCAATGCTATAAAATACAGTCAAATCTTATGTATGCAAAGCCATCACAAACGCCAGGATCTGTAGAAGCAAATTTTAAGAAGTTTGTATATTTAAAGTGGAAAATTAAAATTTTAAAGTAGCTTCCTTAAGTGTTTTACTCACTTCTGTGCCCTCTTAAGTGGTGTATACTGTTCGTTTAACATTATATTGATAACACATCACAGGAACTTAGAGGTCATTTTCGCTAATATCTCATCACATCCTTGGATACATTCTATAATGTCTTTATTACATTTTTTTTTAAATTTTGTGCTTGAAAAAACTGGTAAGAGGAAACTACATGAGGCAAATTACCCATTTTCAGGAAACTTAAATGTTAAAATTCTTCCCTATATTCAACAGAAACCTGTACTTCTTTCAGCTTTGACCCCACTTTCCTAATTCTTACACCACACAGAACAAGTTTTCTCTCTCATCTGATGCCTACAAGTCATAAAATTTTATGATTCTCTCTTGTTTTTTTTTTTTTTGGCCGTGCAGCTTGGGGAATCTTAGTTCCCTCACCAGGGATTGAACATGGGCCCCGGCAGTGAAAGCGCTGAGTCCTAATCACTGGACCACCAGGGAACTCCCTGATTCTCTTTAATTATACTCTAAATTAGCAATATTTTTGCTATCAGATGGCTCATACTGCTACTGTATGGCCCAGTTCCCACTATCCTTTAGTATGGTCTACATTTTTAGTTTATTCAGACATGAAAAACAGAGAACCACACATATTAGAATTATATGTGAAATACGTCTTTTTGACTTATTTCACATATGATGATTAAAGGCTGCTTCTAAGAAATTAAAACTAGGCTTCAGTGACACCTTATTTGTATACTGTCAAGATCTTGGTTCAAAACTGTTAAAATGGTTATGAACAAAATGACCTGGAACAGACTATTAGATATATTCCATATATGTGTGTTTATGGTTATAGCATATATTCAGATATGTATAAAATTTTTTATAATTTATACAATATAAATTATATGTTATTATATTTCATTTCTTTATAATCAAGCATCAAGTGTAAAGAAAACAAAAGGTCAAGTATACCAGGCTTCAATTAGATGATTAAGTCTTCTCTAGGAAACTCCCCCGAAATACTTGTCCAGACTGATTGAACACTGCTTGTGTATAGCAGGCCAATACTTTCCAAGGCAATTCATTATGGCTTTAGGCATGCTAGATTTCATCTCAGCATAAAAAAATCCTCATCTGTTATCCTATCCTCTTCCCCATCCTCTGTTCCTACTTTATTCTGAGTCTTTAGAGCATTTGTGTTTCCTTTTTTAAACGATAGTCCTTCAAATTTTTCAGACTCAAGCATTTAGTCTCTGGAACAACCAGGAACAGAAGTCAGTGTACTCTTATTTTATTAGATTTGGTAAAGACCTTTTGCATGCAAGTTGATATAGTAGTTACTCTGTACAAACTAAAGCTTTATAAAGCATGGTATTTCCCTTAAGGAATTTATAATCTAGTAGAGATAAAAGGACTTATATGCAAATAATAATATAATCACACTCTCAAGCATGAGGAGAAAGCATGTGATATATATGTGAAAGGCTGAGTGGAGTCAAATTAAATACTGTGGCTACAACTAGAAGTGCCAAAAAAGTGTTACCAAAGGTGATGTCTGAACATTCCAAATTGTCTCCTATCTCATAAATTTCTTTAAATCAACCAGGTTAATCCAAATCTAAGTAATGATCTTACAGGGAGTTTGTAACAAAAGAGGTAAGTCAAAAATGCTGAGCATTCCCGAGAGGTTTGCACAGTGCCAAATATGAATGTTTGCTGACTAAAAGAAAAAAATATCCTTCTGCTTGCTAAGACTAGCACACATCTAAGACTGTTCATTGGAAGATGCAACTCACTGACATTGTATTTTCACATTAGAATGGCATTCCAATTTTTTGTGTACTTAAAACTATTAAAACTATTAATACTTTAAATATTTGCTTGGGTCATTACCATAAATAAATTTGAAATAACAATATAAAGGCAAAGAAAAATTAAAAAGAACCAAAAGAAAAAGTTACAATGGCTCATCTTTTCCCAAGTGGGGAAAAATCAGTTCTCACTTATGTTTAAATCAATTATCCATTCATGAATTAAGGTATTTATGAAAAATCTCTGGTACACTGATTGACCATGTCATGATCATTTTCATCACCTGCATATATATTCAAAAAGCAAAGGGTAGGGTTGATCTGACACAGTGCTGATACTGATTTGCTCCTCCAAATGGCAGAGCAAGGGCCAAAGACAAGCGCACCACACAATCAAATAGGACTGGCAGAGACAGCATTATCTTAGCTGTGATTTTCCATTTCTCCAAACAGGCTGTAATATAATCAATGGGTTACTCCTTTCCTTAGAGATTTCTAAAACATTTAAGCCAACCATATCTTATTTGTCAAGAATGATACATAATGGCATCTTCTAAAACTTCTAGGAAAAAAAAATCTCTGATATTGTAAGATGCCAACAGTTTTAAGTGATAAGATGACTGTATTCTAAACTGTTCATAAGAAAGGAACACTTCTTAAGAGAACAGTATAAACAAGAAAAAAAACACTTAGAAATAGGCTTTGATTGATAAATCATTTTTACTCACACTGGTGAACAGAAATCAATTCAAATGAGGTTTGACATCCTTTGGCCAAATGCTACTCAATATTTTTACTCTCATAAATATATGCCTTCTTTACTCTTATTACTAAACTTCACAATAATTTACTGTTTCTCATTTTACCCTTATGAGAACAGTACCTTGAGAGCCACATAAAATGAACATTCCAACCAGTTTCGTATTTTCTGCATAACTCTGGAGAAGGTAATAAGAGGTATTTATATGAATGTAATTTTCTTTGCATTCCGTGAGCATATTTATCTTTTTCTGTTATTTCTGTATCCACATATTAAATATAAAAGATTCTCTTTTAAAGTAAATTTACCATGCATGTTGAATACATGCTGTGCAGCTGCACCTGCTTTACAGAAGACCAAAGTAAAAATGCACATATATGTATAGTCAAACCTCAATTATGATGGGTTGATTAATCAGTAGAATTTTGAGTACCATATTGCTGTGTGATAAGCCTGTGACATAGTATAGAATTTGAGGTCTGTGATTCTCTGTCTAAATTTGCCTTTGAACACAGCAAATTTGTCTGTATCCAAGACATATTGATGGTAAGAGTCAATGTTCTTTCATGTTCAAGTAAGGAGGAAAATGTAAAATGGTAAGATATTTCCCAATTTCAGAGATGTTAAAATGCGAAGGGAAAAAGTATATCTTAGAATCTATGAAATATGCCAAACGTCCTCTTCAGCCTGAGAAACTTGTATGATGGTAGTAATCTTGATTTTATTCCAGACTGCAGGACAGCATGTAGACAATGAAAAAGACTGTAGGAATGGAAGAGATGCTTTCCATTTTCTTCCTGCTCCTGTCAGTAATTTTTAATGTTTTTGGGAGAGTAACTACCAATACTGTCCAAAGTGGCAGTTACGCACCACCCATTGTGTTCTTTGATGAGTCCCTTTCATTTTCTACCTTTTGGGTGTTTCTTTATTCACGTAGGCATGAAAGTAAAAATCCAGTCAGTTTCACAGCCTAAGAACCCAAGCAAAATAATGGATTTTACCTTATGTCTAGATACGACATATCTGTACATCATGACAAATAATATTTTTGGATATTCAGCATAGAGTACAGGTTTCTGTGCTCTCTGGGGTGAGACAGGAACTCAGAGTATTTATTCAATATAAGCAGCAACACAAAGGGCAAATGTTATTTATCCTTTTCAGAGAGTAAATTTTATGCATACATATACATGAATATATTTCCAAAAATGTGATAATAAATGAATAAAAAAGCACTAGAAATTCTCAATATATTTCATATTGACAGAATTTTTCATCAAGCCTACAAAGGATACAGCATAAATGACAATGTGAGACAATGGGGCTAAGATTAATAGTGTTAGAGTCAATAAAAAAGTGGAAAAAAATCTATAAAAGAATGCTTTCCAGAGGCAGAACTTCTAAAAAGAAATGTCTCAAAAATTTAACTAGGCAAATTCTCTGCAAATACCTATTAGAGTGACCATTTTTTTTCTTTTCTTGGCCTAAAGAGTCAAAGCAGCACGTATGGACGTGAGGAATATATCATCAATCACATGATTTTACAACTGAAAGGAAACTGAATTCACGTGACACAGAATTTTTATTGTGAAGAGGAGGAAACTGAAGTTCAAAGGAATGAAGTGTGTATCATCGATTTTCACATGTAAAGCTAGCAGCACAGCCAAAATTAAAACCACTGAATCTTAGTTAAGTTTTCCTTGCCTTTCAAAAGCATTACCATGATGATATATATGCGTATACACACATACATAGTTATTATATTCTTATATTATAGTCAAAAACACAGGAAACAGCTGTTTTTAATATTCACTGTAGCTGTTATGACAATCAAAGAGCAGCCTATTATCTAGTCTGTAGATATGTTCTCTAAACTATTTTTTCCATAGAGGAAATCATGTCAAATATGTCATGTCTTCAGGTATGTAAGAAAGTATCAAACTATGGTGTGAACAGTCTTATAGAAGTCACAGAATGCTTGACTAGGCACAAACCATAGAGAATATCAATTATAATTTGCTCGTTTTTACAGTCGAAGAGGCTGTGGCTCAATGGTTAAGGGGTTTGCTCAAGGTAACTCAATTAGTTCAAAGTAAATCATTCCAGGTGACCTACATTTGGCTAATTATAAACATACTGTGCAAATATATAAGAGATGCACCTCCTCCCAGACAGATGCCAAGCAACTTAACCTCTCTAACATCCTTGTCTCTACATCTGGGACCAAGCCCAGCCTGCGTCTTAGGCTCTGCCGAATATTCAGAAACACAAGACCATCACAGCCCATACTTGGTATCAGATTCATTCAGAGGAATACAAGACAGGAGCAAGCAGGCTGGCAGGGCAGCATTAGTCATTCCTTTTGAAAAAGAGTCTGTACAACATTCCATATAGTCATCCATGAGGTATTCTCGTTGACTCTCCAAAAGAAACCCACTGTCCATACTGGCCAGGTGTGGGAGTCTTCTTGGTTTAAGAACCTCATGCAATATAAGAACCAATATCTCCTGTAACAGTTCCACAGCAAAGCTTCCAGTTTTGAAACTCACAGCACTCAGAGAAGCTACTGCCTCCCCGTAAGCCATTTAAAGTTTTCTCAGTCCTAAAACAATTCACTAATCACTCATTAATTTTATTATAATCAATACTATCTTCTAGTATACTTGGAATATTATCTTCATCAGGTTTCCAGGGTGATCCAGGTTTCCTGGTCAAACTGTCATGCAGAAGAGGAAGTTTATTTTTAACTTACCAAAGAATCTTCATGACCGTTAAAGAAATAAGATCCTTTTGAGACTTTTTGTTCAAGCTCAAGTTTGTGTATTATTCTAAGACAGTTCTGCTTGTAGGTTAAGATCCTGGATCATTTATTTAGTCATCGTCTATTAAAAATTATTCAGTGACTAAAATGTACTTGGCATTATTCTAGGAATAATAGTAGTAGTGGAAAACACATAGGAATACCTCTGCTCTCAAAGAGCTTATATTCTAAAAGAGGGGGATAGACTCAATAAATAAATAAATTATATAATACGCTAGAAGGTGCTAACTACTGAGCAAAATAAACCATGGACATGATATAATGAGTCCTTGGTGATGTGAAGGGATGTTGAAATTTTAAACAAGGTGGTATGGTTTTTCCTCACTGAGACTTCTGAACAAAGACTTTTGAAATAGACGAAGAAGAAAGCCACATGGAAAACTATAGATGAATATTCCAGGCAGAAGAAAGGGTCTTATAAAGGCCATGAAGTAAGAGTATTCTTGAAGTCAGGGAACTGCAAGGAAGCCAATGTGGTTGGAACAAAAGAGCCAGAAGAAGAGTAAGGAGATGGGGTTAGAGAGGCAACCCATTCTCCTGATACTTTCTCTGAATGTTACAGTAGAGTTTGATTATCCAGTTTCCTCTCTTTTGGCCGTTGATGGAAAATTCTACTTGTGAACATGAAAAACTTCAGGGAGGGACATGAAACTCAAATATAGCAGAAACAAAAGCACAGTTGGCAATTGGACAACTGATACAGGTAATAAAATGTGTGAGACAGACAGGGTTTTTTTTACACTATACTTACATGAGGGGAAGGAAGTCAAAAAGATGAGAAATTTAATTTGTTCACACATGTACAGTTATAGCATATGATCACTCTCCCCAACATCCTGGTTATCAGAGGATGTAGAGAAACAGTCTAAAATTGTTCTGTTACAAGTCAATCTGTATATAAGACTTTACCATATAATTAGTATTAAAAATATCAAGGAAGCAAAGAAGAATACTTTCACTTCAGAAATGGAACAAACTCAAATCACAAAAATCAGGAATGAAGGAGGGTCTTTATTCCCTACTACTGACCTTACAGAAATAAAAAGGATTATAAGGAATTCTATGAACAATGTTATGCCAATAAATTAAATAAGTTCAGAAATGGAAAAATTCCTAAAATGATGTAAACTACCATAATTATGACACACTGAAAACTATAAAAATTATAGAAAAAAAATAAAAGAACTAAATGAATGAAAAGACATCCTGTATTCATCAATTAGAAACCATAATATTATGAAGATGACAATAATCCCAGAATTAGTCTACAGGTTCAATACAACCCCTATCAAAATCCCAATGGCCTTTTTTTAACAGAAATGGAAAAACTGAACCTAAAATTTATATGGAATTCCAAGGGACTGTGAATAGCCAAAATGATATTGAAAAAGAAGACAAAATTTGGAGAGCTCACACTTACCAATTTCTAAAGGGATAGTAATCAAAACAGTGTGATACTGACATAAGGATAGACATATAGATCAATGATGGAATTCAGAATCCAGAAGTAAACCCTTACTTTTATGGTCAATTGATTTTTGACAAGGGTACCAGGCAATTCAATGGGGGAACAAATAGTCTTTTCAATAAATGGTGCTAGGACAACCAGATATCCACGTGTAAAAGAATGAAATCAGACCCCTACCTCACACCATGTACAAAATTTAACCCAAAATGGATAAAAGAGCTAAATTTAAGGGCTCAAATTATAACAAAACTTAGAAGAAAATACAGGAGTAAATGTTTGTGACCTGGATTAGGCAATGATCTCTTAGATATGACAGAAAAATTACATATAACAAAATAAAATATCAACAAATTAGACTTCATCAAAATTTAAAACTTTTGTGCTTCAAAGGACAATCAATAAAGTGAAAAGACAGCCCACAGAACTGTTGAAAATATTTTCAAATCATATACAAGGGACTTGTACCTAGAATATATAAAGAACATTTACAACTCAGTGATAAACAGACAACCCAATTTAAAAATAGGCAAAGCATATAAATAGGCATTTATCCTAAGAAAATATACAAATGGCCAATAAAGAAATGAAATGATGCTTAACATCATTAGTCAAAACCACAAAGAGATACCACTTCACATCCACTAGGTGGTTATAATCAAAAAGCAGATAATAACAAGTGTTTGTGAAGAAGGCAGAGAAACTGGAATCCTCATACATTACTTAGTGGGAATGTAAAATGGTGCAACCACTTTGGAAAAGTTTGATAGTTCCTCAGAAGGTTAAATGTAGAGTTGACCCAGTATTCTACTCCTAGGTGTATACTCAAGATAAATGAAAACATACGTCCACAAAAAAACTTGTAGATGAATGGTCACAATAGTATTATAATAGCCAAAAAGTGGAAACAACCCAAATGATAATCAACTGATGAACAAATAAAATGTGATATATCCATTCAATGGAATGTTATTGAGCAATAAATTGAAATGAAGTACTGATACGTTTCAACATGGATGAACTTCAAAAATATTGTGCTGAGTGAAAGAACTGAGTGACAAGACATTATATATCATATTCCATTTATAACCAATGCATAGAATAGGCAAATATACAGAGACAGAAAGTAGATTAGTAGTTGCCTAGAGCTGGGGGCTTGGGGGCAAATGGAAGGTGAACTGTTAACAGGTACAGTGTTTCTTTTTGTGGTGATGAAAATATTATAAAACTGATTATGGTGATAGTTGCACATCTCTGTGAATATACTAAAAGTCAATGAATTGTACATTATAAGTGGATTAATTGTATGGTATATAAAATATATTGCAATAAAGCAATTATCAAAATAAGAGTTTTTTAATGCCAAGGAAGAAAAATGTCCATACCAACAACCAAGCAGACCAACGCAAAGATTTCATGAACACTTTTAGATATGCGGTAATGTACTACGCTCAGAGTACCACGGAGATGAATTTTTCAATGAGCCTTAACAGTGATTTATTTATACTTAGAAGATTTCATTCTGTCAAATCTATTTTCCTGTAGAACTCTTTTTAAATGATGGAAGAAAATTAACCTACTGACCAATTACCAGGTATGTTCAATTACAGGATGGGTGTGTTGGTTGAAGACACTCTCCAGCACTGTCTCTACATAGTTTCAGAAAAATGAACATTCAGGTAAATATCATGGTGGCCACTGAGCTATAATGGGAGAGAAAACTCCAAGGGAAAAGGCCTGAAAGCTTGCTTCTTCAGGCTCTGCCTATACAGTGAAGGGTCTGGGACAGTGAAAACAAACCACTGAAAGTTAAAATGTGTAAATCCAAACTGAAAATGGCCTAATACATGAAAAAAATTATTGACACATGATTAATGCACATTTGAAGAAAATGTGCTGACTCGTGGAAATCAAAGAAACATCAATTATTTGAATTAACTAATCAATTAACTCTTTGAATTAATTCATCTAACAAGCCATATATAGAAGGCATATGGTGTTAGGGTTTGAACAAAAAAGGAGGGACTGGGACCAAGCATTTATTTATTTATTTATTTTTTTGGACCAAGCATTTAGGAGTAAAAGTTTAGGAGCAGAATTGCAAGAGAAAGATTAGCAGCATTAGCTTCAGAATTTGAGATAGCTTGGCATTTTGAAAATAACAATATTTGTATGGAATATTTCAAATATTATAAGAAAATAATCCAAATATGTATGCTATTATTTGGGGGCTGAATTTCCCCTTTTTATACTTCTTTCCCATTGTTTTTTCTTAGTGATTGTTTTTTCTACTTTACCTGTTAGCATTATAAGTAAGCCGAATTGCAAAAAATTATAAAGTTATATACTCAATGGTAAAAATTAGAAACATAAAAAGTCTAAACAGCTCTTTCTCAAGGGACCTGTGAAGACATTTTCCCTTCACTACATTGCTCTATATTTAGGTTAATTGTTTCTTTATTACTAACATTTAAGAGGAAACAGAGCAAAATCAAAATATTACTTCTCCAAAACACTAGCACTTGAATTTGAAGATGTGTTTATCCAGATCAATAAAAACACAAAAGCACACATTTCTTTTCAGTAGAATAGCAAGGATCAGGAAAAATCTTAAATTATAAAATTTTGTGTATCAATTTAGAGGAAATTATGAGACATATTATTTTAAAAATAAGAAATTCTTTAGAGTTGAGATGCGAAGGAGCCCTTGAAGGAAGATATTTGCAAATAAGACCAAAATACAATGATTATAAAATGAGTGATGCAAGTAAGTATGAAAATTATATATTTCACCAGTATCTCTCTCAATTTATACACCCACTGCATATAAATGGAACTTAGGCTCTACCTATGTGAAAAATATATTATAAAAATTACTATTTAAGGAAAAGTGTTAAATATTGGGTTGGCCAAAAAGTTCCTTCGATTTTTAAGTAAAAATAAAAGACACATTTTTCACTTTCACCAAGAACTTTATTGAACAATGTATTCACCCTTTTGTTCCACTGCCTTCTGCCATTTTTCAGGCAACTTCATAATACAATCTTCTGAAAACTTTTATCTTTTTGAGCAAAGAACTGTTCCAGATGCCTTTTACAGTCTTGCAGGGAATTGAAATTTTTTCCATTAAGAGAATTTTGTAAAGACCGAAATAAATGTAAATCCAAAGGTGCTATGTCTGGTGAATACGGCGATGAATCAGAACTTCCCAGCCAAGCTGTAACAGTTTTTGCCTGGTCATCAAAGAAACATGTGGTCTTGCGTTATCCTGATGGAAGATTATGTGTTTTCTTTTTTTTTTTTTTTTAGGTTACATTTAGACAATTTGAAATGCATCCTCTTTATTTATTTATGGCTGTGTTGGGTCTTTGTTTCTGTGTGAGGGCTTTCTCTAGTTGCAGCAAGTGGGGGCCACTCTTCATGGCGGTGCGCAAGCCTCTCACTATCGCGGCCTCTCTTGTTGCGGAGCACAGGCTCCAGACGCGCAGGCTCAGCAATTGTGGCTCACGGGCCTAGCTGCTCTGCGGCATGTGGGATCTTCCCAGACCAGGGCTCGAACCCGTGTCCCCTGCATTGGCAGGCAGATTCTCAACCACTGCGCCACCAGGGAAGCCCGAAGATTATGTGTTTTCTGTTGACTAATTCTGGATGCTTTTTGTCGAGTGCTGCTTTCAGTTGGTCTAATTGCGAGCAACTAGTTGGAATTAATTGTTTGGTTTTCTGGAAGGAACTCATAATAGAGGACTCTCTTCCAATCCCACCATATACACAACATCACCTTCTTTGGATGAAGACCAGCCTTTGGTGTGGTTGGTGGTGGTTCGTTTTGCTTGCCCCGTGATCTCTGTTCCACGTTATTGTACACTATCCACTTTTCATCGCCTGCCACATTTGTTTTTAAAACATAACATTTTCCTTATGTTTAAGTAGAGGATCACATGTGGAAATACAGTCAAGAAGGTTTCTTCCGCTTAACTTATGTGGAACCCAAACATCAAAGCGATTCACATAACTAAGCTGGTGCAAATGATTTTCAACACTTGATTTGGATATTTTGAGTATGTCGCTGTCTCACATGTGGTATAACGTTGATTGTTCTCAATTAATGTCTCAATTTGATCGCTATCAACTTCAACTGGTCTACCCGACCGTGGAGCATCGTCCAGTGAGAAATCTCCAGCACGAATCTTCACAAACCGCTTTTGACATGTTCAATCAGTCACAGCACCTTCTCCATACACTGCACAAATCTTTTTTTGTGTTTCAGTTTCGTTTTCACCTTTCTTGAAATAATAAAACATAATATGCCGAAAACGTTGCTTTTTTTCTTCCATCTTCAATATTAAAATGGCCACACAAAAATTCACCAATTTTGATAGGTTTTTTTTTAAATGCATGCTGATATGACAGCTGTCATAATACAATCTAACAAAATTGTTTCAAATGATATTAAAGACAACTAAGTGCTACTAGAGCCATCTTACAGAAAAAAAAACGAACTTTTGGCCAACCCAATATTTTCATGTTAATTATTTAACATGAGTACATATGCATATATACAAATCCAACTTTATATTAAATGTAAAACAATACTGTTTGAAAAAAATTGTGTGGCTATTATTTCTACGGATAGGCAATAAAATATTAAATATTGAGTAACAATTCAATTACATTTCACTCATTTTTAATTTACTATATAATACTTCAATAAATTTTCCAAGTTTAATTTAATAATTTATATGTCATTAGCTAACTAATTATAACTAATTTGAAACAGTGTGGTTAAATACTTATTAATGATAGCTACTGAAATATTGCTCAAAATTTTTATTTTATATTTACTAATATTAATAATGGGATTTAGAGAAAAACATTTTAACAATTAAAAAGTGAATAATTTACACATACTAGAAGCTGTATTCATAATAAACCAAAAATAAATGATGTAATCTGTAGAGAGAACTACTTAAATTCTGAATATTTTCAAACATAGCCTTATTGCCTAGTTGAACTTAAAAAGTTTTCCCATAGCTTTAGTCTTTAGAGTTAAAAGAGCTCAATTTTCCAACTTTCTAACAAAATAAGGCTCCATCATGGTTACAGGGGGAGAGAGAGAAAGTGTCCAATGTTCCGAGACTTGCTTGGAATTAATTGTAAAGAACACTGTTTAAAAAAGAAATGATGGAGTGAGGCAGGCCACTTCCTTAACTCATTTTATACTAACCAAGTTTAAACAATTAATCTAAATAGTTACAATACCTATGCAGTAGCACTCATTTATTTACACATATATTTTCAAATAATCTATGCCACCAAAATATCCAATAATGTTATAGCACAGTTTATAACTGACTGTTATTTCCCTGAAAACCCAACTACCTTCCTCAATTTGTATTTGCAGAAAAAATTCATAGTCAAGTTTCTAACTTATATTCAAGGTTTTCCAATATTTTTCTTATACTTAGAAATTAATTTCTTAGATATGAGTTAAAGTTAATATATACCTTATACATGGTGTTCAGGAGAAGGGGCAAGACTACAGTACTGATGTAATGCTTACGTCAAAATGCCACTAGATACTGAATCTATGAAGTGTATGGAAAATAAGTGGCAAGATGGACAGAGAGCCTGGTGTGGAGTTAAGGTGTCCACAGAATACTGATCCTCACCTTTGTTATCTAAGCTTTTGATAAAACACTGACTCTTCCTTTAAAAAGCACAACCAAAATACTCCTTCATACTTCCATTTTGTTACACCGGAACATAGAGGAAAAAAACTTTATGAGGTGAAGATGTGAGAAGTCCTCTTCCAAAAACACAGCAATATTAGAAGGCCAGGATCATTTTACAAATTCTTCATATTATCCACAAAAATGATTTACTATTCATTTTGAAATAAATAGATAAAAATCGTTATGTAAACCAGATGAGCTTCAAAAGCAAACATCTGTATATCTGCAAATGTAAAAATCATTCCCAGGGCTTAAATTCTGAAAGGGTTCTGTTTATTTCTTGGTGGCAGAGATCAAGGGTATTATTCCCTGTTGTTCAGTGAAGAAAGACAGCTACTAAATAATCATCAGGTGGTGAGGCTGCCTTTCAACACATATTTCTCAGAAAAGTCACATATACCAAGTGGAATGTGTCCTAAGTCTGATTCCAGAGATTCATTACTGCCGTGGTGACTGCAGTAAAGGATGAAGAGAAGAGGGAGGTGATACACTGGAAAAAGCCACATATGGATCCTAATATAAAATTTTCACATCGCCAATGTTTGTCCCAGTGAAATGTCAACCAGAATGAGGATCTTTCTTGGCCTCACAATCTCAAATAGTTAGATATCGCCTGGCATTTGAAAACCAACAGGGCAGCTTCTATTGACTTCATCCTTCAGACATTCATTCATTCAAAGAGTTCTAATTCTGGGACAGGCAAAGCTCTAGACACTGGGAATATAATGGAGCTTATTTTTATAGATGAAGATAAAGAAAAAAAACAGTAAATAAGTAATATAAGAACGATTTTACAGAGTGTAAATCCTCCACCGACATTTGTAATAGTTTTAAAGGATTGAGAGCGACTGGTAGCTACTTTAGTTTGGTCAGCAAAGTCATGTCTGAGAAAGTGTCATTTAAGCTAAGACCTGAAAAACAAAGGAAAGCCCACATACTGAATATCTGAGGTAGGAATATTTCCTTCAGGGAAACCTAGTGCAGAAAGACTCTAAGGCAAGAGACAGTGTGGCCTGAGGCTAGAGTACAGCAGAAAAGGGAATGGTGTGATGTAAAGAGCTAGGCAAGGGCCGCATCATGAAGAAATTTGAAGGCCAGGTTAAAGAATTCAGATCTCTGTCTTTGGGCAATGGGAAGTCAGTAGAGTAATATTACTTGTTCTAATAAAAGACTCTTTCATCTGTGGAAGGGATAAGGGAAATTTACTTATAGTGTGACAAAAGCAAAAAGATAAAAAAAAACAACTGCGATAGTCTAGGTGAGAAACGATGGGGATATAAAACAGTGATAATGAAGAACACAGAGAAGTGGAGAGATTTAGGATATGGGTAGAGATGACAAGATTCACAGATTATATATGAAGTTTATAAACCCACTTATAAATTTGACATTAGCAACTGGGTCATAATGGTGCCATACTGAGTGGGGTAGTCTGGAAAAGGAACAGTCTAGGCAGGTGTTTGTTTGATATTTACTTGGGGAGGTCTGTTAGAGAAAATCAAGAGGTCTGTTTGGATTATGTTAAACTTGAGATTCATCTCAGCTACATACCCCAATGGGTAGGTCAAGTAGGCTGTCTGAGAAACACATTTCATGTTCAAGAGAGAAGGTAGGATTAAGTATAAAAAAAATGTTGAGGGTTATTTGCATATAGTTGGTATTTAAAGCCATTAGACTGGATGAGTTATCCTCGAAAAACTATGAAGATAGGACCCATACTAACATTTGGAGGTGAAGAAATGATGAGAAAAGGAAACTGAGATGAAGGAAACCTAGGAAAAGTTTATGTAGTTCACAATGAAAGAAGAGAGTTTTTCCAGAAGGATCAAGTTGTCAACTGTACCAAATTCGGCTTAGGGATCAAGTACAGGAAGAACAGAGACATGGCCATTGATGTGGCAACACAATGGTCATGTGGCCTTAAGATATATATATTAAAAAAATAATAAGGAAAGAAAAGAAAAAAGAAAGAAAACAAGCCTTTGTGAGGAAGGCAGGCTTAATGAACTGAACTGAAGAGAGAATATGAGGTAAAGAACTGCAAAATAAACTATAAATAATTCCTTCAAGATTTTTAGTTAGCATGTGTGAGTGTCAAGAGTTTAGCTAAGCTACTCCATGGTACTGTTGCCTCGGCATCCATTTTGTTTGATCAAGTAGTTTGCATGGACCTTCAACTGACAGCAGCCCCCTCAAGCAAGCACACCCTAGATAGTGGGCTGCATAGGCACAAGCAAATTAACTTCCTGATATGACGTCCCCAATAGCCCTTGTGATCACCAATCTCCCCTGTCCCCCAGCACCTGTATGCCTTACGTGCCCTTAGATAAGACCCCTCCTGGGGCTTACCAAAACTCCACTCTTCTGGTTTGCATCGAGCAATCTGGTCCCAGCCCGGGAACCCCAAAGTACTCTACCCATAGATACTAATAAAGGCATGTGCCCTACATCCTGTCAATGTCTGTACCCTGCCCTGTCCTCCCAATGTGGCCCCTTGAGGGGTGCCATGTACTTCCTGTAGGACCTGTGAGTAATAAACTTCACTATTTCAATTTTTCTTTGCTCTGTTGTTGAACCATGGCTCACTATCCGACACCCTGTGCTCCACTTCACAAATTTTAATTTAACAAAGTCATAAGTTGTATGTGTGTGTGTGTGTATGTGTGTGTTAAGGACAGTAGAAAAACAAGGCAATATCTGGAAGAGAAGAGGATCAAATAGCTTATTTTTGTTTCGATTTTTAAGTTAGAAGACACCAAAACATATTTGTAGATACACAGAAATTAATATTAAAGGAGAAGAAGGATAATTTCAGGAGAAAATGTATGAATAAGTTGAGAAGAAGTGAAATCCAGAGTCCAAGTGGAAGGACTGGACTTGAATGAAAGCATGTATACTGTCAACCACAGTAAAACAGCAGAGCAGATCAAGAATGTACATTTAGTACCAGATGAGATAGTAGATTTGTAGGTGGACGAATGTAGGAACTTGGGTATGTTAACTATTTTTCTCAAAGAAGTAAGAAGCAAGGTAAGCCATGTGGGAAGCAGGAACTACTGTGGGAGGAAGGTTTGAAGAGAGAGAAGAAGGTACAAAATCATTTCGGAGAATAGGAAAGAGAAATAGAACAGGATGCCTGGGGATGCTGAGTGCTTATTTGAGAATTGTGGCTCTGACTTTAAAATGAGATCAGTCGATGCTATTTAGCTATTTGCATGCAGGCTTTGGGATGGGTTGTTATAACCAAGGCTGTAAAACAAAATTTACAGAGTAATTTTAGGATAAAAAAAGTGATTTATCATCAGACTATACAAGGGTTTTCTCCTTGTGCTGACCACATTTTTTAATGACAAGGAATGTGCAGTATCTGCACCAGTAACTCTTATTCATGAACGCTCATGTTTTAAAATATTAACTGAATATTTTTAGAAAAAACAATATCTAAAATATAAAACTGATTATTCCCACAAATAACTTGGATACCAAAAAGCTTCTATAATTCTCAAAGCAACATGTTATGTTTTAAGAAACTTATCTAAACAAAATGGAGAAAATCCTGGGAGAATAACATACTTTAGTATACTGCTGTTCAACAGAATTTTCTGTAATTACAGAAATATCTTTCTGTGCTGTTCAATATACTAACCACTAAGCACGTAGGGCTGTTGAGCACCTGAATGTGGCTTATGTGATAGATGAAACACACTTTCTATTTTATTTAACCATAATTAACCTAAATTTAAATTTAAATAGCTACAGGTAGCTAATGGCTACCTACTGAACAGCTAAGCTACAGAATCACAGATCCATCTCCCATCCACCATTAGGTATTTGCTAGTTATTTGAAAAGCAAAGAGTCTGAATACCCTAAGATCTGCAAAATAGACATCCTTTGGTTCTTTAGTTTAGCTTGGTGGTTTTAAAATCTTAGTAGGCTTCATAATTACTGTACAGAGTTGCATATACAAAAAAAACAAATTCTGAAGCAGGCGATTCACAAGATTTTCTACGGTAATTTTAACTACCAGCAATTTTCACATTATAAATTATAAATTCACATTAAAGCCTGATGCCCTACTCCCTCACCATCTCGACACTATAAAGTGATACATGCTGAGAACAGACTTCAAGAACTAATACAGAAAAAATTGGCAAAAAGAGATGAATCAGGTGGATAGTACTGTCACATACCATGAATGATTTAGCCTACCAAATTATAAATACAGAGTTAATTTAAAATAATTATCTTCTCATTAGGGAATTTTAAATATTCATTCAAACATATTAATCTGCTTTATCTTTGGTATTAAAATTAATATTTAAATATTAATATGTCCTCCTAGCTATTAAGTCATATGGAAATTTTAAAACCCTGTAATAACCCTTAGAAACGCAACCAAAACTCAAGTATTTGGTAGACCTGAAAACTATCTTTCTTGTTCACATCAATTGCGTAAATTTTTCCATAATGTACAAAATGGAATGAAAAAATAAAAATCCTCCCAACAGGTGGTTTACTAAACATCAAAATGGCCGAAGTAATCTGTAGCAACATTTGTTATGATAAACAAAAGCCCAGCTAATATCACTATAAAAGAAATCAAAAAACGAAATGACCTGGAAGTAACTTCACATGGCTTTGCTTCTTTGAAATTAAAAGTAGTCTATTTCCCTCATTTAGATATTCCAATAGTATAAATGAAATTTACTTTTCTATTTATATTTTCAGGTTTTTCTTGTTAAAATTTTTGTATTCCCAACATGTATCTAATCTCCTGCCAAAGGGTGTTTCACAAGAGAGTCATATGAACCTTGCCTTTATAAATTTAGAATATCTCTTTCATTTTCCAGGATTCATATTTGGTCATGTATTCTTTGTAAATTTTTTAGAAAAGGTCCCTGTATAGGCAAAGCACCAAAGTTTTCTTTATTAATCTGGTATCCTGGGGCCTCTGGGTACCTCTGGGAAAACTTCATGAGTCCCACAATTCCATATATCATTAAGTGTTCATAGACAGAATAAAAATACAGTTCACATGTACTTGTGTTCAAATATATTCTTTATCATATGTGTTAATCAGTATTGTAATTAGTGATGTTCAAATTAGTTGTAAGAGGTGCTGAATTGTTTTCTTTATGGATTCTCTCCGTTGACGGCTATTAACATTTAAGCTGTTAATACATGTAATCTGTTTAAAAAATTATTATTAAAATGAGTCCTTATATTTTAAAAAATTTGGTAAACCAAATGATGTCCAACAGATTCTTTTTCAAATGTTGGCATAGCAAATAGGATCAATTCCAACATGTAGTCTAACTACATTTACCAGAATTTTAAAGAAAACAGTTATGTTTTGTTGTTGTTGCTCTTCTTGTTGTTTTTGGTGAGGGAGCTATGAACTGAAGTCTTGCATATATGAGTTGTTGAAAGAAGACACCATGTTCCACTGGAGACTCCACCCCGAAAACCAATGATAGGAACTGTGGTGCCAAGTGTTCATTTTACTTGTTGAACTATTATATAACCTCTTTAAACTAACCTGCCCAATGCTCTACTGGCTGTGAAGCGACCATACCATTTAGAAGTTTAAGCCAATTACTATCCTCAAACAATAAAGATAAAGCTACCTAACATCAAGATTTTACTAACAAGACCTTTCCACTGATTAATTATCTCCTGAATTCAATGGGAAATTTACATATGAATCTAAAGGTAAAACTGGTTCTTTTCAGCATTCTAATTCAAAATGCTATCAAATGTACTCAAGGAGGTCTAAAGCACTGAGGAAACTGTTTAGTAACAAGTGCAAGGTAACAGCTCCATTAACAGCAGAAACTAAAGAACAATGCATCTTTAAACTTTAACATACTGCATAGTATCTTAAATTTTGAAAAGTTTACTTTTCCTACTCAGTTAAAAACATCATTATTACATGCTTTCCAGACCAAAAAATAAAAAATAAAAAAACCCAATAACTTTTGTGAATGTAAGGAACTTTGATGAAGCATAGATACTTATATTCTTTTAATAGTCTTTACAGCATTTTAATAAAGCATGCTGTAAGCTTTCTCCTCAAATTTTACTATGAACATTTTTAAACATATAGAAAATCTGGAAGAATTGTACAGTAAACACCCATATAACAACTATCTACACTGTACAAGTAACATTTTATTATACTTGTTTTATCACACATACAGTAGTCCCCCCTTATCCGAGGGGGATATGTTCTAAGACGCCCAGTGGATACCTGAAATCACAGGCAGTACCAAACCCTATATATACTATGTTTTTCCTATATGTACATACTTATGATAAAGTTTAATTTATAAATTAGGCACAGAAAGAGATTAACAACAATAACTCATAATAAAATAAAACAATTATAAGAATATACTGTAATAAAAATTATGTGAATGTGGTCTCTCTCTCAAAATATCTTATTGTGCATATTTAATGCCTTTTTCTTCTTAACTAAGCAGTTACCGTGCACTGTGGCCGTAACTTTTGCAGGATGAGGTCTAACAGCAAAACTAGCATAATTTCTTTGTCCTTCTTGACAATTTCATGTGTAGAAGATTCATTCCTACCACAGATCTTAGCAATCTCAGCATACAATTTTTTTCTTTCCTTATTAAGTAGAGAAATTTCAACTTTTCACTTAAAGGATGCACTTTACAGCTTCCCTTTGGCATATCCAAATTGCAGCATCACTACTCTGGTGCTTTGGGCCACTATTAACAAAAATAAGGGTGACCTGAAGAAAAGCACTGTGATACCAAGACAGTCGGTCCTATAAACCAAGACAGCTACTAAGTGACAAAGGGGTGGGATACGATGAACAAAGGGATGGTTCACGTACCAGGCAGGACAGAGAGGGACAACACAAGATTTCATCAGGCTACTCAGAATGTCATGCAATATAAAACTTATGAATTATTTCTGGACGTTTCCGTTTAATATTTTTAAACCGCAGTTGACCTCAAATAACTGAAACTGAGGAAATGGTTTGGATGGGGGGTGGGGACTACTGTACATATATATTCATCTATTCATCCCTCTATCCATCCATCACAACATTTTATCTTAGTGTAAGATGCAGACACAAGTACTCTTCACTCTTGAACACTACAGCATACATATCACTAGCTAGAGTTCAATATTCATGCTTTTTAAATAGAAATTTCACATAAAATCAAACACACAAATCTTAAGTGCACCATTTGTGTGGCTGAACCACACTGACTCCATTTTGTCAGCTCCATCTTGGGCACACAGGCCTACCCCCTCCCCTTTCTGTGTGACTGAGCTTCAGCCTACTCACTAGGAATGTGCCCAAGCCAGACAAGTTCCCTATCAACTTTTACCCTTGCCTTTATCTAATAAGAAAACTGAACAATGCCTTTTGCTGACGCAGATGGCTAATGGTCATGAGACCCCCCTGGGGGGAGAAAAAAACCCTAGTTCCAAGTGGTGCCAATGTGCTTCTCAGTTGGTAATCAGATTCTATTTTTAGCTTTGGCCCCTTTAAGTCCCCTGTACCCCTTTCCACATTGCAGAGAGCAGCTCAGAATGCCCCTGGGTCATCTTCTGCCCAATCCTGCCTGTACATAATTCACCCACAAGAAACTTCTTTTTTTTTAACTTTTTTTTATAATCATTTTTTTAAAATTTATTTACTTAATTTATTTAATTTTGGCTGCGTTGGGTCTTTGTTGTTGCATATGGGCTTTCTCTAGTTGTGGCGAGCTGGGGATACTCTTCGTTGCGGTGCACGGGCTTCTCGTTGCGGTGGCTTCTCTTGTTGCGGAGGACGGGCTCTAGCCATGCGAGCTTCAATAGTTGTGGCACGCGGGCTCAGTAGTTGTGGCTCGCGGGCTCTAGAGCACAGGCTCAGTAGTTGTGACGCACGGGCTTAGTCACTCCGCAGCATGTGGGATCCTCCCCGACCAGGGCTCGAACCCGTGTCCCCTGCATTGGCAGGTGGATTCTTAACCACTGTGCCACCAGGGAAGACCCACAACAAACTTCATAATTGCATTTTATGGAGTTACCTGCTTCATTTTTTGTTCTCAAAGTTCCATCTCAGTTTACAGGACATTATTCAATATCTCTGCCTCCAACATCATTCCATGAATTTTGACAATCTAATATGATTTTTATTCATTGGCATTTGGATGGCATACAAATCAAAGTGAAAGTTGAAAATAAATAATATTATGTTGTCAATCTGTTATTTTTACTCCTGGGGTAATCCAAATGTTTCCAGAGGAAGTAAAAGTAAATTTACTCTCGACCATTTAATTTAACAGATTTATAGGTCACACTTACCATGGAACACTTAAGAAATATATACTAACCACAAGTAGTACTCTCAATGTTTAATCAGAATTTACATTTTTCAAATGTCATGAATTTAAATACACAGAATAGCAAAATACACAGAATAAACTTTCCAAGTGCAGATTTCGGGGTTAATCAAGAATACAGTCTTCTTGTATAAGTGGTAGATAGTATCAATTTAGTCATTCAAGAAAGGACTTTAATTCTTTGATAACTGTCTTCTCTGGGTTTCCAACTTTTAGGAACTGATCCAACTGACAGGGAGCTCAGGGCCAAGATGGTTTGAAATGATTAATTCCTGGCCAAACTATTTATTTTTAAAAACTCCAAAGGGATATAAAAAAAGATGACCCATTTCTGAATTGACTCAAGTGAGAATTATACCTGGCAAAGGAAGATGTGTTTTATACTTGAAAATAGTGGCAAATATTTTAAATTTCAGCAAAAAAAAAAAAAAAAGACTTTTTTGTGAGTTCTTTCCTTTACTTTCTGCATTGGCAAATGTATCTGCTATATGTTGATGATGGAAGATTCCTATCTTGCTTCTTTTTAAAAAGGAATGCACACACGAATTTCACATCACGTGACTGCACTGCCCAAATGACAAGCACTCAGTTTGTCCATTGGAGGCTTATGACCGTTTTGCTGTGGAAATTTGGCACTAGCTTTTTGAAATGTGTAAATCACATTATTGGTTTTGATCCTCTGCATTCTACCAGGGTAGAATTAAACTTGACAACCTGGTTTCAAACTACTTGTTATACAAGAAACTGAGGTTGGGAGGGCATATAAGTTACTCCACAGAGTACCTCCTCTGGTGAGAGCACCATGATTTCCAATCTCCCCTGACTTCTGAGAGTGCTTTTCTTCTGTTACAATGCTAGAAAGCTAGTTGGGTCCCTTATCTTGCAAACAACAAAGGCATAGACACCATACCACGACTTTGACAGTTTTGCTCACAAATTAAAACTACAGAATATTTGTCACACGCACACTATTGTGCTAAGCAGAAAAGGGGGTATAAAAATTTTAGTGGCCACGTTTTAGGTAGGGTCAAATGCATGCATATAAGAATGCAAGGAAATACATATAAATGTAAAAATTGAAGATGTATAAAGGAATGAAGGTTAAATGCCTTCACAGACAATTTAGGGATTTCACATTGTATTAGTACTACTTAAAATTGAACACAATTTATATCCAGTGACATCTTAAGATGGAACTAGACCATATTTGCAAATCTAGGCACATTTAAAATAATAAGTCTTTAATGAATACAGCAATTTTTTAAAGCTCCTTTAAAATAGAGTAGATCAAGACCAGTTTCCTTTTTCGAAACTATACATATCCTGGACTATACCACTCTCAACGAAAGTGCTATGTTTCACTTAACATTACATTCTTGCCCACATGAACCATGGAAATAGGGGAAAAGTGAATATGGAGGGAAAAAAAGCAAATCCTTGTTTCTCCCTAGTCACTGACCATTACATTACAATCTAAAGCAAGTTTTCTTCACAGAAAATCAATTAACAGGATCATAAAATAAACTCTCACAAGTATAAGGACTTGTTCACTCCAAATCAAGATTTTTACCTTAGGAAAACTGTTAACTTGTATGAGTTGAGCCCAATTTGATACATGGGTTAGTGCTTGAAATGCCCACAGGTTCCATACAAATCAGTTATCTCTCTTCAACAGCGCCAGCAGTGCTTTGTTATTTTTGACTTTATAGAGTCAACCAAAGGATTACACGAAAAGAATTAAACCCACAATGTGAAGCCAAATATGCTGTTGGCAGAACACTTTGCCAAGAGTAGGCAGGATAATGCTCTTACTTAACTTGAAAGCCGCCCTTCCTTTTTCCTCCAACCTGCTTCTCTGCAGTTTGAATCTAGTGTTAGCTTGTTCCCAGGGCAGGCGGTTTCCTTGAACTAGCTGGCCACAGGGAGGTGGTTTCTTAGGGAGGAATGGGGGGGAAAGAGAGGGGGCAGGGAGGAAGAAAAAGGAAAGCGGGAAGGTGATTCCCACCAGACAGGGCATACACTTCCCAGTAATTTTAGAAATCTTTAGGTTTAACCTTGCAGTAACTTAGAATTGCCTTATTCGGGCTTCCCTGGTGGCGCAGTGGTTAGGAATCTGCCTGCTAATGCAGGGGGCGCGGGTTCGAGCCCTGGTCTGGGAAGATCCCACATGCCGTGGAGCAGCTAAGCCCGTGCACCACAATTACTGAGCCCGCATGCCACAACTACTGAAGCCCGTGTACCTAGAGCCCATGCTCTGCAACAAGAGAAGCCACCGCAATGAGAAGCCCGCGCCCCACAACAAAGAGTAGCTCCCCACTCGCCGCAACTAGAGAAAGCCCACGCGCAGAAACGAAGACCCAACACACCCAAAAATAAATAAATAAATAAATAAATTAATTTTAAAAATTGCCTTATTCTAAGAATCACCATTTTTTTTTCATTTTAACATTTTGAAAATCTTGTAATTAATATCTACCATCTAATGTAAAGGTTATTTCTCTCAAAACCATGACTTAAATGATGGTACAATCAAGTTAAAGAACTACAGGTATTCACATTTAATCTTTACAGTCTGTCTCCTCCTTCTGCTCCTCATCTGACATGCTAGTCACAGCCCCACCCTCGAGCAAGGCACTTCGGCCCCCTCCACTTCCATCTTCTGACCTGCGTCTCTCAAGAAGACAGCATCCCTACTCTTATTGATCAGAATTTGACACACAAGGAGCTAGAATTTATTACTGGATTGGGTCAGTTTCTCTCCAAGTAAGAACCAGGCCAGGGGATTTCTCTACCTCCAGCACATACAAGGTAGTGCCTCTGTTTGTTAAAAAAAAAATGAAGAAACTGCTAAGGATGAGAGCTGGCTATGTTTGTGCTTTATCATCAGCCACTGCTGGCCCATTTGTCTTCAGTTAATGGGCAGGCAGCAGAAGGCCTTATTTCAGGCCCAGGCAGAGCCGTTTACTCTCCATCCTGCTATTGTTAACAGAGAGTCTTGCATTCTGGTAGGTATTGGATGACTGCCAGAAATTAATAAGTCAAGTGATTTGGTCACCATTTAGCTATCAGCTCTTTGTATGTAAGTTCTGAAGGAAGAATGGGTAACTCTTAGCCTGGAAACTACAACATCCAAAACTACAAAAGCTGCAAGTCTAGTGGAACTGTTTTTTTTTTTTTTTTTTTCCTACTGCATTGAAAAAAAGCCCAAACAGATATTATAGACATTTATCGCCCTTGCTGAGAAAAATAGTACTTTTCAGCCTGAATGATGTCTGAAAGACAATACCCTTACTTCCTTATTAGGAACAATTCCACTGCAAACACCCACACCATTGAAACTGTCATCAATGGAGCAACCTAGGAAGATTTGAAGAAGCAATATAGTTCAAATGACACACCAAAGCAACCCTCAACTGTGTTAAAAAATAAAAAAAAGAGACATAAGGCCCAAAATGGAGTCACTTGTGCTAAGCCCAAGTCACCAAAGCAAGAATTAATATCTAACGTAACTGCAGCTGTAACCTCCCCCAGGAATGTAACCTTTAACCACTCAACGTGGAATTACTTGGTCAGCACTAGTGAGATAATCTGCCCTACAGACCCCCTCCATTCCCCTTAGGAGGGTGACCTTGCCTGAAACAATGCATTCTTTGTTCATAATTTCCTTTTTCTGCCCCCTTTCCACCTTTAAAAATCTTTCCTTTTCTACAGCTCAGCGGAGCTCGGCTGTTTGCTAGATGGGAGGCTGCCTGACTCATGAATCATTTAGTAAAGCCAATTTGATCTTTAAATTTACTCAGTTGAATTTTTGTTATTTAACAACTGTATAAAGAAAAGGCTGTTTTTACAGCTTAACAGAATACTGTATTTTAATCCCATTTAAGAGTGATTTGCATTTTAAAATATAGGTGTTGAGGAAGCTGTTGAGATTTATCAGAAAATAGCTCTATAAAAAGGCTGATTCAAAAAGAAATGACAAACCTATTAGGTGCACAAAAGAAGAGAAGGCAAAAGAATTCTCTGATATTGTGAACTGCATTTCCAAAAAGATCAGGCATTAGAATTAAATATTTTTTTTCTTTTCACATTTTAAGTCTGCATAATGCAATTTATTCCTTGGCAGTTTAGTAATATAATAAGACGAATTTAAATAATTATACATGCAAATATGTAAAGCTAACCAAGCAAAGAGAACTATATTTAAACTTAATACATTTTCTTGAGTCTGAAAATCTAATAGGCATTCTTGCCCCTAGTATATTCATATGGTCACTGAGATATAGTTTATAAAAATAATTTGCACAGTAGATTTTAAGCACATCTGTCAGCTACAGTACCCATTTTTTATTGGCACTATTTGTGTATCTATCATTTATTAATGCTTATTATGTGTCAGTCACTAGCCTAAGTCTGTTTCACAGATGGCTTTCTATAAGTAACAACTTTACAAGGTAAATGTTATTATCCCTATTTCTAGATGAGGAAACTGAGATTCAGAAAGAATAAATACCTTACTCAAGTTCAAATAGCTGGTAAGTGGCAAAGCCAGAATTCAAACACAAGTCTGATTCCAAAGTCAATACTTTAATGAGAATATAGTGTTAATTTTACTGGAGAGGCATTTTCAGAGATATGATAAATGTCTTTAATAGTGCATTTATAAACTATGACTACAGAGAGCAGTTGGGTGTCCCACACACATACAAAGAGCAAAGCAGCACTGAGGGAAGGGATCACAGTCAGATATATAATGCCTTGTGAAATAAGTTAATAAGGGTTGAAACACTGTATGCTTGATGAAATAAATTTCCTAAGGGCAACAGACATTAACAGCTGTTCCAGTCTTGTTCAGGTCCCTGTAGGCAAGTATATCACTCCCTCAGTTATTGAGCACATGTGGTGCTCCTGTAGTAACTTTCATTTCATTTACACTGAGAGAGAAAATAAGTATTCTTGGACATCAGCAAGAACAGCCTCACTTTATCCCCATAAACATTCTTGCCTCAAAGTCACCATTTAGCAGCAAAGTTATTTTCCTAAAAATAAACATTTTAAATCCTAATTTTCTGCTTAAAATATAACAGGGGCTTCCCACTGCACTTATAGAGCCAAAAAGTTTAAAGCCTCCTGCAAGGTTTCATGACATCTACAATCTATGTACAGACCAATCTCTCCTTCCTGAGGTAGCCTTCAGCCCTAACAACTTCCCTTCTGTTGCCTTCCTTGACGCAGGGCTTTTGATCAGGCTTCCCCTTTACCAGGAATGTTTCACCCTAAGTCCTTACTTAGCAAACATCTATTTAGCATCAAGTCTCTGTTCTAAAGTTCAGGGAAGTTTCCTTGATCCTTGATAATCAATTCCCTGGAAACCTTGAAAAAAGGTTATACACCCCTGTTTTTACTTTCGTAGCATCCTGTACTTGTCTTTCCAGGGCCTACATGAACTATAGTGGGAGAAGAGGATGTGACCAGACCCACAACTAGTTGAAAGGGTCGCTCCAATAAAGTAACAAATACTTTAATCTCCTTACTCTGTAAAATCTTGAAAAGCTTAACTTGCATGGGGGGGGGGGGGCGGGTATTGAGCCTGTTACTGCATATTCCCACAATTTTATTGGTAGCATCCATTTCAGATGAAAATTTACTCATTTTGTTTAAATTTAAACTTATTTAATTGGCTTGGCCACTGTCATTATCAAGAAAAAAGAATTTGTTCCTTTCTGAGTCAATGTTCCTCTAATTTTTGATTCAGTATGATTTTTTTGGTAAGAATTATCAAAGTATTTTACATTATCAGTGTTAAAAGGAGATATTCAATACAATATGATATAGTGACTAATACTGTTTGTTGAAAGAAGGAAATTACTCATTGGAAAAAGTGCCATTTGCCATAAGTGACAGCTTGTCAAGTTAACTGTCAATATGTTTAAAGAAAATATTCCTATAAAAAGGAAGTCACAAGGAACAACAACAGCAAAACAGGAATCATATTTTTGAAAGTCAAATTTTTTCAGTGCCCTCGGATGGAATTCAACTCTGCCATTTAAAAAGTAATCTCATCAATTTAAAATATGTATACATTTAATTAAACACGAGTAAGAAACTCTAGAAAAGAAAATTCTAAGTGAAAAAAATATATCTTAAAAAGCAGTTAAGTAAGTTCCAGAGATGGATGGTGGTAATGATTTCACATTATGAGTATACTTTATGTCATAGAACTATACACTTAAAAGAATAAAAATAGTAAATTTTAAGCTATGTATATCATAATACAATGTTTAAAAAAAAAAACAGTAACTCAGTAACTATTATCACATAACCATCTGGAAACACACAGGCAGAGATTTCCAACCCAGGCACAGTGTATCTGAAATGCAGGCTGCTGAGCGGTTGGATGACAAGTATTGCCTTAACCTTTGAAAAATCTCCAGACAACTTTCATTATGCCTCCTTTTCACCCCTACTAAGAATCACTGGTAGCATCTTTAGGATTCTCTATGTATAGTATTTGTAATGAGGTGGATGGAGTTAGAGTCTGTCATACAGAGTGAAGTAAGTCAGAAAGAGAAAAACAAATACAGTATGCTAACACATATATACGGAATCTAAGGGGAAAAAAAAAAAAAAAGGCCATGAAGAACCTAGTGGCAAGACGGGAATAAAGACACAGACCTACTAGAGAATGGACTTGAGGATATGGGGAGGGGGTGGGGTGAGATGTGATAGGGTAAGAGAGTGTCATGGACATATATACACTACCAAATGAAAAACAGATAACTAGTGGGAAGCAGCCGAATAGCACAGGGAGATCAGCTCGGTGCTTTGTGACCACCTAGAGGGGTGGGATGGGGAGGGTGGGAGGGAGGGAGACGCAAGAGGGAAGAGATATGGGAACATATGTATATGTATAACTGATTCACTTTGTTATAAAGCAGAAACTAACACACCATTGTAAAGCAATTATACTTCAATAAAGATGTTTAAAAAAAAAAAAAAAGAATCACTGTACTTAAACCATCATTACAACCCACGATTATTGCAATCAAAGAGTTACTTGGTCTCAATAAATTTCATGTAGGCACTAGATCTACTTTGAACTAACAATTCAAAACCTAAAATAATGTTGACCTCAAATTATTACAAATCATGTATCATATCACAACAGGATTTAATCTGATTTCAAGATAAAGCAAAAGAGAATTTTCAAAATTATGATTTATATTGGAAAAAAATTTTAAAGATGGTAGATGAGTTGTGTTAACATTTTTCCTTGCCACGTTATCATTAAAGAAAGTTGGTTCATATGAAGATGATTTTATTTTAAAGATACAGTAGAAACACAGGTTTTATATCATCTTTTCTGTATCAAGAAACAAAGCACATGCCACTAATAACACATTCTCCCTCAGGTAATGAAAACAGTCTTATTCAAGTTAAAATACATCCTGATGAGGTTATGATCTTGGCCTCATACTCCAACACTGAAGTACTATCACTCCATAGTGGAAAAACTAATGGTGTTTATCAGAAAGGATTCAAGGAAAAGGAGTTTTTCAGTAGGAAAAATAAGCAAACAAATTCTAAACTCTAATGTTTATAATCTATGATACAAACAATGATAATGAACATAGTTGGTGGACCTGAGGAATCATTAAAAGAAAAATTATTCCAGATCTAAATCATAACTAATAAAAGGTCCCTGAAATATAAATGATAGCTTAAAAAAGAGAACAACACAGATTAAAAGTATAGTGATTTGGCTCTGAGTATCAGACAAGATTGATCCTTAAAATCCCTTGCGGCTCTAAGAAACTCAACTAGGTAATCTGGGCTTCAAAACCTTGCTGTTCCAAGCATCGTCTGCTGATCAGCTGTATGGGAAATATCTGATAATTTGATTGAAATACAGATAGTTCAGTCTCCACCACAGGCCGACTGAATCACAGTCACCATAACGAGCTCCCTACACAAATTCAAGTTTGAGACGTACAGCAGCTCTAGCACAGCTCTAAAGAACACCCGCAGATCATCCATTCATAGACTGTTAGAGCTTGAGAGTGAAGGACTGTCCTTGGCTGGAGTGCTGGAGGTAGTCACAACCTCCAGAATGGGTTCCTGATTATGTTAAACCCAAACGAAGATGCGGTCCTGGCTAACACAGACCTTGTTGCCATTCCCTTTAAATGCACGTTCATACATTGCTAGTTTATAACTTCTTGAATGGTGACATAAGCCTTGATAATAAAAAGCCAGTATCCCAGCGAGAAGTGAGCTCTCGAAGAATGGTGAGACAGGATTTTTTGGAGCTATTTGCCCTCGGGGGTCAAGGTGTATGCTCCATCTGCTCCTGTTCTCTGTGGTTATTCTGTATTTTATATTCGTGGCTGACTACAATTGGAAACGTCATCTAATTTAACACTGAGTGTTAGTGGGGAAGAAGTGTAGTCTCCTCCACACTAACGATTGGCCCATCAAAAACACTGTATTCTCTAAAGTTGTACTTAATGTTTTCAATTCTACTGATAGGTAACTGATTTCACTTAGTTCTTTATTAACTACTTGAAATGAACAACTATCCATGTTATCTTCTTATTTTGCACTGTTTAGTAGTTAGGCTAGTTTTAATATCACTACCCAAGCTAAAAAAAAATGAATATATTGACCAATAGATGTATGGAATATATCACTTATATATAATCGTACTGATGAGGGCTTACAGGGTGCTGTTGAGTTGCTATTTATTCATCACCTACTGTCTCATTTAATCCCCACAGATTTATAGTCAAAAGCTCTTTTATAGATGAGGAAGAAAAACTGAGAGGCAGGGTATAACGGCAAAGAGCACAGGCCCTGGTAAACATTGTTGGGGTCAAAACCTGTCTCCACCATTCATTAGCTGAGTTACCTCATCTATCAAACAAGGACAACAGTGGCAACTTACTTCTAGTGTTGCTGGGAAAATATGATAACCTACATATGTAAAGCATTTGCAACAGTGCCTGGGATATTACAGGCATTTAAAAAATACTATTTTTAAGCTATTAATCTAAGGAAACATCTTTAGGACTAGGGCCAGGCTGCAAAGGGATGTCTGTTGGGCTGTGGAGCCTGAGGACTTACAATTACACTGTATCATCTACACTTTCCCTAACTCACCCTAAAGCACAAATAGTCTCCTTGTTACGTTATTAATTTTTATTAATGGAGAGTTCATGATGTGAATATTTTCATAGAATACATGAAGAGTATCTCTTGCTGAGCTAAAACATGTTTTGCTAGCCGCAGCAACATGAAAACATTCATATTAACCTTGTTTGGTTAGCAGGAGTTAAATAATAATATCCAATATTTGAATAGTACTTTATAGTTTCAAAGTGCTTGAATAACAACATTGGTATAAGTGATAGAGGTATTTTTATCCCTATTAAGTAGATGAAGACATGAAGGCTCAAATGCTGAAGGTAACAAAAGTTTGAAGTAACAGTGAGATTCTGAAGGAATTCATTTCAAATTTTATTGATACTTACCAAGTGTTCCCTTTGACATAAGAAGTAGTAAGATATAAAGTTGTTGGAATTATTTAAGGCTGTTTGGGAAATAAAGGGACTTAACAATGAGACTTGAGATCATCTAAAATTATTCAATGGTAGATGGCTATATGATGAACACTTCACATTTTTCAAATGATGTATGACTCTCTACATTTTCTGGTATTTGTGTTATATTTTCTTTTTTGCTATGTTCATTCTCTAAATTCTATGAGTGTAGGAACTATGTTTACCTCACTCATCTTTGTATAACCAGCACAGTGCATAGGTATTTGCTGTTATCCCACTGAGTTTCCTAGGTGTTTGTTCAGCATATCAAAAAATGTAAAAACAACACAATTTAACAGTCTAATCACTGAGAACTATCTCATTCAAATTACCTTTCTATTTATTTTTCTATTCTGGAATTTTCTGGGTATAAAAATGCAAAGCAGTAGTATCTACTTCTCTTTAGTATATATCACTTATAATATTAGGAAAAATTATAAGAGCAATAATTTTCTAAATGCTCTCAAAACGATCTAAAACTCACATTCTCTTAACATACAACTGGTAAATTGTTTGATTATCACTATTTTATAGGTAAGGAAACTGAAATCACATGGCTTAATCAGAACTTCACCTAGATTATGCCATTTCATCAGATTTTCCCCCAAGTTGTTTGATAGGAACAAATATCCCCATCTTTCTATGTGACTAGAGTAGCTGTCCTTAACAAACACCCTAAGAATTATTTTTTATTCTGTATTCAGCTTATCATTAGGCATTGTACAGATATAAATATGTGTAGAAAATGTATGCAGGCCCTAAAGGAGAAGCTTGCTGTCCATTTGAAGAGATAAGCTGTGCTTACATTGAAACTGAAATATCTTTCAAAGGCAACACACTATTACGCATGAGACTATAAGTTACAATATAATATTATATGTGTAATTCAAAAATGGAAATATTCAGCGTAGACTGGTCAGAGCCAATACTCTAGAGCTGCAGCTCAAGAATTTACAAGGATAGACAAAATCATTGCCCATATTCCCTTCTGGTACTTTCATTTTCTCCATTCAAATGTAAAATAATCACCTCCAAAATATTCAATGATTTATGATTTTTAATATACTTCTACAGAACTATCCTTACAGTCAATTTTCAATTATTAAGTCCCTTTTCTCATCTTTCAGCATCATTACATTGCTCATTAGGACCTCCCATTAAAAGAGAAAGAAACCCACAGTATCAGAATTGGCATCTTGTAAACAGCTATTTTTAAAGGCTTTAAGTTATCTGTCCCCACAAAAAGAATCTGATGAAATGCATAAAATAGAAATAAAATGAAAAGTTTACTTTTAATATAAAGTGAATAGAATAACCATAAGAACTTTTTAATGGAAACATTCTGAATAATAATATAACCATAACCTTTTGCTAAAGATTCTTCTTTTTTCAATCTTACTTACAAAAGAAAAATTCAGAAGGTTGGGGTTGTAATTCCCTTCACATGTTTTCTTATGGCTATTATTAATCTAATAAAATTAAAATTTAGCAAGATAAGTTTTTGACATACATTCAGGCTTATTTTATAGATAAGAACTTGATATGGGAATCAATTGCCTATTTCAAACTTCAACATCACTCTAGAACCTTGTCTCAAAATTCCAACCACCTGCTGAATAGCCATATATAAATTTGTTTTAACTTCTCATATGTAACATATACCTACACATATGAACACACATATATAATTGATATATACACATATTAATGTATTACTATATTCGTTGTATATAACTAGCTTCTATCATGTATCTCTCTTAGCATCTTATTCTCCCTAATACGGCATAATAGAGTCAGCATAAAATCCAGAATCAAAATCCAAATTCTGATACTTTCTGTGAGACTTTAGGTGGGTTTCTTAACCGCTAAGAGCCTTATCTTCCGTAATGGTTAAAATGAGAGTAATACTGAATTACTGCACAGATTAGAAAGAATGTATGCAGTGTCTACCACAGTATAAAACAGAAAGCAAATTGTCATTAAGGGAAAACTCATTATCTTTATTGCTGTTGTTATTCCTCTCCAAACATGCTCTTCCTCTCGACTTTACTTTTCTTGAGTAATGTCATTATCATTCATCCTATCCCATGGCTTGAAACCTTGAAATTATCTTGAATAATCCACTTCCACACTGAATCAAAGGCCAAGTGCTATCAATTCTTCTCTTTGACTATATCATAAGTCCACTCCAAAGGCCACCATCTCTTATATTATGGTTGCCATATCATCTTCAAAGTGAAGTGCCATAAATACTCTGATAGGCTACTTCCCTCCAGTCTTGCTACCCTCAAAGCTTTCTATACACACAATCTGACATGAGTTCTGCTTTCCTTTTCACAATGTACTGCTACAAATTCTTCATGAACCCCTAACTGCATAGAAAAAAATTAAAACAAAAGAAATTCAAAGTCCATGATGATATGAATCCAATATACTTTCTACTCTCATTTTTTTAATCTCCTCCTTCAGTCATGCAAACAAACATTTATTGTGTGGACAATGTGTTCAGAGCACTGTTCTTGACCAAAGGGATACAACTGTGAACAATGTACTCATGGTCCATACTCATGGAGAGCTTTCCTTCTAGTGATAATTAACAGCATTAAACAATAAATCTTTTTTTAAAAACCTGCCAAATTGTTTTTTTTTTAAAAAAAAACAATAAATCTTTAATTCTATATGTGATAAGTACCGTGTAGAAGTAAATACAGTTTAGGCCCTGACCTCATCTGAGAGTCTGGGAATGCTCCCCTGTGGAAGTGATATTTGAACTAAAACTTAAAGATGAATAAAATAGAGGGGAGATTTGGGGGGAAGAGGAATTCTAGCAGAAAAGGGAACAGCATGTGGGACCCACAAACCCTATGCTTCAAGACAAAGTATTGATATATGCAAAATCCATATTTTTCTGCTCTCGAAATCTGTGCCTGTTTTCTTTTCACCTGGATTATTAACCATACTGAAGACACTGCTATGTGACCCAATTATTTCCAGGAAAAAGTAATTTATTTATGAAGTAAAATACTTTCCTGAAAAATGACTTTTAATCACACAAGCAAAAGATGACTCGATTTGATAATATGTGCTACTGTACTAAACTAAAAAAATGAACTTGTCCTATAGTGGAAATATTAATGATTCACGGAATTCTTCTGCTAAGGAACTTCTACTTCATTTCAAATATTCATTGTCTAGTTTTAGTATAACATTCATTCAGTTCAGAATCCATTTGTGTTTTCTTTGCCAAGAAAAAATAATCACCCATTAGCATTCTGTACCACCTTTAGGAAACTGCTGGTGTATGACTGTGTCATGAGATTGAGCATCAATAAGAAACTTTGGTATCACCAAAAATTGCTTTGAGGAAGACATTTTTAATACCATCAGATACCCATTCCCAATAAATTCTGCAACCTTTATCAAAATAAAACTAGACTTTCCATTGCCAACACGACAAAAACAAGACAGATTATGTTTTAAAAAAAAAAGAGTGCATGTTTTTTTAATGTAGCCACAATAAATCTATTAACCATTGGACAGTGATGAATTAAGGTTGCACATAAGCACACTTAAGCAGCAACCACTATCTACATTACTCATCTCAGAATTTCCAGGATCAGGCAGTTTTACAAAGATTAGTACAGTAAGACTCATTCTAAAAGGTATTAGAATTATTTTTGCTTTTTAAATGATTATCATTTCTTCTTTTTTTAATGAAAAAATAGTGCTGAACTTAGCAGTGATGATTATTTCTGCCTTTTTCAAACTCTTTTTTTCTCCTGCCACTGAGACACTGTACTTAAAGCCTTAGTATATAAACATCACTACTCCTTTTTCTATATATGCAGTAGGAATTTAATAAATATTTTTTGGCCTATAAAATAAGAGAAGTGAAACAGATCTTAAGATTCCATATATTACTAACATCAAATGGGTTTTTTGTTTTTTTGTGGTTTTTTTGGTTGAAATCATAACAACAACCCTAAAGGATATATGTTCAGACTGGGTTGAGAAATGCAAAAGATGTCAGTGATTCTCAGATCAAAAGAAGAAAATCTCTTGAAGGAGGTGATTTGGAGTTTTGAAAAGCAAAGCTTTTTTTCAGGTCAGAGAGCCAAGAGAATTATGCTCAAACAGCAGCATTCTAAATTGTCTTTCTAAATGATTACTATCTGACTCACACATTCTCAGACTTCACATAGTGAAAAGGTGATCAGGGATATTTTATTTATTTGTTTGTTTTAAAAAACAACATTTCTTTGTGGCTGATGTAGAGTTGGTAGAACTGATGATATTAGCCTAGTTAAATTACAAGACTCCAAATTTTTCAGGTAGTCACAAGAGTAAAGAAGAATTTTAAAACACAGTCACACAAAATAAATCCAGATGGAGTTGATACAGGTTTCCCCCCAAAAATCATACTTTTATTTTGACAATTCAAAAGC
The DNA here is from genome assembly GCF_965194825.1 of Balaenoptera physalus. Taxonomy (NCBI): domain Eukaryota; kingdom Metazoa; phylum Chordata; class Mammalia; order Artiodactyla; family Balaenopteridae; genus Balaenoptera; species Balaenoptera physalus. The sequence goes on along the minus strand of NC_138903.1, from coordinate 26,390,121 downwards.
AAAGTTCGGTTACATCTTTGTGGAAAAACAGATTGTGGGCTTTTGTTGAGTATGCAAATTTGTGAAGGGAAATGAACCAGAGAAAACGTCCCTAAAAACAAAAGCTGTTACTCATATACATCACAATCTTTTAGGGAAATCCTTTAAACACTGAATATGGATGATTGTATTTTATAAAATAGAAGTGTGAGTGGTAGGTAAAAAGAATATCATTAATCATTTCAAATAAATATTGTTTGGTGACAAAACTTTTCTGAAATTCTCCATCTTCCTGAAAGGTTTGATTAACCTTTTGAATGAAATTCAAAATCAAGTTAAATACAGTGTTTAAAATATTAAAAATGTTCATAAAGGGGAAAAAAGGAGGTTAAATGAAACCCTCTAAGTTTAAAGATTCCAGAACTGATACAGATTGGCTTAGAATTGTAAGGAAGCAAAGCTACTTAAGTATTTTCATGTTTTTGCATGGTCTGGGCTTTCTGAGAAAAGAAAATTGGAAGTTCAAGAAAGAAATCCCTAGAGAGATCTGTGTGCATCTCCCCTGGAGCCATTAATTCATATTCCAAGGAGTAATAAGCATAGGAACTTTCATCTTTACTTCCCAAAGAAAAAAATGCAATAAATGGAAAATAATTACATGACAGATATCAATCCAGCTATATCATAACTACTTTAAATGCGAATGGTCTAAATGCACCAATTAGAAGACAGAGACTGTCAAAGTAGATCAAAAAAAAGACCCAACTGTATGTTTTCTACAATTAACCTACTAAATATAAAGAGTAAAAATAAATTTCAGACAAAGTAGACTTCAAAACAAAATTATCAGGTATAAAGAAGGGTACCACATAATTATAAAAGAGTAAATTCTCCAAGAAGATGTAGCAATCCTAAACGTGTATGCACTGAACAAGAGAGTGTCAAAATACACAATGTAAAAACGGATAGAACTGAGAGGAGAAACAGACAAATCCATTATTAAAGTTAAAGATATCATTTCAATAATGAATAGATCAAGCAGGCAGAAAATCAGTAAGGATATAGTTGACTTAAACGGCACCATCAATTAACTTGACCTACCTGACATTATGGAACACTGCATCAAACAAGAGCAGAAAACACATTCTTCTCAGTTTCACATGGCACATTCACCAATATAGACCACATTCTGAGCCATAAAATACATCTTAACAAATTTGAAAGAATGGAAATCATATGAAGTATGTTTTCAGACCACAATGGAATTAAACTAGAAACTAGTAACAGAAAGGTAGTTTGAAAATATCCAAATATTTGGATTGAACAACACACTTTTAAACAAACCATGAGTCAAAGAGAAATTTTTAAAAACATTTTGAAATGAGAATAGAATTTATCAAAATTTATGGGATACAGTGAAAGCAGTGCTTAGAGAGAAATTTATAGCACTAGGTGCATGTATTAGAAAAGAAGATCTAAAAAATGATAACCTAAGCTTCTACCTTAGAAAAATAGATTTAAAAAGGAGTAATTTAAACTGAAAGCAAGTAGAACAAAAGACATAATTAAATTTAGAGCTGAAATCAATGAAATTGGAAGAAGGAAAAAGGAAAAAAAAAATCAACACCACCAAAAGCTACTTCTTTGAAAACATCATTAAAATTGATAAACTACTTGCCAAGTTAACCAAAAAAAAAAAAAAAAAAAACAAGAGAAGACACAAATTACCAGTATCAAAAATGAAATAGGGTTCATAAATACTGATCCCACAGATATGGTATGGTAGTAAAGGAATACAATAAACAATTATATGCCCCGAAATCTGATAAATTATCTGAAGTGGACCAATTCCTTGAAAGACATATACTATCAAAACTCACACAAGGATAAACAAATAATCTGAATTACTCTATACCTATTAAAAAATTGAATAAGTTATTAATGACCTTCCAATAACAAAAGCATAAGGTCCTGATGTTTCACCAGTGAATTCTACCAAACATAAGGAAAAACTGATATCAATTTTCCAACCTGTATCAGAAAACAGAAGCAAAGGGAATACTTCCTAACTCATTCTGTGAGGCCAATGGTAACTTAATACCAAAACCAGATAGACATTACAACAAAGAAAAACTATACATCAATATCTCTCATAACATGGGTCCAAATCTTCATTCAACTACTAGAAAATCAAATCCAACAAAGCATATAGAGAATAATATATCACGAACAAGTGGGATTTATTCCAGGTATGCAATACTGGTTTGACATCTAAAAATCAATGTAGTCCATCACATCAAAAGGCTAAAGAAGAAAAACCATATGATCATATCAGTTGATACAAAAAGAGCATTTGACAAAATCTAACAACTTTTCATGTTTAAAAACTCTCAGCAAATGTGGAATAGAAGGGCACTTCCTCAACATGATAAAGAACATCTACAAAAAATATGCAGCTAACATCATACTTAACGGGGAGAAACTGGATGATACTTTTCTCACAGTATCATCAAGGTTATTTTTAGAATTAAGGATGATATTTGTAACAAGGGGAAAATAACTTATTCATTTCACTCTCTGAACTTTTCCATTTTAGGTTCTCTTTCTAAATCTTACTTTAAACAACTCTAACATTGCTTATCAAACAAAATAAAAATTAATGTAATTTTTAGGTGGATATATTAGATGTACATTGTATACTAATTAGACTGTAAGTTTGAGAGTATGGTGTGACTTTTTCGTCTTTTGTCTTTTGCTATATAGCAGACACTCATGAAATGAATAAAAAAATGTAGAGCGAAAGATTGCAAGCCATCATTTTTTATTAATTGGTTTAAATCAAATTCTTCATCTAAATAGATTGGATATATAAATATTTTAAGCATAATATATTCATTTTCCTAAAAATATTCTGCTAGCTGGGGAAATAACTAGTATTTTATCTATTTCCAATTGTTTTCACCTATAGCATGCAATTTGTGCTTTCAGGAACTATATTAGTGTAGGAATTGTAGATATTCTTAATATAATTACACATTTTGGTAGTTATTACAGAAATGCAAATTTATGCAAAATATTCTAAATCAGAAGTACATAAGGTAGAAAATTAAATCCATTCTGAATCTCTCATTCCATTCCCATCCCAACTGCTGGAAAATCATTTTTAAACATTTGGTAGATTTTCTTCCATATGATTTACACACAAAAAAAAAGTTACTGGGATTTTTTAAAATTTTATTCTTTTCTTCCAGTTTTACTGAGATATAATTGACATAGAGCACTGTATAAGTTTAAGGTATACAGCATAATAATTTGATTTATATACATCGTAAAGTGATTATCACAATAACTTTAGTAAACATCCATCATCTCATACAGGTACAAATTAAAGTAATAAATTTTTTTTTTCTTGTGAATCATACTATGATTTGTTTTGTTCTGTTTTCTGATAAATTTTCTGCCATAAAAAATTATTTAAAATTCACATATTTTATGTTCATTATAAACAATATATTCAAAAGCTCACTGAGAAGTTCCCCAGCAAACATTAATTAATGTACGATACTTTCTAAATATTCACTTAACTAGAAGCTCTTTTTTTCTCATCATTGTCTAGATAATATGATCCACAAACTTGTAGAAATACAAGTATATACAATACTTTCAAATTACAGATTAATGATGATAATTATAATGTACAGAAAACAATAATTTGTAATGAATTTTTAAAGATCTAGTGAAACATTACATTTCAGTAAAAATCAAATGTGATTATCTCAGACTTTGGAAGAAAAATGTAATGGGAGAGACATGATCTGAAACTCAATATAAGAAAAAAAACTTCAAAGAAGTAATGGATACTTCAAAACAAACCAAAAGAGAATCTTAAGACAACATACTATAAAAGTCCCTATTTGTCTGATTATTGCATTTCTGAGAAACAACTTTAATACCCTATGTTACAACACATGATTTTATTTAAATGGTAAATATTAAGTCTGACTGGAATGTATGCCTACATGTTGAAATATTATTGAAAATATTAGACATATCTCTATTGTATATAATATGTACATGCTTATATAAATACATGATATAGTAATATTGTATGTCATATATAATATTATATATATTAATATTTAACTATTTTCCTTTTTTCTGTATAGGTCTTCTGGATTTAATGCAACAGAATAACACAATGGGTTATTGTCAGCCTTTTAGAGAATTAGGTTTGGTGATAAAAATGTTAATTAAAAGCAATCACACATTTGTAGAAATTGTAGAGCTATGGGGATCCTTACATGTCTAACAAATACTCTCACTTTATAAGCGAGGAAAGTGCAGCTAAGAGGTGTGACTTGCCAAAGAACATAGAAATCTAAAAAGTAATCCATTTTATGAAGCTATTTAAGTTTTCACAAATTTGTAACATTAAGAATATGGTAATGATGATTGTATTGTGCCAGTTATAAAGCTATGCCCTGTCAGATTCACAGCCACCTTCTCTATTCTACTGAGTGACAATGGACAGGGTCTGATGCTTGAAGCTCAAATAAGCACCCACTGTAAGAACTTTGGCTACAATGAATAGCAGTAGTTCCCAGCGCCGCACAAAGTGTTACATACACGTCTCCAAGTTAGAATTCTGGAAGTTTTTTCCTGGAAATTCAGATCAATTTTCATACTTCTGTCACTGCTTCATCCACTTAAAAACAGTGGGGTGGCCTTGAGCTTACCTTTGCTCAATTCACTTCATAATTTTATGATTATTAAATGAGTTAATTTTTATAAATCTCTTAGTGTTTGGTATAAAATAAATAGCACAGTAAATACAAGCTATTATTATCATTGTTGCGATGATGATTATGATGATGCTTGAATATGACAGCAAGCTAGTAAATTATGGTCCTCCAGATCTTCAATGGAACTTTGCATAGAAAAAAATAACTATAGGTCTATTTTATGATGAAGAGAAAAGGAAACCTGTGTGTGTGTATACATATATATACACACATATTCTTTCATTCATTAATTTATATTTTAACTTTCTTCATAAATGATTTGAATATAAACAAAAAGCACAGAGATGTAATTTTTTTAGACTGATGGGTTTTGTTGTAGCAGAGTATGAAAAGTTCACTGATACGATTTTAGATTTGACATTACAATTAACATTTAAGAAGTTGCCACTTGTCTGAAATGGAATCAACTATATGGTGAAGGATAGTAACTAATTCTTGGTGGTGAGCATGCTGTAGTGTATACAGAAGTAAAAATATAATGCTGTATGCAACAAACTTACATAATGTTAATAAACCAATGTAATTTCTAAAATACATATATTTATGCATTATAGGAACATGTTACATCTTACCCATAGAATATATGCATTTAAATAGCTCATAAGAAATACCAATGTTAAGATATTTGATTAAGCTTTGTCTTATCCACTTTCAATACCATAATCTATTATACAATATACAAACATAAATTATTTTATTTGATTAAGCCACTGTTATGTATATTTAGGAGCAGGAAAAAATGTGCATGCTTAGGAAAGGAAAGGAATTTTCTCTAGACCTTCTTAAACACCAAATGCAGAAGGAATAAAGGCTTTGTGGACCTGTGGTAAAAGCCAATGACAATCTGTTTGTATTTCAAGTTTGTGACTGAAGCTGACCTCACTACGTGGTTATTTCTCCTAAATGAAGTATAGCTAAGATTTTGTTTTCATTCGTGAAATAAATATATTGGGGAATTGTAGAGGTTTAGCTAAGAGGAAAAAAGTGCTCCCTGTCCTCAATTTTTTTCAGTCTTGAAAGGTAGATAAAACAAGAACTATTACCAATTTATAAAATACTTGTTGAAAATGATATAGAGAAGACAGTGGTGGAAACTGTTATTTACTAGATAGTCTCCACATGGATATCTCACAACAAAAACCAGTGAGAGTAACGGAAGAACTACTATTACCTGGAGGTTTCTTGAACTTCTCTCTGTGGGAAACCTATAGGCTAAGGACAAGGCATGGAATTTGAGTTCTCTAGGAAGTGGGAAGCAGCAGAAATCCCAATGACCACTTCCAGCAAGAATAAAGAACGTCATGATGTGATAAAATGAAGGGTAAAGGTAAGGTGTTATCATCTAGCCAAGGAGAAAAAGACATGGATGAAAGGAAGCCGAGAAAGAATTTTTGATGGCTGACATGAATGTGGAACTTTGGGAAGATCTTAGGATTCCTAGGGAACTTTCTACATGATGTAGAAAAATATATATATATATTCTATTTTAGCAAAATATAATATATATTATACTTTAAAATACATATTATATTTTAGCAAATGTAGATGATGTAGAAAAATATATATATACATTATATTTTAGCAAAATATAATATATATTATGCTTTAAAATATATATTATATTTTAGCAAAAAATATATATATTATACTTTAAAATCACCAGAGGCAGTTTTTTTTTAATGTTATTCTGTACATAGCTGGGGCTTTGTGGAACCATGGCTTATACCTGGGTTTTATATAAGCTAACCCAAAGTACTTTAGGAGTTCGATGAAGGAAATTCTTCAAAGCTGAAATCATCTTGGAAAGTTTCACAAACGTGCATAAAGGGCTGAGTAATATTTATTTCAGCAGGTGGGGATGGAAATTGTCATGCTATTTATGGGGAATTCTGTCAATAAAAACAAAGTGAAATTTTACAGGGTGAATTTGTGTAAGTAGATTATACTCCAAACTTCCATGAATTTAGTGATATAAAATGTGGAACTGAAAGGTTATTTGTTCCCATCTCTTAGAGAGCCCTGAATTGCAACCATCAGGTTCAGATGCTAGACAAGGGAGTCTCGCAAAAAGGCGTTCTTTAAGAAAGAACTCTAGTGGTAATATTCAGGAAGGCTTGAAGAAAATCAGAAATTAAGTCAAAAAAAAAATAAAAGATTTTATAACACAGGCAACAGAACAACAAAAAGTATTAAACGTCTCCTGGAAAGCAAAATGGAAAAAAAAATTTAATAATCATTTCTTCAAAAATAACTGCTACCTAAATATTTAAATTATAATATATTAATCCTATTTGCAGCGACATGATACCTCCTAATTTTAAAAAAAGTAGCAGTAAAGCACAGCAAAGTTAAATTTAATTTTTTTAAAGCTATTAATGTACTGTTTACTTTCACCTGAAAATTTTACTTTTATGCTATAATACCAGTTGATGTTTGTTAAATAGTGCCTAAAAGAGGGCTCTAATGTTCTGACTAGCATAGAAATCCACATTCTTTTTTTTTTTACTTCGTATGCAAGAAACCATGATTTCAGATATAAGCTAAGGCCCACCCATTGTTGTTACTCATTATAATTTCATTAGAATTTTTAAGTAATTAACTTCTATTGAAAGCACGACAATTTTCAGTGGCACCATTCAAAGTTAGCAACAGTGAAAGAAATTAAAGCCCAGCTCAGAAGTCGTCATCTTACTGTGTATCTGAGGTTGAACACACTCCCACAGGTTAGAGTTGGTGCTAAGTGCAGGAGACTTAAGCACACAGACACGAAATTGTTCTGTTGTTTAGACAACAGAAAAGTTAAGGGAAATAACAGTGCAATTTACATTTTCTCATTTAAGTCTCTTTTCATGCACTCAGAAACCAATTCCAATTTCGTATGCCATCTAATGATAGCATCTTATAACACTTTTTCTTTTTTTTTTTTTTTTTACAAATTCCAAAGCAACAGATTCTCATAGAAGACTTAACTGGCATTGATGTGATACAGGGATCCTTTCTCTTTTTCCTTTAAGCTTCTATAGAGAATGTGCAAATTCCTTTCTGAAATGACTGTTCAGATTTAAAGGCACTGACAAATAGCAGAGAAATCAATTCAAATAGTTTCTAAATAAATCATGTACCAAACTCTAGGCTTAAACGGCAGCTTGGCCTTTACTGGAAGGAAAAATGGCAAGTATTTTTAAATAAATTGATCACGATAAATTAAAAGAAAAAATAATTTCAGACTTAATTACTAGGAAAATTATCAGTTAAAGAAATTATGCCAAATTATTGAAATTTTTCTACTTGTGATAGGTGAAGCCAAAATATGTTAATCCTGAGGTCTATTTTTTTCTGTTCGTTATAAAAAAGTTCATGGTTCTTATGCTTTCACCTGAAAGTCAGAGAAATATCCTATTAAACAAAAGCATTTAAAATAAAAGGGGAAAAAGCTTCTATCCCTACTCTCCTTTGCCCATACTTCAGAGGTAAGCAGTTCTTTTAAAAATCAATTACTATCCCAATCTTTGAGGATTTTTTCTTGGTTGGAAAACACTGACAGTATCTGTAAATTGTATTAAAGGTGAGAATTTACTGTACTCCCAGAACCTACAACTTCCTTTTTCTCTCCAATCAGTTATTATTTGGGGGGTGGGGGCCTCACCACACAGCTTGCGGGATCTTAGTTCCGTGACCAGGGAAAGAGCCCATGCCCCTGCACTGGAAGTTCAGAGTCCTAACCACTGGACTGCCAGGGAATTCCTTAATCAATTATTTTAGTCATTTTTTTTTAACCAAGATATCTAACTTTTACATTCTACTCTGTAATTTTGAGTCTTCCATATATTGCAGGTAGATCAGTTTTAAATTTTTAAACCCTCTAATAAGGGCATTTGCAGTCTTATTACTATCTTTTAATGATTTTTGTATAGCAGCAAGTTGTATAAAGTAAACCTATAAAGCCAGGAATGGAAAAGATGTGTTCCCAGAATCAGGGACCAAGAGAACTTCTAATTTTTTCACATCTCTTTACCTCTAGTTTCTAACTATTTTCTGGAATCTCAGCTTGCCTTCATTACTCCTTTCCTAGAGTAATATTAAAAAAATAAAAATTTTAATGGGAAGACTAAATAATACATTGGACAAAGACAAGCAGGTGATGCGATTGATAATTTTGAGAAAAGTTTCTATAACTTTATGTGAAAAAGACAGGCAACATAAAAAGTAAAAGGCAAGTAAAGAGATGTGGAAAATAAATAAAGGAGGTCCAGCACATATCCAATAGTTATTTTTCAAAACAAATAATAGAGGCAACACAGGAGAGAATATAATTAGAAAAATAATATTAAAAATTCCTCAATAAAGTAAAGCAAGAACTTGCAGACAAATGACTGGCTTAAGGGAGAATAAAAGAAAACACTATGGAGCAATTCAAAATTGTAAGAGAAGTTTTTTTTATATCTGGGAAATATAAAGAATCCTGAGCAACTTTTTAAAAGAACCAAGTGAGGGAGGAGGGACCTTCAAGATGGTGGAGGAGTAAGACATGGATATCGCCTTCCTCCCCACAAGTACATCAGAAATACATCTACATGTGGAACAACTCCTACAGAACACCTACTGAACACTGGCAGAAGACCTCAGACTTCCCAAAAGGCAAAAAACTCCCCACGTACCTGAGTAGGGCAAAAGAAAAAAGAAAAAACAGACACAAAAGAACAGGGACAGGACCAGCACCTCTGGGAGGGAGCTGTGAAGGAGGAAAGGTTTCCACACACTAGGAAGCCCCTTCACTGGCACAGACAGGGGGTGGCAGGGGGGAAGCTTCGGAGCCACGGAGGAGAGCACAGCAACAGGGGTGCAGAGGGCAAAGCAGAGAGATTCCCGCACAGAGGATCGGTGCCAACCAGCACTCACCAGCCCGAGAGGCTTGTCTGTTCACCCGCCGGGTTGGGCCGGGTCTGGGAGCTGAGGCTCGGGCTTTGGAGGTCAGACCCCAGGGAGAGTACTGGGGTGGGCTGTGTGAACACAGCCTGAAGGGGGCTAGTGCACCACAGCTAGCCGGGAGGGAGTCCGGGAAAAAGTATGCTAACTTCCTAAGAGGCAAGGGACCATTGGTTCAGGGTGCGTGAGGAGAGTGGATTCAGAGCACCACCTAAACGAGCTTCAGAGACGGGCGCAAGACGCGGCTATCAGTGAGGACACCAGAGACGGGCATGAAATGCTAAGGCTGCTGCTGCAGCCACCAAGAAGCCTGTGTGCAAGCACAGGTACTATCCACACCTCCCCTCCCGGGAGCCTGTGCAGCCCGCCACTGCCAGGGTCCCGTGATCCAGGGACAACTTCCCCGGGAGATAACAAGGCACGCCTCTGGCTGCTGCAATGTCACACTGGTCTCTGCCGCCGCAGGCTCGCCCCGCATCCATACCCCTCCCTCCCCCCAGCCTGAGTGATCCAGAGCCCCCTAATCAGCTGCTCCTTTAACCCCATCCTGTCTGGTCAAAGAACAGATGCCCTCAGGTGACCTACACGCAGAGGCGGATCCAAATCCAAAGCTGAACCCCGGGAGCTGTGCAAACAAAGAAGAGAAAGGGAAATCTCTCCCAGCAGCCTCAGGAGCAGCGGATTAAATCTCCACAATCAACCTGATGTACCTGCATCAGTGGAATACCTGAATAGACAACAAATCATCCCAAAATTGAGGCGGTGGACTTTGGGAGCAACTGTAGACTTGGGGTTTGCTTTCTGCATCTAATTTGTTTCTGGTTTTGTGTTTATTTTAGTTTAGTGTTTAGAGCTTATTATCATTGGTAGATTTCTTTATTGATTTGGTTACTCTCTTCCTTTTTTATATATATATATATATTTTTTCCTTGTTCTCTTTTTGTGAATGCGTATGTGTATGCATCTTTGTGTGATTTTGTCTGTAGAGCTTTGCTTTTAACATTTGTCCTAGGGTTCTGCCTGTCTATTTTTTGTTTGTTTGTTTGTTTTTATAGCATAGTTTTTAGAGCTTGTTATCACTGGTGGATTTGTTTTTTGGTTTGGTTGCTCTCTTCATTCTTTCATTTTTTTATCACTTTTTAATTTTTTTAATTTTAATAATATTGTTTTTTGTTTTTTATTTTAAGAACTTTATTTTATTTTTTTCTTTCTTTCTTTCTCTTTTTTGCTCCCTTGTATTCTGAGCTGAACGGCTGACAGGGTCTTGGTGCTCTGGCTGGGTGTCAGGCTTGAGACTCTGAGGTGGGGGAGCTAAGTTCAGGACACTGGACCACCAGAGACCTCCCGGCCCCACGTAAGATCAAACAGCAAAAGCTCTCCCGGAGATCTCCATCTCAACGCTAAGCACCCAGCTCCACTCAATGACCAGCAAGCTACAGTGCTGAGCACGCTATGCCAAACAACTAGCAAGACAGGAACACAGCCCCACCCACTAGCAAAAAGGCTGCCTAAAATTATAAGGTCACAGACACCCCAAAACACACCACCAGACGTTGACCTGCCCACCAGAAAGACAAGATCCAGCCTCATCCACCAGAACACAGGCACTAGGCCCCTCCACCAGAAAGTCTATACAACCCACTGAACCAACCTTACCAACTAGGGGCAGACACTAAAAACAACGGGAATTACGAACCTGCAGCCTGCGAAAAGGAGACCCCAAACACAGTTAAGTTAAGGAAAATGAGAAGACAAAGAAATACACAGCAGATGAAGGATCAAGGTAAAAACCCACCAGACCAAACAAATGAAGAGAAAATAGGCAGCCTACCTGAAAAAGAATTCAGAGTAATGATAGTAAAGATGATCCAAAATCATGGAAACAGAATGGAGAAACTACAAGAAACGTTTAATGAGGACCTAGAAGAACTAAAGAGCAAACAAACAATGATGAACAACACAATAAATGAAACTAAAAATTCTCTAGAAGGAATCAATAGCAGAATAACTGACGCAGAAGAACGGATAAGTAACATGGAAGATAAACCAGTGGAAATAACTACCGCAGAGCAGAATAAAGAAAAAAGAATGGAACAAATTCAGGACAGTCTCAGAGGCCTCTGGGACAACATTAAATGCACCGACATTCAAATTATAGGGATCCCAGAAGAAGAAGAGAAAAAAAAAAGGGACTGAGAAAATATTTGAAGAGATTATAGTTGAAAACTTCCCTAATATGGGAAAGGAAATAGTCAATAAAGTCCAGAAAGCAAAGAGTCCCAAACAGGATAAATCCAAGGAGAAACATGCCAAGACACATATTAATCAAACTATCAAAAATCAAATACAAACAAAAAATATTAAAAGCAGCAAGGAAAAAGCAACAAATAACATACAAGGGAATCCCCAAAAGGTTAACAGCTGATCCTCCAACAAAAACTCTGTGAGCCAGAAGGGGCTGGCAGGACATATTTAAAGTGATGAAAGGGAAAAACCTACAACCAAGACTACTCTACCCAACAAGGATCTCATTCAGATTCAGCAGAGAAATCAAAACCTTTACAGACAAGCAAAAGGTAGGAGAATTCAGCAACACCAAACCAGCTTTACAACAAATATTAAAGGAACTTCTCTAGGCAGGAAACACAAGAGAAGGAAAAAACCTACAATAACAAACCGAAACCAATTAAGAAAATGGTAATAGGAACATACACATCAATAACTACCTTAAATTTAAATGAATTAAAAGCTCCAACCAAAAGACATAGACTGGCTGAATGGATACACAAACAAGACCCGTATATATGCTGTCTACAAGAGACCCACTTCAGACCTAGGGACACATACAGACTAAAAGTGAGGGGATGGAAAAAGATATTCCATACAAATGGAAATCAAAAGAAAGCTGGAGTAGCAATTCTCATATCAGACAAAATAGACTTTAAAACGAACACTATTACAAGAGACAAAGAACGACAATACATAATGATCAAGGGATCAATCCAAGAAGAAGATATAACAATTGTAAATATTTATGCACCCAACATAGGAGCACCTCAATACATAAGGCAAATACTAACAGCCATAAAAGGGGAAATCGACAGTAACACAATCATAGTAGGGGACTTTAACACCCCACTTTCACCAATGGACAGATCATCCAAAATGAAAATAAATAAGGAAACACAAGCTTTAAATGATACAATAAACAAGATGGACTTCATTGATATTTATAGGACATTCCATCCAAAAACAACAGAATACACTTTCTTCTCAAGTGCTCATGGAACATTCTCCAGGATAGATCATATCTTGGGTCACAAATCAAGCCTTGGCAAATTTAAGAAAACTGAAATCATATCAAGTATATTTTCCGACCACAATGCTATGAGACTAGATATCAATTACAGGAAAATAATTTGTAAGAAATACAAACACATGGAGGCTAAACAACACACTACTTAATAACCAAGAGATCACTGAAGAAATTAAAGAGGAAATCAAAAAATACTTAGACACAGATGACAATGAAAACACCACGACCCAAAACCTATGGGATGCAGCAAAAGCAGTTCTAAGAGGAAAGTATATAGCAATATAATCCTACCTCAGGAAACAAGAAACATCTCAATTTAACAACCTTACCTTACACCTAAAGCAATTAGAAAAAGAAGAACAAAAAAAACCCAAAGTTAGCAGAAGGAAAAAAATCATAAAGATCAGATCCAAAATAAATGAAAAAGAAATGAAGGAAACGATAGCAAAGATCAATAAAACTAAAAGCTGGTTCTTTGAGAAGATAAACAAAATTGATAAACCATTAGCCAGACTCATCAAGAAAAAAAGGGAGAAGACTCAAATCAACAGAATTAGAAATGAAAAAGAAGTAACAACTGGCACTGCAGAAATACAAAGGATCATGAGACATTACTAAAAGTAACTATATGCCAATAAAATGGACAACCTAGAAGAAACGGACAAATTCTTAGAAAAGCACAATGTTCTGAGACAGACCAGGAAGAAATAGAAAATATAAACAGACCAATCACAGAAACTGAAATTGAGACTGTGATTAAAAATCTTCCAACAAACAAAAGCCCAGGACCAGATGGCTTCACAGGCGAATTCTATCAAACATTTAGAGAAGAGCTAACACCTATCCTTCTCAAACTCTTCCAAAATATAGCAGAGGGAGGGACACTCCCAAACCCATTCTACGAGGCCACCATCACCCTGATACCAAAACCAGACAAAGATGCCACAAAAAAAGAAAACTACAGGCCAATATCACTGATGAACATAGATGCAAAAATCCTCAACAACATACCAGCAAACAGAATCCAACAGCACATTAAAGGGATCATACACCATGATCAAGTGGGGTTTATCCCAGGAATGCAAGGATTCTTCAATATAAGCAAATGAATCAATGTGATACACCATATTAGCAAACTGAAGGATAATAACCGTATGATCATCTCAATAGATGCAGAAAAAGCTTTTGACAAAATTCAACACCCATTTAAGATAAAGACCCTCCAGAAAGTAGGCATAGAGGGAACTTACCTCAACATAATAAGGGCCATATATGAGAAACCCACAGCCAACATCGTTCTCAGTGGTGAAAAAATGAAACCATTTCCACTAAGATCAGGAACAAGACAAGGTTGCCCACTCTCACCACTATTATTCAATATAGTTGTGGAACTTTTAGCCACAGCAAGCAGAGAAGAAAAAGAAATAAAAGGACTCCAAATTGGAAAAGAAGAAATAAAGCTGTCACTGTTTGCAGAAGACATGATAACTATACATAGAGAATCCAAAGATGCTACCAGAAAACTATAAGAGCCATTCAATGAATTTGATAAAGTAGCGGGATACAAAATTAATTCACAGAAATCTCTTGCATTCCTATACAGTCATGATGAGAAATCTGAAATGGAAATTAAGAAACACTCCCATTTACCACTGCAACAAAAAGAACAAAATACCTAGGAATAAACTCACCTAAGGAGACAAAAGACCTGTATGCAGAAAACTATAAGACACTGATGAAAGAAATTAAAGATGATACAAACAGATGGAGAGATATACCATGCTCTTGGATTGGAAGAATCAACATTGTGAATGACTCTACTACCCAAAGCAATCTACAGATTCAATGCAATCCCTATCAAACTACCAATGGCATTTTTCACAGAACTAGAACAAAAAATTTCACAATTTGTATGGAAACACAAAAGACCCTGAATAGCCAAAGCAATCTGGAGAAAGAAAAACAGAGCTGGGGGAATCAGGCTCCCTGACTTCAGACTATACTACAAAGCTACAGTAATCAAGACAGTATGGTACTGGCACAAAAACAGAAATATAGATCAATGGAACATGATAGAAACCCCAGAGATAAACCCACATACATATGGTCACCTTATCTTTGATAAAGGAGGCAAGAATATACAATGGAGAAAAGATAGCCTCTTCAATAAGTGGTGCTGGGAAACCTGGACAGCTACATGTAAAAGAATGAAATTAGAACACTTCCTAACACCATACACAAAAATAAACTCAAAATGGATTAAAGACCTAAATGTAAGGCCAGATACTCTAAAACTCTTAGAGGAAAACATAGGTAGAACACTCTATGACATAAATCACAGGAAGATCCTTTTTGACCCACCTCCTAGAGAGATGGAAATAAAAACAAAAATAAACAAATGGGACCTAATGAAACTTAAAAGCTTTTGGACAGCAAAGGAAACCATAAACGACGAAAAGACAACCCTCGGAATGCAAGAAAATATTTGCAAATGAAGCAACTGACAAATGATTAATCTCCAAAATTTACAAGCAGCTCATGCAGCTCAATATCAAAAAAACAAACAACCCAATCCAAGAATGGGCAGAAGACCTAAATAGACATTTCTCCAAAGAAGATATACAGATTGAATGAAAGGATGCTCAACATCCCTAATCATTAGAGAAATGCAAACCAAAAGTACAGTGAGGTATCACCTCACACCAGTCAGAATGGCCATCATCAAAAAATCTACAAACAGTAAATGCTGGAGAGGGTGTGGAGAAAAGGGAACCCTCTTGCGCTGTTGGTGGGAATGTAAATTGATACAGCCACTATGGAGAACAGTATGGAGGTTCCTTAAAAAACTAAAAATAGAACTACCATACGACCCAGCAATCCCACTACTGGGCATATACCCTGAGAAAACCATAGTTCAAAAAGAGTCATGTACCACAATGTTCATTGCAGCTCTATTCACAATAGCCAGGACATGGAAGCAACCTAAATGTCCATCATCGGATGAATGGATGAAGAAGATGTGGCACATATATACAATGGAATATTACTCAGCCATAAAAAGAAACGAAATGGAGTTATTTGCAGTGAGGTGGATGGAGTTAGAGTCTGTCATACAGAGTGAAGTAAGTCAGAAAGAGAAAAACAAATACTGTATGCTAACACATATATACGAATCTAAAAAACAAAAAAGGTCATGAAGAACCTAGGGGCAAGACGGGAATAAAGATGCAGACCTACTAGAGAATGGACTTGAGGACACGGGAGGGGGAAGGGTAAGCTGGGACAAAGTGAGAGAGTGGCATGGACATATATACACTACCAAATGTAAAACAGATAGTTAGTGGGAAGCAGCCGCATGGCACAGGGAGATCAGCTCTGTGCTTTGTGTCCACCTGGAGGGGTGGGAGGGAGACGCAAGAGGGAGGAGAAATGGGGATATATGTATATGCATAGCAGATTCACTTCGTTATACAGCAGAAACTAACACACGATTGTAAAGCAATTATACTCCAATAAAGATGTTAAAAAAAAAAAAGAACCAAGTGAGGAAAATAAAAGTCTCTGTGAAGGAAAAAGATTCGGATATCTTATAATTAATATTGTTCCCTAGAATACTGGGGAAGCACTGCAGAACCTTGCAAGCATCAATGATTTTGTAGCCATAGTTCAAAATCTACCCAAATTATCAATTGTTCATGAGGCCTAAATAATATTTGTACATCAAAGGACTTACAAAGTTTAATACCCACAGACTCCTGAGATTGAATTTTATCAGAAAACAATAACTAGAGTATTAAATATCGATTAAATGCATTAATATGTAAAATATTTTATGTAGCATTTGTAGAATGTGCCCTGAGATGTGAGTATTGTACATTCTCAAAGCAATAAAATATAATTTTGCCAAAACCCATTTGTAAGCTGACTGAATACTGATCATGTAACGAAAAAGCAGTTTAGTCAGAGTTTACCAGCACAGTATCTGAAGCCATACTGCCAGACTACTGGATTCAAACAGCACCATTTATGAGCTATGTGACTTTAGATAAGTTTCTAATTGTCTCAGTTTTCATAGCTATAAAATGGGCCTCACATGTACCACATGGTATATAAAGATTTGCTGCCAGCGTGATTATTATTGTCAGTATTTTTTGCCTCTGACAGGTGTGAGACATTTTATAATTAAGTTGTTGAAATGGAGAGAAAAATTTTTAAATGAAGAAAAAATGAAGTTTTTTATCATTTTAAGTTTAAAATATATTTTTGTGTGCCAATAAAAAGATTCAAACAAAATATCCATTTTTATGAAATTGTACAGTTTCAGGAGCATATTTTGGTAATAAGGTTCATATTAGTCTCCTCCCAACAAACCGATTTTCACATGATACCATGTGAGCCAAGCTCCACTACTGCATCTCCATCATGAAATACTCAACAGATGCTGAACGCATAAATCTTAGCAGCTGTTGATTAGCAAATTTATTCGCAAGCTTACTGGCACAGTAGCAACTTATTCTTTGTACTGTGAAAGCTCCCAGGAACATTTACAATGTGATGTATAAAAGTCAGTATTCTTGCAATAAGTTAGTAGTTGTTCACTCTTTTCACTAAAGGCTACTGGTTTCCATTCATAAGAAAGAAAGAGCAATAATGGACAGAGACTTCAGATAAATGAGGTAAAATAGTTTAAGTGGTTCTAAATCAAAAATCCCAATCTTGTTTTAAACAGTCAGATATATAACTCTGAAGAGAAGGCAAACTGAGACAAAGAATATTTAAAAGTGAAAACAGTGGCCAGAGGTAAATACTTGTTTCTCTAAAATCTGTTAATTCTTAGACGATGTAAAACTACAAAAAAAGGTATATACTTGGATTCTATTAATTAAGCTCCTTACAAGAATGCCTTACACAACCAGAACTGAGTATGACGCTCACAGATTTTATCAAGGATTAGTATCATAAGTGGTCATTATTATAGGCAGAATAATGAATGCCCCCCCAAAAAAAAGATGGGCCCAGGTCCTAATCCTTGAAACCTGTGAATATGTTAGTTTACATGACGTTGGGGAATTTAGTTTGCAGATGGAATTAAGACTACCAATCAGCTGAACTTAAAATAGGGAAATTATCTTGGATTATGAAGTAGGGCCCAATGTAATATCAAGAGTCCATAAAAGGAGAAAGGGAAGCAGCAAAGAACCAATAAAGATGGCAGAAAGACAAAGTCAAGGCTGATGTTGCAGGCTCTGAAGATGGAGGAAGGGAACCGCAAGCCAAGGAATGCAGGCTGACTCTAGAAACCATAAAAGACAAGGAACCAGATTCTGCCCCCTAAAGCCTGCAGAAATAACTCAGCCTTCTGATACTTTGATTGTAACCCAGTGAGACCTACTTTGGATTTAGATTTCTAGAACTGTAAGATAATAAACATGTGTTGTTTTAGTGCACAAAGTTTGTTGCATTTAGTTATAGCAGCAATGGGAAACCAATACAAGGTTTATTAGATTTTGGTAACTGGAAGTGGAATGCTGATGTAATAAATACCTGAAGATTTGGAATTGGGCAGTGGGCAGCGTCTAGAAGAATTTTATGGACCATGATAGAAAAAAATGTCTATTGTCTGATGCTTTTTAAATACTGTCATTCTATTTTACTTATTAGTCATTCTAAATAATTAAACTTGTAACTTTAATGTTAAGAAAAATATTTTCTAACAAACTAGTATGCTCTTTTATCTCTACATATATTAAGAGCTGTTTAATTATGTTTCCCTCTTTACCATGTTTGCTAAAAGGCTTGTAGTTAAATTTTTATTCAGCTAGAGTAACCATCTTTAGCTTTGATTTTGTAGGAAAACTATGTTCTTTCCATTAGATGGCTCTTCTTTTATCCTTAATTTAATGGCCTTATTATACTTGGTCACTTATATGTAAATCACATAAAATCTTTTCCGGAAACAGGAAGGCAGGAAAACTAACATAGTACTGCACCTACACTCTGTTCCAGAAACAAAGTCATTAAAGTGTCTCTACAGAACAGCTATTATTCTCAGTCTATAAAAGAGACAGCCTCCAAAAGGCTCAGTACCTCCAAGGTCTTTGCACCAGGACTCAAGTCACACAAACCACTCAGCATTACTAAAGATGAAACACAGGGGTTAGCTGCTGATCAAGGAAAACTCTACTTTCCCCTTCTCAGCCCAGAATTACTCATTAGCAGTCATTTGAAGATTTTCTCACTCTAGTTACCATTTAGAAATTCTCAAATTTAAAAGTAAAAGATTCCCAGATAGCTCTGAAATTAGAAGTGTATTCAGTCTCTGGTGAGCCTACCTACAACCCTCTTCTCTGAGACCTACCACCCACATAATGAGCCCCTATAAGCCAGACCCCTATAGCCACAGCTGATGGGTATAAGAGCTGAACACCTGGCTCTTGTGTAGCTAACCAGATGGTCTCGGCCGGGGATTAAAAACTTGGGCTTAGTGACACCACTTAGCAATTCTCAATTTATGGCTTGACCTAGTGGAATGTGATCTTGGCAGCAGTAGAAAAGTTAACAGTCTCCCACCTAATGGGAGCAATAAAAAGAGCCAGTCCTCAGGTGAGATCAAACCAGATGCATATTTAGAACGCATTTGCTTGTTCAGTAGTTGTCTCTCTTTGCTATTCAAAATATACTCCCAGGACCACTATCAGCAACATCACCTGGAAACTTTGTAGTAAAGCAGACGATCAGGCCCCATGACTGAACCAGAATCTGCATTTTTAACAAGAAGCCCAGGTGATTCTTTTTCACATTTAAAAAATAGGCATCAAGCTGGGATAACTGAATATCCACATGTAAAAGAATGAAGTGGGACTCATTCCTCACACCACACACAAAAATTATCACAAAATGAATCACAGACCTAAATATAAGTACTAAAACAATGAAACTCAGAAAGAAAATATAGGAGAAAAGCTTTGTGACCTTGGGTTAGGCAGTCTTCTTAGCTCTGAACTAAAAGTACAAGAGAAAACAAAATACATACATTGAACTTCGTTAAAATTAAAAATTCTTGTGCTTCAAAGACCACCACCAAGATAGTGAAAAGACAGCCCACAGAATGAGAAGATATTTTCAAAACATTTATTTAAGGGACCTGCATCCAGAATATATAAGGAACTCTTAAAATTCAACAACAAGAACACAAATAACCCAATTTTAAAATGCCCAAAGTATACGAATAAGCACTTCTCTAGAGGAGATATACAAATGGCCAATAAACACATGAAAAGCTGTTCAACATAATTTGTCATTGGAGAAATGTAAATTACAACCATAATGGCATACCTTTTCATAACCACCAGGATGACTATAATCAAAAAGACTAACAGCACATGTTGGCAAGGACCTGGAGAAACTGGCACATTCATATACTGCCAGTAGGAATGAAAAATAGTGCAACTTCTTTGGATAATTCTAGCAGTTCCACAAATGGTTAAACATAAAGTTACTCTATGAACCAGAATTCTCCTCCTAGGTATATAACCAAGAGAAATGAAAACATATCTCCACATAAAAACTTGCACATAAATGTTCATGGCAGTGTTATTCATAACAGCCAAAACAAAAAATTGCCAACAGCCCAGATGTCCATTAACTGATGACAAGATAAATAAAATGTGCTGTATCCATACAGTGAAATATTCCACAATATAAAGGAATGAAGTACCTTGGATATTATGCTAAATGAAAGCTAGTCACAAAAGACCAGATATGGTTCCATTTACATGAAATATCCTTTAAAGGCAAATCCATAGTGACAGAAAGCAGATTAGTGGTCGCCAGGTGTTGAGGGGAGGGGAGATAATGATTGCTAATGGGTACAGTGTTTCTTTTCTGGGTAAAGAAAATGTTCTAATATTGTTTGTGGTGATGGTTGCACAACTCCGTGGATATACTAAAAATCACTGAATTGTAGACTTAAAATGGGTACATTGTACAGTATGTGAACTACATGTTATATATTTTAAAAAATCAAATCTTTCTTGTTCTGAGATGTAGTTCCAGTGTCTGGCCCAGACATATGGTTCTCAATAAACAGGTGTTGAATAAATAAACACATGAATGAATAAATGAAAGAGACCAAGTAGCCCGAGACTACATTGAGAGTTCTGCCTTAGTTCCTGACAGCATTACTATTCTACTTTCTCTCCTTTAAATCCCTGCCTGTGTTTGCTAACTTTGGATTCCATAGGATAATCCAATAACCTACCACGATTATGAACTTTCAATAAGCATTTTTGAACTGGTTACTCATACATGCCACCTAAAGCTACTCAAGCTAGATGACACCCTTAACATGAATACTACAATTGATCCTTGAACAACAGGGGTTTGGTTTTTTTTTTTAACAACCGAACATTTTTTATTTTATTTTTAATTAATTTATTTTATTTTTGGCTGTGTTGGGTCTTTGTTGCTGCGTGCAGGCTTTCTCTAGTTGCGGTGCACAGGCTTCTCATTGCGGTGGCTTCTCTTGTTGCCGAGCACGGGCTCTAGGCACACGGGCTTCAGTAGTTGTGGCACATGGGCCCAGGAGTTGTGGCTCGCGGGCTCTAGAGCGCAGGCTCAGTAGTTGGTGGCACACGGGCTTAGCTGCTCCGCGGCATGTGGGATCTTCCCAGACCAGGGATCAAACCCGTGTCCCCTGCATTGGCAGGCAGATTCTTAACCACTGCGCCACCAGGGAAGTCCCAACAACATGGGTTTGAACTGCATGGGTCCGCTTACATGCGGATTTCTTTCACTAAATATATACTATAGTACTACAGGGTCCCAAGGTTGGTTGAATCCAGTATCCACAGATGTGGAATTGTGGGTACCAATTGTAAAGTTACATGCAAGTTTTTCAGTATGTGGATTTTTCACCACATGGATTTTAGATTGTGCAGTGGGGTCGGTGACCCTAACCCCCTTGTTGTTCAAGGGCCAACTGTATCTGCAGAGACGTGATTCTGCATTTCATGAAGGAATGCTATCTGTCAACTAGGTGTACAAACGCCTTCACTTGTTTTCAGATATTATTAATTACAAAATGAAACATTGTCATACATTCATAAAAGAGCTACTGTACTGCTTTCCATGAGGTAACAATGACTATTTGTTGCTTGATTGATGGACTAGAATTCTTGGACTTACACTATTAACAGGAGCAATTTTCACCTCAACTAGTATCTCCCATCAGGGACTTCACTATAAAATAACTAAAATGGATGTGAATAAAGTACCCAGTGGTTTACCAATTACTGTCATGATCCACTAATACATTTTGAAACCAAATATAATGTCAAATAAAGGTGTTGTTCAGAACTGTTAAGCTAATGGGAAAACTTACCTGATTTAGCAAGGCCATGATATAGTAAGTAAAAAAAGAAAACTTTCCAAGGAGAAAAAATAAGTCCATCCTATATTACAGGACTAAAAATCAATAATATAAAGTTATTCTCTATCATTTTCCTTGGTGCTCTGAGTATGTGAGAAATTTAAATATAATGAACCACTTTCCAAAAATAAATTTAAGATATTAAGTAAAATAAATTGTTCTATATGAAAACTACCTATTTCTCTTCTGAAATTCATTTGTACTTAATAGTGACTGAAAAAATATACAATTAAAGATATTTTATTAGGGAACAAACTGGTAATAAACAGCTCTGAAGTCAAACACACCCTTTAACAATGCATGATCAGAAACAAAATGTATCCTAAAAATGCCTGAGAGTTTCAAGTCATCCTCAATTCAACATTGTAGACAAGTGTTCACACACCAAAGAACTTAAATATGTTAAATTGCAGAGACACTTAAGCTAAGGTTTTTGTTCCAAACTGAATGAGGATTTCATGGCCTTTTAAGATTTTCTATGTTCCCTCATCACTTACCATTAAAGCTTAGCAACTGAACAAAGCAAACAGAAAAAGCAAGTTCTCTTTAAGCAACTATCAGTGTTTATAGAGATTAGGAGGGAAAAAAACCCACAACTACATTCAAATACTATGGCATTGGAACTGGATTCCTAATATGATCTGTCCTATTTAAAAAAATATAGAGGATTTATAGCAGTGGGAAAGGAGTATAATAGATGCTGATAAAAGGCTTCTTTCAGTGAGGAAGTGTCTAGCCTAAGAAAAAAATAAGTCAGACGTCACTAGATATTGTAAATTCCTGCAGGAAAGCTTCCTTACAATGCCTCCTTTAGAAAGGTGAATAAAGAGGGTGAATCTATTAGAAAAGGTAGGAGAAACTGAAGCCAAGTATGAAAAGCCCTTTAAGAAGTTACTACAATTTATTGTGAGATGGTTTCTCCCTTCGGCAATCTGGTTATAACTTGAAAGATGCTGGGGAGAGGAAATGAGTGAAAAAAAACAATCTTGAGGAAAATATTTTAAAAAGGTAAGTGCTTCATTCCAAAGGGTACTAACTTGCTAATTTCTAGCCTAGCCATTCAGATGGAAATGTTTCACTGTAAATAAGTTTCTTCATGTAGCTAGTGATACTGTGTCAAAAATCTCCAAATATTTTAGCATTAATAACTTATTATTAAAAAATTCTGTTGTCCCATTCACCAAATCATTAATTCACCTCAAGCTTGTAGATGTGGACTCTTCAACATATATTCTCATTTGAGTATAGCTTTGCTTTACCGTCTGAGAAATGTTAGGAATTGCAATAATATGCTTTTTATGCAAATGCAATAATATGCTTTTAATGCAAATGCAAAGTCAAATATATTTTCTAATATCTATAGGCAAGAAAAAATAATTACATTCTAATAATATAATATTATTAGTATAGTAGTAATAATATAGTAAAATAATACAGTATTTTATATATCATGTTATTTAACTCAGAAAACATCAGAGTAGGAAAATTCAGACAGTACCTTTTTCTATATAATCAAAAACACTGAAGTTGATAGAAATAATTTACTTTTTTAACCTAAGAGTCTTAATGTAAATACACTACAAAAAAGGCACTCTGCATACCGAGTGTTTGCCACTTATAAAATAAGATGGTATTTGTCAAATGGTAAATAAAAAGGAGATTGTTTGGGAAATAAGTAATAAAAGAGCTGCATTTGTTAACTGTTGTCAGCTCTGGTTTCCTTTCCATGACAGCATAATCACTAGCACATAAAACTCATGTCTGAAAAAAACAGAAAAACCAAGTTCTAGTTAGATTGTAATATGACAGAAGTATCTAACGTTGTATCAGCAGAGACACATCAGTAAGTGTTTCAAACGAAACTGAGAATATTTCCTAATAAGAAATGACTTACACTGTTTAAAAAGGATTTTTGCATAATGGATAACAAACATGAATGTCCATGACTTGGATCTATGGTAGCACCAACACTCTTGTCTCCACAGCCCCCCACATTGTCTCCCCTTCATGATGGAACATGGTGTGCAGAGCAGTTCTCACTGTGTTACACTCACTTTGGCAATTTAATGTTTGTTTAACATTTGTTTTTACATGCTTATTGCCCTCTGTACCCTAACAAGACCATACATGGCATACCAATCAGAGGGACTGAGGAGCAGGTACACTTCTCGCACATTTCATCTCTCTACCTGTTAATGCTAAGGTAGAGTAAGGGCCAAATGGCTAGAAACTTTTTCTGGGCTGAGGTCCTCCTGATTGGCTAACTGATTATCTTTTGTGAGATATCATTATGATTAACTTATTTTTATGCTTGTCACCAGTGTGTGGCCAATTAAGATGACACAACTCATTAGACAAGCTCCTTAGACACAGCGAACCAAGTCATTTCATCATCACTGAGACTAGAATCTCCCTGGCAATCCCCAACCTATTTTGAACATCCTCTGCCTCACATTACTCATCAATACTGATACCCTTAGTTTTCCCACTTAATATATTACCTCCAAATTAAGTAGAATTGAGATAAATACCACCTTACTATTGAATCAGCACATTATTGACTTATTTTAAAATCACTGATGCAAAGGCAATAGGAAAGCTGATTTATGCTCATATTAAATATGAATTTTTCCTTTTTTAACTGCTAGTAAACTTATTAGCAGAATTAGAATCTTAACTTGATAATAAACTTATTTTAACAGTCCCAAAAGTAATCATATTAATCAGAATATTGTCCAAATGTGTTTCTCACCACATTCTTTCAATTTCCTGGACTGGCGATCATTTGATAATAAATACAGACTAAAGAATGGAATATCACATATCACTGATAATGAATAAGCTAGAGCTATACATATCAACTTGAATGAATTTCGTAAGTACAAAGAGCCAAACAAAACTATGTTATAGAATATATATTTTATCATCTCATTTACACAAAGTTCAAAACAAAACAATACTACATACTGTTTGGGGATGCATACCTATACATAAAAAAAATAATTTAAAATGCATGACATGATGAACACCAATTTCAGGATGGTAGCTACCTCTAGGGGAAAGGAAAGATGATCAGGAAAGGGACACAGAGGACGGAATTTAACTGCTTTGACAATACACGTATCCACCGCTTTTCAAAAGTTCACTTTATGCCACTTCACTTTTCTAAAGTCCTGCATTAGCACCTGTTTTCACTAAACAAAAGAAATCTGAAGAGGATTTTCATTTTTACGAAAAACGACAAAACCCAAAAATAGCGTTTAGCATTTGTTTTGTGGCAAGCTCTTATAGAGGCAGCATGCACCCTGACCAGCAAGAGTGGCACTGCCAATCTCCTTCTCCAGGAACTACACTGATTATTTCAGCATCAAACCTCCACAGCTTTGAACTGTGACTGTGAGCATCTGTGCTTCATCTCGATTTATTTTGTGTATCTGTTAGCAGGATGTGTCCTACAGTAACTGCTTCTTTGCTTTCTGCCATTTTGGCCTATGTAAGTTTTCATAGGAACCTATACTTTGGACAGTGGAGAAACCTGTATTTTACTACCTAAGCCAGGTGATGACTACATGTGTGCTTGAGTATGCCCTAAATATTGCATAATAAATTGTTTAAAATCTAATAAGTGTTTTGAAGTAGTATCCTTCAAATTAAACATGCTAATGATTATAAATCAAACTATGTGACTCCTCGTTGATAAAACTTTCATTAATGAGCTATATAAACACTTGCAAACTAAGTAAAATCACACAAATTTGTCTAAAATTTGACAGAAATATGAAAGATCACTAAAATTTTTTATAACCCCTTTTTTTTAGTTTTTTCTTAATTTTTATTTTATATTGGAGTATAGTTGATTTACAATGTTATGTTAGTTTCAGGCGTACAGCAAAGTGATTTAGTTATACATATATTTACTCTTTTTCGAATTCTTTTCTCATTTAGGTTATTACAGAATATTGAGTAGAGTTCCCTGTGCTATACAGTAGGTCGCTGATGTTTATCTATTTTGCATATAGTAGTGTGTATCTGCTAACCCCATATATTTTAGAGACATTTTCCAAAAGATGCTGTTACCAAAACATTGCTCCAATGATCCCTTTCTGTATCCTACTCATACTTCAGAGAGATTTTCTACATGATTTGCAACTTCGGCGATGCTATGCAGGCCAATCCTCTACACAAAGAAAATAAGAATTTTTTTAAAAAACCCACATATCGTCAATTAAAGAGGCTTTCTAAATTTTAAAAAATCTCAAAAGAAGTACTGCTTTACACTATACACCACTAAAGTTTTGAAAAATCAGATCTAAAGGAAAAGAAGCAATATGAAAAATGAAGAATATAATAAAATTCAGAAACAGTTTAGTTCTTAAAGAATTTTTAAAAGGCTGGATCATTATCCAAGTGTTGTATCACTTAATTCACCCTCTAAAACTTCTCATATTTTCATTTCCATTTCCACTGTAACTCAGTACTGAGTATCACTCCCCATGTTTCAGCCAGAAACTATAGGTTAGAAACAGCAACAACAAAAAAAGTCTATGGTTTGAACAGTATGAAAGAAATGAAGAAGTTAAAAAATGGCAAATTAAATCTTCTATGGACCCTATTTGTCACTTACTTTTGTTCCTATTTAATTCAAAATGTTGAATAGCAATTCTTTGAAAATATGATTCTATAGAAAAGTCAGATTTTCTAAAGTGGTTTTTATCTATCACATCTATATCTATAGATATATTCACACATAACTCCCTGAAAAACATGTAGTTCATATGTTATTTTCACATTGCTGAAGCAGGATCCACTAGACCATTATTTATCCTTCTTACATGAAATGGGAAAAAATCTTATATGGAATAACTTTATGCCAGCAACATCTGTCCTCAGGGTAACATAATGACAACATGTGTACTGAAAGCCACGAATTAAGTAATTTCAACAGACTAGCAGATCATAACAAATAAGTTGTTCATGTTTCTTATTTTATTAAGCATATAATGTTAAAATTAAAAAACAAATATGTAAATTTTTAATCTTTTATAATTAGGAATTTGATTTTCTTTTATCCTCAACTCAAGACTAGAAATAGCAAATTTTTATGCTAAAGTGGCTAGAAGGGTCAAACAAGTAATACAAATGAGTCAAATAGGAGACATTTAATATGGAGTGATGGGGACCAGGGCAAGGTGGAAACCCTTTTTTATCCACATTAGGATAATAAGGAAAATTGTTAAAGTCCATGATATGGGCAAAAAGTGTACTGGGTATGCTGTCAAGAGCACTCTTCTGGGTTATATCTGCCTTTCGTTATCTTTGAGATATCTAACAACTCAGTTATAGAGCACTGATTACAAGGCAAATGATTCTTGTCTATAGAAATGTAAATAGTGCATCCTGGAGATGTAACTGGTGATTGCCCAGTGGATAATGAGCAGTTTTGCGTCTATTTCTAACTTCATTTCAGAATTCCTAATTGGCTTTATCTGGGTTTTATTTTGTTTTGTTGATTTTCTTTTTAACTAGTTTTAACATTTTACTGGATTCCTCACTAATTAATAAGCTAAATAAAAATCTTTGACCCACGTTCTTTTTACATTCATGAGTCATGATATTACCTCTTTTGAAATTAATTTTCATCGAATCTACATACCAATAGACAAATAAATCACATTAGGAAAACTCCACATAAAAATTCTGAAAAGGTTTATTAACATGTGACAGGTACAAAATACCTATATTTTACCAAGTAATTTACAAAAATGATATTTGGTGGCATTTATCTGCCATTCAGCTCAAGTTTGAATGATAAAATAATGTATTTTTTTAATTAATTTATTTATTTATTTTTGGCTGCATTGGGTCCTCGTTGATGTGCGCGGGCTTTCTCTAGTTACGTGAGCGAGGGCTACTCTTCGTTGCAGTGCGCGGGCTTCTCATTGTGGTGGCTTCTCTTGTTGTGGAGCACAAGCTCAGTAGCTGTGGTGCACTGGCTTAGTTGCTCTGCAGCATGTGGGATCTTCCTGGACCAGGGCTCGAACCCGTGTCCCCTGCATTGGCAGGCAGATTCTTAACCACTGCGCCACCAGGGAAGTCCCAATAATGTATGTTTTATGATCAGTCATAAAAAGCTAGATCAAACAATGCATGTCTGTTTAGCAAGCAATACCAGAATTTAAAAGCATGTTTATAAGAGAAGATTGGTCAAAATAATCTGAAGAATACTTTCTAATACAGATATTCTGGGATTCTTTAATATTGTCCCTTGCACCGTTTATGAAACAGCAGAAGATAAACAGTTTGTACCCTTGCCTCTCGATAATAAGACTATCAAGGTTAATGCCCTCCATTACCTCAATAAGCAATAAACTTAGTTTTGCTTCAACTGCAGGTTATTTAGGTGGTATTTTCCAGAAGCTGTAATTCAACACTTTTCTAATGTAAATGTTCTAAAGTTCTTTGACTTATTATTAATCAAATCTATAGCTGCAGAATAGTTTAAATAATTGCAAATAATTTTATAAAACTTTGTTGACCTTATGTATTTTTCTCTATGATTAATTTCTGGGATGACCAATACTCCTACTTCTGGATGACATTTTCTGACTGTTTTTCAATTACCTATTTGTTCATATTTTCAGCTTACCCCCCAAATTTCAAATCTAGTTTCCCCAATATCGCATTTCTCCTAAATCATTCAGATCACTAGCAAGGAAGTACAGCATATCTTTATTTTATATATTAAAAAGCTCTAAGATACATAAGGGTTTTAAGAATTATCATTTGATATCCATTTGGTTTCCAAAGAATGCTACCAAATTTAATTTTATATACTAAGTATAAATAATGAAATATGGTTATAACATTTACTTTAAATGATCAAAAGTTTTGGATTAAAATTTTAGAATATATTTTATATACTAAAATATACATAAAATCATTACTTTTAAAGGATGCCTTCAAAAGTTCTTTTTGATTTATTAAACTCAAGTATAAATAGTCCAAAAGAATGTAAGATAGGAAGTTTCTACTAGAAGAAGATAGTAAAAACTCTTTGAAGGCAGGTTTGTTTTTTCTGACATAAGCATTATCTCCAAGTCTCATTCCATAGATCAGCACTGTCCAATATGTGGCCACATGTGGCTATTTAAATTTAAATCAATCCAGTTTCTCAATGGCAAAAGCCACATATCAAGTGCTTAATAGCTAAACCTAGTTAGTGATTACCCTATTGGTCAGTAGAGACAGAGAATAGTTCCATCATTGCAAAAAGTTCTGTTGAACAGAGCTATATTATATCACCCTATATTATTAATATTCAATTTTAGCAAAATCAAACAAAAGCCAATATTTTCACTATAAATATGTTTATGCAGTCCTACTTCATTTATTCAAAAAGAAAGGGAGCCTTGAATAGGGCTGTATAAAGAGATAATTTTCAGTAAAACGTAAAACCATGACATCCACATTCATTCAAAAATGAATACGTGTTCAAGATTTTACTTCTAACTCATTCAATGAGGAGACCTGGCACATCGTATAACCAGTTTACAGGACCATTTTCTATAGATATTTTCTTTGTGGTTACCATGGGGACTACATAAAACATAGTAAAGTTGTAATAATCCATTTGAAACTATTTTAAACTAATAACTTCAATCACATACAAAAACTCTACTCCTAGATCTTAAACGTTCTCATCACAAAAAAGAAATGTTAATTATGTGAAAAGATGGAGGTGTTAGCTAATGCTATGGTGGTAATCATTTTGCAATATACAAATGTATCAAATTAACATGATGTACACTTAAATTTACACAGTTATATATCAATTATATCTCAATAAAGCAGGTAAAAAATTCTACCTTTTTACATTTCTGCCCCCTACTTTATGTTATTGATGCCACAAAATACATCTTTTCATCTTGTGTATCCATTAACACAGATTTATAGTTATTTCAATGTTTCTTTTAAATTCTATATCAGAATTAAAATTAGTTTATGCACCCGCATTACAAAATTACAGTATTCTTTGTCTATATATTTACCTTTACCAGAGATTTTATATTTTCATATGGTTTGGTATTGCTGTCTCACACGCTTTTCTTTTCTTTTTTTAACAACTTGAAGAACACCCTATAGCATTTCTTTTTTTTAATTAATTAGTTAACTAATTAAATTATTTATTTATTTTTGGCTGCATTGGGTCTTCATTGCTGTGAGCGGCCTTTTCTCTAGTTGCGGCAAGTGGGGGCTACTCTTCATTGCGGTGCGCAGGTTTCTCATTGTGGTGGCTTCTTTTGTTCCGGAGCATGGGCT
Organism: Balaenoptera physalus; assembly: GCF_965194825.1. Taxonomy (NCBI): domain Eukaryota; kingdom Metazoa; phylum Chordata; class Mammalia; order Artiodactyla; family Balaenopteridae; genus Balaenoptera; species Balaenoptera physalus. The sequence goes on along the minus strand of NC_138903.1, from coordinate 26,359,349 downwards.
CTAGGCACGTGGGCTTCAGTAGTTGTGGCATGCGGGCTCAGTAGTTGTGGTTCACGGGCTCTAGAGCACAGTCTCAGTAGTTGTGGTGCACGGGCTTAGTTGCTCCGTGGCATGTGGGATCTTCCTAGACCAGGGCTCAAACCTGTGTCTCCTGCATTGGCAGGCGGATTCTTAACCACTGCACCACCAGGGAAAACCCCTACAGCATTTCTTATAGGGCATGTCTAGTGGTGATGAACTCAACTCCCTCGGCTTTTGTTTATCTGGTATGGTAATGTCTTAATTCCTCCTTCATTTCTGAACCACAGTTTTGCCAAATATAGTGTCCTTGTTTAGTAGGTTTCTTTCTTTCAGCACTATGAATATATCACCCCACTCCCTTCTGGCCTGCAAGGTTTCAGCTGAGAAATCCACTGATATCCTTATAAGAATTCCCTTGTATGTGGTGAGTCACTTTTCTCTGGCTGCTTTCAAGACTCTGTCCGTGACTTTGAACAATTCGATTATAATATGTCTTAATGTGGATCTCTGAATTTATCACAGTTGGCGTTTGTTGAGCTTCCTAAATTTGTATGTACATTTCTTTCCTCAAATTTGGGAAGTTTTTGACCATTATTTCTTCAAATCAGCTCTCTGCCCTTTTATCTTTCTTCTCCTTCTGCCATAATTTATTACTGGTCCTCTTGATGGTATCCAATGACTACATTAGATTCTCTTCACTTTTCGTGATTCTTTTTTCTCCTCTGACTTGATCATTTTAAATGACCTGTATTTCAGTTCACTGGTTTTTTCTTCTGCGTTGTCAAATTGTTGTTGAATGTCGCTAGTGAATTTTTCAATTTAATTACTGTATTCTTCAACTCCAGAATTTCTATTTTGGTTCTTTTTTTATAGTTTCTATCTCTTGATATTCTCGTTTTCCTTAGGCATCATTTTCTTGATTTCATTTAGTGTTGTCTGTTTTCTCTCTCAGCAAATTAGGCAGTTTTAAGGTTGTCATTTTGAAGTCTTTCTCAGATAATTCATTAAACTCTGTTTCTTTACAGTTTGTTCCTGGAGATTAAATTTGTTCCTTTGATTGGGTCATGATTCCCTGTTTCTTTGAATGCTTTGTGATCATTTGTTGATAGTTCAGCATTTGAAAAAAATAGCCACCTCTCCAAGTCTTTATGGACTAGCTTCATACAGGGGAAGACCTCTACCAACCACCTGATAGAGATTCCAAGGACCTCTCAAAACTCTCCTGAGGATCCAACTTCTCTGGGGTAGTGTGGCCCCAGTTAAGGAGTTTTTCCTATTTTTACTCGGGAGCCTGTAATCTCTTCCTCCTTCTGGTGTCTTTTCACAGTACTACAGTCTCTCTAGTGCTGTAACAAGCCACAGTGTTCACCTTCTTTTTTTTTAACTTATAGAATTTTATTTTTAACCATATACTTTCTATTGAGGTAATACTGGTTTATAACATTATTTAAATTTCATGTGTACAACATTATCTTTTGATTTCTGTATAACACTACAGGGTGTTTACCACCAAAAGTTTAGTTTCCATCGATCAACATACAGTTACTTAACTCCCTTTATCCATTTCACCCTACCCCTACCTCTCTTCCCCTCTGGTAACCACTCTTCTGTTTTCTGCATCTGTGTGTTTATTTTTGGTTTAGTCTGTCCATTTGTTTATTTTTTGTTCCATATATGAGTGAAATCACACAGTATTCATCTTTCTCTATCTGACTTATTTCCCTTCACATAATACCTTCACAGTCCATCCATGTTGTCACAAATGGCAAGATTTCATCCTTTTTATGGCTGAGTAGTATTCTATCATCTATATGTTGACACCAGTGTCAACAAGGGTACTGCCTGTATTGTCTTCTAAGAGGTCTGTGGTGTCAAGTCTTAGATTCAAGTCTTTAATCCATTTGGAGTTGATTTTTGTGTATGTTGTAAGATGATGGTCTAGCTTCTTTTCCATGTGGCTGTACAGTCTTCCTAACACCATTTATTGAAGAGACTATCATTTTTCCATTGTATGTTCTTTTCTCCTTTGTCATAAATTAATCATCCATATATATGTGGGTTTATTTCTAGGCTCTCACTTGTTCCATTGATTCATGTGTCTATTTTTCTGCCAACACCATGCTCTTTTGATTACTACAGCTGAGTAGTATAATTTGAAATCAAGGAGTGTGATACTTCCAGTCTTGTTCTTTTTTTCTCACAATTGCTTTTGCTATTCAGGGTCTTTAGTGGTTCTGTACAAATTTTAGAATTTTTTTTCTATTTCTGTGAAAAAGCTCATTGGGATTTTGATAGGGATTGCACTGAATCTGTAGATTTCTTTAAATAATATGGACATTTTAACAATATTAATTCTTCCAATCCATGAGCATGGAATATTTTTCCATTTCTTTGTGTCTTTTTTTTTTAGGTTCATTCATACAGTTTTATTTTATTTTATTTTGAATTTTATTTATTTTTATTTATTTATTTTGGCTGTGTTGGGTCTTTATTGCTGTGTGCAGGCTTTCTCTAGTTGTGGCAAGCGGGGGCTACTCTTCGTTGCGGTGTGTGGGCTTCTCATTGTGGTGGCTTCTCTTGTTGCGGAGCATGGGCTCTAGGCACGCAGGCTTCAGTAGCTGTGGCGCACAGGCTTAGTTGCTCCACGGCATGTTGGATCTTCCCGGACCAGAAATCAAACCCATGTCCCCTGTATTGGCAGGCGGATTCTTAACTACTGTGCCACCAGGGAAGTCCTCTTTGTGTCTTCTTAATTTCTTTCAACAAGATAGTTTTCAGTGTACACTTAACTCCTTGGTTAAATTTATCCCTAGATATTTTATTCTCTTTATTGCAATTATAAATGGAATTGTTTTCTTAATTTCTCTTTCTGTTATTCATTGATAGTGTATAAAATTGGAACTGATTTTCGTATATTTAATTTATACCCTTCAACTCTACTGTATTCATTTTTATTATTTCTAATAGTTTTTTGGTGGAGTCTTTAGGGTTTGTTATATGTAAAATCATGTCATCCAAAAATAGTGACAGTTTAACTTCTTCCTTTCCAGTTTAGATTGGAAAGTGATATACCAATCAAAGTGATACATCACATTATCACAATGAAAGATAAAAATCATATGATCATCTCAACAGATGAGGAAAAAGCGTCTGACAAGATCCAATACCTACCTATGATAAAAAAAAAACTCAATAAAATTTGTATAGAAGGAACATACCTCAACATAATAAAAGGCCATATATGACTAATCCACAGCTAACATCATACTCAGTGATGAAAAACTGAAAACTACCCAAGATACAGAACAAGACAAGAATGCCCACACTTGCTACTCTTACTCAACATAATATTAGAAGCCTTAGCCAGAGCAATTAGGCAATAAAAAGAAATAAAAGCCATCCAAATTGGAAGGGAAGAAGGTGCTCACCTTTCTTTTCAGCAGCCTACAACCTGAGGTTCAAAGTACTGTTCCCATAAGCCCTCCAAGTTAGGTGAGACAGAAATCAGTCCCTCAGGCAGTCTGCCAAAAAGCCAGAACACTGGATGTGTGTTCTACTCTTCTTTTTCCCTCCTGAGGGAGAAGCCAGGAGCTGGCAGTTTTCTCCATATATACTGCACTGTGCCAGAGCAGAATAGGCTAGGGCATGCAACATGCCACTAATTTTCCTATCCACTTAGATGCAGGTCTTCTCGGCTTTGTGCTCACTTGGGATGCAGCAATCTTTTAACTGGTTCTTTTTTTTTTCCTTAAAGGAACATTCATTCATTCATTCATTCATTTTTGGCTGCACTGGGTCTTCACTGCTGTGTGGGCCTTCTCTACTTGCGGTGAGCAGGGGCCACTCCCCACTGCAGTGCACGGGCTTCTCATTGGGGTGGCTTCTCTTGTTGCAGAGCACGGACTTCTCATTGGGGTGGCTTCTGTTGTTGCAGAGCACGGACTCTAGGTGTGCGGGCCTCAGTAGCTGTGGCATGCAGGCTCAGTAGTTGTGGTTCGCGGGCTCCAGGAGCGCAGGCTCAGTAGTTGTGGAACACAGGCCCAGTTGCTCCACAGCATGTAGGATCCTCTCAGACCACGGATCGAACCTGTGTCCCTTGCAGGTGGATTCTCAAACACTGCGCCACCAGGGAAGTCCCTTTTTACTGGTTTTTAAAGTTCTCTCAAGGGCAACTTTGTGCATATTTTATTGTTAAGTCAGTGTCTCTATAGAGGAATGATGGCCTGGGGCTTCCTATTCCACCACCTTCCTGCATTTTTAATAATTTTAAACATTAAGTAGAAGTAATGCTAACAATTCAATCAGTAAATCTCATACAGTTTGGAAGAATACACCCATGTAGAATAAACAATGTACCCTTGTATTATACTTAATGATGATAACTCAGAGAAAGCAAAGCTTGTTTTTAATAAACAAAACTAGTCTAAACTAGTCTCATACGCTAAAGATTTACCTAAATTATGTGAACTTAAAATCTTAAAATATTTCAAGCTCATTTCTGTAAACATACTTTTTTTTAGCACATTGAAAGTGTTAGAAGTTCAATTTCTTGTTTCTCTAAGCCAATTAGAATAGAGCTCTTTTAAGAGATTTTACAGCCTAATTTGGGAATACCATCCAAAGATAAGAAACTATTACACATTTGCACAATGAGAAGTAAAGGCCTTTTAGAATTACAGGCATATAAACATAAAGATATACAGGGAAATCTTATAACTTCAACTCTAAAATTTCAGCCATGGGTCAAGCATAAATAGAAGTATAAAACTCATCAGTCTAGATATCCACTTTCTGGTGGACATGAAATTTATAATTGATGTGAGCTCAAACTAGACAAATAAGACAAACAGAAAATTCTAACAGACCAGATTCTCTGTCATCTTGCACCCAACAGAGATAAGATCTCTATGAACCATTAATGCATTTACAAAGCTCATCAAATGATAAGACTGAGCTCAAATTACCAGCCAGTGTTGCCAGTGATGGAGAATAACTTCACTAAATGGTCAGATCATAAAACAAAATTCTCAACCTCTCCTGCCAGCAATGGGAAATAATTAATTGGCCAAAAACAAACCAAAACACAAAACTGGTAGGGTAGAAAATAAAGATGAGTAGGGCAGAAAATAAAGATGAGAAAAACAGAGAGTCAACAAATTTTTTTTACTGTCACTAAGGATTCACCTTTGGGAGCCAAGAAAAGAACAGCCTGGATTTAAATTGCCCACAAGGTGTTCTTCTCTGGTGAGGAAGTTTACCTGGCTCTGGTAGGTGAAACCATTGACAATCTTGCTGGAATACCTCCAAAACTTTTAAAAGATAATCTTCAGGAAAAGATAATATAATGACTAATACAGATATAAAAATGAAAATGAGCACATATTAAAATTTTTATTTTTACTCATTAAATGAGGAAACCAGACAGATGTTATAACTGGTTCAAAGGAAAAATCAAAAAGCAGAAATTTCTATGGAATAAATGAACTGAATTGCAAATGGGGGCAAAACTGGTTTATTTCCAATTGGGAGGAAAGTCAAGGGAAATTCCCTGGAACAAGACAGAATTTACTCAGACTTGTACAATAGCTCAAAGGCAATGAAAGTCCAGAAGTATGTGCTATTTGTGAAAATGCATACTCTTTCACTGAAACACACATTTCCTACGTAAAATTTATTTGTAAACAAAATAAAGTAGGAAAACCCTATAATACAGAAATTATGGTTTATGTGGGAATCAATATTAAGAGTCACTGACAGTGCATGAGACTAAGATTAATTCTGGCTCATGGAGCTGGTATTCAATTTAGAGATTATTTGATATTTTGCATTTACTTGCTTTCAGATTTTCAAAGCACTGGTGCAAATAAAGTAGTCTTCTTTGCTAGGTAGCTATTTTTCAGTCCAGTATGAGAAAATTTTCAACAATTATGGCTAATCAAAAATGGCATGTCTGCCCCTAGAGTGATTCCCAACACTAAAGATACTCAAACAATGCTCGGATGACTGGTTACTAAGAATCTCTTCAAAGGGAATTCCAGCACTGTGTAGGAGGTTAGGTTCCATGACCTTTCAGCTCTCTCACAATTTTAAACTCTATGGTTAGATGCTAACTGGATATCACATATCACAATCCTTAAAAACAATCGAGCTTAAATTCCTAGTCACATCTTAACTTTCACTTCATTTTTAATGCAAACAGTTCAAAGGCATACACTGACAAAAAATATAATCTGTAGCTTCTGCATACAATATGCTCATTCATATATGAATTGGATAGTTTTAAATCCCACTATAAATGTCTGTTAGCAGACTGCAGAGAGAACTTTCTCAGTGTGATTTCACAGCATGGTCCAAAGGAGAAGAACAGAGCTTGCCATAATGTTTAAAATGAAGAGAATCTGATAAGTTCACTTGGGAGATGAATTCCTCCACAGTCATGCTTTTGTAAAGATTTAGGGTCCTGTTCATTTGTGTGTCCCTCTCACTCAATCTCTGTATTTCAGAACACAAAATACACATGTTTAAGACTGTATAAAGCATTTTTCTTTGCCTCAATGTTAAATCCAATAGTATTATTAAACATTGAGTACCTTTTTCTTGAATAGGTACTCCACAGCCTACTAGTTTGACTTTTATAGTAAGGACACGCAAGTTTGAATTCCAGATCAAACACTAAATCCCTATGACATACTGGGCCTCTCTAAGCCTCTATTTTCACACCTGAACAAAAGGATAAGAATTCATACCACAAAGGGTTGAGGAAAAGTGAGCATGTGAAGTACTCAGGTGAGGGCCAGGCCATCATTAAATACCTATTATTGTATGAGTCAACTAGATCCTACTGCTTTATGTTGATGAAGTTGAACTTTACCCGAGCCCTTCAATCCCAGAAAACAGTGATGGTTTAAAAAATCCCCCACCTCTTTTTGTTCCGGAAGTTTACTGCCTTCCCCATATGATTTAGACCAGACTCAGAGGTGTCCCACCTTGTTCACCTATGACAAAGCCAGACACAGACCCTCCAAGTTCCCATTCTTTGTCTTGTAAATGATCACTTGAACTGTCTGTGCCCATTGTCCAACCTGGATAAAATACTTAATACCTTGGCTTGACCAGCTTAACTAAAACTTCTTTCCTTCTCTCAGGCCTCTGAACTTAGACCCACCCTCAGCCTGACCAGCATACAACCCCTCCTTAAGGGTCCCTCCAGAGCACTTACCAACCTTGGGGAAAAACATTCCCTAATCAACTGTATGATCATGTGATGATGCCACCCTTTCATCCCTCCTCCCCACACCCATTTTTTTTTTCCTAGACTTGTTCACTCCTCCCTATAAAAGACAAGTCCTTTTCTGCCTGACCAAAGAAATGCTTAGAGATATCCTGATTGGACTGTTCTCCCTACTACAGTCTCTCTTGCAATAATCCTTTTGAATAAAGTCTCTCTTTACCTACATCTAGACTCGTTTGTGCTAGACAATATCAGCATTATGTGGATTACTATTTACTTCTATGAAATGTTCCTCTACATATATTGAAGATTATTTTGAAGCAAACAAAGAGATGGATAAGTGTAAGATTCATTCATAACATGTATATTTTACCTACTACATTGAACTATGGACATCAGAATGGTGTTCAGATTCATTCACTTCCAAAATGACATACCTGCAACTGGTAGCCTTGAAAAGGATGAGGCAAATGTCCTTTAAAGAAAGAAAAAAATTTCACTGCCACCTGGATTCCTGTAATTAGTGGCCTCATAATTGGAGTTTCCATTGTTTACTTTCTAGGAATCATTTTAACCTTAGTTTCCAAACTCAAAATATATTTTAAAAAACACGCTTCATGCTTTGTTGCAGTGTTTTAAAGAAAGAGCTTAAAGCAGGCAAATCAAGTGTTAGTTACAATATTTTCTGGAGTATTTTGGTGAATCAAATATTTGAATAACTATGATAATGGGATCTTTGCGCACTAAATATGACACTGTGTAGCACACTGAGGAGGGACATAAGCCCTACTCAATTGATTTATAAACCAGAATATGAAACATATAGAGACTGACAGGATTCCAAAACACTCTATGAATTATGTAATAATTTCAGTGTTTGTCACTTAAGTAAACCAGAAACAATGCAAACATAGATTCTGTTTTACTAAATGGATGACCTTATTGTTAAGATTGGAAGATGCTTAAAAAATGATATTTGGATGATTAATTATTTTGAAAACAAGTCCAAAATAAGTAAGTTTTTCTTACATAACATTCCAAGACAACAGTTCTCATTCCAGTTGCCCATCAGAATCACTTGGTGACATTAAAAATATGAATGCTTGGGCCTCACTCTAAACCTCCTTAATTGGAAATTCTGAAAGTAGGGGCCAGGAATTTATGTATTTTTAAATCTTGCTGGGGGATTTTGTTGCACAGTCAAGATTAGGCAATACGTAAGGCCACAAAGCATTCTTTGCCTCTGGCAATCAATAGAACTAGGTTACTATATTCTTTAGAGATACCTACATTTCTCTTGCCTTAAACATGAGTCAGGAAAATAAATATGGTGCAGAGTTTGTCTGCTTCTCACACTCAAAGTATCAAAAAGGAATCACAACTGAAAAATAAAATCAGTTTCAGGCTTGTGGAAGGACGGGCAAAAGAAACAATACAGAATCTTGTAGAAAATCTTGATTTGATAGTTGGACTAGCTTTTATGTTGTCATTTTTTCCTAACAAGAATAAAATGAGTGCACATTTCATCCAATAAGAATTAAATTAGGCTTGGATACACAAAAGGGCTGCAGCTTGCAGGTTCTGTGGCTGCCAATACTCAATTCAGTTCTGACCAGAAAAGCATTATCCATGTTTGCAAAGCCACAGCTGCCAGTATGGGGTGAATGGAGGGTATCAGGTCAATGTGAGCTCAGAATCGGTGGCTCTAGGGCTAATCATGTTATGTTTGCCAAGGTGTGATGCCTGGACCTTTGCTCTGGCAATTAATTTGTTCCTCTGATATCATAAAGATGTCTAATGTTCTTCTATGGCTGGTTCTTTTCCCCTTCTGGCCTCAAGGGACAATTATACTTCTTTGCCACCTTGTCACGGGAAGGATTATGAGAGTAATTCTGGCCAAAGAAATGTGGACAGAGTGTTACAGGTCACTTCTGGACCACAGTGTTTAACTGAAAGATTTTTCCAGCACTCCCCTTCCTCCTGCCACAGTGACCAGCAGCATTCCACTCGTTGGAATCTTTGTCAGGCCTGAATCTAAGTGAGGAAAACATGCAGCACAGCCCACATCCCTTATCGCCATCTTGAAATGGACATGTGGCCAGAGCCACCAAAAAACACATCTTTGGTTGTTTAGCCCATTGATATTTGGGGGCTGTTTGTTATTGCAATGTAACCTAGACTATGCTGACTAATACACCAAGTCAGGTTGATGGAAACCCATTACATGATGCCAAGTTATCAGGAGTATCTCCTATTAAGTATTTGTCTTTGCTCGTTTTGGAGGGCCAGGAAAGCTATTCTTTAACTCTCTAGAGGCATTCTCTCTCCAAAATCTAAAAGTCAATGCTAAAGGAAGGACCTGAAATTAATCATGTATGCTTAATCATGAGTTAAAACCAATGTGTTATTTCTAGCCAGATATTACCTTTTATACATTATTCATAATTTTAATCAACCCTATTCCCAAGAACTGCACGATTAGTGCTTCTTAGAAATTGTTTTCTAGGTTGAATGAAATTCTTAACTGCTGAAAACCCACAATCATTAATCTATGAGAATATCACGATCTCCTTTCCCTGTGACTCCTTAATTAAAGAATACACCCATCAATAAGTTATGAAATCAACATGCTTCCTTCTGATTATATGCTAAGAAATTTGGCTTGATGTTTGATATAGGAAAGACCTATATCTAGGTAACCTCAATCAAAACTGATTACTATTCTGAATTCTCCCTATTCTTTCCCCTAGAGGTATGTGAAAAGCAAATTTAACACAAGCCAGCAGATTCCTATTCACTGCTAATTCATGCCAACTTGGAAGTGAAACCAAGAACATCTTAAACCTAAATGAAAGCATGAAATGAGAAAACACAAAGTACCACTAGTACTGCCAGCTTCCTTACAATAACACTATGTTCATTATAAGGATGCTGGTTCATTGAAAAATATTGCACAAGGTGCAAACATTACTGAAAGTATGGCTTACACACTAAACACGTGGTTCTCACATAGTCAATTTTGGTACAAAATAATTCAAGATAACCTGTGTATGATTGTTTAATAGACAATCCATGCTTGAAAGTTTCTCTAATTTATCATCATTTGCACATATCTGAAATATATATATTTGAAACACTATAACAGTTTTGAAGATTATAATTTATGAGAGTAGTATCTATATAAACTTATGCTTCTAATTTCCTTTTATATTTTTAATAGCAGGAGTATGTTAATAAATATTACGGAGGATACCTCAGACTTAATGCTATACTATTTTTTTTAATTAAAAGACTTTATTTTAGAGCAGTTTTAGGTTCACAGCAAAATTAAGAAGGTGGTACAGATTTCCTATATAATCCCTGCTCCCACACATGCATAGCCTCCCCCAGTATCAACACTCCCCATCAGAGAAGTAAATTTTTACCACTGATGAACCTACATTACCACCATATAACCACCCAAAGTTCAGAGCTTACATTATGGTTCACTCTTGGTGTTGTACACTGTATGGGTTTGGCCAAATGTTTAATTACATACAGCCATCATTATAGTATACAGAGTAATATGACTTCCCTAAAAATCCTCGGTGTTCTCCCTGATCATCCCTCCCCTCCATTCCAACCCTTGGTAACCACTGATCTTTTTGTCTCCATAGTTTTGCCTTTTACAGAATGTCATATTGTTGGAGACATACAGCATATACCCTTTTCAGACTGGCTTCATTCACACAGTAATAAGCACTCAAGGTTCCTCCATGTCTTTTCATGGCTTGATAAGTCATTTCGTTTTGGCACTGAATAATATTCCATTTTCTGGATGTATCAATTTATTAACCCATTCACCTACTGAAGGGCATTCTGATTGCTTCCAGCTTTTGGTAAGTATAAATACAGCTGCTATAAACATCCAAGTGCAGAATTTTGTGTGGATCTAAGTTTCCTTTGGGTAAATACCAGGGAGTGTGACTACTGGATTGTAGGCTAAGAGTATACTTAGTTCTGTAAGAAACCACCAATCTGTCTTCCAAAGTAGCTGTACCATTTTGCATTCCCACCAGGAATGAACGAGAGAGCTCCTGTTGCTCCACACTCTCACCAGCATTTGATGTTGTCAGTGTTCCTGATTTTGGCCATTCTACTAGGTGTATAGTGGTATTTCATCGTTGTTTGAATTTGCTTTAAACCATGACATATGACATGGAGCAACTTTTCATATGCTCATTTGCCATCAATATATCTTCCCTGATGAGGTGACTGTTTTGTCTCATTTTTAACTGAGTTGTTTGTTTTCTTATTGTTCAGTTTTGAATGTTCTTTGTGTATCTTGGATAACAGTTCTTTATCAGATGTGTCTTTTACAAGTATTTTCTACCAGTCTGTGGCTAGTCTTTTCATTCTCTTGACATTTTCTTTCACAGAACATTTTTTTTTTCATTTTAATAAAATCCAGCTTACCAATTCTTTCTTTCATGGATAATGTCTTTGGTGTTGTATCTAAAAAGTCATCACCATAACCAAGGTCATCTAGGTTTTCTCCTGCGTTATTTTCTAGGAGTTTTATGGAGCTTTTTCATTTTGGTTTTTCAAATTTTTTCTTTTTTTCTTTTTGAGAAATAAAAACTGTATATATTAATGAATGCAACATATTTTTATATATGCATACACTGTGAATTACCACAATCAAACGAATTAATGTATCCAGCATCTCACATAGTTAACTTTTTTGTGTGTATGGTAAGAACACTTGAGATCTACTCTCTCAGCAAATCTCAAATATGAAATATATTATTATTAACTATAGTCATCATGTCATACATTAAGTCTTCAGAACTTATTCAACTTATAACTGAAAGTTTGTACCCTTAGATTAATATTTTCCCTTTTCCTCTACCCCTCAGCCTCTGGAAACCACCATTCTAATCATCATTACTATGAGTCTGACTTTTTTTTTTTAGATTCCACATATAAGTGAGATCATGCTTTTCCCCCTCTGTATCCAGTTTATTTCACTTAGCACAATGTCCTCCGGGTTCATCCATGTTATAAATGGCAGGATCTCCTCCTTTTTTAAGGCTTAATAATACTCCATTGTACATATATACCCACACCACATTTTCTCTATCCATTCATCTGTTGGGGCCACTTAGGTTTTTTCCACATCTTGGCTGCTGTGAATAATGTTGCAATGAACATGAGAATGCAGATACCTCTTCGAGGTTATTATTTTATTTAGGAGTTTTAGAGTTCTGTGTTTGATATTTAGGTCTATGATCTATTTTGAATTAATTTTTGAGAATGGTATAAGGTCTGTAGATTCTTTATTTTGTACGTGGATTCAGACATAGGTCTGTCTGGGTTGAGAGTCTAGGAATTTCATCTATCTAGAAGAATAACCCCTGAAAACCTCTTTCTCCTTGCTGGAACATACTTGCTTAAAAATGAAACGCAAATAGAAGGCAGCATAATGAGGTTTTCCATCAAGAAGCTAATAAGAGAAGAAAAATGTTCTATTTCTCTTTTGTAGATAATGGGGCTTACAGATAATATTTTGTGTCATGCTAGAGTTCCACTTTACAGACTTTTATGTCCTCCTCTTGAATGTTTTTTATTCCCACAAAATCTCTATTCCAAAATGCCTTTTAGAACAAGACAGTGCCAAATGGTATGACCAAGCTAGTGAAAACAACGAAGACAAAATAATTTAAGGACCTATTCCCACAGATGACAAAACTGGCCAACGATCAATATTCAGTGAGACTCCCTTTCCATGAAAAACCATTTTTTAAAGTAAATAAAGCAGTAGACAATCCTGATTATGCTAGTAAGATACATAAATAACCACATATTTTATTTGCTTTCTTAAAAATAGCATTATTTATTAGAACATTTATTAAATATGTACTATCTGCCAATTGAGCTAAATTGATCACATAAGTTATATCATACAAGCATCACAATAAACTAATACACAGACATGGCAAAGTGATCATATAATTTATAATCCAAACTAGGATCACATTGAGAATGAGGGATGATGCCATTAATAATTGGGCAGCACTATAGCCTTACACCTGGACTCTCTCTCAAGCAAATACGGATATGGTCACCATTTATCTCAAACTTTATAGCTGAATAAAGTGAAGACTTAAAGGATTTAAATGGCTTGTCCATGGTTATGCCACAATGAAGTAACAGTTCTAAGACCTGGCCTCAGATACACCTGACACCAAAGTCCATTTTGTTAGATTGTAGCCACTACAAGCAGAATGTACAATGCAGTGTAGTGGTTCTCAAACTTGAGCATATGTGAGACTCACGTGGGGTGACCTGATAAAATTCACATTCCTCGGTCCCACCCCAAGAGGTTAGGGCTCAGGAAATAAACATTTTTGCAAGCACATGGTTCTTCTACTTGAACAAGCACTTATGAGCCAAGATTGTATTTTACTAAACTTAACATGGTCAAAACATGAATAAAGGAAAACAAAAGGCAAGGCAGTCAAGACTTGGCCTGCTCCTACTGTAACACACAAACCTTTAAAACTCTAAGAGAAACACTATAAAGGGAAGTACTTTGTCAACTGGGGTTAGATTAGCTAGTCTGTTATCTCATTAAGACATGTCCTAAAGTATTTTTTAAATAATTTCTCTCCCACTCAGAAACTTGTTGTTTACATTCTTTATACTATTATGTTCCTTGCATTCACTCCAAGCAGAATCAAGCTGCTTTTCTCTTGCCAGCTTAGTGTTGGAATTCTTCCCTTTCTGAATTGTAAAGATTACAAACTGTGTTGTAAATTATAAACTCCAACTAATGCCAAAGAATAACATGTACATATTTAAAAGATGCAAACTAAGCCATAAATTAATATTTTCACTCTCGTTAGTTCAGTAACTTACATGGCATAGTGAGTAGGTCGTGCCCAAATATTTATTTATTTAATTTGTGACAAAAAGGTTTAAAAACCATCATTCCATGGTGGACTAAGTTGAGAATAACTCCCAAAAAAACTGAACAGTACCCACTTTGGTTATTTCAACTGCACTTATTTAGCTAATTATAATATTTTCCCCAGATTCCCCATGGAATTAAATAACACAAACTGTCACAAATCCATTTAATTAGCAGAAGGGTCAGCATAACATATGTGTTCAGGAAAAACCTATCACAGTTGAATTCTCAGCTGCATCCCATTGGCAAGCATTTGAGTTTAGCTAAAGTATTCAGGGGCAGCATTACAGAAGAGATATAGAGAGCAAATGAAGTTAACAGAACGTTAGAAATCTAGTATTCCTTTTCTCTCAATGTGTAACCATGGGGATAACAGTACCTCTATTTTGGAAAGTGTCCATCTCTAAGAATCACAAAGTATTTTCATATTTCTCCATAAATGATGTAATGTCCCTCAAAAGTTCAAGGAATTTGTTACTTAGTGATGAAACCAAAGCATAAAGAAATCAGGAGATACCTAATATCATACAGTAACACCTCATGGTCAAATATATAAGTAAAATTGAAACTATAATTAAAAGACAAATACCTTAATTTTTTTTAATTTTATTTTTGTTATTTTTTTTTTTAACATCTTTATAGGAGTATAATTGCTTTACAATGGTGTGTTAGCTTCTGCTTTATAACAAAGCGAATCAGCTATACGTATACATATATCCCCATACCTCCTCCCTCTTGCATCTCCCTCCCATCCTCCCTATCCCACTCCTCTAGGTGGTCACAAAGCACCGAGCTGATCTCCCTTTGCTATGCGGCTGCTTCCCACTAGCTATCTATTTTACATTTGGTAGTATATATAAGTCCAAGCCACGCTCTCACTTCATCCCAGCTTACCCTTCCCCCTCCCCGTGTCCTCAAGTGCATTCTCTACGTCTGCATCTTTATTCCTGTCCTGCCCCTGGGTTCTTCAGAACCAATTTTTTTTTTTTTAAGATTCCATATATATGTGTTAGCATACGGTATTTGTTTTTCTCTTTCTGACTTAACTTCACTCTGTATGACAGTCTCTACGTCCATCCACCTCACTACAAATAACTCAGTTTCGTTTCTTTTTATGGCTGAAAAATATTCCATTGTATATATGTGCCACATATTCTTTATCCATTCATCTGTTGATGGACACTTAGGTTGCTTCCATGTCCTGGCTATTGTAAATAGAGCTGCAATGAACATTGTGGTACATGACTCTTTTTGAACTATGGTTTTCTCTGGGTATATGCCCAGTAGTGGGATTCCTGGGTCATATGGTAGTTCTATTTTTAGCTTTTTAAGGGACCTCCATACTGTTCTCCATAATGGCTGTATCAATTTACATTCCCACCAACAGTGCAAGAGGGTCCCCTTTTCTCCACACCCTCTCCAGCATTTATTGTTTGTAGATTTTTTGATGATGGCCATTCTGACTGGTGTGAGATGATATCTCATTGTAGTTTTGATTTGCATTTCTCTAATGATTAGTGATGTTGAGTATCCTTTCATGTGTTTGTTGGCAATCTGTATATCTTCTTTGGAGAAATGTCTATTTAGGTCTTCTGCCCATTTTTAGGTTGGGTTGTTTGTTCTTTTGATATTGAGCTGCATGAGCTGCTTGTATATTTTGGAGATTAATCCTTTGTCAGTTGCTTCATTTGCAAATATTTTCTCCCATTCTGAGCATTGTCTTTTCGTCTTGTTTATGGTTTCCTTTGCTGTGCTAAAGCTTTTGTTTCATTAGGTCCCATTTGTTTATTTTTGTTTTTATTTCCATTTCTCTAGGAGGTGGGTCAAAAAGGTTCTTGCTGTGATTTATGTCATAGAGTGTTCTGCCTATGTTTTCCTCTAAGAGTTTGATAGTGTCTGGCCTTATATTTAGGTCTTTAATCCATTTTGAGTTTATTTTTGTGTATGGTGTTAGGGAGTGTTCTAATTTCATTCTTTTACATGTAGCTGTTCAGTTTTCCCAGCACCACTTATTGAAGAGGCTGTCTTTTCTCCATTGTATATGCTTGCCTCTTTTATCAAAAATAAGGTGACCATATGTGCGTGGGTTTATCTCTGGGCTTTCTAACCTGTTCTATTGATCTATATTTCTGTTTTTGTGCCAGTACCATACTGTCTTGATTACTGTAGCTTTTTAGTACAGTCTGAAGTCTGGGAGCCTAATTTCTCCAGCTCCGTTTTTCTTTCTCAAGATTGCTTTGGCTATTCAGGGTCTTTTGTGTTTCCATACAAATTGTGAAATTTTTTGTTCTAGTTCTGTGAAAAATGCCATTGGTAGTTTGACAGGGATTGCATTAAATCTGTAGGTTGCTCAAATACCTTAATTAAAAAACAAAAAACAGTAAAGGATCTGTTTGGCAGATCCTCAAAATGTTCAATAGAGAATTACCATATGACCCAGCAATTCCACGTCTAGTTATTCCAAGAGAACTCAGAACAGCTATTCAAACAAAAACTTGTACACAACTCTTCATAGCACTACTATTGACAGTGATCAAAAAGTAGAAATAACCCAAATGAACACCAAACAATGAATGGATAAATAAAATGTGGTATATACATAACATGGAAGACTATTCAGCAATAAAAATGAATGCAGTAGTGATATACGCTACAACATGGGTAAACCTTGAACACATTACGCTTAGTGGAAGAAGACAGATACAAAAGGCCACATGCTGTTCAATTTCATTTATATGAAATGTCTAGAATAGGCAGATCTATAGAGACAGAAAGTAGATTAGTGGTTGCCTAGGGCTGGTATGGATGGGGGAATAAGAAATGACTGTTAATGGGGTATGAAGTTTCTTTTGGGTTAATGAAAATATTCTAAAAGTGGTTGTGTGATGGTTCCACAACTTTGTCAATATACTAAAAGCTACTGCATATGAGTGTAATTGTATGGTATGTAATTTAAACCTCAATAAAGCTGCTTAAAAAGTAAAGTGAAATAAAAATATAACTTACATTAGATGTCACAGAATTGTTCACTTTAAAATGGTTAATTTAATGTTACATGAATTTCACTTCAATTAAAAATATAAAATAAATACAACCTACAATTTGTTTTCATTTTGTACATGTCCAAGAAGTTTTCATTGATTAACATATCCCACTTTAATTACTCCTTTATTTTAGCCCCCAGTGCATATGCAATTTATATAATTATTCAAACATATCAAGATACGCAATGTTCAGCTATAGGCTTGACAAGAATATATAGTAAAGACATAACAACTAATTAATAATGCATCAACTTTATGCATTATTATAAATGATTAACCTTAAGTTGACATTTAGAATTAAAATTAAATTAAAATTAAAAATTAGAAGCAAAGCTAAGGGGGAGATATTGGGAATTAAATTGTTCAACCAACTCTGCATAAATTTGATCACATGATGGCAGTGTGGGTAATTGTGGACTTCAACTAAAGAGGAATATAAAATTTTGAATTTAGAGAAAACATACAAGAAAAATAAAGCTAAAATGTTTAAAGTAATTAAGCCTGTTAGAGTTTTAAAAAAAGAAAAGATATGGGACATTTTAGTACCAATCTTCATTTATTTAAAGGCTTTTAAACATTAAATTCAGCGTGCAAAAATTAATAAATTTTCCCCATAGTCATAGCACTATAAAACACAATACAGGTGAGAGTAGAGAAGAAATTATTTTGTCTTCCTTTAAGTAAAAGAATTTTTTATGCCTTAAATGTATCATGAAGACAAGGAAGGTTTTACATCCTAAATAGATAATTAAGACAAGCTTAAAATAAAATCAACAAAAAAGTGAAGAATTTTAAAAGTATAAGAAGGTAAAATATACACATATATTACAGGAACTTGATGTAAGTAGTTATCTCAATTGCGATGAAACTAGGTAAGTGAAGATTTCTGGGAAGGCATGAAACTTTAAATAGAGTCTTGAAGAGAGTTACAAAAACAGGTTGGCGAACTAGAGATTATCACATGCAAAGGAAAAGTGATGCAACAGAAAAGACATAGAAATGAGTGCAAGGAGGAAGTATTCAAGAGACAGTAAGAAGGCAGATCTGCTGAGATGAGGAGCCTCATTGTAAGAAATCGGAGAACTGGCAGGAAAATACAGGTAGCAGGGAATGATTGCAAGCCAGGAACCCCATTTAGCAACCCCCTCTTGGAAACAAATTTTGGATGAGTTAGGATTATGTCTGTCTGCACAAAAGAAAGACTACCAAACAAGCTTAGACAAGACAGAAGTTTGTTTTGGGCTCACATTAGAGAAGTCTGCAGGCAAAGGGACCAGAACTGCTTCAGCACTTTGATGGCATCATCAAGAAGTAAACTTCTCTCCAGCTCAATGTTCTACCACCCCAAGACTGGTGTACTTATCTCCATGGCCTAATACAGTTGGTAAGGTTCCAGATATTACACCTCCAACCCAAATAAGAGGATAATGAATGTGAAGATGAAGGGCATGCTCTCTTCCTTTAGACTGCCTGCCAGTCCCACCATTTATATTTCACTGGTGACACCTTGGAACAAAGATGGATGGAAATTAGCTCTCTGGTTCACATACAGATGAATCTCACTTTAAAATGATGACAAATATCTTCAAGTCTCCCTGGCACCAGCAGGTAATGCAAATCATTTCCATGGTCATCATATTCTTGTACTTGACTAGCAAGTATTTCTTACCTTTTGTCCATCTTAAACTTCCCTTAGCTGATCCCTCCTCCTTATTCTCAGACGATAATCTTGCTTTCAATTTTAGTGAAAAAGAGAATCAATAGAAACTGAATGATCCTATGTTTTTATGACAAAATGTAAAAAAATGTCCTTAACTTTACCTGTATAGTCTGCCTTTTTCCTAGCTCTAATGTACGTACTCTATAGAGTGGTTAAAAGTATAGATTCTGGAGTGACATACAGCAGGTTAGGAAACCAGCTCCACCGCTTACCAGCTTAATCCTCTGTGTTTCGGATCCTGTCCATGTAAAACAGAGATAATAACAGAACCTAGCTTAAATGGGTGATTTTGAGGATTAAATGAGTTAATATATGTAAATAACTTAGAATAGCATCTAATACATATTAAATGATGGCTAGTAGTATCACTATATGAGGACAAACCATCCACTGGCTCCACAGATTCCATTCCTTCTCATCTACTCAAAGAATCTCCTATTTTAAAATCCCCCTTTCTCTCCTGCATCACAGTATCTCCTTCTTTACTGGAACATTTCTGTTAGTATACACATATGCTATAATATCACCCATTTTAAAAACAAACTTCCTAGGTTCCATTTCTTTACTAACCTTACTAGGTCTTTTTATATGCTTCATTTTATAGGAAACTCCTTGAAAGATTTGTTTATACACTTGATCCTTGAACAACATGGGTTTGAACTGTGTGGGTCCACTTACACGTGGATATTTTTCAGAAGTAAATGCTACATTACTACAAGGTCTGTGGATGGGTGAATGCATGGATGCTGAGAAATGTGGATACAGTGGGCCAACTCTAAGTTATAAGCGGATTAACCTACTACTTCCTTACCTCTGATTTTGTTCTTTAAATGTAATTTTCAATTTCTCCACTGAAACTCTTCTTCTCAAGGCCAACAATCTTCTGCACCTTGCCAAATCTAATGATCAGTTTTATCACTTCTCATTTTACTGAAGCCCTTCTTAGTATTTATCAATCGATCATGCCTTCCATCTTGAAGCATGTTCTACTTGGCTTAGGGACCAAGACACACTCCTAGTTTTCCTCTAACTCCCTGACCACTTCTTGGACCTCTGTGCAGGTTCATCTCTTCTGCGCAATATCTAAAATTAAAATACCTCAGGACTCAGTATTTGGACTTCTCTGTCTATACTCACTATCTTGATGATATCGTACAGACTGATGATTTTCAATAACATTTACATTCTGAGTACTCTCAAATTTACAATTCAGACTTCTCCCATAAGTTCTAGATTCCAATGTTTAATTGACTACTCAACAGCTCCATTGGTATAGAGCAGGCTTCACAAACCTAATAAAGCTAAAACTGAACACCTAATTCTTGACAACCCCCCTCCCCCATAAATTTCCTCATTTTAGTAAATGGCCTCACAGTTCATCAGATGCAGAGACCAAAATCTAGGAAACATCCTTGAATTGGCACTTTTTTTCAGCTCCCTACATCCAACTCAACAGCAAGTCCTATTAGCTCTACCTCAACCTCTACACGGAGCTTGAATCACCTCTTGCCACCAATGTCACTGATGCCACTCTAATCTATTGACCATCATTTCCTAATGAGACACTACAATACCTTCTTTACTGGTATACCCGGTACTACTGGAGCTAGTAGAATAATCTTGGAAAACAATTAATATAGTTCACAGCACTGCCCTATCCACAACCACCTCATGTGTGCCTCAGAGTTCTACGCAAATCTAATAATGGCCCACAAGTTCTTACACGATTGCTGGCCTTATCTCAGATTACTCTCCCCCATGCTCACCACTGGCTTCCTTCTGTTCTTCAAAGGCATCAGCTCATTCCCACCTAAGAGCCTTTTACACTGTGGTTCCTAATGCTGAACATTCTACCACCAAATCTTCACACTACTTGTTCTCTGACTTCATTTAGGACCCTCTCTGCTCAAATGCCTCCCTCTCTGAACAGCCTTTCAAAACCGCCCTATCTACAATAGTTCTTCCCTCCAAGTCCCACGACTCTTTTAACTACTCTCTCTAGTTTTTGTGATAGCACTTCCATAGTGAAAATCATAGCGATTTCTTTTTAATTTACGTATCTTACTCTACGAAAATGTTGGCTCCATGAGGGCAGGAGCTACATGCCCAGCATTTAGTCTGGGTATGGCACAGGCACTCAAAAGCTATCTTTTAAAATTCACAATGTCAAGTATCACATTTTCTATTTAATCTTACCTATAAGTAAAAAGATGGACTAAAGCATCCTAAATGTCAATGAGACCTGTGTATTCCTGAAACTTGGTTATGCTTAACTAAATCACTGTGGTTCCAGACCACTGAAGGCAAACTGTTCGTTTTCTTCTTCCAGTAGAATACAGTGGCACCCCAAAATTGAACATTTTAGGTTGCAGAGATTTCAACAAATCTGGTAAAATCAAGAACAGTGTATATAAGGTAGAATTGTCATTAGGTGTATCACTGTGGGAGAGGAGAATATTCAAGAATACTAGTATTCCTTTGCCGGTCTTGCTCAGAAATATCTGTATTACATAATACCAAAAAAAACCCCAAAAGTAAAGCAGGAGTATAAACAGAAAACCAAAGTATGTCAGTTGAATGAACCAAGTTTTGGGAAATGGTTAGAAGTTTAAAAAATATATGAACGGCAAATGAAAAATAAATGGAATAGTATAAAATACTATTGAATCTATTGATACCTATTACTAGAGACAGCCCTAATATATGCTATATGCAATTGAAACACTGAATCATCTGAAGATTTTCATTCACCAAACCCCTTACCAAATATCTAAATGGTTGATATGTTGAAATCCAGGTACAGTAGTGGTCAATAATCCACGTTGTCTTTTTTAATTTATTTATTTTATTTATTTTATTTTTGGCTGCTTTGGGTCTTCGATGCTTAACGTGGGCTTTCTCTAGTCGCAGTGAGCTGGGGCTACTCTTCGTTGCAGTGCGTGGGCTTCTCACTGTGGTGTCTTCTCTTTGTTTCAGAGCATGGGCTCTAGGCGCACGGGATTCCACAGTTGTGGCACATGGGCTCAGTAGTTGTGCCTCGCAGGCTCTAGAGCACAGGCTCAGTAGTTGTGGTGCACGGGCTTAGCTGCTTCACGGCACGTGGGATCTTCCTGGACCAGGGCTCGAACCCGTGTCCCCTGCAGTGGCAGGCAGATCCTTAACCACTGCGCCACCAGGGAAGCCCAATCCACGTTTTAAAGTAACATATATGCAATGTAAGTCCTAGAAATGGTCTAGATGTGTCTTTCTCCTATATTTCTCCTTCTCTTTCTCCTTCTCCTTCCCCTTCCCCTTCCCCTTCTTCTTCATCATCAAAAAGACATTTATAACATTTACTATCATCATCATCATCAAAAAGACATTTATAGCATTTACTATATGCCAGACATGGTTCTAAGCATTTTACATACTCTAAATCACATAATCCTCATAACTTTGCTAGCAGAAAACATTATGTTCATCACTTAATCCAGGGGTCAACAAACAAAGGCCTGTAGGCCAAATCAGGCCAGCCATATGTTTCTTTAAATAAAGTTTTACTGGAATACAGACACACTCATTCATTTACATATCATCTATGGCTGGTTTCATGATACAATGGCAGAGCTAAGTAGCTGCAACAGAAATCATGTGGTCTACAAAGCCAAAGCCAAAAACATTTACTATCTGGCTCTTTACAGAAAAAGTTTGCCAGCTCCTGGTTTAATCTAATAATACAAGGCTTGGCTTAATTTTCCATGTGCTAGTTTAATGAGTATTTGGTCGATTGGTTTTCATAGTGTTATGGAGGTAACTTGAAACAGAGTTGTAGTGAGGATTCTAAGAGTTGCTATCAACCACTAACTTTTGGTCATTTTACACTGATAGTTTCAAAGCTAGCCAAGCCACTTAAACATATAAAAAGTCAAATGCTATGAAGAAAGCTTTTTTTTCATTTTTAACAATCTCTTGGGTAAAGTAATACATTCTTCCTGCAAAGCAGCTAGTCCCACTGGAGCCAGACCTGTCCAGTAGCTTGTGTCTGCCTTATATATCTTTGTATCCCCAGCACTTAACACAGCTTGTGGCATGAAGTCGGACCTCTATGAATGTGTGGCATGGATCCACCAACAAAATAGATCTTTCATATAATTGGAACTCTTTCCTCTGTCCGAGAGAATCATCAGATTGCACAACCGAACATGACATGATATATTCTAGGGATCTCATGACCTTATACATCTGCTTATAAATTTGGATTTCCTGAGAGAGGACTTCAGTTTCTATAAGGGAAAACTACTGATATGGCAAGAGACTTGAGAAACAAAGACCAAATGTTGCTAGATGTGATGGCATTATACAATTACTCTCCTGTATATCTTCAGATATAATTTGCATAAAGATATTTATCACCATAAAATCAATTGTTAATGTTATAAAATTATATCCCTTGAATTAATCAAAACCAAAGCTGTTGATTAATCAGATAGTGTTTTTTTAAATGCTTGTAACGTTTTAGATATAAATTATCTTTCTAAAATTATTTCTTCAAATTTCCTTCTTGGCCTTTAGGTTTCCAAAGCATCAAAAAATTAATCAGTCTTAGTCTTTTTTTTTTAAAGCTCTTCATTAATTCTATTGCTATAGGATACTGTGAGTTTTGCCAGTCTTTGCCAAGTCATTTCTAACAAATTTCATTTAGAAAAACCCCCTCTTAGCATATGATTCAATGATCTAGGTCAAGGACAAAAATAAACACAGGAAAAAAATAGAAGGTTAGCCAAACACTAAAAATAGTAAAACGAAGAAGTTCTAAAACCTTAATAAACAAAGTTGGGAAGCTTTTTGAGACAGTGGAGAAGGCTGAAGGATGTTGTGCATCTTTCTATTTTAGAAGTCTTAGTGAGGGTATGTGTGAGGAGAGATGGAACAAATTGCTCAATGAAAGTAATGGGATCATCCCCTCAGCTGCCTTCAGGGATGCTGTAAATCTGGATGTTCATTCTGTTTCTGTTCTTTTCTCTTCCTTGTGTAGCTCCCAGCGTTTGCATTTTAGAGCCCACTGTAGTTCATTACAAGGCACATTTCTCCTCATAGACAGAAGTGTTCTTCCAGCCAGTCCTCACAATCTGAGTTTTCTGCTTTTAAATACCTGCGTTTTCAGATCAAAAATCCAAGTCATATGTCCTGGAAAAAGTTAATGCCTTTATAATAAGAAGTGGTCTGTCTTTATTGGTCCCTCCATATTTTGCCCTTTTCTTGTGTGTTTTAGTCATCTTGAATCTGAGCCTTGGGTCAGACATGCCAGCTTGTAACCACTGGGAAAGTGAGAGAAATAAGGAGTGTAAAACAACTAAACAAGCTACCTGACCTTGCTATTATTAGTATGCTGTTCTCTTCCAGAGAACCTCTTGTGAAAGTCAGACTGATCTCCTTCACTTTTTATGCTGGGAGAAAACATGTTGAGAGCCCTTTTGACATTCTTAGCTTATTCAGTTATACCATAAGTGGCTCTCTTGTTTTTGTAAGGAAAATATTAATATTTCCGTTTAAAATGAAGTGGGTTAGTTCCTAGTCTAGTTAATGCTATGTTTGAAAGACATCTTGTTTTTTTCAGCAGTGTTATTTAGAGGAAATCTTACAAATAGATTTACTAAATAAATGAAAATTACAACAGGGAACAATAAAATATAGCTCGCATACTTTATATATTATGCTCTAACATTGTAGAAAATATGGATAATGTATATGTTGAAAATGTTGTTCCTTTAGATATATCTAGATTTGATTGTCAGTATGACTTTCTCGGTCAAAAAGAACAAGATTGGTAATGCTGCAGGGACTATTAGGCTAAATATGGGATGTTGCTCATTTTGCAACACAAGCAAAGAGAAGTAATAAGTAATTAGTATTATATATTCTCTCCTAAAATAACTTACACATACTTAACTCTCAAAACAGCCGATAAGCTATGAAATATTATTAGCCCCATTTGATAGATGAAGAGACTGAGGCACAGAAGTTAAATAACTTGCTTAGTAACACAGATAGAGTTTTATCTTGGTCATCTTCCACCAGTGGCCATGTTTTTCACCATTATATTAATAGTTTGAATTAAATTTTCTGCATTATAATAAACTGAAAAAGAGTGACAAGGTAATCATAGTTTAGGTAAAGTAATTTAGGTTAATACCTAGCTAACATTAGTTTCCTAGAGGATAATTCTTTAAAAGAAACACACAAATAACATGGAGGAAATGGTATTTTCAATGGAATAAAGGATTTTTAAAATATAAATACCATAAATTACTCATAATATTTCAAATGGTCTCAAACTAAGATGGATAGCAGGTAATTAAAGATTTTTAAGTATATTATTTAAGGAGTTGAGATCTTTTTTGTCGGAGATAATTACTGTATATCATACCTGCACGTATAATTAACTTATACTGTACATTCAAAAATGCATTTCTGCCAAAGTAATCCTCAGAAAGAAGAACACAGCTGGAGCTTTCAGTCTCCCTGACTTCAAACCATCAATATATTACAAAGCTACAGTAATCAAAATGGTATGATTCTTTCATCTAGTGAACTAGAAGGTAAAATGCAAATTCATTAAAGTCCAAAGTTCATTCAGTTATTCAGTCTGTATTTCTTCAGTGCAATAAGAAGAGTTTTAGGCACAGTAATAAAAAATTCCACTTGTAAAACAACAACAAAACAAACAAACAAACAAAAAACGGTATGGTGCTGGCACAAAAACAGACACATAGATCAAAGAAACAGAACAGATAGCCCAGAAATAAACCCACAAACAGATGGTCAAATAATCTGTGACAAAGGAAACAAGAATATACAATGGGGAAAAGACAGTCTCTTCAATAAATGCTGTTGGGAAAACTGGACAGCTACATGTAAATCAATGAAACTAGACGATTTTGTCACACCATATACAAAATAAATTCAAAAAAAATAAAATTCAAAATAGATTAAAGACTTAAATGTAATACTTGAAACAATAAAATTCCTGGAAGAAAACATAGGCAATGCATATTTGTAATCAATCTTAGCAGTATTTTTTCAGATCTGTCTCCTCAGGCAAGGGAAAGAAAAGCAAAAAATACCAAATGGGACCACATAAAGCTAAAAACCTTTTGCACAGTGAAGGAAACTATCAACAAAAGTAAAAGGCAACTTACTGAATAAGAGAAAATATACTGCAAATATATCCAATAAGGTGTTAATATCCAAAACATATAAAGAACTCATACAGCTCAATATCAAAAAAAAAGAATCTGATTTAAAAATGGGCAGAAGCCCTGAATAGGCACTCTTCCAAAGAAGGCATATGTATAGCCAACAGACATATGAAAAGATGCTCAACACCACTCATCATCAAGGAAATGCAAATCAAAACCATAATGAGATATCACCACACACCTGTCAGAATGGCTATCATCAAAAAATACAAGTGCTGGTGAGGATGTGAAGAAAAGAGAATCTTAGTACACTGTTGGTGGGAATATAAATTGGTACAGCCATTATGTAAAACAGTATGGAGGTTCCTCAAAAATCTAAAAATAGAACTACCATATGACCCAGCAATTCCACTCCTGGGTATTTAGCCCCCCAAAACAAAAACACTAATTCGAAAAGACGTATGTTCATCACAACATTACTTACAATTGCCAAGATATGGAAGCAACTTAAGTGTCCACAAACAGATGAATGGATAAAGAAGATGTAGTGTGTGTGTGTGTGTGTGTGTGTGTTTGTAATGGAATATTACTCAGCCATTAAAAACAATGAAATCTTGCCATTTGTGACAACATGGATAGACCTGGAAAGTATTATGCTTAGTAAAATAAGTCAGAGAGAAAGATAAATACTTTATGTTTTCCCTTACATGTAGAATCTAACAAACAAAACAAATATTAACAAAACAGAAACAGACTCACAGATACAGAGAACAAACTAGTGGTTGTCATAAGGGTGGGGGATGGGTGAATGAGAAAAACAAGTGAAGGGGACTGAGAGGTACAAACTACCCATTATAAAATAAGTAAGTCACAGGGATGTAATGTACAACACAGGGAGTATAGCCAATAATATTATAATAACTGTATCATAATTATAGTATAATCTATAAAAATATCAAAACACTATGTTGTACACCTGAAACTAATTTAATATTGTAAGTCAACTCTACTTCAGTTTTAAAAAATGTACTTCTGCATACTATAAAATGCATAAGGAATCAAATCTAACCAATAATAAGGTACACTGTCTACCCTTCACAGAATGATTCACTCTTCTAATAGAATTTGGAAAACATGGGTAAATATTATTAGTAATGATGACATGAAGGTCTGAGATCCTTCATATTTTAACAACTTGGTGATCTTTAACATCTTTATTCTCTTAATTTTATCAGAGAAAAAGTTCAATTTTGAAAACGAATGTTAGTCACTTAAACAGGGGCACTTTTTCCCCAATAATAAGGTGTAGTTCCAAAGACCAGGCATAGGGAGCAGGCAATAGCAGAGGTATTTTCTGTAGATAATTTAAAACAATAATAAAATCGACTTCCAAGTCATTCTGCATTTTATTATCACTGTGTGCGGGCAATTCTAAATAATATCCATGTTAAAGTATTCCTCAAAAAAAAAAAAACCCTTTCTTGCTCCGAATTCTAAGCAATTGCTGATGTTCCTATCAAGTTTTAATAATGTTTGTATAAGCTTAAGTTAGCACATTTTTATTACTTATTCTTGAATAAACACTGAATTCTACATGCAAGTTAACCTGGAGAACTCCCTCTTATATATTCAACCCCCGACACATATAGATTCAGCTACCCAGGTTCAATGCAAGAGTAAGTTCCAAATGGCTCAGAGTTGGAGTTACTGAAGCTTTCTCTGGGTGCAGCTGCTGTCTCCA
Organism: Balaenoptera physalus; assembly: GCF_965194825.1. Classification (NCBI taxonomy): domain Eukaryota; kingdom Metazoa; phylum Chordata; class Mammalia; order Artiodactyla; family Balaenopteridae; genus Balaenoptera; species Balaenoptera physalus. The sequence continues at coordinate 26,331,462 of NC_138903.1, read as the reverse complement.
AATTTCGATTATTACATAATCTAGCTTTTAAAAGTAGATTTAAAATAAAGAAATGATCTCACCGTGATTTTGAAGACCAAGAAACAGAATACAAGCTACTTCAATGCTGACACTTTATGTGAAGACTTGGAGACTTTACTGGTTTTTAAAATTCTTCGACGGAGACATTTGAAAGCCCCTAGAATTTATCCCAAGGAAACAAAAGAACTGCAATTCTAGACTGTACTGCAATTTCTAGAAGTGGTTGTAAAGTGGGATTTCTAAAAGTGTCTGCCAAGCTTAATTTTTACAGGTTAAGACTTTTCCTAACAATTTGTATATGTTTGTTCATGTCGAAGAAGATTTTCAAAACTAAAATTACTTAAAAAGGCTCTTCCGACGAGGTCACTGTCAACTTTACAGAAGTTAAGGCTGGAAACTACATACCATAATGTTATGAAATATTGCAACAGACCAATAAGTATGTATACATTTTCTGTCTTTATTCAGAAGACATATTAATGCAACTAAAAATTATTATTCCATTACTTTTCTTTGTTGTATTGCAATATTTAATGTATTTATTCATTTATTGTCTTTGAATAATTATATATAATCACTTTTTTCTTTTCTGGCTATTATTATTCCTTATTTTTTCATGATTACTACTAAAATTAATGTTGTAGACGAGAGTAATAAAAAATGATATACTGTGTATGTGTGTGTCAAATACACTAGACATGCCACTGCAAGATAAAAGAATCTGATACAAATTCAGATGTGAGGCCATCAAAATAACTTTTGATTTGTGTGTAATGAAGAATTCATTCCCTTGATACCACCTTCTACATTCGTTGACTCCACTTCCTCTCATCTCTCCCTTTTCAAGCATCACCAGATTTATGTGCCTTCCACTCTCAGGAACTGGTCTTGCCAAGGTCACTAATGACCTCATTTTATTTAATCTCTCTGTAGCACAATTCTCTTCCCTTTTGATTTTCATAACACCACTCTCTTATCCTGAGTTTTCTCTTGACAATCCTCTCCCCCCGCAATGGTTTCTGCCCTGTAAATATTGGACTGCTCAGATTCTCTGCTTGGTCTCCTCTCTCTCCACACATTATTGGTGAGTCAACACATTGATTTTGATGGTTTTAGCTACTAATTATTTGCTGAAATTTATATATCCATCTAGATCCCTTGAACTCACCCTCCATCCACCCCTAATATCTATACCTAAGTATCACACAGGTTCCTTATAGCACAACCAAAACTAATTCACATCTTGTTCCCCAAATTACTTCTATATTCCCTAAACCAGAAAACCTAAACGCACCCCAGATTCCTTTCTCTCCTTCATCTCAATGTGTAATTGGTGATCAAGTCCTGTTGATTCTTTTTCTTTTTTATGCATTCCCCACACCACCACCTCCATCCCACTGAGACTACCTTAACCGCATCTTCTCTCACCTGAATTACTTGGTATTTCCACCTCCAGTCTCAAATCCCTTAAAAGAGATTTTTCACTATATTCCCAGGGTAATGCTACCAAAATGCACATCTGATTAAATTACCTTTATGGTTTTGGCTCCCCACCATTAACTATAGAAAATCAGAACTCCTTAGTAAGACATATAATCAGACCCTGATCTGACCCTCTCTTGTCATATCTCTGGGAAATCCCAATACTTACGTCAAATTATTTGGAGTTTTCTGAGTGATCCTCTATGTTTCATATATCTTTATCTGTATTTCTGCCCAATCCATTCCATTATCTACTCAATGAAAACCTTGCTATTCTGATCATCAGATCAAGCATTAACTTCTCTTTAAAACTTTCCTCAAAAGCAACTATACTCCAATAAAAATTAATTTAAAAAATAAATAAAAATAAAAAACCAATAATAAAAGCCCTTACATCTGAGAAAAAAAAAAACTTTCCTCATTACCACAATCAGTAAAATTAAACACTCCCACCTTACAGTTTCTATGACATTGAAACTTACACTTATATATCTTCTAACTCTTTCTAAACTGTAAACTCCCAAAGGGCAGCTACCCTATCTTAATTATATTTATATCTCTAGCACCTTAATAGCATACTATTAAGCAGACTGTTGATAAATGATTCCTGAATTTAAAAAAATCATTTATTGCAGCCTTAGATTTCTTTTCTAATTTTATTCTTTATTTTTCCCACCTTGGTTATCTCTACAGTCCTACTTCATTTCCTCACACTAATTATAGACTAACAAACACACATTATAGCTGCCTTTATTTAACAAGCATTTACTGAGAATCTGTATTACAACAACATACTTTTTTTTAGGGGTACGTGTGTGTATGTTGTGTGTGTGACTGCATGTGTGTGTGTTGGGGGAGCTGGATATTAAAGTATAAAAATGTGGTCCCATTTCTTTATTAATCTTGGCCCTGCTCCTCATGACCTCTATATATTTATTTCATAGGCAACGTGAATAACTTCAATGGGGTTAATTAGCAAAGTCCCTTTTCAAAGGTAAAGTTTTAGGAAGACAATGACATATTTCAGGGCCCCTTCACAAGCATGGGCCCTCCCCATAGAAACCACAGGTATTTATATTCATAATTTATTTCATGCAATAGCACTGAAGTTGCTGTAGGCACTTTGCATCATAATTTTATTTTCTTTTTTATAAAGCACCTCCCCGGCCAAATGTAAAAGCTTCAGAGACAGAAAACCTGGACCCATCCCCTGCCCCTATTTTTAGCAGTAGCTACTACCTATTGAGCACTGTCCTATCACTGCTATGTATTTATGTCTACATGTATCAGTATATTCAGCAGCCCATAATAACAGTTAAGAGTTCTCAGTGTACTAGATGTACTGTGCTAACTGCTATTGAAACATCAATGCACTGAATTCTCACAGAAACCCTGTGAGGAGCATTGTCATTGTCCCTTTTTTACAAGTGGAGAAAGGGAAGCACAGAAAGATTAAGGAATTTGCCCCAAATCATACAGCCAAGATCTGAAGGCAAGCATTCAGGCACCAACTCTTCCTACTTAGCCATCACCCTATATAGCTTCAGTCATAATTCACCCTCTCTGTGTTTTTTGATGATTACAAGTCCATCAACAAGAAAATGCTTTTCATTTATTTAATATCTTAGTTGAGACCCTACAAAGAAATATCTCTGGACAAGAAAGTAATGCAAGTGAATTATGCCCATGTATAAAAATTTGGAGGATGGGAAAATCGTTACCAAGAAAATGCAGAGTGGGGTAAAACGCCAAAATGCAAGCTTTGCCAACTTAATCATATTAAGACGTTTTGGCCCTCAATGTTGAAAACAGCAAGCTACCAAAGTTAATATAGGAGCAAATCAAAGCTATGAGACCAGAGAAAAACTGTCCACCATAAAAAACAAATTTGTTATATTCTTTCAATTTTAGGCAACGTATTGCAAATATCAGCAGCTAATATTAAGCAACTTTACAGCTCTGGGCTGGCCTGCTCTTGGGAATAAAATATTTTAAATACTCGTGAATACTATGTATCATACTGTCTTATTAGCCTCATTTGTATAAACTACCATGCCATTGTCGGTTTTTAAATGTGTGGAGTTTTTTTGGCCAAAAGGATAATATCATTTACTTCTTAAATTTAGCTTCATTTCAAATTTTACTTAGTGCTTCACTGAAATCCTTGTGTGTTCCTGGTCTCTGAAGTAAGATAGCCTTTGAAATTCCAACGGTCAAATGTAGCAACTGAATGGAACAAAGGTTCCCAAATACCTCCCACTGCCATTTTAAGCAGGTGTTGCTAGATAACCATATTCCCAGCCACCTCAGTGTGTCAGATTCAGGGACATAATTTTCTTAAGCAATAACAGAATTTTCATTGAGGCAATTTGTCTTCAATGCATGAGATGTGAACTGCTCAGCAATCTCCAGATTTTGTCTGAGAAATCAAGCAAAGACACTGGCAAATAGTGGCTTTGACTATTTTGATCATAGGTACAAAGCAATACGATGATAGTGTCATTTGGGAGTCCCATTTACATAAAACAAATTTATAATTGATGTGCCACTTTGTGGTCACCAGAGTTAATGAGCCTTTTAAGAACATCTACTCAATAACAATAAAGTACCATTTTTACAAGATTTAGTGTTGGAAGAATTAATGCACTCATAACCTGACCTTCAGCTGCTCCTTTGATGGCAACTACTGTACTGTTTCATTCTCAGAGATTCTCCAGATTTGAAGTTGACATTATAAAATCAGCATTCTCAAGAGTTTTTAATAAAATTGGGTTATTAATTGTGAATGGATAGAGCAGGCTGTTCAGCATGCAGATAACTTTAATAAGGGAGGAATTTTTACCAAGATTTAGATAATGCTCAACTTCCAAAGCACCCCAATAATTTGTATTGATAGTCACATGCTAGAAATGATTGTTAATGCATTACCATAACTGATCTAGGAGGCTATTCACCTGTAACCTTTTTTTTTTTTTTTTTTTTGCAAAGTAAGTATGCAGTTAAGGAGTTAATAACTACCATCTCCCTTAGCCCCCTCACAATGACACATGACAAAATGATATTCAGTGGGACAGTAAATATCCCACTGCCCTGATCTTGGACAGACACAAAAAAACAAAGCACTTACAAGTTCATCCTAAATAGCAGGGTGTCAAGACTCTTCCTGGGCAACTGTCAGTTGTTAACTCAAGCCTGCATTACAAAATTGCATTATAGGGCCTAGTAGCCTGTGAAACTGTTTTCCGACATATCAGCTTCACAGGAGACGTGGCAAAGAGTCACCATGTCGTCCTGATTTGCCAAAGAGGGTAAACAAACCTCCTTTGACTGGCAGATGCAGGAGAAACTATACTTTTCTATACTGGTTGGCAGAGTTTAAATTGAAGGGAAGTAAATATTAGGTTCAACAAAATAAATTAAGAGAATATTCAAGTTTATCTAACAGCTTCCTGAAAAAGTATAGGGGTATATAAGTCTATGATGAAATATCAAACTTTAAAACTGGAGACCAAATATGAATAAAAGGGCCTAAATATGTAATTATTTGGGAAGAAGCTTCTCTTTTTTGTATGTGGTAATGCAGGTCATCCTTCTAGAGAAGCAGACACAAAAATGAGATGAGACAAGCACAAGAATTATCGGGGTGGGGGGAGTGGGGGACTGCCTATGAAGGAAAACAAGATGAAGCTGGAGGAGGCTGGGATGGGAGAGCTATCCCACGATGATGCATGTGACCCCTTAGAAGGACACAGGGATGAGAGGGCAGAAAGGAAGCAAGCTTTGCACTGTAGTGCAATCTAAGAAAGTTTTGGCCAAGTTGACTGGGGAATCTTTGAGCCAAAGTCTCCATCAGAGGAAATGCACATTTCGCAGGAATGGGTCCACCTTAGTATCCAGGCTGCACTCAAGTCACTGGGTGTGATAAGCTCCTGGGAATGGTGGCCTCAGCACCAAAGCCGTGATGGACAGAGTGCAGCGTCTGGAGCCAGCAGTCAATTACACTCTCCAAAGCAGGAAATGTGAGAGGGCATTTTCACAACCATCACTTAGTATGCCTTCAGTTACTATGCCTTCACGAGACTAACCATTTTAATAAAAGTCTGAGCTTCCATTGGATAAACCAACATGAGTGATTTTATTTCACACTTAGAAAAATCAAATACTTTTCTCTTACTGATAAAAGAAAATTACTGTAGAAAGCTCAACTAGGATAAACAAAAGATTTCAAATGACCATAAAAATAGAAAATCATCCTCATTAATCAGTCCTTTCAAATTTATTCCTTGTTTGCTGACATTAACTGCTTTTAATACATGTAAGCACGCATTACTTTTAAGATCTTAGTCTGACAAGAGAGCAATGGCATCAACTGAATAAAGCCAGTAGAGCACATCAGTGACACTGCTCAGATATTCAAAACAAAGTTTCAAAGGACACGGGACAAAGGTACATAGAAATTTATGGAATTAACATGTGGAATATAAAATGTGTGTATCACTATGCCATGAGTTTTATAACAAGGGACAAAGATGAGCAGGAAAGACACCTCCATACTAACCTAAGTATAATAGAGGAGCTCCCCATTTTGCTGTGATATTGCAAGCTGTCAAAGGGCTGGCTAGAGTTGATGGCATCTGTGTATACTGGTAGAAACTTGAATAGATGGGCTGTTTGCGTGAAAAACCACTGATCTGGGGCATTCTTTTTCCTGAGTGCACAGAAAGTAACCATCACAATCCTAACAGGAGCTAAGTGACAAGCTCTAGTGTTGATATTGAGAGTTTAGGGCTTTCAAATAAAACTGCTCACATGTTTTGCTACCTTATGACACTGTGTGTTTTCTGTGAAATCCGGAAATCTGGGCCAATGGTTTAAGGAGCCTCTCTGATGTCACTGAGGCAACTGTATGCTGTGTGGAAGTACTGTCTTCCGTGAAGAGCCATCTGAAGGTGGTTCAGTACAAAAAATAGTGGAAATAGAAGATTCAGTCCCAATCTTTCTGAATAAACTTTGGAACAAAAAAGAAAACTGTCACACCATGAATGCTAGTTGCCTGCCCCAAATAAAAGGAAGAGATTTAGATTAGGTACATTTTCAAACAGCTCCACAGAGCCCTAAAATTTTCCCTCATGGGACCACTCTGAAAAAAAAGAAAGACTGAGATTGTGGGGCAGTGCTGTTTGCTGTTTTATATTTGTGTTCCATAAAAGATCTCATCCGAAGAAAAATTTTGAGGATTGAAAATATCCACATTATTGTGATTTCTAAAGCCTCTGCAGCAATACAATTCCAATCTTTTGATTAAAATTGTTAGTGGGATATTTACAAAGAGTGGGGTAAGGTAACCCTAGAAAATAATTTTTCTACACCTGTAAGTTGTTAAGTGTACCCAAGCAGCAGCTGTTGGTGAACAATACTATCTTATTTACATCCTGTCGATCATTACATAGTGTGAAAAGCTGAAAAAGTAGCCCCACAAAAGATACCTTCGTCCTAATCCCTGAAACCTGTGAATGTTATCTTATATGGAATAAAAGGATCTCTGCATATGTAATAAAGTTAAGGATCTTGAGATGGGGAGATTATCCTAGATTATCCAGGTAGGCCCAAAATGCAATGACGTGTCCTTGTAAGAGGGAGGCAGTGGGAGATCTGACACACAGAGGAGAAGGTGGAGCAGGGAGAAATTTGAAAATGCTGGCGTTGAGATTAAAGTGATATGGCCACAAGCCCAGGAATGCCAGCAGCCACCAGAAGCTGGAAGAGGCAATGGATTCTCTCCTGGAGCCTTCGGAGAGAGCACCACCCTGCTGACACTTTGATTTCATCCCAGTGATACTGATTTCAAGCTTCTGGCCTCAAAAACTGTGAGACAATAAATTTCTGTTGTTTTAAGCCACCAAGTTTGTGGTAATTTGTTACAGCAGCCAAAGGAACCTAATACACAGGAGAAAGACTTTCTTTTTCTGATGCCCTGTTTTCCATCTTCTGAAAACAACATAGGCGGGCCACAAACAAAGATGGCAGAGTTATGCAAAGCCACCTGGAAAGACCTCTGACTACTCATGTGTTGTAATCTCTAGTAACCTAAAAGAAAGGACTTTTTTTAAGTAAACATTTTATTGAAGTAAATCAGATATACTGAAAAATAAAGAAATCATGAGTACAGCACTCAATGAATTTTCATAGTAAATTAAATAAGCAGCACCAAGAGCAATCGTCATCCCTCTTCTAGTCACTAACCCCCCAAAGGGAATCACTAACTTGACTTTTAACACCCAATAGATTCATATTCCCTTCTTTCATGCTTTACCTAAACGGAATCATACAATATATACTCTTTTAGGTCTGTCTACTTTTGCTTAATATTTTATTCTTGGCATTCTCCTATACCATTGCACATAGTAGTAGACTATTTATTCATGAGACCACTCTGGAAAGAAAGAAAAACTGAGATTGTGGGGCAGTGCTGTTTGCTGTTTTATATTTGCATTCCACAAAAGTATTCCACATAGTATTTATCCATTCGTGGTCATTTGGATTGTTTCCATTTTAAACTATTATAAAGAGCATTGCTATGAATATTGGGGGCACGTGAGTACCTATTACTTTTGGGTGAACAGTGAGTGCCTGGGTTGAAAATGCTGGACCATGGGGTATGCATATTCAGAAAAAATGATTTTTTTAAAAAATTTTGTTTGTCTGTTTATTTTTGGCTGCATTGGGTTCTCAATGCTGGGCCTGGGCTTTCTTTAGTTGCGATGAGCGGGGCTACTCTTCGTTGCGGTGCGCGGGATTCTCATTGCGGTGGCTTCTCTTGTTGCAGAACACGGGCTCTAGGCACGCGGGCTTCAGTAGTTGTGGCATGCGGGCTCTAGAGCGCAGGCTCAGTAGGTGTGGCGCACGGGCTTAGTTGCTCCGCGGCATGTGGGATCTTCCCAGACCAGGGCTCGAACCCGTGTCCCCTGCATTGGCAGGCGGATTCTTAACCACTGTGCCACCAGGGAAGCCCCAGAAAAAAGGATTTTATAAGAATAAAAGTATAACTTCAAAGTCACTCTCATTTCATTATACAGATATTACTCAATTATACTTCTATTTTTTGACCTTAAAATAGTAGGTGAACTGTGAACCACCTAAGTCCTCTGATTAGATGCTCTTAGAAAAACTGGATAAACATAAGACTCTTACTTCAGAGTTTATCATATTTTTTAAAGGTCACCTTAATGTAGTAAAATATCTTTAAAAATTAGAATTAATAAAAAAGCTCGAATTTGGTAGCTGGCACTTTAGAATTTTCTCTTTCATATGATTTTCTAGGAGGAAGAACATCAGACCTACAGAAGTCCTTAGTAAAGGTGACATTTACCCCTAGAGGAGCATGGAATGCATCTTGATAATCTTGCAACTTCTCATATAATCCAGAAGGATGTAAAACTACAATGAAGTGCATGTTCTCAGACTTGAATGGGGGCAAAAAGATGAAAATATAATTAATCCAATTGTGTTTCTTTGGGACACTTCCAACATTTCCAGCCAGCAGAACAATGGTGATTTTTTTTTCTCTTTTCAGAGGAAATACATTCTTTTTCAACCATTCTACTTTGAATATATTTTGGGTTTTTTTTTTTTTTGAATTGCCTTTCCCTCCTCCTCCCTAGGACAGTAACGCTCTGAGCTCTACATAGGAGTGCATAAAAGATTTTATAAAACACAAAATGTTAAAGTTACAGAGAAAAGAGCTGGGTTTTAGACTAGAATACTATCAGCTTGGGACTGAAAGAGTCAGCGGTCTAAAGGTTTACAGACTCAAAATGAAAGCACGGCTATAACACCTAGCTCTGAAAATTAGGTCATATTAAGAGAACCATTTGACTGCTCACTTTGCATCTGAAAGTGCAATACTTGAGGAAATACGACTATTTTAATGGCAGGCTTGTGTCAGCAGTTACAGAAATAAGGCCTGATGCACTGAAAATAGTCTCCTTTCCTTGTTGTCTTTGTCCTTCTAAATAGTTTAGATTGAGTTGGAATTTCTGTCTTCATCCTACACCTTACTTCTCATCCAACAGTAGTCCCTAATTCAAAGCTAATTTGTAAAGGTCAAATTAAAGTCTGGAAGCATCCCAAGAACCCATGATTACACGCCAATATCATTGAATAGTTAAAGGCTCCACAGCTTTTGGCCAGGCACACTGGATTCCTTTTAATAACAGATTCAGTGAAGAAAAAAATAAAATAGATGCATCTGTTAAATAAGAAAACCCAAACTGAAAACAAAGAACCTACTGATTGCTTTCTCCACTGTAAAAGTACACAGTTGAGAAAAGATTATAAATACTTCCCTAGTATTTAAAATGTATGAGAAACAATTCATTCCATCAATCAACATTTATTAAGGAAGGCACTCTTCTAGGCACTGGGGATATTGAATAAAACAGACAATAATCGCCCCACCCTGCCATGAAGCTTACATTTTAAATGAAGGGAGACAGAAAATAAATAATGTATCGTACATCAGTGGTGATAAGAGCTAAAGGGGGGGTGGATAGTCTGCACTTTTAAATAGGTGGTCAGAAAAGGCCTCACTACACAGTGATATATGAGCAAATATCTGAAGGAGGTGACAGGGTTGGGGGAAGAAGGTGAGCCAGGAGGCTAGATGGGGGAAAAGCATCCCAAGGCAAAGGGAAAAGCTAGTCAGGTGTTTTGTGGGAGGAAGAGTATCTGGTGTTAACAGAGGAGCATTGTGCCCTGCAGTGGAGCAAGCAAGAGGGAAGCACTAGGAGACAAGCAGCAACAATGAGGAGTCAGATGATTGTACACAGAACCTTGTAAGCAACTGTAGGAACATGGGATTTTATTCTCAGAGACATGAGAGGCCATTATAAGTAGATGTTGAACAGAGGAAGGTATCACACAATTTGTATTTCAAGATATCACACTGGCTGCTATGCTGAGAAAAAAACTGAAAGGGAGCAATGCTAAAAGTGGAGAAAAGAGTTAGTAGACTCTTAAAACAAGTGAGAGATAAGGGGGCTTGGACCAAAATGTAGCAATAGATGTGCTAAGAAGAGGTCAAATTCTGGATCTATTTTCAAGGCAGAAGTGATACAATTTGCTGATGGGCTGGAGCATACAAAAAGAGGAGTCAAAAGAAATCCAAAGTTTTGGCGTGAGCGAGCACGTAGAAGGATGGAGTTACCATTGAGGAAGATTGGGGAGGGTCAGGTGTGGGAGGGAAGGTAAGGAATTTGTTTGGGGTTGGCTAAGTGTGATGTGCCTATTTAGACCAAAAGTAAAGATGTGGACTATGAAGATGGATATGTGAGTCTGAAGTTTAGGGGAGAGTTCCAGAGTGGTGATGAAAATTTGGGAATCATCAGCATGAAGATGGTATTTAAAGCCATAATACTGGAAGAAATCTCCATGACAGAGTATACACAGATAAGATATCCAAGGACTCAGTTCTGGGGCCCTCGGGTGTTTAATAGCGTATACTTTATCTGGAATCATAACAAGAAACATTCCACAGATAGTCACAAAAGGATTCTGGATGAAATAAATGATCCCTTAAAATATTGCAAAGTAAGACCATACAATGAGTGGTGATTTTTAACTAGATGCTTTCTAAAATTCCTTCCAAACACTGTTTGATTTTTATGACTAGAAATAAAATCTTCCTTTATCCTAGTAAAATTCTAATATATAAATATTTGATATGAGTATGCATAAGTATGATTTATTTATACCTCGCATATGAGGGTCAGTCTTTTATTGTTCAGATAATATCCTATAGTTAAAAAAAATACTGCTTGGATTTGAAATTTAAGCGTTTGGTGGATGTTTCGACAAGCTACCATTAGATTCATGATGATCAGTGATCTCAATATAAAAAGAATATTAATACACTGCACTAAAGAAGATACACAGAGGGCAAATAAGCATGTGAAAAGTTGCTCCACATTATATGTCATGGGGTACTGCAAATTAAAACAACAATGAGATACCACTATACACCTATTAGAATGGCCAAAATCAGGAACACTGACAACATCAAATGCTGGAGAGAATGTGGAGCAACAGGAACTCTCATTCATTGCTGGCAGGATGCAAAATGGTACAGTCACTTTGGAAGACAGCTGGTAGTTTCTTACAGAACTAAATATGTTCTTACCAATCAATCCAGCAATTGCACCTCTTGGCACTTACCCAAAGGAACTGTAAACTTATGTCCACACAAAAACCTGCACACAGCTGTTTATAGCAGCTTTATTCATAATTGCCAAAACACGGAAGCAACAAAGATATCCTTCAGTAAGTTAATGTATTAATAAGCTGGTACATCCAAACAATGGAATATTATTCAGCACTAAAAAGAAATGAGTTATCAAGCCATGAAAAAGAACAAGGAGGAAATTTAAATTCATATTACCAAGTGAAAGAAGCCAATCTAAAAAGTCCACATACTGTATGATTCCAACTAATTGGCATTCTTGAAAAGTAAAGCTATGGAGACAATAAAAAGATCAGTGATTACCAGGAGCTGGAGTGGGGGGAGGAATGAACAGGCAGAACGCAGAGGATTTTTAGGGCAGTGAAGATACTCTGTATGCTACTCTAAAGATGGATATATGTCATCATGCATTTGTCCAAACCCAAAGAATGTACACCAAGAGTGAATCATAATGTTAACTATGAACTTTGGGTGATTATGATGTGTCAATGTAGGTTCATCACTTGTAAAAAAAACAAAAAACAAAAAACAAAACAAAAATGTACCACTTAGTGAGTGATATTGATAATGGGGGAGGCAATGCATGTGTGGGTACAGAAGGTATATGGGAACTCTCTGTACCTTCCTCGTAATTTTGTTGTAAACCTAAAATTGCTCTTTTAAAAAAGTCTTTTCTTAAGGACATTCATTAGATCAAAAGTATCCTGTGCTTTCTTGTTTAAATCCCGAGTTGATTTTACCAAGAGACATAGAGATACTGAATATTCTCCCTTTAATCTGATACAGCTAGATTAAGTCATATGAGGAGAGATTTTATAAGACTGATGAGTTTGATAAATGTTTATCTTTTTAGTAAAATTAAAATTAAAGTCACATATGTGAAAAATATTAAAAATTGAGAATTTCAGAAAATCTAACAGTATTTAATGATATACATACATATCAATCTCAATATGGCACCTTCAGTTTAGACTACACATATCTTATGTTTGTGTGAACATCCCCTAACCTCTATAAACCCTGGAGGAAAATGTCTAATACACAAGATCCCACGCTATTCCTCCTGCATGGACTCTGATTCTTTACCTTTGGAATGTACTTATAACATTAAACATAATACCTTTTACCGCTACTTTCACGCTGTTCATCTTTAGAATTAAATTCACCACATAAGACTTCTGTAAGGTTGTGATATTTCTACTGCCATGTACACATCAGTAGAACATCTTTTCTATCCTTTCTTAGCACTCACTTTCAAAATTACCCAAGATATAATCTTAAAATGAGAAACAAAGCTTTTTTCAAAAACTGTGTCATTAAAGAGTTAATACTCAAATGCTACTGAACTGTACATGACGCCATAAGACAATTTCATTAAGAACTACATCTCTCTTTTCTCAAGAAAATACTGTATCTCAGTCAAGTAACATGTTCTTTCCTCACTGTAGCCCATTTAAGCCAGAATTTCAAACATAAAAACATTTAATCTTAAAAGTTTAAAGAGTCTATGAGAAAGTAAATTATTTACAGAGAATATACTCTTTTTTAAATAAACATTCTTCCTCATGAGAATTAAAGAGTCAAATAACTCTATGGAAGTCCATTAATCTCACATCTTCTTGGAGGAATTTTAACAATACAAAGGTAAGTAAGGGTTCATGTCTTAAAATGAGACATGAATACCCACAACAGCTAACCTGGACCCTAAGTGAGCTTAGCAAAGCCTAGGTGGTTTATTGGTCTAGAATGGCCTTACACATGTCTGACAGCTGGCTAGTTATTGGCTGGCATGGGCCTCTCTTCATCTGGTGGTGGCAGGATTCCAAGAGAACTGGAAACAATCAAGGTCTCTTGAGGCCTAACCTTAGAAAAGGCATACTGTCAATTTTACCACATTCTATTCATCCAAGCAAATCACAAAGCCAGGCCACAATTCAAGAGGTAGGAAAGTAAATTCCACCACTTAAAGGGAGAAAATGAAAAGACATCACAAATGAGTGTAGATGATGGGGAGAGGGGTGCTACTAAGGTTGGAACAAGAAGGGACGTGTTAGGAGATGGGGACACAGGGGTAGGCAGGGAGAAGATCAATACTGGAAGCCTGGAGACCAGCTAAGAAGCTACTGCAACAATCCAGCAGAGAAATCAAACCATTGATTTTCAAGTAGCAAACTCCCAATACACACTGCCTGACGAAAACTTCATCCTGATGAGCAAGCATCTAACACTCAAATAAGGCATGCCTTACCAACTCTCTCTGAATATCTTGCATTTACATGTTCTAATCCCCTTGTTCTTGTCAACAAGCAAGTTTAGTTTTTTTCACAAGGCAAGATATGGAATAAAAAAAATGAACTAGGTAAAATTTGAATCTGTAGCAATTCCTACAATTAATTCTCAATTTATATAACATGCTTTTTAAACTCCAAAGATATATACAAATTTGAGGTATTATAATTGTTTTCAGAAAATCTAAAGATTCAAGTTATAAAAAATATCTGCAATAAATGATTCACTGAACAATCAAACTAGTGACAAGGAAATTGGCCGTTGAAATAACAACAGAAACGTAACAAACCGTTCATAATGATGAAAGCCATAAACTTGACAGCTAGCACACGCAGCAGCAACATGCTTTAATGGATGGTACTTGAACCATTTACAGCATTTTTTTTAATAGATTCACCTATCTTTTACTTTCAGTTCATTAATTATACAAGAAAATGATCCCAAATAGCTAGGACCTACCTTACACGTTTTAACTTTATGGCTATAGAAGATATGTCACATTCTCAAAAAAATTTTATAAGACCAAAAAAAATGTGTTGCATAACTAATCCCCAGACCCTTGAAGCTTGACAGGAAAAAGTGGAAATTTTAATTTTATCCATAAACATAAGCCTTAGAATTACTCGAGCTGAAAAAAAATGGTAAATAAAAAGTTCTATAACTTGCTTGCCTTTCTTGTAACCCATGTCTTTATTGTTTCAACCTTTTCTGTCTGTGATTCAGAAGCAACCTTGAGAGGTCATCAAGATCATACCAGAGTCTTTAAACAGAATCATACTGTATGAAGCAAAGAACAGAAAAAGAGCCCTATTTTAAAAGTTCAGTAGAATAAAATTCTATAACTTGCCTTGGAACTTCATCCCAATAATTCTCATCATCACCAAATGATTGGACTTATTCATTGTCTATCAATTCATACTTCCAAGGTTTTATTACATGAGTGAAAGACATAAGCTTTATAACACAGCAAATTTAATCCGTGATTTCATTCATTCAATAAACGCTGTGTGTATCCACAACATGCAAAGTTCAATAGGTATGGATTAAAAGTAGTGCGATAATTAGGGGACAAGAGAATGGAACATTTGCTGATTGGCTGCCATGTGTCAGACTATCTGGGGGGTACATTTTAATTTCTCATAGAAACTACAGGAAGTTCAGCAGTTCAGTAATTTGCCCAAGGTCATAGCTAATATGTAGCAGAGCCTAGATTAGAGCACAGAACTATCCAATGTAATGCTTATACTTTTTCCACTGTACCATATTTTTAAACATGTCAGAGAGCTCATTTAAAAAGGTAATAAGAAGTATTTTTACAGAACCCTTAAAACTATTTTTTACATTCACACCATAACACACATCCCACAGCTCTGGTTACTTCAGTTCTAGGCTCCACGCTTGCCATCCCCTCAAATCACATAAGCATAGCATATTTACCCTTGAAGTGCAAAAATAGTTAAGTATATGAAATTCCAAATTATTCTAAATTATGCCTTAAAAAGCTTTAAAATCTTTCTAATTATGGATAAATATAATGTGAGCAGCGACAAACTGAGGTAAAGCCATTAAGGTTATACTATCAGCTGAGAAAGGTTTGAGAAACCAGATTATCACATTTCTCCCCAGATTGTCCACTTTTAAGTCCTACAGCCACTGGAGCTCATTGGTACATCTAGAACTTAGAATTTAGCTAAATCTGATCACTATACCAGTGTGCACTATTTTATATCCATTTTCATAATAATTTCTATTGAAATATGTAGTCAAATTTTAAAGTGTCTACAGTCAAATATATACAACTATTTAGTAATGCTTTTTAACTCTTAAGTAATCTATAAACCAATCTTAGCATTACTATTTAGTAATGCTTTTAATTCTTAAGTAATCTATAAACCAAACTACACAGAAACCAATGATACCAGAGTTGGCCTTTTGCCTGTCCTAGAAAAAAACATGTTTTATCTGATATGTTTTAGACTACCACTTACCAGGTTTTATCTGATATATTCCAAAAATCACTCCCCAGGCAATTATGATGTGTACCAAAGGTGGAGAAACATGGTTTAGATTATGATTGTCAATTTGTCATTTTTTTCCTTTTTAATTTACACTATAAATAGAGGAGGTTTTGAGCATAAGACTTTTCTGTTTATTTTACGCAAAGTATTCTTAGTAATACTCTACAAAGATAAAACTATCTATTGTTTTACCTTGTTTTTCTTCTACTAACTTTACTTTTGCACTAAAAAGCTCTTGCTATTATCTCTAAAATGTATCTGTGTGTGCTTTCTAACTTTCAATCTGTAATACATTAATTCCTGGTGATCAGTTTAGTCTATGAGTTGGATTTTTTCTTATGTAAATTATCCTGTTAAGTTATGCATTTTGGTATAGTACTTATAAGAAGTCCTCAATCTCTTAGTCACAAAAGATTTTGTGGTGAACATAATAAGTGTAAATGTATCTACTGGTAGACTATTGGAATATTAAGTATTACATACTTTGCTACAATAAAAATTGGAAAAGACATTTCAAAAAGATTTATAGTTTCCCTTCAAGCTTAGGATATTAGAATATTCAGTCACATTTTGACAAACACTGACAATATTTTTCATATTATATTGAAAATTATTTTCCTCTGAAATCATCTGCTCCCATTCAAGATTTAATATTCAGTATATGTAATGCTATACTGAAGTAAATTTGTTCAGAAACAGAACTACTGCACAAGAACACATATAAAACATATTTCCATTGCAAATCCGCTTCCATGTCTGTTGCCATTAAGAAGCTGATTTGGGGGACATAACCTAAGGTTTCCCAACAGCTCCTATTACTACTGTATCTGTCTCATTCTAGCTTCCCAATGGGGTCACCACTGGGACTGAAACCACTGGAAGCTAAGAAATGGAAAAAAGAGATAAAGTCCAAAGATACAGCACCTCATATTCAGAGAATTAATAAATATGTATTTGCTTATGATAAAGCAGATTAAATTCATTTTAAGTGTTTTCCCCCATGTATAAAAATAAAATCTCTAAACAGGATATTTTTTTAATCCTTTAAAGTTTTAGTGTTGAAAAAATGTGTTTACTGGTGAAATCTGAATATGGTCTATATTAAGTTAATAGTATTGTATCAATGTCAGTTTCCCAGTTTTGATAATGTATGACAATTATGTAAAATGTTATCATCAGAGGAAAATAAGTGAAGGGCACCCTGGGTTGGGGGGGGGGGAACCACAGTATTTTTTGCAACTTATGTAGGTACAATGTTATTTCAAAATAATAAGTTTAAAAGTGTGTTTTGTGATATTTACTACTATATGAAGTTGCTTTCAGACTTTCTATTATTTTAGAATTCCATATCCATAAGTCATCATCAGGAGATAAATAATCAGAGCTCCAATACCCAATACCATTTTGGTGCAAAAAGATATAACTAGCACTTCTTAATTTGTGTTAATTTTTTTTCTCTTCTCTCAAAGCAACTCTTATGAGCAAATATTTCACAGCTTTAAACTCTACTATATTTTCTGAAATGCCCTTTTACTTGTGGGTCTTTTCAGAAACTTATTTAATGAAGGTGTAATTGATGTCATCATTTCTTCCTCATATTTTCCCAAGAAGTTAATTCCCTCAAGCTCTCTTCGGGTGAAACACTTTCAACCTGAATTTCCTTATGAAGATAGGTCACTGAAATACACAACATAAAAATAAAATATTTCCCCCTTTAAAGAGAGTGATTATAAGTTAAATAAATGTATACTGACACAATATTTACCAGCTATTTCTCATCATCATTACATATCAATCCTGTCTCAACTTGATGTTTAGACATGGCTTGTAGCTCTCACTGTCAGCATGGACTTGTTCAATATCTTGAACACTGTAGCTGCTCAATAAAAAATGTTATACAGAATTTGGTATTATCTATAATTAAAAGTAGCTATTGTTCTAGGATATTATTTCAAAACTGTGCCCAATCACTTACAATTTGCTGTACTATCTTGGATAATACTTCATAGTAATATTTTAAGTCCATCTTGATACAAATAAAATGCATGTCGTTAATTTTTAATAATTAAGGTAGTATTATAATACTGTAAAGATAAGAAAATATATGGGTATATTAATTTTACTTCTAAGCATATATTCACTTAGATTCTGCCTACCACTGTCTAGCATATGTGCTAACATATAAGAAGATTAAATTTTAGAAATATTATTGAAATTCAGTAGAATATTTCATTTATGACCTAAAATTTGCATTTACCAAAATGTCCACCTAGTCTGTACTCCCTTTCGCTGTTTTAAACTTTAAGCACATATAAAAACTACAAGTGGTCACATAAAATACAGCAAGAAAGAAGTAACTCAGGTTCGTTCTCCTCACCTTTATAACCAATGGGCTAACTTGGTTGATTTCAAATCTACTGTTTCAATGCAGGATTATGTAGTACTACAGGAATTGGACGTATGAACTCCATCTGAAACAAGTGCTAATGATTTGAAACCTTTATAAACTGACTCTAAAAATGAACAGGAATAGCTGAGTATGCTACCTGTCTAACTGGGAGTTCTCCTAGTAAACTTCTGAGTAGAATTCAATGCTTATTTGAGCATATAAGTAATAAATATCTGTTCATTTGAAGCTTACATGTATTATTGAACATCGATCACAACTACAGAAGTTATTTAGAGTTCAGAACAAAAATATTTTTCAAGGAGTAGTTTATCACTGGCATTGTTTGCAACTGTCAGGTCATGGTATTATTTTCTATTATTTTCCAGAAAAGTGGCCCCTTTATATCCTTTACCGAGGTCCTTCACCCAGACTTGCAACTCTACAGTATACTGAACCATATGCTCTTTCCTAAAAGGACCACACTCATTTCTCTCCTCTGCACCTTTTCTTTGTCTATTTCTTATTTGGGGAACACTCATCCCTTTCATCTCTCATTATTTCCAGCTGTCAAAATCTGATCTCTCATCTTTGTTCAAGTTGTTCAAATACTATATAACCCAAGGATTAGACTCTGTGCAGTGCTGTGGAAAGTATAGTGAATACGGAATTATAAGACCTAATTTCTGGTACCTCCTATCAAAGAAATACACTCCATTGCTTACCAGATGTGCAAGCTCTCTGGGCCTCAATTTCTAGAACTGAAAGTTTACGCTAGATAGATTCTAAGACCTCTTCCAGTTTTTTGAAAACTGCAGTTCTATGATATAATATATATCCTTAAAATATTTGTTCTCTTTATTTCTACACAGCAACTAATTGTGTAGAAATTAATTTCTAATTCTTCCTAAACAATTTCAGGGAATTTGGGTTTCTGGTGGTGAAGTAGAACTAACAACAGGAATCCATGAATACTGAGGATACATAATGTACAGTTGGTGGTTTGATGGTGACAATAACACCTAAGAAAATGCTTCATTGGTGAGAGGAGATCCAAAATGAATGAAAAAGAACAGCAGAGATTACAAACAGCAAGAGATGAGACCTCAAAAAAGGAGGCAGTGTGTGGTGTTAGCATGTCGGCGAGGGAGGAAGGGTGGCGGGCAGGGGTGTTTGAGATATAGGAAAAAGGATCAAATTGTGGTGAAACAGATGCTTGGTAAACCAAAGACCTAGTAATCAAAATGAGTCTTGAAAAGTGAGGTGATTTTTGCATTAGTCACGGTCGCACTCTGTGAGAGAACAGTGCCTTATGATGTATCCAGCGTACCTTGCCTCCCCTGGGAAGTAGCATCTTATAACCCTGTTACCTATGAGGGGTGGGGCATAAAGACACAAGAAGGATATTTCTCATCTGTCCCTTGTCCCACCTGTAACTCTAATCAATCACTTCAGCTGTTCTCAAACTACAATTTATTTTCTTTAAAACACAGAGACAAGTGTTCCCGAAAAACATTAAAAAATTATTTACAGAATTATAAGTAGGCCTTTGTTCCCACTTCATGACCGTTTTAAAAAACCGTGGCCAGGACTTTGAAAATGGGCAGTGTCAGCCATCCTCTCCTTGTAGCTCATGCTTAAGACGACATGAAAGCAGGCTTAAAACACTGTATCACACATTAAGATGAAGTCACACACCCAATTTCTATTCTCATAATAAATTAACCTCTCTGAGTTCAGCTTGTGCCTTATTAAATAATAAGGAATCATTAACTATTCTTTAAAACCCACATTTCCCAACCCTATCCTATCTCTCTCTTCCTTGGTCTCCCTCTCTTTTTTTTTTTCAAGGAACAACCACGGGCAAAATTATTTAATTTTCCCTTGCTAAGTTATGGGTAAGACACTGTCAACCAGTAAAGCGGTCAAGACACCTAAGCAAAGTGAAAGTGAGATGAGATGCCAGGCAAGCAGCCTTTGAGTCATGCTAATAGTAACAGCTAAACGTGATGGTGGTGGTGTTGATGAGAGCAACCAGGTATTAAAGATGTGCCATGTGGTAAGGGTAAAATTTCTTAAGGATTTAAATCCCTCATTAGGAAATCTTGAGTTTCCTTCTTGGAGATAATGTGCCATTGGTGAAACATCAACTTCCTTTATTTGAAGCCTTGCATCAGCTATGAAAATTAAAAATATATAAATGAAACATAATTTATTTACCACATCGTAATACTTTGTACAGCATCATCAAATAAACCCTCTTCTTTCTAAACCAGTTTCAACGGCCTATTTTCCTCTTCGCCACTCCACTTCATAAAAAGAAGTGAATTAATATCTCGCAATTCAAACAAATCATTTCAATTTTATTTATTTTTAATTTCCAATAGCGCATTTTTATATATGTGATACACCCACACATATATATATATATAAACTGGGAAGGCATTTTATAACTTTTGAGCCTTTTGGCATACTTCCTGGAAGTCTCCATAATGACTACAGTTACTCTTAATTGCCTTCAACATACTTACATGAATGCTACATTCAGTTGAATTATTTCCTGGATTCCCTCTAATTAATCTGATAGCAGCTGTTTTAAGCCTGTGCTGATTAACAGTTGCAAGACAGCTAAATGCCTAGTACAAGAAAAGCTCTGTGAAGCTTATGTGTGTTCATCCACATAACTTTATCTTATAAGCGTCAACATTTCAAAGAGGATCTTCTATTTTTAGTTAACTATTAGTTGTTTATATAACTCAAATGGTTTCACCCTAATATACTGAAATATCATCTCAATATATTTAATAAATATCCTAATAGATATTATGGAAACTCAGCATTTCAAAAAATAAATATAAGAACATGTTTTAAAGATTTAAATAAACCTTAAAGAAAACAACAACTGAGGAGGTATTTTAGTATGTATTTGTACTGGTTTTCTTGTCCTAGTTCAGAAAATGTAAACTTTAACATACAAATGATACATTAAATAAGTGACTCATCTAAAGTAAAGTGCTACTATGAATATTTTTAAGGTCAAACTACACATACTTGTTGATATTTTATTCCTTTTGACCAACAAATGGTAATTTGATGCATTTCAGACATACATTGAGCTTAAATAACCACAACTCAATGGCATTTTCCGTAAGTAGCAATTTTAGGCTACATTGGCCCGTTAGAAGATTAAAGCTCTGATTCTGTCATTCCTCTGTAAAAGCAATCGAAACACGGTATTTCCTAAGATCCTGAGGCCAGACCTCATAGTCTAGCATAGTCCTCCTCTCCATCCTGGTCTTTGGCCAATCCATATTATTCCTGCCTAATTCCCATTGTTTCAGCTCACCCAGCAAGTGTCCTTTTTTCCCTGAGTTGTGCTATTTCTTCACTCAGCCTGGTACAGCCTGTTGGAATCCTTCAAACGAAAGCTTAAAGCCACTTCCTCAAAAAGCTATGTCAAGATTCACAAACTCACATGTCTGTCTGCAGGAAGCATAAATAAGCTATCAGGGCTGGCTGTAGACCCATGAGAGGTAGCTGAGGGTCAGCTCCAGATATCTGCAGTGGGCAAAGTTGTCAGATATCATGATTTTCTGAAATATTCCAGAAATCAAGAATTTAATGTGTGATATCCTGATTTTTAAATGTTGGCAACAAATATGATATAAATTCCAAACACTTCAGAGGTCAAACTGTACACATCTGTTGACCAGCTTCTGCCTCTCAACAGATTGTGGCCTCTGCCTCAAATAATCCTAAGGAGGAAATGACATCTACACGGTGTATTCAGCTAATCCTTACGTAGACTCTGTCGACACTGTAGTACAGGTGTGTGTGTAAATACATCCCACAGGAGTTTTGTACATAACAGAGTTCAATAAATATTAACTATTAGGAAGCAGCAGCTACAGGGTAATGCTTGACAACTCAAGAACTAGAATTCATATCCTCACTTGGCCACTCACAAGGTGTGTGCTCTTAGTCAAAATGCTTATACTCTAAAATTTGCAGCAAAAATATCATAATCTATCTACTTTGTAGAATTGTTGTGTGGAGTAAATGACATAAAATGTGTGCAGTACTTAGGAAGGGGCCTAGCACAAGTTAACACTCAAACAAATGCTAACTGCATTATTACTATTATTATTAGATGTACAGCAAATGTATGTGTATTTTATTACATAATATACACATTTAACAAATTTTTACATAATTGTAAGTATGCCTTCTATTCCCACTTCATGCCCCTTTTGAGAAATCATTGCCAGGACTTTCTTTATAATACTCCCAAACATGAAACAACTCACCTAAAATTTCCGTTCCAGGAGGATGAATTAAAAATAGCTATGTATTTACGTGGGAAAATGCCATACATACATACATACATACATACACAGTGACATACACAACAGCATGAATCAGTTTCAAAAACATTATACTGACCAAAAGAAGCCAGACATGAGAGATTACCTACTGTATAATTCTATTTCTATGAAGCTCAGTAACAGTCAAAAGTAATTGATAGTAATAGAAATCAGAAATAGGTTATATTTCACGTGTAGGAATTGGCTGAAAGGGGCCTGAGGGAAAGATGTACAGTGATAGAAATGTAATTTCTTGATTAAGGTATGAGTTACACAGTTAGTAAAACTAAAAAAAAATACCACTTACTTAAAGACATACATTGCATAAGAAGACAATTTCACCTCAGTATAAGAATTTAAAAGGTGTTTATTAAATAGTTGTTGCACTTTCCTGAAGACACCAACTTAATAGTAACAGAAATGCATTTTTAAGTTATAAAATAATATTTGAACCCATAAAATCAGAAAGTTTCTTAATCCCATTTATATTATATAAAGGTCACCAAGAGGTTTTTAAACAGGGCCTAGTTCTCCTTCATTAGTTGCTTACGTGAAGTATTGGGGGAAAAGACCAAGGGCTTTTTATGTCAATCTGCTATCACTTATTAACTTATAAATTGTAGATGAACTCTACAGAACACAGTTAAATCTTTAAAATTTTGGAAGTACTTTGGGGATTGTGAAGAAACTCAAAGACACCTTAATATACAGTCAATCTAAGTGTTTGAAATTACATTGAATTGGTATTGACCTAAAGGCATATTCTGAAAGTTATTTTGAATACAAAAATAAAATTGTAAGGCTTTCAAATGATTTTAATTCTCTAAAATAGAGTATAGGAAAAAAATTAGGTTATTTGTCTTCTAAATAAAGGTAACTTGCTACAGTTTACTGTCATAAAATTCTCTGTTTTTCAAAATATTTCTGATCTACACTAGACTCTTCTCAAGTTCAGAAGAAACTGGATGATTTTTTCAGATCTTCTATTTCTAGTTCATTTTTACTGAATGACAACAGATGTTTAACTTTAGAAAGAAACAGTTTTCATGGCCAAATGAATAACTATCTTAACAGGATTCTGAAAACATTTAGACGAATTGCAAATCTTTATGTTAAAGTGTACTAAGTAGAAGAAAATAATCAGCAAGTATAGTTCTTCAAATAATTAGGTCCTAAACTTTTAAAAGTATGTCAAGTACACCCTAATGTACTGGAATTTATTTTTTTAACTGAAAGCACTAATTAATTTAATAGGTTTTTAAAATTAAGTATAAAGTGATGAAAAATTGTTCAAAATATTGAATCATAAAGAAAATAAAAATATTCAAATGAGAAGCACCTCCAGAATGGTGTAATATTGACCTCTGAAAATCTACTTCTTTATGACAGTTAAAAGAACACTGGAGAAAATTGTCAAAATCAATTTTTTCAGACCTCTGAAAATTAACCAAAAGCTGGCAACAATCTGAGGAGTGTATATTCAAGAAAAATGACCGAGTCTCAGTAAGAACAGTAAGCTTTGTGGCATCTTAACTTCTCTATTCCTACCCCCTCTTCGCAGTTCTGTGTTACCCTTGAAGAAACAGTAGCCTAGCAGCCAATGAAGGGGGAAGGCTGGATTTGGAACGCCTCACAAAGCTCCATCTCAACAGGACTATCGCTATTTGATCTGTCTTGCAGCTCCTTTAAAAACCCCCATTCAAGGACTTCTCTTTATTTGACCTGACTCAGAACTCACTCAGTGAGTAAAGTGGTTTCTTCACAATGTTTTGCATTTTTGCAAAACTAATCACCAGCAAGTGTTTAATATTTCATCTTCCTGAGGTGGCAAAACCAGATGGGACAAACAGGAAGATAACCAAAACATCTAAAAGGAAAATGTAGGGAATAAGATGGCCACAGGCAGCTTTGAAAGGGCATGTACAGGGCTGTGTGCATATCCAGAAAAGACACAGGATAGCCCGAATCTTTCATTTCTGGCTGACCCTGAGTTTCTGCACAAGCCAGAAGTAAAGGCCCAGGCAAAGCTGTCAAATGCCAAAGTGTTAAAGGTATTCTTCAACACACACAGAACCTCTAGGAAAAGGCTGGGAGACTTACTGCTTCAAGGCTTTTTCTAAAAAAGTCTGTCCAATCACTAGCTAGCAAATAAGCTAACCAAGCAGAGGCTTCAGTGGAATATTTGAAGAAATAATGGCTGAAAACTTCCAAATTAGATGAAAACCATTAACCTATATATCCACTAATTTCAACAAATTCCAAGGATAATAAACTCAAAGGTAACCACGCCTAGACACATTAGTAAAACTGCCAAAATTCAAGGACAAAGAGAGAATTTTGAAAACAGCAAGTAAAAAACGGCTATCCCACACAAAGGAGTTTCAACAAGATTAACAGCTGACTTCTCATCAGGAATCACAGAGGCCAGAAGGCAGAAGATAAAATATTAAAGTGCTAAAAGTAAAAAAAAGTCCGACCAAGAATTCTATATCCAGTAAAACGATCCTTCAAAAATAAAGGAAATATTAAGACATTCCCAGATAAACAAAAACTGAAAGAACTTGTCACTAGCAGACCTGCCCTTACTTTAGGAAGAAATACTAAAGTAGGTCTTTTCAGCTAAAATAAAAGGACACCAGACAGTCACTCAAATGCACATGAAGAATTAAAGAGCACCATTACAGTTAACTACATAGGTAAATATAATGAATAGTTGAAATGTATTTTTGCTTGTAACACTTTTTTTCTCCCATGTTATTTAAAAGAAAACTGCATAAAGTAATAATTATAAAACTGTGTTGATGAGCTCATATGGTATAAAAGAGGTAATCTGTATGACAATATAGCACAAAGAGAAGAAAACAGCTATACTGAAGCAGTTTTGTATACAATAAAATTAAGATGACATTAATCCAAGATAGCTTGCTTTAATATGTTAACTGTAGTACCTATGTCAACTACTAAAAAGATACTCCAAAATATATAGTAGAATAATAATAGAAGGTAATTGAAATGGTCAAATTCCCAGTATGACAAAGATGACTGAAACAGACTCAAGAAGAAATAGAATATCTCAGTGACCTATAACAAAAAAACCCATTAAATTAGTAATTAAAAACTTCCCACAAAGAAAATCTCAGGCTCACATGATTTTACTGGTAAATTCTACCATATATTTAATGAATAATTAACACTAATCCTTCAGAGACTATTCCAAAAAAATGGAAGAATATGAAACACTTCCCATCTCATTATGATACCTTGATTACCCTGATACCAAAACAAGGAAAAAGACATCCCAGTAAATGGACATTACTGATTAATATCCCTTTATAAATATAGATGTAAACCCCCTCAAGAAAATAACAGGAAATCAAATCCAGCAGCATATAAAAAATTATACACCACTACCAACTGGGATATTTCCCAGGAAATTAAGGCTAGATTCACATCCAAAAATTAATCACTGTAATACACCATATTAATAAAATAAGGACCAAAATCACATGACCATCTCAAATGATAAAGAAAAAGACTTTCAAAAACTCCAATACACTTTTCATGATAAAAAAACAAATTCAATGATTTAGGAATAGAAGGACATTATTTCAACTGAATAAAGGGCATCTACAAGAAGCCCAGAGCTAACATCATATTAAATGCTTCCCTTTGATCAGAAACAGTACAAGAATTTCCACTTTTGCCATTTCTATTCAACATCGTAACATAGATTCTAGCTAATGAAATTAGGCAAGAAAATGAAATAAAAGGCATCCAAAATGGAAAGGAGTAAGTAAAACTATTACTATTTGGGAATTCCCTGGTGGTCCAGTGGTTAGGACTCTGCGTTCTCACTGTCGAGAGCCTGGGTTCAATCCCTGATTGGGGAACTAAGATCCCACAAGCTGCGTGGCCAAAAAATTAATTAATTCATTTTTTAAAAAAACTGTCACTATTTGCAGATGACACAATTTTTATATAAAGAAAATTCTAAGATATCCTCACACACAGACAAAAGCTATTAGAAATAATAAACAAGTTCAGCAAGGGTGAAGATTCAAGATCAATATACAACAACCAATTTGAATTCTGCACACTTGCAATGAGTGAGCATTCTGAAAATGAAATTTTAAAAAGCAATCCCACTTATAATAGCATCAAAATAGTAAAACACTTAGGAATAAACTTCACAAAGAAAGTACAAGACTTGTATAGTGAAAATTACAAAATATTTGTTGAAAGAAATTAAAGAAGACCTAAATAAATGGAAAGATATCCCATGTTCATGGATCAAAAGATTTAACATTGTCAAGATGACAGTACTTGCCAATTTAATCTACAGACTCAAAGCAGTCCCTATCAAGATCCTAGTTTCCTTTTTTGCAGAAATTGACAAGCTGTGCCTAAAACTGACATGGAAATGCAAGGACAAAAATAGTGAAAACAATCCTGGAAAGAACAAAGTTGGAGGACTCATACTTGCCAATTTCAAAACTTACTGGAAAGCTACCATATGCAAGAGAGTGTGGTACTGGCATAAGAACAGACATTCAGATCAATGGGATGAAACTGAGAGTCCAAACATAAACCCTCAGATTTACAGTTAAATGATTTTTGACAAGGGCACAAAGACAATTCAGTGAGGGGAAAAAATAGTCTTTTCAAGAAATGACCCAGGGACAAGTGAATATTCACACACAAAAGAATGAAGTTGTATCCCTGCTTCTTATCACACACGAAAGTTAACTGCAAATGTATCAGAGACATACAGTCGCCCCTCTGTATCTGCGGGTTCCGCATCCATGGATTTGACCAACTGCAGATCAAAAATATTCCCAAAAAAATTCCGAAAAGTTCCAAAAAGAAAAACTTAAAATTGCCACACACTGGCAACTATTTACATAGTATTTACCTTGTATTTACAACTATTTACACAGCACTTACATTGTACTAGATATTTTAAGTAATCTAGAGATGATTTAAACTATAAGGGAGGTATGCAGGTTATATGCAAATACTATAACATTTTATAAAGGGACTTGAGCATCAGAGGATTTTTGTATCCACGGGTGGGGGGGGTTCTATAACCAATTTCCCGTGGATACGAAGGGACAAATGTAAATGTCAAAGCTAAAACTATAAAACTTACAGAAAATTAGAAAACACAGGCATAAACCTTCAATATACTGGGTTAGGAAGTAGTTTCTCACATATGACACAAAAAGCATGAGCAGCAAAAAAAAAAAAACACAGATAAGTTGGGTATCATCAAAAACAAAACCTTATATTCTTTAATGGGTACCATTAACAAAGTAAAATCCACCCACAGATTGAGAGAATATATTTGCAAAACACATTTCTGGTAAGGGACTTCTAACCAGAATATATTTTTAAAAACTCTTGCAAGTCAACCCAATTAAAAAATGGGCAAAGGATTCAAAAAGACATTTCTTCAGAAAGAAGATACACAAATGACAAATAAGCACATGGAAATAGGCTTTTCATGTGCTAAATTATTTTATTATGCTGGAAAGTGTTATATTTAAAAATTACTTGAAATGAAAAGAACATCCATTAACAGCAATATTTTGATAGATATTTCACTGTGATGGGAATTGATGTTTATAAGGACTGATGTTCATATACTCGGATCTTATTTAAAGGTGCTAGTTCACATTTTAAAAGGTGCTAGTTCACATTTTAATTTCCTTACATTAAACACTGACTTTGACTGATCTCCTTGTGTGAACTCATTGGCTGGTGGTCTGCAATGACTAATTCAAAGTCTATCTCTCAATTTAGAAAAATGAAACTAGGATGCAATTAAAAGTGACAAAATGATTAGTACTAGTAAATGTACAAACCAACCTAAGATCTAGTCACAGGCCAAAATAGAAGAGTGAACTGATGAGATACATAAACACTGGAAACTCTCAAGCCCTTTGCAAAATTACAGTGTCAAAAAGAAACAAGCTATACACAAAGGCGTTATTACATAAAACAATGTGAGGTAGTACATGAAAAGAAAAATATATTTTACAGGTAGATTAAACTTTTAGAATTACTAAAACATATAACCGTGGCTTAAAATAATTCAACTCTTAATTAAGCTAACAGAAAAGATACTAAAATGTTAATGACATTCAATATTTGTAGGAGAGCAAAACAACCCACATCTTAATTACTTCTCTAACTTCATCTTTGCTGCAAGTACTAATAAGTGAATAAAAGTTTTCAGTGCTGATGACAGGAAAAATTAATTAAATGTACAAATAGCTACCACATAATGTAAATCCTCTTCAAAGCTATTGTAGGTGAAGGTAAAATTTAATTGTGCAAATTTCAGAAAAAAGATCAAGACACTTGGGGGTTCTTCGTATGAATGAGAAAATAAGCTAATCAAGTCAGAAGAAAACCTTTTTATAGCCTATATCAAAATCTCTTCCTAACTTCATATTAAATGTGTTATTTGCAAACATTCTATTTTTGGTTCCATCTGTGATATTTCATAATGAGTGAACACTCAACTTAGTCTAATCTAGTCTTGATTAGACTAATGGATAAAAAGCCAACAACTTTTCCTATATACATATAACTGTTATGCTTTCAGCTTATAAACCTAGTTAAGAATGAGATTAATTCAGGTTTTTAGATAATATAAATACATAGGAATTTAAGAAAGTGGGGGTTATTTAAATGAAAATACATAGCTAAATAAAATATTTATGCTCCAAATATATTAATACTGAGCATGAAAACATGGTGCATGTAAAAATCTTCTTAGAAAGTATCCTAATCAGTGATTTTTTTTTTTTGAACAAATAGCAACTTCAACAGCCAATGTAAAAACTGCCAATGTTCAAACAAATTCAATTTAATTACCCACACTGCTCTTCTCCAACATTTACACAGATAATGATCTCAGCAGATTTAGGACCACAAGCCTGCTTCTTACAATTGGGCAGCCGCTCAAATCACCTGAATATGCAAATAAAGTGTCATGCGAAACGTCCCAGCTCTGTCTCTCTCTCTATCCCCACTGCTCTATTATGGGGAAGGTAAGCTTGTCTCCACTATTAATGGGGCAGAAATATCCACGCCTATAATAGCAACATGGTATCTGGGGGCAAGAGTAACTTTCCCATAAGGACACTCTGTGTCACTGAGGCCTTGATTTTGTGACAAATAACCACAAAAATCAGGACATCTTTGTTGCAAAGAGGTGTCAGGGTCTCAAAAATGACTGGTCACCTGGAAAGTTAAGTCAACTTCACAGTAGGTCTGGGAGACTAAAATGTGCATACACCATGCACTAATAGTATAAGTCAATAAGGTATATGGTCAATAAGGTAATGTAATGTTTCATGTACAATGTTTATGTACAAAGTATATTACCAAATATACACACAGTACACTGTATTTAAACATAATGTTCCCCAAGTTAAAGTCCTTCACATGTATGTTGTACAACACCTATCTTGCATATAGCCACTGATCATTTATTAAATAGCAAATAATCTTTTGAGTTTTAAAAAATTAAGTGCTAAAAAAAAAAAAATTAAGTGCTATTCCTTCTGATCAAAAAAGAAATCTAGGTTAAATACTTCTCTGATATAATTTTGCAGCCAACCACACATCACCTTTGACATAAACTGTCCTGTGAGTAGAAAGTTTTTTTTGTTTTTCCATAACTCCCTTCACACTATAGGCTTCCTGAGGTCAGAGAACTTGTTTATTTTGTTTACTTTTGTACCTCCAGAAGTGAGCACTGGTCTATAGTACCAGTTCAATAAATAATTCTTTTACAAATTAAATCCCTTTAAACTACATGAGAAAATAGAAATAAAAGTTCACATCTTAGTCTACCAATGACTATTCTTAGAGTGTACTCTAAGTTCACTAGTCTCATATTTTCAAGTGAAATACATCAACCCTACAGAGACAGACAAAATGATATGAATTTTCTTTAATAATTGAGTGGACATAACTAATGTATTTTTCACATCTGACAAATCAAATAAGATCCTACTTTCTGAACATCGTAAATTCTTAAGCGTACAGAGAATTTTAAACCAATAAATTTAAGTGGTGATTTTCGTGACAGTTTAATAGTGGTGATTTGTGCCTATAAATAAGCAAACTCATTCTCCCTCAGTATTTCTCTGGTTTTTGTATTTTCACTATGGAACACAGTATCAGTACTCAGAGAAGCTGAAATTCAAATGTCATTTGATATTAAATATATGTCACTCAATTCAGAGTCTTACCAATTCAAATTATTCAAAAATAAGAAATTCTTGAAACATCCATAGGTTTGCAGGAATGCAAATAAACCTATGAGTCATTGCTAGTATATTCAAGATACTAATGCAATCAATTATTATTCACTGCTTATTATCAGAAAGCCAACATGGCTATTCAAAGTACAATTTCAATATCTGTGGCCTTATTTATTTCAATATATATCATATATTGAAATGTTAAAGATTCTTAAATATGCTGGTATATGCTTTCAAGTGAAATGGCACCACAATAATAACTTGTCCTCTTGAGTGTAACAAATAAAATGTTGTTCTTCAACAGTAAAAGGAAAAGTGACTGGCGTAGGTAATTATGAAGTTTTGGGAAACATACCTGTCAACACCACAAGAAATGGCATATTCCAAAACTTGCATAGATATTCCAGTGTGAGCAGTTAATTTCCTCAACTTTCTATTAATACTGCAGGCATCATGATGATAACACTATATCAAAGATCTTCAGAGAGAGCTCTGCCAGCTCGCATGCTATTGTGCCATTCTCCATCAAAGGCAACGCCTCAGGAGAATGCCCACCTTTCAGCAGCAGAGCAACACTAATGCCTCCTGATGGCAACTTCATTTCTGATAAATATAAAACAAAAAAACATTTTAAAAGAACTGTCCTGACATATATCAAGTTCTCACTGGCCTCACAAAAGCATTTTTAATACTGTTAAGCAGCTGGGTTCAGTCAGATACTGTGTAAATTACTTCCAACAGTTTCACAAACTTGCTAAAGGCTGGAGTTCTACAGCTGTGTAGTTGGAAAAGTCACGTTCCAGTGTAACTTTCAGAAGAAGCTTACAGAAGATAGCCACCTCGGCATACACATCTTCATATCCTTCCTAACATTTGGCACAGGGCTTCCCAGTTAATTTGGATGTGATTAATGAATACACAAATAAAGATATATTGCTTGGTATTTCAGAAATAATTCAGAGGCTGTGTCAGAAGATGTTTGCTAAGATCAGAAAAACATCTCCCAGTGGAAAATTCAGGAGTCATTCATTTAGGCACAGTTTGCTGACACCTAAATTCCTCAACGCATATCTTAAATCAGTGCAGCCCTGGACTCTGTAACTTTAAAAAAGGCCATGGTTAATGCTATTATTGAGTACTTTCTTTGTACAAAACATGGAGGTAGGACTTAGGAGACAGAAATCTGGGCATGACATGTTTTCTGTCCCTTAGGTGGTGGTAAGAGGACAGGATAGGACATTACACAAGTATGTAAAACACAAAGCAAAGGAAGGTAATTTAGGCTACTTTCAGAGTATGCTGATAGTCCAGATGATGAAATTGAGGGTCACAGGATATTTTTTAATGGAATCCATTCAAGAGGCAATATGAGCTTAAATTGAGGGGCAGGTGAAATGAAGTAAGCATAGATTTGAATAGCTTTGCAGACAATGAGTTTGAGATGCAAGAGAATAATCTTCATGAATTCAGGCATACTCTTGGAAGATAATTTACATTTTTTAAAAAGAGGCAAAGGGTGCCCCTAACACTGAAAAACCAAATGCAGCTGAGATTCCATGGTAGAAACCTAAGTGGTGTAGGCAGAATAATGGCCCCTAAAGTTGACCACGTCCTAATTCTAGGAACCTGTGAAAATTTACCTTATATGGCAAAAGGGCTTTGCATGTGTGGTTAAGGATCTTGAAATGGCAAGATTATTCTCGATTATTCTGGTGGGTTCAATATGGTCATAAGGGTCTTTATAAGAGGGAACCAAGAGGGTCAAAGTCAGAAAAAGATGTGGTGACAGGAGCAAAGGTTGGAGTGGTGCACTCTGAAGATGGAGGAAGGGGCCACAAGGCAAGGTACACAGGAAGCCTTTAGATGCTGGAAAAGGCAAGGAAATGGATTCCCCCTTTAAAGCGTCCAGAAGGAACACAGCTCTGTTGACACCTTGATTTTAGCCTTTAGGACCCATTTTGGACTTCTAACCTCCAAAGAAAAGGATACTAAATCTGTGTTTTTTGAAGCCACTAAGTTTGTAATAATTTGTTACAGCAGCAATGGGGAACTAATGTACTAAGACCCACAGTTAGAGGGTGGAAGGAGGAATTAGAGGCAAGGATAGAAAAAAAGAAACTATCCAAAAAGTCAGAAGGCAACTCAGAGATGGAGGTATCATAGTAGATATCATAACTGGGGAGCTGGTTAAGCCGGAATGAGAGAGAGATCAAGGAGAATGAAATCTGAGGAAACTGATAAATCTAAGGATTTTAACAGGTCACTGGCAATCTTTGAGTAAACAATCAAAGAAGGTACATTCATCATCTGGTAAATTTTTTGTCACCACTTTATTTAATAAATTAAATAAATGAGAGAATACCACGGAGTCATCCTAGAAAGCAGCCAATGATGTCTAAATGAAGCTAGGGTTCCTGAAATATAACTAGTGGGTAAGAACATGGACACAATATTAGAAGACGGGGGAAATTTCATGAGGTTTTACGAGGTGAGCTGAAGAAAATAAAGCACAGTGAAAGAGAAAATCCCTTTAAGAAAGTTCTTGGTCACTCTTTCCAGCAGGAGCTATGAACTGCTGGGAAACTCCCAAATTAAAAGGGCAGTTTGGGACAGCCCTGGCATGCATACAGCAGCTGAGTGTATGCCTTAGTTGGCTTTAAGTCAAAGATGCAGCATCAAAAAAAAAAAGTAGCAGGAGTTGGTGGAAGTGGTACTGGACCACAATGCTGGGCCCTGATGATAATTCTTACCAGCTGACTATGACCTTGGTCAAACCCCCTCCAACCCCTGGTGGTATTTCCCCTCCTAGAACAAGATGCAATTGAACAAGATGTTCTCCAAAGTCCTCTCAGTTACTTTAACATTAGTGAGAATTTTCATTCCCTCTCTCTCCACCAACCATCCCCTGCAAGTCTTCCCCTTCCTAAATTAATAAATTTCCCCTGGCAACACCTTCTCTTCAAATAAAAGAGGAATAAAGCTGGAGACCTAATGCTATCGAAAGCTCTGGCTCAAAATATGAACCTTGCTTCAAGCTTACCCTACATCTGTGCATACTGGTTAAATAATGAGCCTATTCGCTTCTGTCATAATTTAAGCCAGTTTGATTTGGATTTTATGTTTCTTGTGATCAAAAGCATGCTAAGTGATACAATGTGAAAGAGATACCTCCTTCCGTCACTAAACCTCACCCAATTTCTGCCCCCCATCCCGGGGCACATGTCATCTTCAGATGCACAACTCATCAATTACCTTATCCTGAGGCCTCAGAAAGCCAGAGGTATGGTGAGGTTTAGAGCTAAAGCAGGGCTGGGGGATATCTTGGTAATACTGCTTGCAAAAGGAAAAAAAAAAGTTTCTTTTTGCTTAGGCAAAATGTCTCCAGTCAAAATGACCCACATTACAATATACTGCTTTATCATACGGATCTGGATTTCTGTGTACATTCGTAACGCTGTTTGGAAGGTATTAGTCTTCTGAGAAATTTCTATCTTTGAGCAACCTAAAAAACTTTGCAATTTTAGAGAATGGTATTGGAACTACAAGTTAAGCAGTAGCTGAATAATGGCCCTTCAAATGTGTCCACATGCTAATCCCCAGAACCTGTGAATGTTACAATGAATCGCTATTCTTTATTTATTTACTTACTTACTTACTTACTGATTTTTGGCTGCATTGGGTCTTCGTTGTTGCACGCGGGCTTTCTCTAGTTGCGGTGAGCGGGGGCTACTCTTCGTTGCGGTGCGTGGGCTTCTCAGTGCGGTGGCTTCTCTTGTTGTGGAGCATGGGCTCTAGGCGCGCGAGCTCCAGTAGTTACAGCACGCAGGCTTAGTAGCTGTGGCTCACGGACTCTCGCGTGCAGGCTCAGTAGTTGTGGCACACAGCTTAGTTGCTCCGCGGCATGTGGGATCTTCCCAGACCAGGGCTAGAACCCGTGTCCCCTGCATTGGCAGGTGGATTCTTAACCACTGCGCCACCAGGGAAGCCCGCTATTCTTTTTTTTTTTTAAAAATCCAAAATGTTCAGAAGAAAACAATCCACAAACAATATGAAATACAATGGAACTTCTCTACCTTTCATATGTATACATGCACATGCCTTAAAAATCATATCTAAGTTACAACATACCTAACCTTTCTTATTTAGATAGTTTTTAATCAGGTTAAAATATCTCGGTTAGTCCCAAGTTGTTTCTTTTTGATTTTAAAACAAGATAGGACACGGGCCTTAGCCATGTTTTGTTTTTAATCCTTTACTAAACAATTTTCTGTGTTTGACAGCTTTAAGTGTCATGTTTTTGTGCTGGATTATATCTTGCCTATTGTCAACTCAGCATCATCATGGCGCTTTTGTAGTCTCCACTATTTGACAAAGGGAAACCGTAAGTAAATTTTCTAGAATCCCTTTCCCTCTATGTCTCAGGGTTGTTTCGGCCAATTTGGGGGTTGAAGAGAAGGACAGGCCATTAGTCTCCATAGCAGTTGCAGCGGCTCCTGAGTGAAGTCCTCCCGTGAATCACCTGCTTAGGTTCACAGATAATCAGCAATGACTTCCCTCCCATCCAATGTTCTGATTTCATGAACTCCAACAGTAGTTTCCCTGACCTCTCTGTCTTCAGTCCTTCCAATGGTTGTACAATCCTATAATTCCCTGACTTGAATCTCTTCCAACTTGCAAAACCTGGAGTGGCTCCTGCTTTCCTGATGAAACCCTGACTAATACACACATTTACTGTTTCTATTAACCCTGTTAGATCATGTTGTGTTGCTATTTGAATAACAAAGCAGCTGGATCAAGCAGTGAGTGGTATAACTCAACACTGCATTAATACTTATGTAAGGGACTTCCCTGGTGGCGCAGTGGTTAAGAATCCGCCTGCCAATGCAGGGGACACGGGTTTGAGCCCTGGTCCGGGAAGATCCCACATGCTGCGGAGCAACTAAGCCCGTGAGCCACAACTACTGAGCCTGCTCTCTAGAGCCCGCAAGCCACAACTACTGAAGCCTGCAGATCTAGAGCCTGTGCTCCACAACAAGAGAAGCCACCGCAATGAGAAGCCCGCGTACCGCAACGAAGAGTAGCCCCCGCTCGCCGCAACTAGAGAAAGCCCGCGCGCAGCAACGAAGACCCAATGCAGCCAAAAACAAACAAACAAACAAACTAATTAATTAATTAATTTAAAAAAATAACTTATGTAAGGGGAAATCATAGAAAGTAGCAGTCAATCCTAACGCGGGCTCTGCAACCAATTAGCTGCATACCATTAGGTACATCACTTCATCACCACAGACATCAGTTTCCTCAACTGTGGGGAAGGGGCAAGCACAGATTATCTTAAGGGTCATTTGAAGTTCAAATACAGTGGGCCCTCTGTATCCACGGGTTCGGTATCCTGTGGATATCAACCCACACACAGTCGGTTGAAACCACAGATGACAAACCCGCGGATACAGAGAGCCGACTGTATTTGGACTTCATAACAATATGTGCCTGGCTTGAATTTTACCTCAGTTTACCCTAAGATTGTTATAGTTGTTTTAGCCAGCTTGTTTACACAGTCTTAGGAAAATCTTGATAGTTTTACAATATATTCTATAGGACATTTTTAGTTGTCACACAGAAATTTACTAAAAAATTCCTGCAGTAAAGGAAGAAAACATTAATCAGCAAGAAGATTTAAATTCATTTGCTCGAAATCATACCTTATGTGTAACACGTAAACACACACACACAGGAAACATTTTGAATTACTTGATATATCAAGATTCTCCTCCCAAAAAATCTTTGGATTAAAGTATCCTAAGATGCATGTGTTTATTTTCTCAGCCAAATCTGCATTTCTTTAAGGGAATAATTGATGACTTTTTAATAGTATAATATCAGAGGAGTTTTAAGATGATGAATACGTCCAAATCTATTTTCTTTGGAGCACTGACATGCAACTCACAGACAGGGACAGATACGGTGCGTAGTTTGATTCCATGGCTTTTGCAGAGCTCCTGGAGCTATGGGGTAAATATCAAGGAGCCAGGTGAATACAACTCCGGGTGCCTACTTTTAAAATACTTCCATTGATCCCTTAATATAAACACAATGGGAACTCTGTACATACTGTCTTATCTTCCAAAATTTCAAAAATATTGGTCTATAATTTCTCAGAGAGTACTAAAGAAACTAGAATACTGAGTGGACGGGGAGTGAAGATCAGAAGCTAGAGGTTATGTTCAAGACATTACTCAAACTGTAAGTCAGGGGCTTCCCTGGTGGTGCAGTGGTTGAGAATCTGCCTGCCAATGCAGGGGATACGGGTTCGAGCCCTGGTCTGGGAAGATCCCACATGCCGCGGAGCAACTAGGCCCGTGAGCCACAATTGCTGA